>NC_084947.1:7613385-8323385 GCF_949316205.1 Platichthys flesus
TCTAACAATTACTGTAAACTAACAAACACGAGAAGTATTGAAAGAGTTAAGCTCAAACTATACATTTGAACACGTGCTATTAAATGTCAAATCCCTAAGCCGATGATGACCATGTGACACAGTCAAAAGCTCAAAACGGCTTTAAAGGACCTCAGAGTGATTATCATGGCTGCTTTAATTATTACCCAAGTGCATCTGTTTGTCAATAAGTCAGGGTTTAAAACTATTCTACAGATTA
The DNA here is from genome assembly GCF_949316205.1 of Platichthys flesus. NCBI lineage: Eukaryota > Metazoa > Chordata > Actinopteri > Pleuronectiformes > Pleuronectidae > Platichthys > Platichthys flesus. Next base: position 7,613,624 of record NC_084947.1, read on the forward strand.
CCACCAGGTGGAAGGATGTGGTGTGGGTCAGGAAAGAACACATTACATTTTGGTGTGGGTCCAGATCAGGGCATGGATCCAAGTACCTGGAGTATTTTACAACATATTCACCAATTCTCCAGGGAATAACTTCTGGATCTTGGTGGAAAAAACATCTGGCATATTTAGAGGACTGATATTCATGAATTGGCTAAATTTGGTGCAGCTTGTTTGAATTGAACAGGACTGTCTGGCTTTGGAGGAGGAATGTGTTCTACCCAGTGATGTTCTTATTGTCAACGTTTTAAATACCTGCCTGTATCCGAGTGATTCCATTCACAAAAATGTAAATTGTTATTATGTCGGTTGTTAATTGTGTGTGTTAGTGTGTGTAAAAGTGGCACATCCCTCCCTGCACACATTCTGCACATCCCCACCCTTGATACCAATATGTTTTTTCCTTGGTGTGTCTGTACCTGTCCACAGAAACCATGTCTTACTCCACATGGAGGTTGTTTAACCGAACCAAAAGGCCTGTGGCAAACCCTAATCTGAGCGAAACAGCAGTGGCGTTAAAGCTAAACAGATGCACGGTTGTAAGGGAACTAATCCAGAGGTATTCCTGAACGTGGTGACAAATGCAGTGCAGTGTGCCACACATCTGTACTTGTATATCTAGCTCTTGTCCCTCAGTGTAATTTTCTCTCTTGTTCATAGAAACAGAGTTAAACCCGTGCCAGCTACCACAGAAGAAAAAGTAAAGAGTGTTTTCCACCAATTGACAGCACTTTGGGGTTACAGGGGTCTATAGAGCCAACAAAACCTTTCCATGACACAATGCTGAAATTCCAGGAATTAGAGCCCTGGAAGAAATGGAGTGTTTGGGACGTGGATTTCTCTTTGCTCAGCAAAACAAAACATACAAAACAAACATACACATGGACAGACCCACACTCGGCCGCGCGATTGTCCATCTACAGAACACAAGCCCGGCTGGTATTTACAGGAGAATGGATTCTCTGGGCAGCGCTGGTGGTCATTACTCTGAGTTTACAGTGCAATCACGCTGCAGGTTATCTGACTTCAACAAACAAATCCAGGAAAAGCACATTCATGAGAAGCCTAATCTTTCAAATCTACTTACAGCATATTCTGCATGTCTTTGGAACCAGACGCACACACAGAGGGGAACACAACAGGGTGCTGAAATCATATTGTAATCTACGCACACAGAGTGGCATATACACACAACAACACATTGCATAACAGCCGTGTTTGACAAAGGGTTGACATGTTGAGGACACATGTGTTATGTATACGGTCCGTGTTTGATTGGTATACTTAAATATATATTGTTCTTTCAAGGCTAAACCCATGCCTGTGATCTCAAAGGGCTTCTCCATGTTCTCTGTTTAAATAAATGCAACAGAGAAAACAACAAGTGTGTTTCCCAGGCACACCGGGTCAGTCTGACGGGGTGACGTCAGGCTCAGGGCTCAAGGTCACAGGGTTCAGCTTTTTCTCTGAAAGCAGTCGTAAACTAGACGAGGGGGGAAACTGGGTTTTGACTCCTGCAGCTACGGGTTTATTCAAGAATCGGTTCTTATTCGTGTTGTTCAAAAGGTCCAACATCCTCCTGCTGGATGATGTGGATGTCACTGCTGATTTATCACTTCTAATGCAGCTGACAGCTGGTTAAGGGTCAAGACAACATTCAGAGGAGCTCCAGACACAGGTCTGCCCCGCCCACTGCTGACATCATCAGTACAGATAAGCTGGTTCTTCAAACGTGTTGGCAAACAAATGTTGAGTTTCCCACACTCCAATTCTATTTTATTTTATAGACAATTTGGACTCACTAAAAAAGGCAAGATGCTTCTGCAACTTATCGGGACAAAAAACTTTAAATAATAATAATTTTATGAAAGACTAAAAACCATTAATTTATTGTAATACTCCTTCAAAACATATTGCAATACAAAAGTCCTTAGCAAATTTAACAATGGCGCAAGAGTTCTGCACAGCAGCTCTGTGCTCCCACGAGTGGTAGGAAGGTGTATTGCAACAATACTGACGTGGGACTCCTTCTGTCATTGGCTCTTGCAGTATCCTCAGTTATACAATGGACAAGTTGTTGAGTCTTCTTCAGTTTGTACTAAAGACAAAGCAAAGTTTCTGCAGCTCTGCAATCGCCTAGAAAATGTTACTTTGTGACTTTTTTGTAGATGTTTCAAAGATTTTCAGTTGGAAAAAGTACAACAATTTAATAGATAACTAATAGATTGATTATCAGCTGTGTGATCAAATGTTAAAATTGGAATCTGTGATCAAGTAAAATCTATAAATCATATATCATGTGTGCTATTATCTAGGAAGTGTAACTTTTACACCAGTCTTTAAACTGAATATTTCAATTTATGATGAATTTATTCTGCAGGGAATGAATCATAAGTTCCAAGAGGATACAAGACTCACCTAATTCATCAAAATGTACATTTCAATATAATTTGTCTTTATACTAATTTTAACAGCAAAATGCACTTCAGTTTTTCAGACGGCCAAAAGCTTAACTTAATAATATATCAACCATTGTCGTTGAACATTTGCAGTGAGTGCTGCTGAACCTCTGTGTGATAGTGTTACACAATATGACCGAGGCCTCGCCTGCACCGGGCTGAACAGCTGATGAGGGTTGAAGTGAAGTGAAGGGGAGGGACTGAACCCGGCAGGAAGCTTGAAGGCAGAGCCTCAGTTCAATGAAGTCCCTGGTGTCTGTTGCCTGCTTTGTATCTCTCTGTGCTGGTGAGTGAACTCCTGTCTTGCACATCTTTGAGTCTCTGATAGCAAATCGCCACTGACACGTCGCTGACCACAGCAGCAGCAGCAGCAACAGACAGAGGATGCTCAGAGGCGCGCAAGCTTCTTTTTTAAAGTTTGTCTTCTGAGATAAGTTGCAAGGTGTTTTTTATTTTTTATTTGACAATGGCACTCGGGCACAGTACACATGAGTTTCAAGCTTTAGACTGGAAATACTGGCGCTAAGAAAAGTTGTTTCACTCGTCTTGAGCTGCTTGTAGAGGGCAGAACAATGAATAATCAGTCGATGACCGGGAGGACCATGGTGCCGACCATTCCGTCTGTTATGTTTATTTTCGGGGTGGTTGGGAATGTCATCGCCATCGTGGTTCTCTGCAAGTCCCGCAAAGAGCAGAAGGAAACCACGTTCTACACGCTGGTGTGTGGACTGGCGGTCACGGACCTGCTGGGCACGCTGCTGGCCAGTCCGGTCACCATCGCCATCTATGTGAAAGGATCGTGGCCCGGGGACGACCCGCTGTGCCAGTACTTTGGATTCACGATGCTGTTCTTCTCTCTGGCGGGACTCAGCATCATATGTGCCATGTCGGTGGAGCGATACATCGCTATAAACCATGCGTACTTCTACAATGATTATGTGGACCAGAGACTGGCGGGTTTAACTCTGCTAACGATCTACATCTCCAACGCGCTTTTCTGCGCTCTGCCGATCATGGGCTTCGGACAGGTGAAGAAACAATACCCGCAAACCTGGTGTTTTCTAGAGTGGAGGAGCAACAAGACCAGCGATGCAGCCTACTCCTACATGTATGCAGGTTTCAGCTCGCTCCTGATTCTCGCCACTGTCATTTGTAACGTGCTGGTGTGTGTGGCTTTGATAAGGATGCATCGGCGCTTCGTGCGCAGAATGTCGCTGGGAACCGACATGGGGCGCAACGTGGACCCGCTGAGGAGAGGACGCAGCTTCGGGCGTCTGGCCGGTGCAGAGATTCAGATGGTCATTCTGCTAATAGGCACATCGGCAGTGGTGCTCATCTGCTCCATCCCCCTTGTTGTAAGTTCTCTTTTCTCGCCGCTCACTGTGTTAATTCCAACCACGTTTTACGCATGGCTCTTTTAGGTATAAAACAATTTTTAGAACTGTTTAGTCAAGCTTATTTGAGACATTCCTGTGTGTTATAAGACAATACATTTAATATATGATAATAAATAACTTTGTATTCCCCCTTATAAGCCATTACTCTTGTCTTTTCATATTTCCACTGTGCACGTTTTACGCACGGCTCTCTTCAGGGGAAATGTACCATTTGAACATGGAACAATCTGTTCATGGAGTTTGATACAAGTCCACGTTGGTAATTAGGGAGGAAAGTTCAAACATATTCTTGTTTATTTTAAATTTCCTCTTGTCTTGCTCTTGGTGATTCTTCTCTTTGGCTACTCGTCCACATTTCCACTCTTTCTTTCAAAAACACACACACGCACATCCAAACGTGCGCAGTTGCAAACAATTAAAAACATTCATCCATCTACTCAGCAACTATTCTTGTTGTCCTTGCAGGCGCAGGTGTTTTTGAACCAGCTCTACAAAACCCCAGTTGAGTTGAACTTGGAGAAAAACCCAGATCTAAGAGCGATACGCTTCGCCTCCTTCAACCCTATCCTGGACCCCTGGATCTACATCCTGCTGCGAAAGGCTGTTCTCCTCAAACTCATTGAGAAAATCAAGTGTCTGTTTTGCAAAATGGAAGCAAGGGGGCAACAAAGACAGGGAAACTTCCCCTGTATTGATGCTCATCAGCTCTCCTCGGTCTCCCACCGAGACTCTATGCGAGATGTCAACAGCACCTCCCAGACCTTCCTCTACTTGCCAGAGGGATGTGAGGTGTACCCTGGAAGCTGTCATAAAACAGACAGACTCTCTGGCTCTCGACCGTCCTCGGGCAGAAACTCACAAGCTTCTTTATCCTCTGAGCAGGGCAGCATTGAAGCTCAGAGCAGAGAAGGGACAGATGTAATCAGGGACCTTTCAGACTTGCCGTGTCCAAAAGATCCTGCAATCCAGATGTCACTGAAGTCTGAGACAGCGGAGGAGAAATGCATCTGAACTAACTGAATCAGGAGAAAGTTCTTGGATCGCTCACAGGTAGATCATCTACTGAATTACTCCTCAGTAAATTAACTTTGAAAACCCTGAAGAACGGGGTTGGCACATAAAAATAACGAATGACTCCTTGCATGAAGTCGGACACATGCTGCGAGAAAGCGAAGGAGAAACTTGAGGTGCCGAGAGCTTCGTCATCTCGTTTCTGCACCCAGCTACCTCAGGGATGGCTATCTGTGACTGTGGGAACAGATCTGGTCATTTTGCCCAATACAGCAGTTATCAAAGCAGAGATGACCCACTTCTTCATGGCTCAAGTATCCGCGGGTGAAAAGCTATCCCTCCTAATTTCAGCTACTTTGTTCAATCGTTGTGGAAACCATTACAGTAAAGTGGATGGGGCCAGTAATTTAGAATAATTGAGTCACAAGATTGTGGTCGATATGGTAAATGAAAACAGTGCTGAATGTGGTCCTTATGAGTAATCACTGGCACATGTGATGCCATTGTTAGGGTCGGGTTGTTTAACAAACTCCATTGTACAGTGCTTTTTGAAGGCGGTATCGTGTGAGTTCTATGACTAATGTACAGTGCAGTATTATAATGTGGTGAATACCAGTGTTTTTCTTCCTCTGTCCTGGAATACACACAAATATGTCATCTCAAATTAAGAAAACATTCTTTTCCATCATACGGTCGGGGGGGGGGGGGGGGGGGGGGCAAAGAGTCCTGTGCCATAGTTATTAACACCAAACCAATTTTTGAATCTGACTGATGGTAATGATGGACAATTTTTCCGCAGCTACAGAAGATGTGGTGTAAGGCGGTGGACAGATGTTGGTTGGTGCGGAGTATTAAGACACTTTTCGTCTCAGCTGTCAGTTTGAGGAGTGCAATGTTCTAAATGATCCATGTTGTGTCAAATGTTGTCTGTAATAAAATTATTCTTCTCTGGGAGAAGGTTCTAGTTAATAAATCAAGTCTATAGATGTATTTCTCCACATTGATTATATTCTATGTCTTTTCACCTTTGTCGTATCTGTCAAAGAACTCAAACGATATTTAAAGAACATATTTGGATGTTGTGTTTCCGTTCGGTTTCCAACCAACAGTTATGTTGCCGGCAACTGTCTCACATAATTGGGGAATTTTTCGAAAATTGTGAAAATGACCCATCACATGCACCTTCCAGGAACCCAAGGAAAAGTCTGAGCTGTGAACTGTTTATTTTTTCCAACAAAGGTCAGTGCAGAGCCACAAATATTCAGTTTCCAGTGATATAAAACAGAGAAAATCACAAATAACTTGAATTTCTTGTGTCAACACCCGCAAATGTTTGGTATTTTGTTTGAAAAGACACAGAACAGTTGCTATGATCAGCTCTAGTATCCATTAAATCCCCTTCTGTGCAAAGCTGCGTTTTTAACAGTGGCAATGTTCCCTTCTTTAATGTGCTATAATGTCAGTCAATTGACACCGTCTGCTCCCGTCTTACCGACATATAATAGACTGAACTTTTGAACTCGTGTTCGTCTGAGCTTTTCCACTCAAATGAGCTTTATGTCTGCAGTTTCAGCAGCTTTGAAAATCGCTCGCCGCCTCCTTTTCCATTTTTTTAAATTGACTCCAGATTGTTGCCTAATGTCGTGGATTATGTTCTGCCCTTCTCGTCTCTTATGTTACCTTTGATTATATATTTATATACATGTATATATAAATGCTGAGTAACACGACCCTCTGGCGTTTCACAGTACAACGATATTTCGTTAAAGGCAGCGTTTGACATCAAAGTGACCAACTATATTAGGTTTCTTAATACATTTTGAATTAGGCAATATTTTTATAATATGTTTTTGCAGTATTTGAGAATGAAGTCTACATTTACAGTAGTTCAGCATGTTTTTTTAATTTAAATTCATACCATTTTTATGTGTCAAATCTAAGCAGAAATTACAGATAATTCAGGAATAGAAATGCATATAACATTACTACACTACATTTACACAGCTTACGTGGCCTTTGACATGTCGTCATATGTTGTAAACATGAAGCGGAAGTTGCTCATATGATCAAGTTTCTCATACTTCCTTATCCCTTGGTAGGTTTGGTGAGATCATCCCATGACCCCATTAGTGCAGACATACGGCCCTGAGAAGAGCCGGCTACTGCTTCTCCAAAGTCCACAGACAAACAAACAAAAGCATAACACTCGAAATGAAGAATCCTGAAAGCTCAGAAAAAAGCCTCTGGATCTTGGTAATGTGTCAAATGGCTAACGCTAGACACACAGAGGAGGGGAGGAAAACCGAGCGTGTTAGTCTAATGGAAAATAAAAGGAAAACAGGACCTCAGGAAGTAGACCTGGCCGAGAGAGCTTCTCCCCTGAAACAATAAACACAATCTGAGGCTTCAATTCATTGCAATTAAGCTTAAACAAGCAATGCAGTGGCTAAGGTAAACACATCGCAGAGACGCCGTGAAGACAGAGTGGCAGAGCGGCCTCCCGACTCTGGGAACGACACACATTAACCGAATTAAACTGGGAAAAATGGGATCGTACGACAGGGAGACGCTACGACAGGCCTCCTACTACTCTGCAATCTGATCCTCTCTGCTCTCCCTCACCTAATTAAATGCATAAATGGACAAGCAATGAGGCTGATGTTTACCATCTGTGTGAACAGGTGTACATTCACACTCCATACAAATGATCTGCAAGGAAGAGCCTCCCTGACCTCAGGTTTCAGCGTCTCCTCTGAATGTCTCACTCTTACTCACAGTCCAAGGGATTAGTACTTTTGGATGTATTTCAGGTGGGAGCTGTGATACTTGGGTAAAATCCTAAGTGGATAAGTGATCTACAACTTTGAACAAATGTTATTACAAACCTGCGGAGCTGCTTTACATCAGCGGGGTCATGCGGTGACGCACAGCACTCTGTCACCTCCGGGGCCATTGATACACAGCAGAGAGCACCTGCTGCTCCACCACGTCTGCCGTCAGCCTCCATTGAAAAGGACACGAAACAATCCCGGTCCAGAAATGTGTCAGAGCTGAAGTAGAACAGATTCCCAAAGTGATAATTGAGTGTTATAAGAGCCTGAGCTTCTCCCGATGACTGAACAAAATAGGTATGACATGGAGTTTGTAGTTTTCCTCAAATTAGTGAGAAGACCAGCCTGTTTTCTTGTTCAGATTTTTATATATATATATAAACACAAACTTGGATCAGTGAAAGTCAAGAGAAGTTAATATACAAAAATAAACAAACAGAATTGTTTTAATGTTGTTCCTATATGTCTAAAACAATATATTCAAAGCAATGGACACAGTATTTCTTGGAGCTATACCAACATATATATTTATATATAATTTAAATTGATAGGAACTATTTCATTTAAAATTTATTTTCGAAGCAATATATTTGTAAATTTTAGATTAACCTTGATTTAATGTGTCACTAGATCAGATCAGACTTTCTGCAAAGAGTGAAACTCTTAGACAAAACAAATGAAACACCAACAAAATTAAAGATGACAAGAAAAAGTAAATTACATGTTTTGCCTTTGGGGGGTTGGGGGGGGAGGGTGGGGGTTAAAGGGGTTAGAATCCCAGCTTCCTTTATGCTGGTACTTTGTGTTCAGTAACAGCGATGTGAGCAGCTCCAGGGAAGGAATAGCTCACCCTCCTGACTCTGGTAAATCCCACACAAATACACAGTATGTAGAGCCACTTAATTCAAAGCCTTAAAAGCAGAATTATGAACACCAGCAAGTTCCCATGAAACTAATTGGATAACTTTGATCTCCATTGTTATATAATACTCATGCAAACAGGAAAAACTGAGCCACATGATGTGACCCACCAGCCAGCCACAGAAAACACAGAAATCTAGATTTTTACAAGGTTTTGTTTTACACCTTGTAAAGTAGTTGCAGATCAATTTGTTCCTGTAAATGGGAAGTGAAATAGTTTCCAACAAAATAAAAAACCTTATTGTGCTCAGACCTCCGAGTGGATGGAAATATGATATTTACATATCTGATTATGGGTTTTTTCCTGGGACAAGTTTAAAGCGGACAGACAAACGTTCAAAAGCAATGAAAGCATTATAGCGTGTGTTAATAGTGCAGATATGTGTGTGTGTCACTGTGTGTGTGTGTGGGGGTGTATACACCAGGGTCACATTTTTCATATTTTCCTAGTGTTCTCCACAATGCACAGTGGGTCATTTCAGTGGGTTTCTGAGCAAGAAATATCCATATATTTCCAATTCGTATCACACAAAGACCTCCCAGGAAAATTCATATTACTTGCACAAACTACATGTTGCCGAGGAAATGGACTGCTGAACGTCCATATGAAAGATTAACGGCTGAAATCATCTGTCATTACGAGCTGTGCACCTCCCACACTCTGGGTCAGATCAAACCAGGGACATAAGTTGTATGTCTTCATCTTAGGAATTACAAATGACAAAAGCAACAAAAAATCACACACAAACACACACAAAAAAGCAGAAATGGTAAGAAGATATCCGACATGCATCATGTTTAGTGCTACAAGAAAATGCAATGAACGCCTACAACCATCTCAAGTCGCTAAAGCTGAAAACACACTTAAACTGCATCACTGTGGCATGTCATGTAATGTCTACCACCAATAGGAGGCGCCATGCTGCGACAAGCAGACAGGATGAAGATCGTGTGTTTATTGAAATTTAGCAAAAATCACAATCTGTCTCCGGTTTCAACCTCCAGTGCTTTTTCTTTAAATAAAGATGGATGACATGAAAGCCCCCCTAAAGGTGAAGCCAAAATATCTCAGTCACCCCCTAGTGGCTGGCTATAGTATAGCTACAAAATCTCGCCTCATCCATCTCAGAACCTGCACTCACAAAGTTGGCCTACACAGCAAAAACATTTTGGGCAGTACTGAGTGTGTTTTAGACAAAAGTGTCGAAAAGACAACCGTCAGTGGCATGTGGGTAATGTGAGCTAATAAAGTAGAGAGTACCATCATGAGTTAGTCAGAATAAATAAATAGTAAAGAAGGTAAAGTTGCGTCCTGCACAAGAAAGCTCTGCAAAAGTTTAGAAAAGTAGTTGTGAATCGTTTTTTTGCATTCCTTTGCAAATACAACTTTTGATTTGAATGAGGCCACACCCGATTAACCTGAGATGGTAGCATTCCAGTTGCACAGGAACAATATTTACCTTACTCCACTATCCAGTGTTAGCATTAACAGCTCTTAATAACGCATCACTCAGCATTTCACACATACTAACACCGTAATAAAATGTCCACAGACAGTAATTGGGCAGTACTATGTGTACGACACATTTAAGAAGTGTTTAACAAGAAGCAGTAAAAACTATAGCTTTCACTACTGTTGATATAAGGAGGCGCCATCTTGGATTTCGAAATCACGGGTGGTTGGGTTCCTCTGACCTTCAAAGTCAAAATTCTGTTAGAATTGCAACTTCTGAATCCTTCTGAGGTTAAATGGAATGTGGCTTACGCTCTAATGGACTCATTACTGCCCCCTGAGGCTGGCCTGATTCTAGATTGGTCAGATATCGACCACAAAAAGAGACAATAATGAGATAATTCCACGTTGAAACAACAAAAACCTTTGTGACACAAAAGGAACAAATTAAGTGTTATCAAACAGATTTCCAATTTTCAGGAGGGGTCGGGGGGGGGGGGGACTTCAATGGAGACAAATTAAGTCGTTGGTTTGGCAAATGTTTACGTCTGGTTAACCCCACTTTCATTAAAGAGCAGCACACAGCAGCTTCCCTGAGCTTTTTTCAGGAACCTTCCAGACGAGCTGTACGTGATACACGTGGCTGTCGCTAACACTCTACTTTGACACGGTGGAGAAACGCTACACAGTGGATGTGATGGTCTCGTACAGAAGTTTTTAAACCAACAAATACATGTAGTTGGTTAGCGATATACTGATGCTTTGTTGCCACCAAGTTTTCCAGCAGATATGCCCCCGCACACTTTTGCACTTGTGTGTGTGACAGATAAATGACAACACTTCACAAGTATTTAATTCCAATGAGGAACTGTGAGTTTGACCTTAACACAAACTACTTACTAGTGTCGTCTAATGGTCGCCCACATAGCGAGACGTTGGGCCGACTGCCTAAACATCCTCAACATGATGAAACTATTCATGAAGTCAGTCGAACATTTGAGCATGTGGTCAGTCCTACTTGACTAATGTATGTAAATTTAGGAACGGCGGTTTCATGACCTTTGAAACAAGCCACAACTCTTCAAGTGTGCTCGTGCACGTATGCACATGCATGTAAGGGCTTTCCAGCACTCAAACAAATCGACCACACAACTGTACCATAAATACTAAATACTACTAAGAGCAGAACCATAACTAATACTGAGAGTCATGTCCTTTGGATGTACATTGTTGTGTTTACATTTTGATAATTGTATTTAGTTAAACATTTGTATTGGCTGATACCAGTATATTTTTGGTTTGGGTTCTTCAGACCATCAACTGGTGAAACTTTGTGTCATAAAACACAGACTGAAAAAGAGAAAATGATTACCATAAATAAATTACATAGTCCTGGAAATTTTATCAAATGATAGTGATGTTTTTCTTATATATTGGATATTTCTAAAATCTCTGGTTATGGCGCCAGTTAAAACAAATAGAAGAGAGGGCCAGAGTATACGCCATATCACAATGAGTCCAAAAGTCATTTTATCTCTTAAAAACGAAAACATTTAGAATAATATCTCTATAATCCAGTGTTCATTAGCACAAATACGTGAGAAATACATCATTACTACAGAAAAACAATAACATTTATTAATCCCATCAGAAGGACACATCAGTTTACAGTTGTAGCTTATTCGAGCACAAACGGTGATAGTTAACACAACTGCACAGAGAGGTGCTCCAACTGGGAGTCACATGTCCACACCTACTGGAAGCCAACAGCACCCCCCCCCCCAAAAAAAATCACTCCCACACCCACCCCCACAGACACTCGCGCTGCCGTCTCTGCCAACTCTGCTCCTTACTCTGTGATTCTTGGAGCTCTCAGCATTTTTTATTTTTTTTACAGCTGCTGAGTCTAAGTATGTTTCTCCTTCAATTCTCAAATAATCATTATCCCCTGCATCACCTATTACAAGCTGACTAACATTTCCCCTCCTTGTTTATCCGCACCATTAATCATTTATCTCAAAAACAGGTTAATTTGACCGCTGAGCTTCTCCAGATGCCTGAGGCCGTGCTTCTCGTCCGCCCGGGGATCGGGTTCCCTTGTCTTGGTCTGAGGTTTTCTCAAATTCAGTGGTCAGAAACAATGTTGGTGGGTTAAACGTTGCTTGTTTCCTGATTTATTTTAAGATTTCAGCACTTCATAACTCAAACCAAGATGCCCTGGTTGCCAACATTAGCATTGACTGATGTATCGAGCCAATTCAGAAACCACAGAGTGCATGAGTAGGAAAGCAAATGATTTATCAAAGGGTCTTGGAAGTATTAAAATAACCCAAAACATAATGAAAAATATAAAAATCGGGACAAAGTGGACACAGTTTTGGTCAATATAACAGATTTATGATACTGGGTTTACTTTACCCTGTAATAATTATCTGTTTTTACTCTGTGTAAGTTATTCATATGACAACTGTAAAATTCAACTTTAATCTTGTATCTATCACAAATGTAAAGTTCATTGTAAAACAAAGATTTAAAAGAGATGAGAACACTCATATTCACATTTTGAAACTCCCAACCATACCATAGTTTGGTTAAATAACTTAACATTGGGTGGTTTACTTCTGACCGTGGCACTGTGTAAGTTGACACATTGCTTGCTCTGGTGCTCGCACGTGCACGCTCAGCATGACTTCTGCTGCCCCTGCAAAGATCATTCTTATGTCAAGTATTTTGTAATTGCCTCCATCTTGTTAGTTGTGCCTCCGAGCCAGTGGCTTGCATGCTTCTGGTGAAAGGTGCAGTGCACCCGTGAATCGTGATTTAGTGGAGGGGGTCATTCAGGCCACAGAGATGGATCTACAGCAACACACCATAAATCAAGTGATGAATGTCAACTACAATAATTTATGAAATCATTGACTTCAAAGGCAGAGAAATTAGTGGGAAATGTATGTTTCCGGGTATTTCATGAACAAACAATTCTCAAAGCAGTGACTATTTTGCCTGCTATTAATCATAATAAATGTGCATTGTGTGTGTGTGTGAGTGGGTGGGTGTGTGTGTGTGTGTGTTTTAAAAATGTATTGTTGTACGGCTCAATTTTCATCTTCCACTTGTGATCCTGGAGTTCAGCTCCTAGCAAATGTAACTAGGCGCCTCCCTCACTTCGCCCCGACCGGTGCCAGTAATTGTCGGATCAACATGAATGTAAGTGTTTTACCAGCGACTGGGAACAAGTGCGCTGACTTGCACACAAACCATATCAGATGTCGCCTCCTGAGTGCACTTTCAGCAGGCATATATTCTGGATCTCTCTCCGTTGCACTCTGTCTCCTTTGCACCCAGCAGCTCTTACGGTATTTTCCAAACAATATACCTACAGGGGGGAAATGGAAGCCAGACCTGATGGCTCTCCAGTGTCCGAGATGGACGTCACCTCTTTTGTTACCTTCCTTCGTTTATCACTGTATACCGTGCAATATAGTCCCATACAGTTCTATACAGTATTTTCATATAAGGTGAAACAGGCTTTACAAGATAAAACTGCTGACTCACGTGTACTGGGCTTCACTAATAATCTATAAAAGTTATGAATTATCTTCCAGGAACAAGTCAGATCAGAAGGATTCTTTTTAAATGTTGAATTGAAGAATAGAAATGTGGAAAGGACATCTTGCTATCTTGCACTAAGAAGCTGATCAATTAATGCATTTAATAATGATGAAATTAAAATAATTTGTTTAGTTACTAAAGCATTACTCATGATGTGTTTATTTCACAGTTTACCCCAGTTTTCTTATTCTAAAGACTGCTTTCCAGGCATTAAAGGGTGTGCGCTGCGTTGTGTTATCCATTTATTAGGTTAAGAAAGACCATATGTTTGACTTAACTTATGGAAAAGTGTCTCGTGAATTTGCAGAGTCGTCTTTTTTCTATCATACCACTTTTCTCAACACTAACCACTGGAGGCCATAGTCAGGACAGCTACGGCCTAATGTATTCTCTGAGAGGAAAAGCAAAAATCAAAATCGCAGTCATGTTCAGTTCAAGGACACCTCAGTCGTCTTTCTGAGACCATTTGCTCCATAAAAACTGCAACACATCGGGGGGGCGTCTTTCTTTAGAAAAGTAATCTGCTTAAAGTGCACATATCGTTTTTTCAATTTAATTAGAAACCATAAAACAAGAGAAAACTCTCGCTGAAGGTTGCAGGTGGCAGCGAAAGGTTCTGAGCCCATAATAAAGTTTTATAATGGGGTTGAACGCTGATGCTGACAGGGTGACATTCTTTTTATTTTGCCTGTTCAAGTCATGAACTTTGTATCACAACTTCTTTCTGTGCACCAAACAGGAAGAGCATGTTGTGATGTGATACTTTAGTGTTTGGATTCTGGGCTCTTTCCATGAGAGGGAAGAAGTTGCTTAACAGGAAATTGTATTAACCAAAATTGGAAGAGAAGACAATTTCAGTTTATTTCAAACTGGAGTATTTCATAAAAATGGCTATTGGGTTATGAGAATTTCAGGGGAACTGAGGACTCACACTGAGGCAAGTTACAGCCGGCAAGTATCCTGCAACTTTCCAAATAAACAAGAATCTTAAATGAATAATTTCAAACACTTGTCTCCGGGTCTGACTGAGGGTACACCCAGGAAGTGTTTACTAATGGCTGTTCCAACTGGCTACTTTCTGTGTTTACTTTTGGTTTGAGTCAAAGACAAGTGGTTGAAAGTTACATAAGAAAATTCATGTTTATTTGGAAAGCTGGCGCTGCTCGCACCGATATGTACCTTGTTTTTGTGAAAGTGGCCCTGCTGCTCCGATTCTCAACAACAGAGGTGGTGGGAGCAAAGTCAGCGCGGCCCCGAGATCCCCTGAAGCCACGTATGTTGGAAATAAACCGGGTTGGAAAGAATAAATCCTAAATGTTAACAACTGCAAGCGCGACCCAAACCCAACAGTAAAATTCAAAGCAGTGAACCGGAGGCCAAGCTTTCCCCCTCGTTGATCACCAGACCTTCTGATTAAAGCACCCACACCAGGCTCAGTTTTAGTTAGAAACTTGTGAGTATAGTGTAACTTGATATCATATAAGAGAAGTTTGTAAAAACAAAGCAAATGGTGCTTTTTCAAATGACGACCAAAAAGCTTTCACGGGCTACGTGCACCACCACAGGTGTGTTTGATTTCCCTCGCCCACCGGACCTCATGTCAAGTTAACGCTGGATCTACACAAAACCCCACAGGCCAATGAGAACAGCTACAGTGTAAGGTCATGGAAGATGACGACATTTAGTTCATATGAACCCCCATAGGCCATCGTGGTATAATGTGGACGTGGAAACATTGAGCGAGTAGCTTTATGCAGACAACGAGGAAATGATTGGGCCTGATAGCTGAAGGGTGACTGGAGCTGGACTGCGTTTCGTGAGCAAAGTGATCTACTGGGGTGATGCAGAATTATGAGCTCTTTGAGATTGGATGGAGTTTGCTCATTAAAAGCTTTTTACGTAAGCAGAATTCTAGTCTGGGTTTGACGGGAGCCAACGCAGAGAAGCTAGTACGGGGACAAATGTTCTCTTTTTCCAGTTCACGTCAGTTCACGTCTTCCAGAGAGGTTAAAGGGATAGTTCACCCAAACATTTAAATTCACTCATTATCTACTCACCACTGTGCCTGTGGTGTCATCCAGGTGTCTGTACTCCTCGAGATTCGAATTCGACTCGAAACGGCGTCATTTACTTCATGTTTTTACATAAATGCCCTCTGATATCTTCTCCTAGTTACTGCTGCAGTTCTCACCAGGACTCGTGAGTATATCACGAGAACTCACAATAGCTGCAAGAGTAAAGAAAAACAATATCTATAACGTTGATGAGTGTGGGCATGGAGGTGGCTCAGAGAGAACCTCCACCTGTACCAGGGCTCTCATCACAGCAGCTGAGGGATGTTAGCTGATTCCTCCTCAGTGTTAACAGGCAGAAAAAAGAGCTGCCACGGGGGGAGAGACACAGGAGAGACACAGGGACAGAAGAGAGCTGCCACACATGAGAGACACACAAGAGACACAGGAACAGAAGCTGAGGCTGCCACAGGGAGGAGAGACACATGAGAGACACATGAGAGACACATGAGAGACACAAGGACAGAAGAGAGCTGCCACACATGAGAGACACATGAGAAACACAGGAACAGAAGCAGGGCTGCCACAGGGAGGAGAGACACATGACAGACACATGAGAGACACATGAACAGAAGCAGGGCTGCCAAGCAAAGACTGCTGGTAACTTCAAGTAGAGTTCATTGGATTATGTTTTTTCCCGTTTGATTACGATTAAAGATGCTGAAAAGCAACTGGTTTGTCTCCGGCTGCTGGGGGGGGACCCCGGCTGCATCATCTTTATCCACTGTGACAAATATAAATCCAACCAGCTCTACTTAAAGTGTCCAGCAGTCTCTGCTTGGCAGCTCTCTTCTGTCAACATATCATCTCTACTCAGGGTCACTTTCACTTGTCGCTCTGTCACCTGTTAGCCAGAGCGTTAATACTTTAACCTCTTTCAGTGTTGCATAACCACCACCCGTCCACTTTCTGTGAGAAGGGACAAACCACCTTGTCAGATAAATCACTGTTTAGGTTTCACCAGGATCCTATCTCTTTGTCATAACATCGTCTGACCACAATCATGGCCTCCTGGGCTCTTGGCCAAGCTACATGACAGTCACCCTGCTCATCACGTATCCTGCTATGACAATCTACTTCCTCTTCATTTCCCTCTGCGCATCCTGCGAGACCCGTCGGACCCACCACTGCGTTTGTTTTGAGAGTCTTTGCAGAGTGTCTTCTGTGTCGCGGAGCCACGGCCATGTTATCACAAAGTTCCTTCTGGACGGGATAGAAAATAAACGTTTGTGGCTTTGGGAAACCAATTAAGCTTTTAATCCAAAGAGTATGAAAGGGTCCGCAGTCAGAATCACGTACAGGAGACATGTCAGATTCCCACTGGAGGTCACGTCACTCCTGGACGGTCACATATCTAAGATAAAAAAATAATAGCGTGAAATGATCTGAGGACAAAATCCATATAAGAGTAATTGATGCTGATTAAGAGTTTGAATTGGTCTTAAAACTTTTTTTAAAATAATTCTCCTGCAGCTCTCATTTAAAAACTCACCTCCAAACATGTTTACTTTAATAGTGCAGAATAACTAGGATTGTTTTTAAGGTTAATTAAAGTCATAATTCAAATATTTTTCTAATCTAATCTACATTGTATCTCTGGGCAAATGGTAAAAAAATTTGATGACATAAACAACAACTTGAGGAAACAGACTATTTTTTGTGTAACCCCATCATTACATTTGTAAATATTTAAGTTGAATGAACAGGAATTGGATTCAGCCCCAATTTGAGCCAATTTATGCCAAAGATTGGCAATTTTTGGAAAGTCACCCAATTACCATCATGCACTTAATGTGTCTGCTACATCTCATTAGGATTTATTAGGTTACATTGGTTATTTAGTGAATCGCCACCAACTAGATTCCGAGAAAGAAGGAACCATCACGTGGTACTGATCGAAGTGAGGAATAAAAAAGATCAATAATCGGTTGATTCACTTCCTGGTTGTTGATTCCGCAAAGAAAGTTAATCACCCTTGTGTTTTTGTGGTTTGTAACTTTGTTTAATTGTCAGCAGACTTGTGCAAAAAGTACCAATAAGATCTGGTTAAAGGGGCCGTTATATGATTTCATCTATTTCCTTTAATTTGCAAAATATACCAATTTTTAAACATTTTCTTCAATTCCTCAGGCTTTAGTGTGTGGATCTTAACGTAAATAACCAGACGTATTTATAGTGATGGCTTTTGTGCGTTGGTATAATTAAATTCAGATCCGGCCTCTACCGTTTTACTTTAATTTTTTCTACTGCAAGAGCCAGGCAGACTTGGCCTTGCTGAAGCTAAATGCATCACTCCACCAATGTAGTTTCAAGATGCAAAGCTGGCACAACCCTGGGACTCTTATTCATAGGATGGTAGTTGGGCTAAACCTGCATAAAGGGGGAATTTCAGCCATAAATTTATAAAGTATAAAATGACTGAGCAACTGCTTTGCAAGTATAATAAACTGGTGCCTCCAACTTAATTAACCAAAAGGAACGGGCTCAGAACTTCGACTTTTCTCCTAATTTTCGGTTCCAAACTCTCTGGTTCGTTCCAGGACACTTTCATGAATTATTAGGAAAACAGATTATTCTTATGTTTTCTGTGCGTGTGAGCAAAAATGTGTCTGATTTTACTCCAGTCGGTGCTGATGGAATTTGCTTAAATCACAGAAATGAAATGACCACAGAGCCAAAAAAATTATAATTTCCACCAAACACATAATGTACGAAGAAGCAGACAGACTAATAACCTCTTGGTTTCCAGTTATAAGTTACAGATGATTCTGTTGGACCAACAATGAAAGGACGGATATAGCTTGAGTCGTTATCTGGGGGCTTTTACAGTTTGTTCCGATAAACATCTCAACAGATATAATGGGTTTGACCGATGAAATGAACTTTGGGATATGAATCCTTTGAATGTGTTCAAAGAAATTCCAGATAAATGCTGCGTCTGAGGTTGCGTACGTGGCCCCTGTGGACACATACTCCCATGACAGATGTCTATCTGCTCCTATCTGCTCCTCTGTAGTCCAAAGTGCTTCCTTCACCCTCTGGAAGAAGTTGAAAAACAGCTGATTCGCTGAAAGGAAGCTGGTCGGGACAAACATCTTGAAAGACGTGATGGAACTTCTTTTCCCTGCTGATACGCATCTCAAAAATATGTCAGCCGCTTGACCCACAAGTCCCATCACTGAGAAAGGGTGCAGAGCAGGGCCAAAAGTATCCGCGGCCCTCTCACTATCCACCCGCACTGATTTTGGAGCTCATTACTTTGCTTCGTCTTAACAGTTTTTGTCATGTTATATAAGGGCTGTTTCTTTAGATTGATTTGCTGATCCATTTCAATCTACTCTTTGGAGTCAGAGAACATCTGCAGAAACGGTTAGAGGAGCCCTTTCCTGTGTACATTATGATTGCATAATGGAACAGCAACCCCCGATGCAGAGTCGAAGAAAGAATATGACATTTAAAGTGAAATCTGACACGCGCCCTGACCTAAAACTTAGGCACCATTCTCTCTATAACAAAATTCTGCAAAAACACTTTAACATTTCTGAGTGGTTAGAGCATAATTCCAGGAATACAACATTAAATTGACAAGTCGCAGGTGCAAACATGAGCTGTTAAATGATTCCAAATCAGAGTGTTTAGAGTGGGGGCTCCAAGTTTGGATAAATCACCACGGCGAGAGAAGAAGACGGAGAGAGTGAGAACGGGGGGGGGGGGCAGGAGGAGGAAGATGAGGACAAGGAAGAGGAAGAGCATCCAGGGATTCCATTCATCACACAAGGCAAAATGTCTAGAGTAGAGCCAAAGGAAACAGCACAGAGAGGGGGAAACAAAAACACTTTGCTAGACACAAAATGAATACAGGATGAAGACCTTTCATTCCTTTTTCATGATTATTATTGTTTTTGTAAATTGTGTATTGTACAGTAGACACAATAACACATGTTCTACCATTTTGTTGTGTATGTGTTAAAAGCCTAGCATATGTTGGTTTCACTATTAACATGTGTTCCACCGTCACTGTGCATCCTGGTATATACGTAAGAACAAAGAAAATGAAGAATGTTCATATTTTATTTATGTGTAAAGCTTTACTTCTATAGGCAATGTTTGGTTCTAGAAAGAGTTTGTTATTTTTTTTTTGTTTTTCTTCTTCTCTGTTGAACTGTGGGAATATGCAGACGTGTTTCCATCAAATGTTTAATAACTGAGTCCAACCATTAAGAAGAAAAAAATTGCATTACAATAGTCACAAGTTGCATGATGCAACCAGTTCTCACCCTCTGATTAACACATGTATTGGTGCAAATAATAATGAAGTTTTAACCATAGACTGTAGGTTTCAACCAACATGCAAATGAAGGTGTCTCCCTCTACTGGCTGCGATGGAAATTACAGAAAAGCCAAGCCCCTTGGACTTGAGATCTTTGTCTGAAATGTTACGTTTACAGCTGAAGAGCAGTTCTGCATCATGGGGTCTGACAATGCTGTTTGTCTCCCTTCATGTTGATTTTGACAGAGGTTCTTCTTTGCACTATCCACTATCATGTGCTTATAATCATCTAGTTTTATTAGAATGGAAAAGGCCTTTGATATTTAGGTGTTATACTTAATAGCATTGATCGAAGTGGCATTCAGAGGTTTTAATTTACTTTAAATACAATTTTTAGAATGTGAAAATATCTGTTTTCAAAATCCTTTAAAAAAAGTGTGGGAATCAATTAAATGTAAAAATATTATTTTTTTGTTGTAGATGAATTGACTGACAAAACAAATACAACTCACTTTGCTTAAAGTCACTCAAGTCACGTCTGCCCTCACACCGAAGGCGATGTAATTCAATAAAGGTTTAAAACAACAAATAAACAATAAGTTATATCATGCATTGGTTCTTCTGGTCTTGGCTATAACTTTGTGTAGATCTGGGATTGCCTTGTTATAAAGAGTTCATATTCATATCATTTGTAAATAGTTTGTCTTATTAAATGCACATTTGCTTGAATAAAACCAAGTTAAAATAATCCATCGTCCATTTATAATTGGTTTGGAGGTCATCATCAGCCGCTTGGATTGTGCACATATCCAGACTCAGGCCGGGTGAGTCTACATGTCACAAGTTGTTTTAGTTTTTTTTCTTTTTTTATCCTGCTAAATTATGAATCAACCATAATTATGTGCCTCATTAAGTCACAAAGCTGTTGGCAGTTTAACTTTATAAAAGAAGGACCATTACAAGCCACCGATTAGGAATCTTCCAGCAGCTCTCCACTCCCACAGAGGGTTTCCTCCTGTGGTCAGGTGACACGGAGGACATTGACATTTCTAATGAGGTCAGAGCATCGGCTGTTGTCGTGAGGGGAGGTTAACCAGCCGAGGGTTACCCCCTGGCTGCCTGTCAAACTTCAGCCTGTGAGCTCGGACTCGGACCTGCGCTGCCCGTGGGTCACTCGTCCTCTGTCACAGGTCAGTTTAATCAAGTTTCACCGGAACACGCGGGAATCGGTTACGGTTACAAGGTAGTAAATAAATTAAAGATGCCCACAAAAAAGAAAAATACAGCCCAGAGAGCAGAGGAGGATGACGAGGACTCGGAGGATCAGGAACCAAAACCCAGGAAGAAGAACACGCAGCAGAAAAGAAAGCAGCTGAAAGACACTGATGAAGAAGGAAATAATTCTGACACGTCAGGGCCTGATGTGAGGAAGAAGGGAGGAGAAAAGGTCAAGAAGAAGAAGAAGAAAGCCAGAGAGGACGTTTGGGATGAGTTGAACAGTGAGTCTAAGAACACAGATGATGAAGATAACAATAATGACACCAAGGGTAAAAAGAGAGGAGGAAAACTCCCTGATGTGATCGAGACCACCAAGAAAAACTCAAAGAAGGTCCAAGACAAGATGGGCGGCAAGGATAAGAAATCCAAAAAGAACACTGAGAAAGAGGAAGAGCCGGCAGCCGGGGATGAAGAGGAGGGGAAAAAGAAAAAGAAAGAAAAGAAGAAGAAAGGTTCGGTGACGGGGGACACCGATGAGGACACCAAGAAGACAAAGGGCAAGAAGAAGAAGATTGAAAACTACGTGGAGATCTACGAGAATGAGCTCCGCAACTACGAGCCGGACCAGGTGGAGAACTACGAGGACCAGTATCACAAGAAGAAAGGTAACTCAAAGGTGGTGTCAAAGATCTGACGTGTGAGGATGAGACAATTAAAACCAACTCAATAGAGAAGCTGCATGTTTTGTCTGAGGAGAGACATCTGACACCCGGCCGAGAAGTGACTCCTTAATTGCAGATATATGATTCTGAGTGACTCCACTTGTGATGTGCTCCTGCTTTTGTTGGATGTTCATGGTAACATTACACCGAGTGAAGAGGTGTCCGTGTATGACCAGTAACCCACAGCTATATGACACCTGTCACTAACCCTCACACAAGCAGGTTACACATCCTGTAAGAGTCTGTTATTGTAGTCTAATTTCTACAATAACAATTTAGAATCACTTGTCCTGTTTAAATGAAGAGAGAATGCATTGGTTTTTCAAAGAAATATAATAATAATAAGGCCTTATTTTGAGTAGTTGTCTTTTAATGGTTTGGTTAATCTAATTTCATTTAAATGGCCTTTTCACATCAGCTGTTTGTCAACAACCTGCACTAACTACCAAAAACACTTTATTTCTATTGCTTCCAACACATGAATACATTCCTCAGTGAAGCTCTAAGTTTAGTTGAAAAGTGAATCTAGATTTATAGACTCATCATCCACCCGCACACGTTTGCTGACTCTATTCAATGTCACTGACTCTGACCTTTGCTGCACGTGCACATGTTGAATGCAGACCCCAACGATTCAGCAGAGCTCGAATGCCACATTAACGTGATGTCGACAGAATGTGAAGAAAAGGAAAAGCACAAAGCTCTTTTTTTACTTTAGTGTTAAAGCAGTATTGAAGTTGGGTTCTTCCTACAGCCAGTGGAAATGTGAAATGGCTCTTCAGAGACACAACTCAAACTCAAAAAGAGGTCACTGCTCCTATGCCTGAAATGGGGGGGGGGGGGGGGGGGGGTACTTTTCCATGTGTAAGGATCCTTTGTCTCCGTCCATGACTCACTCGACATCACCCTTTATCATAACTACTTGAAAGATTCTTCATTGGCTCTCTAAGCAAATGAAACAATCAAACATTTTACTGCCATTGATCAGAATGATCCGAGCTGTAAAATGAAATATTTCCCCCCCCCCAGTGTACGAGGTGGTGACCATCACCGGAGACGAGAGAGGAGCCGGCACTGACGCCAATGTGTTTGTCACTCTGTTTGGAGAATATGGCATCACTCCCAAAGTCCACCTGGCCAGCAAGTGAGTCCTCCTCAAAGATTGTACAATTGTAGATGTAAAACCATCTTGTTCTTGTTGTTGAGAAGATTTTAGAATTAGTTCAGATAAAAAGCTAAGTTTTATTTGATTTAAACTTCAAATTTCATTGAGCTTGAGTTAATTACCTGTGTTTTTCTCTCTTCCCTTAAACAGCACAGAAAAGAGGTATTTATTTCTTCGTGCAGTTTCGGTGGCTGCTCAGAAACACTGTGTGCTGTGATTGAGTGTGAAATCTGCAATTCAGTGATTTAATGCATGACTTACTCAAAGTTGCATAATGCGTCTGAAGGGTATGTTGAATATTTTCTTCCTATATTTTTACTTTCTGATCAAGAGTTTGATGATGAAATTCATGTTCGTTCCTGAAGAGATCACTGTTTTATGATTTCAGGAGTCGCACGGCCTTCGAAAGAGCCAAAACCGATGTGTTCAGAATCAGAACGCACAATATTGGAGCTTTGAAAAAGATAAGGTACGTTGGACTCAGACATTTCATCTTTCTTTTTTTACTATTCATCGTATCATGTAGGTTCAGTATTACCAGCTTTTGGGATGATTCCTCACAAGTAACACATGTTTTGCTCCAGGATTGAGCACGACAACACAGGGCTGAGCGCCAGCTGGTTCCTGGACAGAGTGGTGGTGACGGACGTGATCAGGCCTCACTTGAGGTTTTACTTTGCTTGTAACAACTGGCTGAGTAAGA
Organism: Platichthys flesus; assembly: GCF_949316205.1. NCBI lineage: Eukaryota > Metazoa > Chordata > Actinopteri > Pleuronectiformes > Pleuronectidae > Platichthys > Platichthys flesus. Next base: position 7,637,494 of record NC_084947.1, read on the forward strand.
CAGAGGGAGACGGCCTTTACGTCAGAGACCTGCTGGGCAGCATGGACCCCATGGACATGCCCAAATGTACGTATACACACAATCCAATGAATATACAGCATCCGCATTGCCTCCAGTCAACCAGCATTAACGGGCCCAAACAAACTCATAAATCAAGATTATGTCGATGCATGTGATCGTTCTACTGTTTTTAGGTATTGTGGACATTTCCTTTTTTTAATTTGTCCTCTTGATTTTCTAGATAATAAATATATAGTCAGCGTTTTCACTGCAGACGTGAAAGGCTCTGGAACAGATGCAGACGTCTTCATCAATATCTTTGGGGAGTTTGGAGACACAGGTAAATAAAGTTGACACCATCTTTTTTCGACTTTGCCTGATGACTTTAACCATTTGGTTCTATTCTAGGTGAGAGGCGACTTGACAACGACAAAAATAACTTTGAAAAAGCCACCGAGGACAAGTTCACCATGGAAGCACCAAACCTGGGCAAAGTGAGGAAGATCACCATCGGCCATAATAACAAGGGCAACTCAGCAGGATGGTTTCTGGAAAAGGTAAAACAAAGTTATCAAGACGGATGAATAGGGATTGTGTTTAAGATTCAGGGTTTTTAGGGAATGATCATGAAACAAATCCTCTGTCATTCTGCTCAGTTCTGTCTCCACACAGGTACTTAACACACGTCATCCTCTTATTTCTTCTCAGTTGTCTCATCTGCTACTCATGTCCCTGCTCCTCCAACACATATGTGTGTAACTAAGAGATGACAGACGTGTACACACTCTCCCACACACTCACAAACACACACACATGTCGTCATCCTACCCTCTGTGTAAAGGGAAACCGAGCCCCATTGAAGGATTAGCTTACACCAAGCGGATGAGTGGGTAGATTTGCTGCAGCACAGACTGACATCAAAGATCAGTGACAACAAAAATAATCATAGAAGAGTAATGTAATTTCCAATACTTTTTTAAAATGTGGTTTATGCTGCCGTCTAACCTTGATGATAACATATTCATGAGTGAACAGTTTTTAGGGAAAGTAATTTAAGTTTTAATATAAGTTGCAGGAAATAAATGTAAATTAATTCCTCGGGTTAAAGGATAAATGTTCTGTCAAGTTATTTATTTAGTATATCAGTATGTAGTATACGAATATGGAAATGAATAGTGCAGGGAAAGGGGCTAAAACAGTCCAGTAATCGTTTTTTAATACCCATAGCTGTAATAGCTATTTGCATCTTTGCAACGAACTTCATCAAATACAACAACGTCTTTACCTGTAACTTTTCATAACTTTATCTAAAACAGATTTTCTATTAGCTGTCTGCCACGGTCATGTGACTTTCATTATCAGGTTCTTTTTTCTAAATGTTCCTTCTCATACAGGTGTCTGTGGACGATCTGGGAAACAAAATAGTTTACGAGTTTCCAGTTAATCGTTGGTTTGCCCTCGACGAGGATGACGGGAAGATCCAGAGGGATATTTTAGTCGGGGGGAACCAGCCCACAGGTGAGGTTAAGATTTCTTTACCTCACTGTAAAGAACTTTCTTTTATGAACCTGAAATAAAATGTACCTACCTCACATTTTCTCTTTCGTATCAGTTTGATGCAAATACGGTTATAAGGATGAAAATAAGTTCAGAATTGTTTCCTCATTTTGACTTCTAACGCCAAGATGGCTCTAAAAAAATAAGTCTGTTTTCTCTCCAGCTCAGCAGACAGCCTTCCGTGTGATCATTAATTCTCCTGTAAGGATATCAATGTTTAGATCTGACTAAAAAAAGATCCTGCTCAGTTGCTCAGGGAGTATTGGTGCCACGAACCACAATGACCTGCTGGCAGAGCCTGGGATAGCCTGACATGTAATTGTACCCCCCAGGTATTGTGTACAACCTCCAGATTGTGACAGGCAACATCCGAAGTGCTGGGACCAACTCCAAGATCCATATCGTGATGCACGGCTCCAAAGGCACGAAGAACAGTGGCAGGGTAATGACTAGAGACTGCAGACCAGAAACAGAGTGGACAACTTGTACTTTCCTTTACAGAGCAGTGGCTGCAGCAGTTGTTATTTGAAACTGAGTAGATTAAAAAGCTTGCTCTTAATGATCTTTGTAGACAGTTAAGTAAAGTATTGGTTGTAGTTTTAATCTGCACAGGTTGAGTTTGGTGACATTGAACATACTGCTGCTGATTTTTGATCATCATTACAGTTTAATCTGTTTTAGTTGCTGCTATTTACATTCGTTATAATCATAATAATCAGTGCTATTGTCACATAGTGCTATAGACAACACAAAGACATAGACAACAACAACAATACACGTGAACAAAGTAAATTAAAGCAATACTGAGGTGAAAGGCTGATGCTCTCGGCCTCCACCACCCCCACCCTGACCACCTTTCTTTCGATTACCTGATGTAGTATATTTCATCCAGGTGTTTTTAGAGGGGGGGAAGTTTGAGCGGGGCCTGACCGACATCTTTACGGTGGAGATCGCCGCGCTCCTCAGTCCCCTCAGCAGAGTCACCATCGGACATGACAACGACGGAGTCAGTGCTGGGTGGTACTGCGAGAAGGTACAGTGAACACACACAAACACACACACACACACACACACAAAAACACTTACTGTACCTGTGAACATTATAGTCTGTGAGTTTATTATCTATGTGTCCTTCTTCTTCCCAGGTGGTGGTGTATTGTCCATTCACAGGGGTCGAGCAGACGTTCCCCTGCAGTAAATGGCTGGATGAGAAGGAGGGAGACGGGCTGATAGAGAGAGAGCTCTATGAGATGGTCTCGCTCAGGCAGAAGAGACCGAAGAGTAAGTTAAACGTCAATAATCATAGTCCGACGGCGGCAGCTAAGATGTACCAAACCATGACATGACTGCAGAATCCAAGATCCTGACCTGACCTGGTTCTCCTCAGAGCACCCGTGGTCCTTGTGGATCTGGACATCGGATATTCCCGGCGCAGGGTCGGACGCAGATATCTCTTTCCAGGTGTACGGACAGAAGGGCAAGTCAGACGAGATCAGGCTGGACAATAAAACAGACAATTTTGAACAGGGACAGGTGGACAGGTTTATGGTGAGAGGCCTTTCCTACAATTTAGGACCCTGCACACATTATCATCCACTATGTCAGATAAGGACACTGTGTAGAAAACTGCTTATAACTTGATGTGCATTTGCAGGTCGAGCTGCCGGATTTGGGAAAATTTACCAAATTCCGTATCTGGCATGAGAAGAGAAATCCTTTTGCAGGATGGCATCTAAGCAAGGTGAAGAAATCTCATATCTAATATTAGTATATTATATATATATTTATCAGATATCATGATTCCATTTTTGACAGTTGTTTTCGAGTTCATGTTTTTTCTGCCCACTTTTACAATGAGCAAAGGGGACAGTTCCGGATTTCAAACACTCAAACAATAATCCAGAAAGAACCTCACAAATCACCTCCAACAGACTTTTCCATTGTGTTTTTCCTGTCAGGCGACTCTGATGAAGACACTCACAAAGGAAAAGTACACGTTTCCTTGTGAGCGATGGCTGGACACGAATGAGGACGACAACGAGGTTGTGAGGGAGCTTCCTGCCACCGGAGACCTGATCTCCGAGCCGCTGCCCTGTATGGACACAACCAAACACAATCTGCTTTCCCAAACACACACAATGATGTAAAACCTCACGATCAAGCTTATTCCTCTCTGCAGTGATAAAGTACAGAGTGACAGTTTGCACGGGGACCGTCAGCGGCAGCGGCACGGACGCGTCGGTGTTTCTCAACCTGATCGGAGACAACGGAGACACCGGAGATCGTCAGCTGATCAACTGCAAAAACAACATCAACAAGTTTGAGAAAGGAAGCGTGGGTAGACGCAGTGCAAATCACTGATCAGATATCAGTTCAACTAACACAACTAGCTGCAGTTTGTTGTTTCCGGTGCTGATGGGTTTTCTTTGTCTTTCTAGTTGGACGAGTTCATCGTTGAGGCAGTGACCATTGGGCAGATCCGCAGGGTGAGGATTGGACATGATGGGAAAGGTGGAGGCTGCGGCTGGTTCCTTGACAAAGTGATTGTTAGAGAGGAGGGCCAGGCCGAGGCCCAGGCCGTAGAGTTCCCCTGCAACAGGTGCAATGGCCACAGTGTCAACACTGGGAGTGATAGAATAATAAAGGCAAAGACGAGAGTTTGATTACTGATTCTTTTTTGCAGGTGGCTGGATCGCAACGAGGATGACGGGCAGATTGTCAGAGAGTTCGTGCCGTTCTCAGACGGACAGCGTCTTTACAGTACGTCCCCATTTGCTTTATCGATCATATCTGATCCCTGCACACGGAGCTGACTGTATACTTTGTCTTTGTGTGTGTCAGACATTGACTATCACATCGCGGTGAAGACAGGGAGCATCCCCGGAAGCAGCTCGGACTCCAACGTGTTCGTCAAGCTCTACGGAGAGAAAGGGGACACCAGTAGGATGATGCTGCTGGTCTCCGCCAACAACCTGGGGAACTACTTTGAGACGGGCCGCATTGACATCTTCACCGTGGAAACCTTCGATATTGGACAGGTGACCCAGAGAAGGTTTAGAACCCCAAATGAAAGGGGAACAGTTTAAATAGCGTCTTCCGTTCATTCCTTTTTCCAGATCAGCCGCCTGATGATTGGCCACACCAATGAAGGCATGCGAGCCGGCTGGTTCCTGGACAGTGTTCAGATCATGGTCCCGGTCCACGGGAGACATTACATGTTCCCCAGTCACCGCTGGCTCAGCAGGAATGAGGCTGACGGCAAGACAGAGGTGGAGATCTACCCGAGCGAGATCCTGGACATGGATCAATGTAGGGAACAGTCCAACATTCTTGCGCTTAAAGATGAAACAATTATGTTATTTTAATCGATATATACAATGCGATTATCATTTCAATATCTGCTTTATTTAAGTAAGATTTGTCAAAGCAGTATTCTCAGATTTTGTGCTGTTACCCCTATTTTATTCAAGTCCTTATACATACTGTAATGCACCGGATTGAATGCATGTTTATATATACTTTTATGTGTATTTACCAGTGATAAACTATGAGGTAACAGTAGTGACTGGAGATGTGATGTTTGCCGGAACCAACGCCCGAGTTTACATCCAGGTCTATGGAGAGAAAGGAAAGACAGAGATCATCCGGCTCGAGAGCAGGTCCAACAACTATGAGCGGAACACCACAGAAATATTCAAGGTAAGGAAGCTTGGATTTCAAGCTTTTAGTGGAAATGCATCTCGATGCCAAAGTGCAAAGTTATTGTCCAGATGTGTGTTTGAGTTGAAACATCACACATTTTCCCCAGATGAATGCCAAAGATGTGGGGAAGATCTTCAAGATACGCATCGGTCACGATGGCTCGGGGATTGGATCCGGCTGGTTCCTGGAGTCAGTGGACGTCAAACATTTAATCTTGGCCTTGGTGCCCAAAGAGAAGAAAAAGGAGGACAAGAAAAAGAAGAAGAAGAAGAAGAAAGATGAGGATGATGAGGAGGAGGATGGAGGCGAGGAGATGCAGGAAGTGGTGCTGAAGTATCACTTCCCATGTTCTCGCTGGCTGGCCGGGGGAGAGGAGGATGGCGAGCTGGTGGTGGAGCTGCTGCCCGAGGAGGCCGAGGAGCTGGAAGGTACAAAATTAAACCAACCAAGTGAGATGTTGGAGAGGAGAGTCGAACCTCTGATCCCAGGCTACGTCGGTCCCATGTCAAAAAAAACACACAACACACGGTACACTTAATCTGCACAAGTTTATTAACGCTGCTTCTAAGTGTTACACATGTCTCAATACGTCCCACAATTCACCAGAGTCAACTGTGCCACACCAGTCCAGCTGTGGGCAGTAGTGAGCATATAAACTGGTTTAAGGACTGACAACATTGAATTAAATATAATCAAAAGAAGATTAAATGATCTGAGGAACGCCTACCTTTACTTTCTATATTCTTTCCTCTTCAAAGAGCCAGATCAGATTTTAGAACAATGAATATGGACATATACATACAGTGAAATAATTAATTAAGTATATGACAATGTAAACAAGCTACACGCCAGTAATTTGTATCTGTTCTGGTCATTATTTTTTCCAGTGTCTGTTTTATAAATTGTTGAGTACTCTAAATTACCGTGTAGAATATACAAGTACAGTCTACTCACAGAAATATGCATTGATATATTGGTTTATTATTTGTAATAAACCTCGGCATATATCTGTGTCCTTCACTCTGACCTGATGTTGAGGACACGCATGGATTTGATTTTGACAAAGTTTCCTGACCGACACGCAGAATGCACAGGTTTAAGAGGTGTTCATCCCTTGTGTTGTCTTACAGTCAACACCTATGAAGTGTGCGTCTTCACTGGTGACATGCTGGGAGCCGGGACTGACGCCAACGTCTTCATCAATATTTACGGAGAAAACGGAGACACCGGAGAGCGCTCTCTGAAGAACTCTGACAACCTCAACAAATTTGAGCGCGGGCAGGTATGATATTTTAAATCAACTGAAAATAAGATGAAAGGATTGAAATTATTTAGATTTGTTAAAAAACCTGCAGGGAAGGTTCAATCATTTATATTACATATTTTATTGTTTTTCAAGGCCGACAATAGTAGGAATGTTTAATGGTATTTTCAAATTTTACACAAAATGCATTTTTTTACCGGGACTGCACAGTTGTATCCATATTCCTTGAGGGGTATTGTGCTGGAAATGAACCATCAGTTAGTCAAAGACTCAGGCACTTCCACAGTGGTGTGGGTGGGAGGGTATTTTGGGAGGATTACAAGCTCCCCTGCAGGCGAGCCAGCTGTGATCGAGAGCAGCTCCAAGGCCTCCTCTGTGTCATCCAACCTGTCCTACTTTTACTCATTACTTAATCCTGACCGGTGAATTATTCAAGTCTGCATCACACCTGATTCTGTCGGAACAAAAAACTCACATTCAAAAGCAAGTAGGTTTATTTCTTCACACGGATTAAAAGCCACAAGAGCCTTGTGTCAGTCAGTGACAGGGATGTTTGCTTATGATGAGAAACAACAACACGTCCTATTTTTATTTAAGGGAGAAATGACTAACTTATACAATTCTGATTAGGACAATAACTCTAAGATTTATTAGAATTTGAGGATAAATGTGTCATTTATTTATGTTCTAACACTGATGTCATAGTTGCAGTTGTATTGAACATCTTGTATGTTAAGTGAATACAATTTAGGTCAGGACTACTTGATCTTAAACTTTGACCTCTGTTATAGACATGAAATTAAATGTACTTATTTTCAACAGAATCATAAATTGAACTTCATGAGCTCCACAAACAAAAACAGATGTAATTTGCAGGCCTGGTTTATAAGGCTGCATATGTGTCAGTGTGTGTTATTGAGAAATGTAATAGATAAATAAGATGTTTCAAATTTGTTCCATTTTAGTCAAGCGTTAAAATTCTGCTTACACATTCATGTTTCTGGCATAAGAAGACAAATTATCGAAATTAAAGTCTCAATTTGACATAAGAGAGGCTGAATTTGGATATTATAATTAATTAATTAATCAATTCAAATATGAATGTAATATTAACTCATAATATCTTTGAAAACAAGACTTTTCCCTGTAAAGGAGTACTGTATTCTATTGTATTGTATATCTGTGGTTGCCATGTTTCGCAGGAGGACGTTTTCATAGTGGCAGCCATTGAGCTTGGTCCTCTGAAGAAGCTGCGGATCCGCCATGACAACACCAACTCTTACCCCTCTTGGTACCTGGATCGTGTCGAGATCGTGGACACGAAGGACGACATGACGTAGGGGAAATCGGCAAACAGCCAAAAGTGGCCTCCAAGGCATGTGGCCTCTGAGTCAGAGTTCTGATCAGAGAAGTTTCCTGTGTCTGCAGGTACTACTTCCCCTGTAACCGCTGGCTCGCTGTGGATGAGGACGATGGGCAGATAGCGAGGGAGCTGGTGCCAGTGGACGAGGCCTTCATGAGGCAGGATGACGATGAGGAGGGGACAGCCGCCACGCTCGGCCTGGAGCAGAAATGTAACACACTTACAGAGCTTGTTCATGTTTTAGTAGAGGGAAATCAAAGTGTTCATGAGTTAAGTGGTGGTACATTCTGGCATAGACAACAGCATTTGTGAAGATGAAGAGGATTATTGTATTGACCTGGTAAATCCGTTTTACAGCCATGTCTACCACATACACAATTAAAGTCAAAACCGGCGATAAGGAGTACGCTGGAACCGATGCCAACGTCTATGCCATCCTCTTTGGAGAGAACGACGATACAGGTGAGATGTTGTGTTGACATCATGCTGCACGTGAGCAAGCAACCTGAGTTAAACGTTTTCACGGTCATTCACAGGGGTCGTCAACTTAAAGTCTTGCAAAACCTACAAGAACAAGTTTGAACAGGGGATGATCAACGAGTTCACTGTGGAGGCAGTGGACCTGGGCGATCTGGAGAAGCTCCGTGTCGGACACGACAACTCAGGTGGGGAAAGAAAAGGCTCCACAAACAAGCAATAATAGCACGGTACATGAAAGTGAATAACATGTCCAATTGGCAGGAGGTTCTCCCGGCTGGTTCTTGGACTGGGTCGAGATCGACGCAGCCTCGCAGGGTCAGAGACTACGCTTCCCGTGTGGCCGCTGGTTGGACAAGGGCGAGGACGACGGGGCGTTGGTGAGGGATCTGTATCCCGCCGATCTGCAGACTGAGCTCTACATGCCGTGTAAGTGAACAGCCGTGGAATAAGTGCTCGGGTCCATTAGTGAAATTAGCAGCGACTGAGAAACGTTCCTGTAAAAGTGCTTCATGGTAATTTTACTCAGCTGAAAGTGTCGGAGCATGAGCAGTAAAATGTAGTGGAATTAGAGTTTTTAATACTGTGTGTAAGTGTTATTATGTCGCTCTGGATCCATTTAAACTGCAAAACCGTAATAGCACTCTATGCTTCTTCAACCACACGGGGAAACGACCAAATTACAACATTGCAGCCAAAGTTACAGCTGCAGTCATGGCCATGGCTAGTTTGTTTTCCTGAAACCCTGCCAAGGCCCCACAGTCCCCTTAAAGTCAATGATGCTGCACCGCATTCAACACACTCATTGATATCAGTTCCCTAAAATTCCATTTCCCCAGATTTTTCAAATCAAGATCAAGATCCAAATATTAAAGTAAGTGATAAAAAAACAAATTCCTATTAAGTTCCTTCCACAGTGATATTATCTCTACTGCTCATGCGTCGAGGGTCACAGGGTGAGCAATCCCAGCTGATGTTGGGCAAGAGGCGAGGTACAACCTGAACAGGTCACTGGTTTATCCCAAGTCTTACATGCAGAGACAAACAAATCACATCTTTACATCATACTTTTGTAAAATACTTCTCTCTAAATTGCAAAATGTCAATGCCTGAAGTGGAAATACCAATCAAATGTAAAAGTCAAGAATATAATACTAAAACAATTTTTTTTTCATCTTTATCTAATAAGATAGCCAGTGCAAACAGATTATTATCCTGCACTGACAATTTATTATATTTTGTGCACAATATTTTAAAAAAGAAAACTTTTTACTTAGGGTCTTCATGACAGAGCCGTGCTTACACGTTATTTACCTTTCTATCCTCCCTCCCTGTTTCCCTCTGATTTTCAGTCGTTCCCTATGAGATCAAGATCTACACCAGCGATGTGTTTTGCGCGGGAACAGACGCTGATGTGTTCATCGCTTTGTACGGACCTAAAGGAGTGAGCACACAGCAGAAACACCTGTGTGTCAACAAGAGAGAGAGACGTCTATACTTTGAGAGGGGAGCGGAGGACATGTTCATCGTAGAGGTGAGTGTGTAGATTGGGTTTACTACGCCCCTGTGGACCGCGGCTGCAGCTCTGCAATCACTGTGCTGTCTTCTCCCAGTTGGAGGATGTTGGTGATGTTATAGAGAAGCTCCGGATCGGACACGACAACAGGGGCACCAACCCGGGGTGGCACCTGGACAGAGTGGAGATCAGGCGACAGCTCAGGAAAGGAAAGGTGGGGGAAACCTTGGAGATTACATCTTTCATCAATAAGTGCATCATTTAGAGTTTCCTTATCTATCGCCTCATTAGAAGATGAATAATGTAACACCTTCCGGCTCACACATCTCTCACAGTCAGGTGCTCTCTCCGTCAGCTGTGCTGGGCCCAGTTTGGGGTTGAATATGTTTGTGTTTAACCACAGGGTTCAGAGACAACCATCTTCCCATGTGAGTGCTGGTTGGCCAAGTCTGAGGATGACGGGGAGACGGTGAGGGAGCTGGTCCCCTCGGACATCATCACGCAGAAGCTCCTCAGGGACGGGACGCTGAAAACCACCGAGACAGAGGTGGAGGACGCTCTGGAAAGTAGGTGTACTCTGATTTCAGTGCTGGCATGCAACTAGAAAACAAGGTTACAGACAAACGGGTGGATACACAGACAGGGCGAGCAGGAGAAGACAGCAGGAAACAATGTGCAGGTTCCTGTTACACATGGAAGCACGAGCAAAGGATGCACAAGGGAAAGGAATCATACACAGATGAGCTGAGTGGAAAACAACGTCTGTCTCAAAAAATATATATATTTCTAACCACTATTCTTTGATCGATTGGAAATTGCATGAAGTCAAGTAAAGATGCGAAGGTGAAATCATAAAGAGCAGAAAAACTGAATAGATTATTATTTTAGATTATTAATTGTTCATGTGGTGTCAGAATAATCTTAAAAATGTCTTTTGTTGACATCAACTCAAGTCAGAAAAAACTCAAATAAGCTTATGTGAACTTGTGAAATGTTTCCCTGTTGTCACATGCAAACTGAATATCCATCTCTTACAAGCATTTTCATAATCAACCTGCACACATTTTAGATCATTATTTGTTTATATGGTCGGCCTGTGTCCAGAATCGCTAAAAATGAATCTCATTTCCTTTTGTAAAACATGGACCAGATAAGATGCACTAAAGCTCCTCTCCTCATCATTCAGAGAATTTAAACAGCTGTTATTATGGCTTATTACACTCAATTATAGGAACCTTCCTGTTAAAAAGACTATTTAACCACATCCAAACACACACAAGGGGCGATGGTAATGAGACACAACAGAGCAAGTAATCACAAAGGCAGGAGGTTAAACAACCAACACACACAAGATAACTAATTAAATAATAAATTAAATAAAGCTGGAAATGAAAAGGGGAAAACACTATGAAACGATGAGGGTTGTTTTTCACCATTTAGATTTATATTATAGACCATGTTATTCCTTGTATAATTGAAAAAATAGCACATTCACAGTCACAGCATGAAAACTCAACATTTACTCGTTATACAAATCCGTGAGAAAACAGAGTGTAGCCTGCATCTACTCAGTTGATGATTGATTTATTTTTTCCACTACAGCTCACACGTACACGGTGTCAGTGCGGACAGGTGATACGCACGGGGCTGGGACCGATGCCAACGTTTTTCTCACCATCTACGGAGACCTGGGAGACACAGGAGAGCGCAAGCTGGTCAAATCTGAGAGCAACAAGAACAAGTTTGAGAGAGGAGCGGTGTGTGGGGCAACGTGTGATTGATTAACATCACATTTCCTTCAGCTCTCTTGAGGTAGAAGCGTGACTCATCCTCTCTGCCCCCCAGGTGGACAAGTTCTCCATCGAGGCTGTGGATCTGGGGCAAGTGTTCAAGATCCATATTCGTCACGACAACTCCATGATGTGGGCTGACTGGTACCTGGACCAGGTGGAGGTGCTGGATTTGGAAACGGAGGAGGTGTACATGTTCCTGTGTGAGCGCTGGCTGTCCAGAAAGAGGGAGGACAAGCGCATTGAGAGGACCTTCTTCGTCAAGGTGGGGAGAGGGAGACGTTTAACCTGTTTTCACACATGCACCGTAAACCTGAAGTTATGGAGCCGTTCCCCAGAGGAGCTGCATGTGTGACAGCTAATGAACGGAATCAGTTTAATTACTCTGCCGGCTTCCTAGTAAAAAGATAAACTGCACAATGTCCCTTTAAGTCCAAGTGTGAAAATAGTCAGACAGTGAGCAAGTTGTAATCTTATAGGGATAGTTCACCCAAAAATGAAATTCACTCATTATCTACTCACCACTATATGCCAATGGAAGGGTGTGTGAAGTGTTTGAGTCCACAGTAAATGGCAGGGCGTACGGACACTTGGATTGGTATCCATTTACTTTCAATTGTATTGGATTTGGCGGCAAAGCTGTTTAGCCCTGAAACTTCAAGAGCGTTTTCTGGACTGGATTTTTCATTTTGTGAACTATCCGTTTAATGCCATTTCGATTTTGTCTCCCGCCGCCTTGCTCCTAGATCAAATTTAATATTTCCACTTGGTAGGAAAGAGTCTCACACAGAAAATCTCCGGCTTAGTGTCTCATAACGATGCCTAGGCCTGATTCCTGTGACATAGAGTTCATAGATGAAAATATCCCAAAACTCTGTATATCCAAAAAGCCATATAAATGTGCCCTTTGTCTCCCGTTTTCTATCAACTGCTGCTGCATTGAAACAAGTTCTGAAATGGGTGTCGTCGTGTTATTTGTCTGGTGCAGGGGTATGAAGGTGAAAGAAGCACTGATCCATTTTCCAAGATGTTGGCTCAGGCCAAACTGGGGCTGGACAGAAATGCCAACAAGAAGAAAAAGAAGAAAAAGGTGGCCGTGGTGAAAGAGGGTCCAAGTAAGATCACCAAACTATTCTTCATGTTTTTCGATGAGGAGATGGAGTCCCTGTTGATGATCTCTTGTTTGTCTGGAGGAAACAATTTGTTCTCTCAGAGAAAAGAAAGGAGGGAATCTTATGGAGCTTTTTTACCTCTCTTTAGTCAAGAGCGAATTACAAAACAAAAAGCATTGCACGCAAAACTTTAAAAGGAAAAATGCAACCTTTTAGAGATAATTCAAAATGTTATAAGTCTGCTATGCTACCAGTTACACAGAGCTTTGTGTGTATAATAGTTGAATATAATATAATACTTGAAGAAACTGGTCAATATTGTGCAAAAAGGTTTGATGCACTCTCACATCGACACAGAACAGAAGTAACATGCGGCAACAGATTAAAAGAATGGAAAATAGCCAACTAGGCTCAGGATGAGAAACCGTCTGCAAACACTTAACAACTTACTAATTAAAACATTATAGCTTTGTTTAATTCAAAGTAAAGAAAAAAACATTGTGGCGATGTAGGGGATGGAAAAACAAATTATTTTCGAATCAGAGGTTTAAAGAGCTTCTGATTCCCCCCTCAGATCGAACCAGGCAGTTTCCCTTTGTTTCCATGCTTTATGCAAAGCTAATGTGATACTTTTACTGCACAGCCAGAAGAACATGTGTTTAGATAGCGCTGATAAAGAGCCTTTGGAATATAATCTCCCTAAATGTTGATCTACTCCTTTATTTAAAGTGAAATTTAAAAACATCTTCTCTCTCTCACCTAGTCATCCCCTATCACTTCACCTTGTCCACGGGGTCAGACCGTGATGCCAGCACCACAGCCAGGGTCTATGTCATCATCACCGGCCCCACCGACACTGAGACGGAGCGAATGTGGCTGGACCCGCCCGAGGGGAAGAAGTCCTTCACAGTCGGCACCATGGAGCACTTTGTGTCTTATGGAACTGACGTAGGGGAGATCAAGAGGGTGGAGGTGAGAAACTGGGAGCATCCCTGTTTGTTAAATCTGTCGAAGCCGTCTCGTCTCTGCCGCCTCCTCAGATGACGTCGACGATTTAAATAAAGCCATTCTCACGCAGCATAATTCATTTCCTTGCCTTCCAGTGCCAAGATCATACAAAATCCAATGGTATATAATTTATTCCCACCTTTTATCTCCCCCCTGATTCTCTGTCCTCCTCAGCTCGGCCATAACGGCGTCACACCAGAGAGCTGCTGGTTTGTGAACGAGCTGTCGGTTGCCGTGCCAACCAAAGGTATCAAGTACAATTTCCCATGTAAGTGCTGGCTGGCGAAGGACCGGGGGGACGGCCTCACTGCCAGGCTGTTCAACGTGTTGGACTCCAGCACCATCAACATCATCCGCAAAGTGAGTCAGACTGCGCCGGAAATATCACAGCCTGGAAAAAAAAGGCTTTTTATGTGTAGTATAAAAACAAACAGATTCTCTCTCTCCTGTATCTGTTTGCTGCATGTTTAGGTTATTTATTCAGCCACGGTGGTCACGGGTGACACTCAGTACGCAGGGACTGACACCAACATTTTCCTGACTGTGTTCGGAGCCAATGGGAGCACAGAGGAAATGCTGCTGCCTAAAAATGAGATCAGGTCAGTCCTCCTCTGACCTCTCAATCCCTCCCCCCCATCACCGAAAGGAATCGTGAGACATTTTGAGGAAGATGTTTATTTGCTTTCTGCAAGAGACCTGAACAAGTAGACTTTTATATACTAATTATGAAGTTGCTGTCAGCAGCTAACTTAGCTTTGAGTGGAAACAAGGGAAGGTAACTGGCTCAGACCGAATTAAACAAAATCCAGCTAATGACACGTCTAATGTTTACACATTCAAACACAAGTGTGAAAACAAACAATTGTGCTAAAGTGTTATTTGTCGTGAGTGAGTCTCTGATCTCAGTCTCCAGAGAGTCACTGCCAACAGCCAAGAAAGTGTAAAAACATTTTTAAAATTTGCAATTTGTTTTTCTCTGGAATAAACAAAGGGATATAATGTGATAGTCAGTTACATGCTGGTAGATGGATTTTGTTTTGTTGGAACACAGACAGGCTTACTGCTTCCAATCATCTCCATCATAGGCTGTATACAAAGATGGACGACAGGTCTCCACTTCTTCTTTTTGTGCCAAAATTAAGGCAAAACCTCCTGGATGCAGGTGCTGCCATCTTGGGATTTTGACAAAAGCTGGAGCCAGAGTCTGGGCAGCATCGAGGTCGTGCTTGACCAATCACGAGTCAGCCTCAGCTGTCAATCATGATGTTTTAATAGCATCAAATAACTAATTCCAACCAAACTTATTTGAAAAATGTGATAAGAACAACTTAAAATGTATTTACATGAACTTTGACTTTTTCATTTGGTTCATGGTTTCCAATATGCTAAGATAAGCTAAGCTAAATACCTGCTGTTTCTATAGCTACATAGTTAGATCATCTCAACCCTCACCAAGAAAGCAAACAACTTTTAAAAGCGAGATAATACTCACACCAGTATATTGTCCACATGCAGGTTTGAAAGAGGCCAAGAAGACACATTCAACCTGGAGATCGATGACATCGCTCCTCTGAAGAAGATCAGAGTTCGGATCGACGGCAGCGGGAGTCGCCCCGACTGGTTTCTTGACAGTGTAACACGATCATATTTTTACGAACTTTAACATATCAACATACGGAATAATCACAAGAATCCTTTGCATGGATTGTTAAAATTCCTACAAAGATCACAGAATATCATTGTGTAACAGAAGGCACGGATTTCTTTAGCAGTGCAATCAATAGGCCCCGGCTTAAACTTCACCTGCTCCAGGTTCTTAAATGTTAATTATGCAGGTTATAATCCAAACTGTTAGTCATGTGATTTGAAAATTGCAGAAGGCTGAATTCAAAAGATTAAATATTTGTCCAATTCAGTTGAATCAGAAGCAAAAATACGATTGTGATTATGATCGGCACAGTCATATCTTGTTTACCAGTTTTGGGCCGTAAATACAGGCTTAAACGTCTCAACAAACACTTTCAGATCCTGATGCGGAACCTGACCACAGAGGACGTGTATCTGTTTACCTACGAGAACTGGCTGTCGAAGACCAAAGGGCCAAAGAGGACGAAGGTGTGCGAGCTGGCAGCGGTGGTGGACGAGGAGGAGATGGTGGAGAAGACCAGTTACATCATCCAGGTCCAGACCAGTGATTACGGATGTGAGTCCCCTGAGTTTTGAGTCACAGGGTTCATTCATTGATATGTATTTTACTAGTATTTGATTATGCTGTGTCCAGGTCATGGTTCCATTGATGCAAGCCTTGTTCGGACAAATCTAACATAGAGCAAATGCCTCTGGTCTCCTAGGTGCCGGCACTGATGCCAACGTCTTTGTGATTGTGTTCGGCGAGTACGGCGACACTGGGACGCTGCCTCTGAAGGAGAGCACCAACAGGAACAAGTTTGAGCGTAAAATGAAGGATGTGTTCAGATTCCCCGACATGCTCAGTCTGGGCGAACTGTCCAAGGTCCGAGTGTGGCACGATAACAAAGGTGAGTAAATAAATAATGTTCAATGTTCTTTTACAGCTTACATCAATTGGATAAGAGGGAATTATATGTTGTTGTTTTTTTTACGAAAAATCTTTACAAATCTTTTTATTTGAAAAGCTTTTTGACAGTGTACATAAAAATATTTGACTAAACTAAGCTAATTTTGGTAAGTATATTTAATTACATTTACAGCAAACTTTAAGGTTTACTTACTCGAAATTAATGCCACTATACTTGATAGTATTGTTGAACACAAAAATTATGGTTATTCCGCAATAATTCTAATGTAGCAGTACGTTATCTATTAAAAATCCTCTTACTTAAAATATACACTGTCTGTCATTACTATTTATACTTATTGTATTACGATATCAATTTACTTGTATGATCTACTTAAGTCTGTATTGAATTAAAATGTCTGAACTCTGCGGAAACAGAAGATAAAATACAAGAATCTTCCCTGACTGTAAGAAGAAGAAAAAATGCATCTGTTCCCCGACATTAAAAGAATCCTTAAGGAAACATGTTAATCTGTCGGCCTTTGTAACTTTGCATTAGGTTGCTCTGACGGAAATTTGTTGAAGGGTTCAAATTCAGATGATTGCTTTAATAAGTTGAAGTTTGTTGCTGCTGCTGCTGTAAACAGGCCCCTCTCCTGGTTGGCATCTCGAGTACATTGACGTGAAAGACGAGGCCATGGACCAGACCTTCAGGTTCCCCTGCGACCGCTGGTTGGCTAAAAACGAAGACGACGGGCAGATAATGAGGGAGCTGGCCTGTGCCAACAACGACTCCATAGACCTCAGTGACAAAACCAGTTAGTAACCACTGAAAAGTCTGTGGGCTTCATTATAAACTCTCTAATTGCCGGGGGATTAATGACTTGCAGCTAATTTCAAGCATCTGCCAGATGTGAAGTGATTACAGAGCCACCGTCTATCTGCAATTCCACAGAATATGAAATAGCCTCGACGACTGCAAACACAGACGATGCCTCCACCACGGAAAACGCCTGGATCGTGTTGGAAGGAAGAAAAGCTCGTTCCAAGGAGTTTGTTCTCGAGAATAAGAAAAAGAAGTTCTTACGGTAGGTCTTCAAAGGGAGTCGAGGTGACTCGGCTCACGATAACAACACCCTGTTATGTCGCCTTACATAATCTCCTCTCTTTCACATGCTTTGTTTCTCTAGCCCCTCTTATCTTGTAGCTTCACTTTCTGTTCTCCAAGCCCCTGCTCTGTGGAGAGCTAATCCCACGAGACGCACAGGAGAATAGTCCTCTGGCAGACCGGTGAATTTAACTGTTCACCATTCAGGAGCAAACTCTAGTTTGTGGCTGAAACTTGTTTTGCCCCTTCGCAGCGGTGCCACCGACACATTTGAGTTCTCGTCCAAACACGTGGGGGAGATCGCCGGCATCTGCATCGGCCACATAACGAAAGAGGGTAAAAAGGTGAAGGGTGAAGCTTTCTGGCACGTAATGGAGGTGGTGGTGACAGAAAAGGAGCTGGGGAACAAGTAAGTGGACATTTTGTGACATTAAATATCACCTTGAAGGAGTTGATGTGACTCTGAACTTTCCCTTCTATTTAGATACTTCTTCCAGTGTGACGCACAAATCCCCTTGGCGGCCAAAAAGGACAAGTTCCTGACTTTTGAGTGTTACAAGACCATCGAGAGCTTCGCGAGCAAAGTCCGCAAGCTGGTTCCCGTCAAGTACGAAATCATCGTCATCACCGGGGATGTGAAAGGAGCCGGCACGGACGCCAACGTCTTCATCACCGTCTACGGCGTCAACGGTGACTCAGGCAAGCGTCCCCTGCGGCAGAAGAACCGCAACCTGTTCGAGCGAGGGCGGACCGACCGCTTCGTTCTGGAGATGCTGGACCTCGGGGAGCTGCTGAGGGTCCGAGTGGAGCACGACAACAGCCACTCAAACAGCAGCTGGTACTTAGAGTGCGTGGAGATGACCAACACGGCCAACTCCGTCACAACCATCTTCCAGTGTGGGAAGTGGCTGGACCCTCACAAGGCCGACGGGCAGATTCACAGAGTGCTCTATCCCAGATACTAGCAGGAGGACACATGGGATGATGAAGAGTGGGCGAGCGTTTCCTTTAGAGAGAGAGTTTGTGGGTTTTGTTTTTTTACGGCATGTCAGATGAGCTTTGTGAGGAATAAGACTGAAACTAACAGAACTGAATGTGACTCTGTTAAAGGATGACACCTGTTTTCTTTTGTAAGTTTGTGCCAATGGGTTAGTTCGTCCCTCTTCCAACCTCAGAAAAAGCCATTTGCGACAATCTTTTCTTGTACGTTAAATATAAACAGACCGGAATACTGCCCAAGAGAGACCTTCCAGCAAAATAAACATGTCATTTTGTTCTTTCTTTGCTCTTTATTTTGATGCCAGTCTGCTTATTGCTCATCACCTACAGGTGGAAACAGCCTATATTGTTTATTAAGTCTTTCCAATGAGTCCATCCAGCAGAACATTCACATTTTCACAAACTGACATTAATGCCCAAAGATAAAGGCTTTACAATAACAATTAATTGGGGACAAAATTGTTTTTCAACATAAACTTTATTGATAAGGATCTTTGAGATTTTACATAAATGTGACATTGATATATTGTGAGAAGGACGCTGTGTCTCAATCATTTCAAGCAAAAGATTGATTCATTTTAATTGATTAATTGCATATGAATGATTAGACCAGGATCACAAATAAAACCACACACTAGATTAGTTGTCAGCGTTTTAGGCAGTTTATTTGAAAAACACATACAAAAAGATCATATACAAGACAATAAATAAAAAAGAGACAGAACAGTTTGGGTTAAGCTATGCAACTTTTTGCATCATCATTAGTAATAAATACAGTACAAAATCCACCCAGAGTGAATCTAAAGATTTTCCACAATATTCACTGTTATTCTTCATTATGATTTAGCTATTGCTTTCATATTATTGATACATACTTCTACTTTTCTATAAAATACTCAAGATCATAAAACATTGCGCGGTTACAGCAAAACAGCAGTGTGTTGTACAAAGATGGCCACTTCCCTTTTTCACTGGCAGGTTAATAATCGACAATTTTTTCAGCAGCAAAGAAACATCTGAAATATTCAAGAAGGTACAGCATCATATTAAACACATCTACAGAGCTACTCCCACATACACATAGGAAAACCTGAGAAGGACATGCATTAAAAAGCTTGTGCTTTAAGTTCTACTGTTCATTCCGGTTCATCAGCTTGAGTTAATACTATGGCTACTGTCCAGTTCGCTCTGGAGTTATGGGGGTACACTGTGGAGGGCGTTGGGTAAGGCCAGTGAGAGCACGAAATGAAAGAAGAAGAATAGTAAGACCAGCCAGCGTCATTCCAATCCGATACACGTTATAATAATTTGCAGGATTAGTATTAGTATTTTTTATAAGAAATGCACACCGAAAAACGTAGTTAGCTTATTATACCCAGGTGTGAAACACGCTATCTATATTGTATAACCACAGCACACCAGAAGTTTGCTCAATAAGATCAATGGCTCAAGTTAGCATGTTACATACTTCCAAAAACCCCACACAAAGCAACTGCCAGCGATACAGAGGAACAAATAATACAGCTCGTTATGTGGGTCCTAAAACAATAAGCACTAAACTGAGATCCAGATATGATTGAATATTGTGAACGTGAATGTAATAATACAAATAAACAAATCAATGAAATGTTCAAATAAGGACCGATTATGGGAACGAAAGCGCTATCATACGAGAAGAGCAAGCAAACTGTGGAGCCGCACTGAGACAAAAGGAGCTGTACCCCGTCACCTGCTTTGAATCAAAGCAGGGACGATGTTTAAATGATAAAAACAAATCATTTAAATGTTTAAAAAATCACGAGATGACATGAATGGAATGTAATCCAGATCAACAGCACCATGCTGGCTAGTAAATGTGTCGGGAAACTCTCCCCCCCAGGTCAATTTTTCAACAATTTTCTTTTTTTTCCTCCTTTGAAAAAGAAAACACAGACGGCATGCAAAAGCATCCCCACCGACCAATGCATAATGAGGTATTCTTTTTTTAATATTTTGTGTTATTTTAAATAAATATATTGATTAAATTGCAAAGTTATGAGATAGAGACATTAAATATTCCACCACAATAGCTAGCTAGCTACAGTTAGTAATAAATAATGATTGTTAAATACTTAAGGCATCTTTAATCACAGCATTCTATGTGAACTAGCGAACCTCCATTTTTCATCCATCTGTAGTTTTTTGGATGGAGGTCTCATACAAAAAGGAACGAAAAATAAAGCAACACAAACAGTCAAGTTACCCTCCGATAATACACAAGGAAGCATGAAATACTTGAAACTGAGAAGAAACACAAACTCTAGGACAAGAAGAACCCACGTCACCAAACCAAAAAATCAGGCAACTCCATATTATAGTGCATTTACAAAACACAAGCTACATTAGAACAACAATAAATATGTTTTTGCAGCATTGCAGCCTTTTCTTCACTATGGTGAAAATGGACAAGGACTCGGCATATTAGTACCATGTCCAAATTGGCATGTGAGCAAAAAGAATACAGGTAATAAGAAAAAACAAATAAAGAAATGGCAACAAAAAAAAGAAAAAACTCAAATCGACAATTGAAATAAAAAACTAATGTTAAGAACAATTGTTTGGTATTTTTCAAATGGATGGCTTTTTCTCCCTTTCACCCTCCTTCAAGTGGACAACGCCGACATGGTTCATGCATGATATAGAGAAAACGGCTTCTATCACCGAACATATCACAGTTGTTCTAGCGTACGCGACTACCATGGGAGAGGGGGGGCTGTGGGGACAATCATACACATTCTAGCACATATCACAGGCAAACTAGTTTGTATTTTTCCCTGTAACACCAGACACAGTCTTTTTATTAAACAGTGGGAACAACTTAGATTTGAAATGAAAAGGAGCCGATACACAACAGAGGCAATAGCCCGCATATAAGAAATCACATGTGCTTGTTCGATAGGCAATAAGGTTCCGGTAATAGGTGACACAAATGTCTGATTTTATTCACTCTGATGGCAAGACTCAGGCACTGCATCCTCAAGCCCATGCCGGCCTCTCATGACCACGATCATGCCGTGAGCAAGGCAACACAGAGGAGTTGCTGTTAGACACGGACCCGCCGAGCAGCTCTTTGAATCCTAATCGCAGACACTAGGAGAGAAATGCTACATCTGTCCAAGATCTGTGTCTAAGGGCAACTTTAGTCGGGAGAGAGGGGAGAGGGAGGGAGAGGGAGGGAGAGGGAAGGGTGGGGTGGGGTGCATTCTCGTTCCTCCTCTATGAATGAGTGGGATCGTCAGAATCATAGTATACGCGCCACATGCACAGACACAGTCCCTGTTTCTACTGCTCCACAATATTAACGACACAGCCCAAGCCTGCCAGACAGCATGCACATCTGAGGCCCCCGCTCTAGATTATAGAGGCCCCGACTACGACACTACACAGATCACTGGAAGCCATGCCTGCAGTTAGCGGGGTTCAGCATCAAACTCTGATGGCGTCCACCAACCGTTCATCCATGAACGCGTTGGACGAGAGCCGAGGGATTTTTTGGCCTTTTTACACAACTAGCTCTTCCTGTCGTTGCCTTTGATTGAACGCGCCGCGTGTTCTCCCCGTCAGAGCTGTAATCACCCTCTCTGTTCTGTAGGTTTTATTTTTGCACACACATATTTCTCAAAAGGCTTTTTGCTTGCTACACAACACTGTTACTCTGTAAATACTTATTCAGTACTATACTCCATTACACCACAAGCATTCGGCTACAAGAGTTCACACCAAACAACCTCATGCTAATCATTTGATAATATTCTGTACAGATGTGCTGAGGGCTTGGGCAGAGTGCAGCTTAAAGGATTTTTCACAGGGCTGGGGGGGGGGGAAGGGTTTAGATGTTGTGGCAGAGACATGGCCTTAATACACCACACTGAGCTGGGGAGGTTGGAGGTCAGTGTCCTCTCTCTCTCTCTCTCTGTGTGTGTGTGGCTGTATGGAGAAATGTACACAGGGTGCACTGACAGAATCGTGTGAAGCCTCAGCACATCTGTCCATACGTGTCCGCTGCTACGTTTACATCCAGCAAAGTTCCATTCAACCAACCTTCCAGCCGCCGATCTGTGCGTCAACCCCCTGTCCCTCGTTGTGTTGTGGGTGAGTGTGCTTTGTTGATCCCTCTGTCACGGCCGTCTCTGGAGGCGGGCTCGTGGAGTGATGCAGAGGGGGAAGAGGGGTGTTTGGCAGAGCTTTTCCCCCCAGACAGGAGGCAATGGAGAATTCACAAGACCAGATCCGAAGCTGCGGGAGTCGACAGGTGCCATCAACTGTCGGGGGTCAGCTGGGTCTCAATGTCTACTCTGCAGATGGGGCATTTCCTGCTGGTGGCCAGCCACTGGTCCACACACGCCTGGTGGAAGAGGTGCATGCAGGGTAATCTCCTGCGGACACAGAGGATTAAAAAAAATGTAATTAATTTTGTATGAATCATAGAAACAACTTTTAGCTGATGCCTTCTTTATATTTGAGTTTCCAGTATCTGAAATTTCTTAGAAAAAACAGCAAAGATTTTTTTTCTTACTATTTCGCAGTTTTTTTTATTATTTATAGTCATAACAAAATTGTATGCCTATTTTTTATGATATTTATGTCAGAGATTGAGCGTCACGTCTTTGTTCATAGAGAGTGAAAACTGTGAAAATGGTTCTGATAGTTATACACTATAAACACTGTAATAAATAACATAGCTAAGAACTGTTCTAACAGCTGGATGTTAGGTGGCTACTCCAGTCACATTAAGTTAAAAAGCACATGCAAACTGCCGTAAAATAAAATAACAGAGAAATAAAATATAACATGGTGAGAGCCAAGCTGAAGCCTTGAACTGGTTGACGAGCGTGTGATTTAATGGCTCCTGTCGTGGTAAGTCTCCAGGTTGTGTCTGGAATAGACCCAGATGTCTGCCTGTGGTTCACATTTGGCATCAGACTGCGTCTCAAGTGACCTCTTGTGATCACGTTTCGCTTCACAGCTCACATCTGATTTTATCTGTGGGGAAACTGTGACTGCTGCTAAAATATGCCCAGCTCGACTTGACAATACCGTTAGCAAGGGAATTCCGTAGTCTACTTAATGAGGACTCCACATATTGGTGCTCTAGGAACATGTTTGCATTTATTCTACAGTTCATGTGTATCAGCAGCCTGGTGATCTGAGTCTGTCTGTTGTTAAAAATTGCTTTAATCAACCAGTAAGAAAAAAAAAGTCAAAATAAAAAGTCAAGAGTTATCAATTTTTCTCAGATGACCCTAATGTGAATTGTCTTTTCTTTTCCTAACATGTAACTCTGAGTTCAGATTACCTTGAAAGCATCACAGGACACTTCTGGTCTGGTTCACGTTACTATATAAAAAAAGATTGTTTGACCTTCACACACATTCTATATTTTCTCTTTGGTGAGTGTGTGTCCTGAATGCAATAAAAATCAACCTAATATGTGTTTCCAAAGACATGTGCTCTTCATATATTTACTGTATTTTAATTCTAAGTGTAAAGCAGGCACGTTTACTGAATGATCGGGAGACCGGAGAGTTTATGGATTCAGAACATAACTGACTGAATAAATATATTCTACAAGCTCATAATTAGAAATGCAGCTTTCCTCTGAACAGGACCCAACTCTTAAAAACATCACGGGACTAGAAACACCCCAAGCTGGAAATGATTTCACCTACTTTATTTATTCATGACTGTTTTTTTCTCTCTCAGAAAATAAAAAAATAACTTGCTCGGTCACTTTGTCAGTTTGACAGATCACAACACTGGACACACATCATAAGGTTCGTGAAATGCTAATGTTGTCTTCAGAGAGAGTTGTTATTTTTCAAGATGAGGTTCTGGAAGAAATCCTGTGATAGGATTTTTGGACCCGATGCTTTGAACTTACTTGGCAGAACCAATTTATATTTACGAAGTGAGTGTGTGTATGTGTACGTGGAGCTGTTCCCAAACAACCTTAAGAGTAACAACACTGTGTCAACGACTGCATTGAGCACTGTTCCCAAACTGTGCAAATGAGACACTGCTTTATCTCTATCGCAGGAATTTTCACGCTGATCTAAAAACTCACCAAGCAAAAGAACATAAGGAGGAAGATCTAGTGATTACCAACAAACTGAGCTCGGAATTAACACGGCAGTTCATACAAACGTTTTCAGGACATTCAGCTAAACAACACAACCTCCCAACCTCATGGTGGAGAAAGGTCAGGGAAGTCTATGGGATGACTCGTCTGGAAACTGTATATATATATATATATATATATATCCGAATCGCTAAATAACTTTTCCTCGTTGAAATAGAGACATGGTCGATACAACGTGATTATAAGTCATTCCATCCACGTTTTGACAGAAAACACGAACAGCCAATGATAATGAGAACAGCATAACCAATCATGTGGCTGAAATAGAGTTACAGCCACGCACACAACTGACTGTGGGAGTAATAGAGGAATTATTAAATAAAGTGGGAAGAAATCTGGATGAAACCATTTATCTGGATCCAGCCCAAAAGCTAATGGGTTCTTCCTGAGGTCATTCTCCACCCTTCCACAACATAACAGAGGTAACACATCCCCAAGCCGACGACAAATGATAAGTACAACTATTATGCTCACATTTGCATAACCCCCCATTGAAAAAGCAGTTCAATAAATGTGCGGTTGTACCTGACGTCCTCTGCCTCCTCCAGCATCGAGAGACAGATGGTGCACTTCTCATCTGTGTCCAGCTCCTCATCTTCCAGACACATCTTCAGGTCCTGGGGTATTCTCTGCAGCGAGCAAAGCAAACAGACGTCAGTTATCACAGCGTGTCGTCTAGTTGCGTGCTATGTTTTTTTGACATAGGTGGATCTGAGTGGGCCAGGAACCAAGGAAAGGAGTCCCCTGATCATGCTTCTCAGAGAGAGAGACAATAAGACATCAGATGGAAAAGGCTCAATTATTTCCCCCCACTCACAGCGCACTAAATGATCTGAGAACTCCTCCCAGAGAATTTGGGTCATATTCAGTGCCGACGCTTCTTTAAATTCATTCCACGCACATATCCGCAGACAACTGCATGAGTCATCGCCCGCCTCGAATTGTGCATGCTGCAGACCTGTCTCACTAATCTGCCAACGGAAATGAGTTTGACCTTTGAACTGCTGCGAGACTCCTGATCCCCTCCCAAACCCTCGTCTTCACTCCATGATCCTCTCCACCCAGTGCTGACCTTTTACATTCCCGTCTTTTCTCTTGGTTTAATTTATTTCTCGTCCAATTCTTCCTCTCTACCGCTCCATATCAAATCGCTCTTCCTCTCAGTGTGAAGGTATTATACCTGGGGGACTATTTTACCTTTTTGTACTTATGGGGGAAAGTGAATCTCTCTATGGTCGTCTGGACCGCTCCACGATTGACACTGCCCAGCCGGTCCTCCAGCTGCAGAAGCTCCTAAAAAAGGAGACCATTTGTGAATGTCTTGTTCTAATTCTGACTAAAAGTGCAAATGCCTGCGGAGTGAAACAGAATTGGCATTTGCAATCAAACATGTGAATATATTGATATAAGTTAGTGGTTCAAGGATCCGGAGAGTGCCTCTTAGAAAATAAAAGCATCTTGTTCAAATGAAAACAAATGTCATGAAATTGAAGACAGCTGGGCCATTAAAGGCAGCTGGAACACAGAGTAACTGGAAACAAGACAATCAGTTACACACTCAAGCCTGTCCAGCACATTGGTCACAAAGACCGCGGTGATAAATTAATGTTGACTGGTGCGTCTGCTGCGGAGCGGATGGATAGCACAAACCTCGTAGCTCTCTCTAACTGCAGACGCGTGGCGGGAGGGGTTGAGGCTCTGCAGAGCCAGCAAGTGCAGCTGGGGATATGGGTAGTTTCTGATCTCATGGACAACCTGGGAGATGACAGATAAAAGAAGCTTGTGTCAGCTCTGCAGCATTAATCAGGAAGGAGAAACAAAGAAAAACCCACAGGATAACAGGTCATCCCCGGTTGCTGGGTATCGAGATTGATCTCAGACAACCGGTGGAGAGTCGGTGCGAGTTCACAGAGGCGAGTGGGACTGATTGGAGGAGGAAGAGGAGGCTCACCACTTGAGTTGAGGCATTGTTTCTAGGGAAGTGGTGCATCCTAGGA
Source organism: Platichthys flesus (assembly GCF_949316205.1). Lineage (NCBI taxonomy): Eukaryota > Metazoa > Chordata > Actinopteri > Pleuronectiformes > Pleuronectidae > Platichthys > Platichthys flesus. Next base: position 7,664,101 of record NC_084947.1, read on the forward strand.
GAGGTCAGGTAGTGCTGATAGTGCTGTGGCAGTGGATGGATGTGATACTGGTGGGGCGGCAGTCCAGCATCAACACTTAGATCCCTGCACAGAAACCCAAAACCAAGTCAGTCATTTACACACTAGTCATTATTTACCGCTGATTGACAAATAGTAATTTGTTAGCAGAGCAGTAGCAACCACAGTATAACTCAGCCTACTGTGATTTACATGGAAGGGTTGTGGAATTAAATCTGAATCTTTCATACAAATTCCAACAAAATTAACATTTATTAGTGTATATTTCCAAATTTAGTGTCTAATAAGAGTTGATTCGCTTTGGGCTCTTTAGTATTAAACCCGTTTAGTGTGTGACGGCAGGGTGATGGTGCAGTCATATCAAAGCAAAATGAAAGAAAAAAATTCTGAGTTAATCAGTAGTGTGAAAGTAAGAATTAGTATTAAAATACTTGGTGTAATTAGATAAGAATTCTATAATGAAATCTAAAATTACACCATGTTTTTCTAACAAATTAAAAGAAAGAGCTGTTTGCCGCAGTTGCATTATGTTCTGTGTTAGCCGAGGTATTCTTCTTACCAGTCTGTGCCCTCGGCCAGGTAACGGGGCTGCTGCACCACCGGCTGAGGGGGCACATGAAGAGGCGGAGCAAACTCGTACCCAGGCCGTAATCTGTGGGGCTGGTGAGGAACTCTCTCTGGGGTGCGTCTACCGACAAAAATAACCAAGTATTTGAAGATATCCTTTTGTTTTACCCCAAGGAAACAGTAAATATATGAAGCTACGCAACTGATCCACTCCTACCAACACTTAACACTACAGTAAATTTTCCCTGCCGACCTGTGTGGATACCTGGAGGGTGGCAGGATGTGTCGGTGCTGGGCCTCAAGGATCTGCTGCTGGAGGAGGTATTGCTGGTGTAATGCCTGAGGTAGGAAGGGAGGGGCGGACATGTCCTGGAACTGGGGGGTGGGCAGGGAATTAAGGGACGGGTGGAGCGGAGGGCCATGCTGGTGGCCAGGAGGGGCCAAGTGGGGGTTAATGCCTGACTGTGGCTGCCCTGGGTGGGGCATGGGGAAGTCCATGGTCAGCGGGGCCTGAGGACCTAACTGGAAGTGCCGGCAAGAGGTAGCATGGCTGTGCTGCTGCTGCTGCTGTTGCTGTTGCCGGTTGAAATGGGATCCTGTGGAGGATAAGGAGAAGTTGTCAGGAACCCGAGGGGAAGAGATTAGCTGGAATTAATTGTGGGTGAAATGTGGTGTCACTGTGTGTGATATAGCATGTTAATGAAGCCCTGCCTCTTACCTAGGGTGAAAAATACTTCTGTGGGGGTGGGAAAATGATGGTTACCACAAGTACCATGAGCATGACAACCATTCTCGGTCCTGCACACACAACGTGAGCTTTTCATTTTCTTTAATTGCATTTCATCCTCTGGAGTGACTCCTGGTCTTCTGAGTCACAGACTAGCGGACTGGATCAGAACAGATGAAATCTACCAGATCTTCGACGCAGCTCAGTTCTTATCATTTCTGCAGCCGAGTGTTGGTCAATGCTCTCCTGCAAATTAACCTTTAGGACCTAAGATTTACTTTACATTAAACTTTTTAGATGCCAAGTTTCTATCTATTCAACATTAAAGACGTATTCCTTCATTCTTAAAAAGGAAACCAGGCAATATAATCACACTGTTCAACGTGTTTCAGTAAAAAAAAAAAAAAAAAAAAAAACGACCTTCTCTTTGGCCCTTACACTTACAGTAAAGCTCGACAAGTTCTTCTGCCATATGAACATTCAGGATCTAGAGGAAATAGCTGGAATGCTTTTTTACTCCCTCCAACCACAGCTATTTGGCAACAGCGGCGAACAGACTGCTGTCAAGACTCAACAGGGAGAAAAGGACAGGCTAGCTTGTGCTGTGGTGCAATGTGGTATTAATGCTGTGCTTCGGCTGAAACAGACCGTTTTGATTATGGAAGGACTGAGACACTATAGTAACAAATTTAACTTTGATTAGAAACCTTTGAGGAAACCCCGGGCCAAAAAAAGAACCATAGCGGGGGCCTCCAGCGGAGCAGGATTCAACCCAACTGTGCTCTGCTAAGTCCATTTGGCAGAAAGTGAAGCAGTGAATTTTACAGAAACCTGCCAGTTAAGAGATTAAAATTGTGCAAGACGCTAAATTCCAGTACGGTTTGAGTTTAATCTGCCTTGACAGTGTAAAATACATGACGAATTTTGATGTAAACAGTGGAATTTTCTTTTTTTCTCTTCTAAAAATCATGAGGAAATAGGCAGTCTACATTGCATTTACTTGGAGTACGCTTGAGAAAGGCAGTATGAGTTCAAAAACACGCCCACGAGAGGTAAGCCGTGCAGCTTTCAGTCAAAATGTACAGGTTAAAAAGGAGGTCGCCGGTGTGAAGCCGGGCAGACATCGGATGACCTTGCTGCCGTGGGTCAAAGGCTCTCGTCTAGACTTTAAAATATAGCACACTGCGTTTTCAAGCATCTCAGTGAAAAAACGATCACCATGAATGACAGCAGATAGACTCATTCAGGCCCTGTGATGGAGGAAGCGTGGAAATCGTCTATCTTTGTCACAGCGGGAGAAGAGGTGGGTGGGGGGGGTGGAGAGGGGGCAGGTTGGGACACGGGAGAGGGAGGACAATAAATGGAAATCAGCAAGAAGCACACTGAAGGTTAGGAAAAACACTATATTCTTTATTGAAAAATATTAGTATATGTGGATTTTGTGTTTTCTTTCCTGTTTTTTTTGCTTATAATAATAGTATAATTTCATGCAACAAAAATAAACAACATAGACTGAAGGCAAGGCCCACCATGCTCCATATAGGGTTAAAAAGAACAAAAGCGGCATCCAATGAGCAGACGTGTTGGCTACAGCACATGATTCCAGTACAGCAGGGTACATCTTTACTACAGAAAGATTACATTGGATTTTCACTAGTCAATGTAGAAAAACAAAAACCAAAAAAGTATGAATCATAAAATGTGATCATGCATTGAAAGTACTATTACCAGAACAAAAGGTAAAGAGAGACCACAACCAAACAATAAAAGACGTTATTACTAATAGAGGATCTCTGTTTTTTTTTTCTAGCAGTGCAGGAAAATAGGCATCCCTGTGAAATGGATAGCATTTTGGCCGTATGTTAGTGGGGGAAAATAAGGAAGTGATGAACCACCAGTGAGCATGTTTTGATTGCTTGAATGTTTAGTTTCATTTGCCCAGTAGACGGCAAAACAGCCCTGACAATTCAGTGTGATTCGAAGCTTGAAATTTGCAAAGGGAACGAAAAGGATTACACAAAAATGGAGACAGTTATGGCAGGTTGTTGTGTGCAGGTGCAGTGTACCTTTACAGTCATTGCAAGTGATCACGTCACAGCGTTTGCTGCAATGTTTTGACAACAACAAACATGGCATGCATGTGGGTTCCGATTTGCATGCGCTGTTTTCTTTTTTTTCCCAAATTAGAGGGTCTTCTTTTCTTTTTTTAAATTACGTACATTGCACCTTGTGTGAAGAGAAAGGAGGATGAGCCGAATTCTGGTGTTCAACGATGCAGTGCAGTGTTTGAGATCATGCAAAATGTATCCACTTTACAGGAATTTACAGCATGTTGTCTATCAAGACTGGATGGGAGGTACACAATGACATTCAACTGATATCTAAAAAAAAATAAAAAATGTTAACTCAGTGCTACAGCAATTTGACAAGAAAAAGGACAAAAAAGGTGCTGTGGTCTAGGTGTTAGCTATTGTTTTAGCTCAACATGGAAAGTCTATGGCTGAGTACATCTGGGGAGGGAGGGAAGGGGGAGTGCTTTGTATTTTTTTTGTGAATACCAATGTCGTCTTCTGATGGAAAGAGGAAATGAAGAAGGGATTCACAATACAGCTAAATGCAGAGAACAGGCAGAGGCCACGCCACACCACACAGCAGCAGATGATCATTAGCTACACAATGGGGGGGACGACAAAGATCTGATAAATGCAGAATGTAGAGCCAGCCTCCATACTATGAAACAGGGAAATAAGAACAGAAATAAAAGCACAATGAAATCACTGAGGCCACTGTTATGAAATTAATGTTACACTGTAGCTTTATCAATTGTTTGATCTGGTTTACTTGTTTTTGTTGTGGTTGTTGTTGCTGCTGCAATTTGTGTCAGCTCCAAACAAACAGCTGCTGAATTGCCAATTAGCAAATAAAAAGGAAAAGAGGGCGAGTGATGCTTTGATGGATCGGGAGTGGCCCACGCTTCCCCGGGGCTAATTGACCCGTGTACCGGGGGAGTCTACGGGCCGGTCGACGCGGAGAAAAGCCGAGTGAAACCCCGGTGCGTGGAGAGAAAGAGGGGAAAACGAGCGAGCGATAGCAGGAGCGGATGATCTTCAAATGACATCATCCGCGCTCAGATAAGCTGACTGGCTGGAGAGGCTACGTCTATTTTGCGGTATTTTTTTTCCAGAGCAAATACGGCTGGAGGGGGTTGGAGGTGACAACCGTGCACCGTGATGTGAATCAGAACAAACACAAATAAAACGCGTCTCGAGTTGATATCTGTTGTTCGTTTTGAGGGACGGATGGGTGGGGGGGGGGGGGGGTGGTGAGAGGATTTGACCGCATGTGTGAATCCTTTGTGAGGGATGTTTCCGCTCCAAGACATAGCCTGAGCCAAGCAGCCAGTTAGCTTACCCTTTAGAGGCGGTTTTGCTCTTTAATTAGCCGCGATCGCACAACATAAACTCGACTGTTCGGTAGTTCGCGTTAATCTCAAATCAACACGGGCTAAATAGAAGTGACGTTCGCGAATCATCCGACCGCTATTTCCGAGCTAGCTAACGCGAGCTAACCAAGCGGCTAAGCTCCGGCTAGCGAGCCTGGGCAGCTGCAGTGAATATTAAGATAAACAGGGCACACGTTTTGGGATCGATATGAATATTTATACCGTACCTCTGTTTCTTACGGAGCCGAATACGGGTAGAACCAGGTATCCGACATGCACTAACACCATCCTGGGATCCGTATCTCAAGGTTCCGCTGGGTTATTCGGAGAGACAGAGAAGTATGAGCCCATGCGGATCTACATTCAGGCGGCTGCTTGTTGCTGGAGGACCGAGCGGATCGACTGTCTGACTCTGACAAAAGCAGACGTGTCGTGTGCTGTCCCCGGCGGTAGGGGGCGATGCTGCGACGCTGAGAAGCTCCACACTGACCTCGAAGAACAATGGAGTCACCGTTAAAAGTTGTCTTGTGTTTTGATTTTACATTTTTTGGTGAGGATTGAGAAATGATCACATGCAAAGGTCTGAATAGTTGTCGTTTTGACATTTGAGCAGCTCAAGTTCAGTCAATGTCATTTAGCAACAAAGGTTATTGAAAAGCGCAGAGGTCACGACCAACTGCAAATCCAAATTATTAAACTTTCAGGCATCAACAAACCTCATTTACAGCTTATCTGCAACATCAATCAATCAATCATCTATAAAAAAAGATATATATAAATAACCCAAATTCACAAATCACAATTTGACTCATCGGACTTAACAAGGTGCGACATCCTGTGTTCCATCCCATTAACAAGAGTAAGGAAAAATTACCAAAATAGCCAGGGGGGGACGACATAGAAACCTCAGAGAGAGACTCATGTGACGATCCCTCTTCCAGGACAAACTGAAGTGCAATAGAAACCATGTGAAAATGAACAAATGAACAAAAATAACAGTATTTACAACATTGATGAGAATAAACAGTTTGTAGCATAATGGAGACGGGTTGGATATTTTGCGTACTCATTCAAATTAATATTCATTATAACATAAATTGGGAATCTGTTAAATGGTCGATCAATCTAGCCACTTATACATTTATTGTCTGCTGCTTATGTGGCCCCAGGTCAGCCCTATAACGGTTCATTTAATTAATATTGTTAGAAAGAATACAGCTGGGAAGGAGTTAGAAAGATGGACATGATGGAAATGTAAAAATGTAAATAAATGAATGCACTAGCTTAATTATTCTATAACGTTTAATTTGTTATTATTCATATAGATTTCCATTATATTGTTTGTGCTTTTCTTGGTTTAACAGGAGTTGCTTTGTGTGTGGTGTAAAAGGGACCTAAATTAAATTAATAATATGTTTTTGAGGTGAAATGGAATTAAAGCAACATTTTTAAATATGAAAGTAAGTAACAAGCAACAACAAACATGAACTAACAAACTCGGCAGTACAACTTTTATTATTTGTATTTCTCAAAAGCAAACATGATTTTCTAAATGTAAATTTTACTATTGTGATTTATAATTCACCAACCTTTAAATAGTGATAAAATAATAGCAATCAAAAACAACACGAATAATCTAAATTAAATTTTTGTTTCCAATTTTTATACTTCTTATATATATACTTGAACAAATAAACCACAGCAAATTCCTTGTTTATGTAAACCTGATTCTGAAAACAAAGACACAAGCTTAAGCAGTTTGATGGTATAGTATAGTATAGTGTAGTATAGTACAGTAAAATATAGCTAAGTAGAGTATAGTAAAGTACAGTATAAAAAATCTGACAGAGTCTTGTCCCCGACGACAGGGGGCAACAATGAGTGGGAGCAGGAAATGTGAAATGGGTGCCACATAAATAGAAGAAGAGTCCATTCAGCCATTACATTGACTCCCAGGCGGTGCAGCGGAGGACAGGTCATTAGCATCCAGACAACATGTTATCCGTGAGAGTAGCAGCAGCTTTGGCCCGGAGCCTGCCAAGAAGGGCTGGATTTGTAAGTATTCAACCTGATCAATGGACAACTCCATGTTGACTTTGCAGCGATTTACCGTAATGTCAGTGTGAACCTTGTGGGCGTGAAGGGTAACGTGAACGCTACAGGCCGCTAGCGGACTTGTTGTACCGCTGGTGAACGCGGCTTGTTTCACGGGACTAACCCGAGCTCGGTTAAAATAAAAAGTATGCTGATAATTCTGCAGTGGATGTCACGGATGCGTTTGTTGACGTTGCCCTTGTGCTGCGTCAAGACTTCGTCCTGCAGCGAGCTAGGCTACCGTTAGCACGCATGCTAACGGTAGCAGCCGGCTAACGGCTCATTCAGCCACGCTGTGAAGGTCAGAAAGTCTGACAGCGCATGTCCCCTCCGCTGCGCAGTCAAACCTGCGTCCCGGGTTCGATACCACACCGGTTTCAACAGCCTCGCTGCAGATGGACACGATGAACTTTTAATTTCGTGCAACAAGACGTGTTATAACAATCTGTGGGACGTTATGTGCGCAGGTGTCCAAGGCTCTGCCGGCCGCCTGTGTCGGTGTCAGCCACCTCCACACACACAGACCATGGCTGCAGAAAACAGGTGAGACAGTCCACAACACCCGGACGCACGCTTTATCCTTGAGCTGTCAGGCTCCCAGACATGGTCCATGAAGGTCATACTGGGATTTTAAGAGCTGTTTGGTAACTGCACTGTCACATTGATTACAGAGTTTTCTACAGGCAAACGTATTTCTATAGAACTGTTTGACAAAGCCGCTCCTCATATTCCCAATGTTCTTGATTGCATTAATTTGTGAAATCAAACTTCAAATCAATAATTCCGGCCTTAATATCATTTTCTAAATCTATTTCCATATAGGAACTTATATTATTTTATTATTTAGTTTCAGCTGTAAAATTAATCTCGGACATATATATTATATTGACCGTGAATGCATGAATACGACTTCCGTGTTCTCACAGGTGGTTTGTCTTCTCTTTCACAGGCACAGCCGAGGTGTCCTCCATCCTGGAGGAGAAGATCTTGGGAGCCGATACCTCTGCCGACCTGGAGGAGACCGGCCGTGTGCTGTCCATCGGTGACGGTATTGCCAGAGTGTACGGGCTGAGGAATGTCCAGGCAGAAGAGATGGTGGAGTTCTCCTCTGGTCTGAAGGTACGTCTAAAAGCGGACAAAGAACATGGTGTTCTTGCAAACAAAACTCTTTTGTGAGAAGTTTTTAAATTGCCAATGTCTTGTCAACTAGGAACTTGCTAACCAGGTGTAAAATGCTTTTTCCTTCAGGGTATGTCTCTTAACTTGGAGCCTGACAACGTTGGTGTTGTGGTGTTCGGTAACGACAAGCTGATCAAGGAGGGCGACGTCGTGAAGAGAACTGGTGCCATCGTGGATGTTCCAGTCGGCGAGGAGCTGCTCGGCCGTGTGGTGGACGCTCTGGGAAACGCCATTGACGGAAAGGTCATTTGAGATATTAATGTTTTTTAACGACCAATAACCGATCTATTCGATTACGATTCTTCTTAATGGTCATTGTCAGAGAAATGTCTTCATTTATTATTGTTATGTAGTTTTTAGATCTTAGACACTTGAATCGAATTGTTTAACTGTTAATATACATTAAGAAAAAATAATTAATACCTTTTACAAAATTCTAATTTATTAGATTTGCAGTTTTATCATCTTGATATGATGGCTCATTTGTTTATTTAAAAAAAACGTTTTCAGGGTCCCCTGGGTTCCTCAATCCGTAGGCGTGTGGGTCTGAAGGCCCCTGGTATCATCCCCCGTATCTCTGTGAGGGAGCCCATGCAGACTGGAATCAAGGCTGTGGACAGTCTGGTGCCCATTGGCCGTGGACAGCGTGAGCTGATCATCGGTGACAGGCAGACTGGGTAAATGTTCTGAAACAAATGTTTTGATCAATAGGAACTATAGCATCTAAAAAAGAATGCTTAAAATTTCTCTCAAATAATCGGGAATCTTCTCTCCAGCAAAACCGCCATTGCCATCGACACAATCATCAACCAGAAGCGTTTCAACGAAGGAACTGACGAGAAGAAGAAGCTGTACTGTATCTACGTTGCTATTGGTCAGAAGAGGTCCACTGTGGCTCAGCTGGTGAAGAGGCTGACTGACGCTGATGCCATGAAGTACACCATCGTGGTTTCTGCCACCGCCTCCGATGCTGCACCTCTGCAGTACCTGGCCCCCTACTCCGGCTGCTCCATGGGAGAGTACTTCAGAGACAATGGCAAGCACGCCCTGATCATCTATGACGATCTGTCCAAGCAGGTACGAGCTCAGATCACTGGGAGGACGTTCTCTCCTCATTATCAATAATGAATTTAAGGCAGTATTCCCACATGTGACCTTTTGTAAATTTACTTCTCCGCCCTCCCCAGGCCGTTGCCTACCGTCAGATGTCCCTGCTGCTGCGTCGTCCCCCTGGTCGTGAGGCCTACCCTGGTGATGTGTTCTACCTTCACTCCCGTCTGCTGGAGAGAGCTGCCAAGATGAACGACAACTTCGGTGGTGGCTCTCTGACCGCCCTCCCCGTCATCGAGACCCAGGCCGGTGATGTGTCCGCCTACATCCCCACCAACGTCATCTCCATCACAGACGGACAGGTTGGTTTTAAAGTTCTGTCACTGCCACGTTCATGATATGTTCTGCATCATTCTGTTATATCGGCTGTAATCGAAATGTGTCTGCTGCAGATTTTCTTGGAGACTGAGCTGTTCTACAAGGGAATCCGTCCAGCTATCAATGTGGGTCTGTCTGTGTCCAGAGTAGGCTCTGCTGCCCAGACCAAAGCCATGAAGCAGGTAACATCTTAGTAAACAAAACATCTGCATTCAAATAAAAAAATAAATAACAGCTTTTCATCAAGCAGGAAGCTGTAGTCACTATTTATTTTTTGACCTCCTAGGTGGCTGGTACCATGAAGCTGGAGCTGGCTCAGTACCGTGAGGTGGCTGCCTTCGCCCAGTTCGGTTCTGACCTTGATGCTGCCACCCAGCAGCTCCTGAGCAGGGGTGTCAGGCTCACTGAACTGCTGAAGCAAGGACAGTACTGTGAGTGTTAATTACAATTTCCTTTTCTCACTTATAGCACCGTATTGTCCATAGCACCAACAACGGAAATTTATATAAAATAAATGTAATCAACAGTTGTCTTTATGAAAGCTTAATTGGACCCCTGAACTGTCTCTGCCCTTGCCTTCAGGTCCCATGGCCATCGAGGAGCAGGTAACAGTCATCTATGCTGGTGTCAGAGGTCACTTGGACAAGATGGAGCCTAGCAAGATCACAAGGTTTGAGAAGGCTTTCCTGCAGCACGTCCTCAGCCAGCACCAGGCCCTCCTCACTTCAATCAGGTGAGATTTGTTTTCCTGCTTAAGAAAGAAATGCATACATGTCATACTACATACATGTAATATTTGCATGTTTTAAAAAACAACAACCTTTTTTAACTCTGTTTTCTGTTTCAGAGTGGACGGCATGATATCAGAGGCATCAGATGCCACACTGAAGCAGCTTGTACTGACCTTCCTGTCCACCTTTGAGTAATGGATAGCACTTCTGTCGTTCTTCAGTGAGCTCCCTGTCTTTGTCCCTGTTATGCTTATATATGTGAACCCACTGAAGGCCAAAACCTCCATGTACAGATTTCTCCAAATAAAATTTTACAACCCTACTGTGCTGTAAAATGCTTCTGACTGTGCACTTCGGTTGGCTGCAGCAGGTAAAGTGTTTAGTTTGGAGCCCTCGGAGCAGTTTTCACCAGTGACAGAAGAGTTGGAGTCATGTGAGAAGTACAAACGCATTAAATGTGTTTATTTGTATTTCATTGTACCAAAATATAACATGTGTAGCAACAAGAGTCATCTGCTGTTTACTGTAATGAATTGTTCATAAGAGGGTAAATTAGTGAGTTGAGGTTTCTGGACAATAATCTGTTCACTCTACTGGTTTCAGAGTATGAGAAAAGAAAGTGCTAGCCTAGTTTTAACTGGGATGGAAATAATGCGGTGAAGTGTTTGATACTATGGTAATAAACTCACAGTTACAACCCATCTTGAATTGTCTATTATTTAGAACTTATTATTTCAATATATAATGTTAGTGTGTTCTTAAATCTATATTTCATAATGTCAAATTTATTTCAAAGTGTGATTGTGAAAAAATTCATTTCTTAATGTAATTTGTCATTCTGGCAATGTGAAGAAATTCTTAATTTCTTGTAGCCCAACATATTTAGGATTGTTTGACAAATCAAAAGTTTTATTTCTTACCTCCTCACATTTGAAAAACTAAATACATTATTCATAGTATACTGATGTATTGTAATTTTGTTTTAAAACAAACCACCAAAAATGGTATTTATACAATCAAACATACTTTTTTGGATCAATAGAATGATCAGGGGTTTAGGTTAGATTATTTTTTTTTTTTAAGCATGAAACTTGTCACTTGCAAAAAGTTTTGTACAGAGTTAACATCATTCATGTCCACTAGGTGGCCCTAGAACCCACAAAGAAGACAGAGCTGTTCAGGCTCAACAAAGTTGAAGCTGGTAGTGGGAGAGGATGTCACATCTCACTGTGGAGTCGAGATTATGCATTCAAACCTTAGTAAAATTACAAACACCAAAATATACTTAGAAGTATCAAAAGTAAAAGTTCTCATTGTGTAGACCACCACAACCTTAAAGAATTGAATGCAAGTTTAGTCGTCAGGGCTGAAGTACGTCAGTGGTCCCAACCTGCTCCTTTCACGTCTCTCACTGAGGAAATATTTCCCTCCTTGAGGTCAATTTGTCTTTTCTACTTCTATATTTGAGGGCGTCATCTAAAACAGGAACCAAATTAAACTGACACGGCTGTTGCTCAAGTCAAGAGTTTGTCTCTGGGTGATTCTATTTGAAAATTCGAAACATCCCTCTCTCATGGTTGGAGTTCAACCCCATTTACCGTCCTGTTCTTTTTTCAATCTCTTCAGTCTCTAGGGTCACCACAGGGGCCTCACAGGAGCCTGACAGGGGCCAGCAAGAGGTCATTTGATTTGTCACAAACTCAAAGATAAAACTGTCAGGAGCATTGAGTGTGAAGGAAATTAAAAATCTGAACTGAGACAATTGTTTCAGGGACCGTTCTTTAAATGCTGTCATTGCACGCTGCTCTCTGAGTGGCCTGTTTGTGACAGTGAATGGAGCTGCTCTCAATGAGAACTATTGTGGAGGTCAGCGTGACCACAAGAGAGAGCTGTGTGGAGCAGCAGACAATGCGACCGCTCCGATTTCAGACACAACAAGACGCACAGAGCACTTCTTCAATGGCCAAACACATGGCTTCTTCTTTTTTCATTGGACAGGGAGAGTGAGGACAGACCGAGATGAAGAAAGTAGAGGAATGACTGGGACTCGAACCGGGGACTCACTGAATCATGACACAGCATCCAACATCTTTACGATTTCACAAGAATTAGTTGGTTTATAGATGGTTTATTGCCATTTTTCAAAATAGGCACGTAAGGAAGGGCTGTCAGAAACAGCAACTGTCAAAAATGATTTGAGGTGCATTGTCTTTTTCAGATTGTTATAGATGACTGACTTTAGCTGATGACTTACAGACTGAGAAACCCCTTATTCTTCATTTATGGCCTAACAGCATTTATAACAGCACCTTTATGAAAGTGCCACCATGTGGGAGGCACAGTTTCCACAACTTGGGAACCCAGACGTCCACAATCGCCTGAAAAAGACTTGCACAGCATTAGTAAAACAGTTTTTAAAGCCTGTGCCTTATCAGACAGAGCGATAGTTCCTATTCATATTCCCCCCAATCAGCCATGAGCATTGAAACCATTTGTGTCTTAAATGTGAACAAAGAAGTGCTGTTATGCCTCCAAATCTAATCTGTTCATTAGAGTCACCAGATATCCGTCGAGAAAGAGACAATGGAAACTCTCCAAAAAGGAACTTCTAAAATGTACCTCACTGGCAAATCCCTGAGAATCACATGCAATTGTAATTCATGTGTTGAGTGTGAGAATGACTCGGGAAGTGAAAATGAGGAAAAACTAGTTCACACGAGACAGTGAGTTGAAGCAAAGAGGAGAATCATGACTCCCTGAAGAGGGTCACATCTTTTGGCTGTATGTGTTTCCTTTTATCTGCTGCACCAGTCCCCTTGTTAGAGCCTTGTCTGGCTTTTATTAGAATTGTTTGGTGATGGATCATTTACCATTAAGTAAATTAAGTTTTCCTGTAATATTTAAATGAAGCCATCCAATAGTCAGCTGTCTGAGGCTGATGTGTTGCCACTAAAGCATTATAAGTACCTGGATTTACTCTTCAGCCATAAATAGACAGAAGCAGTAGCTACACAAACAATAAAATAAAAGATAAAAAAAGTAATAATGTGTTTTGGTCAGTGCTAACAAGTATATAAGTCACATAGTTACGATAACTCCAACGCATGAAGCTGTTATTTCTCACATGTCTGTGGTTATAATCTGCTTGACAAGAGAAACCGTTTGTGACATGTAATACACTTTAAGAAATCCAGTTTCCATTATAATGTCATACTTCAATTTGAAGTCTATCTAAACAAAATGTATCTATTTATCCACCTATCTTCCTCGTTCTTTCTCTCTCTCTCTATCTATCTATCTAACTATCTATCTATCTATCTATCTATCTATCTATCTATCTATCTATCTATCCATCCATCTATCTATCTATCTATCTATCTTCCTCTTTCTTTCTCTCTCTCTATCTATCTATCTATCTATCTATCTATCTATCTATCTATCTATCTATCTATCTATCTATCTATCTATCTATCTTCCTCTTTCTTTCTCTCTCTCTATCTATCTATCTATCTATCTATCTTCCTCTTTCTTTCTCTCTCTCTCTATCTATCTATCTATCTTCCTCTTTCTTTCTCTCTCTCTCTCTCTATCTATCTATCTATCTATCTATCTATCTATCTATCTATCTTCCTCTTTCTTTCTCACTCTCTATATCTATCTATCTATCTATCTAGCTATCTATCTATCTATGCCTCAGTTCTGCACTCTCTCTCTGTCTCTGTCTGTTTTTGCTTGTATAGCCTTTGTGTCCTTCCTCCTGTACATAGCATGCACAATGTCCGTATATTGTGTATATATTGTATTGCATATTGTATATTGTCTACATATTGCACTAGTATAGTATCACCATAGTCTCTGTGTGTGATAACTCACTTCCCCATTCGGATTCTGACCCTGTTACCCACAGGTTGACGTTTCCTCTGTTTGAGACCGAACAGGCCGAGTCCTGCATGTCCTGGAGTCAACCTGTGCTGGAGGTTCACAGACGAATCTCAATTATCCTGGTGACACACACATACGTTTTCCTGGGGCACACAACTATGACACAGGAGGTGAGTCTCCAGTTGTTTAACTGTGCCGTGGACTCATTTGTGTGTTTTATGTTCAAGATGACAATCCATCGATAACCTGAAGTTGAATTTTACGACCTTTGTTTTATTGCCGTGGCTGTGTGTTACATTTCTCAGTCGTTGTAATAGGATTAAAACTCAGAGGCAGCAGGTCCTTACCTCAGGACACACAGTCAAGGATCAGCGCCTCTCCCCCGCTTACAGAAGTGTCCTTGGCTTTTGCACAGCGAGGTTGTGCAGTGATGAGCCTGTTTGTTTATAGGCTGACAGCCGCTTGACCCCCATATCCATGACACCAGTGGGATAACAAACAAACCAACGCCAGCAGGAGTGTCCTCATGTCTGCACGGTTGTGGTTTGTGTGGTCGATGTGCACAGACAGAGAAGGTGGTCTCTGGGGGTACCTTACTTTCAGGTCTGCATTTGTGAGACACGTGTTCATGAATTTCTTGTTTGATGGCCACATACCTGACTCTGCAGTCTTTGTGTTTCCTGGAAAAACATCATCACTCCTTATTATTTCTGCCTCACATTCTCCACAAACAAAACACACAAATCATTTCCCCCACATTTATATAAGTAGCAAAATGGAATCTCCTTTTATTTGTCTCATTTTTTACAGCTTTGCCCGGTTGAAAGCTTCAGCGTGGACAAAAACACACAGAGCGCTTCATACAAAAAAACAGACACAAGAGGGTCATAACAGCAGCTAGCAGCAAACTGACCAAGGCAGAGAAATTAAAATAAGATATTGTGTTCAGGCTCCATTTTCATTTTAAGAAGAGTCCAGGTTTTCTTCTTCCTCACAGGGTCCCTACAAGCCTGCTTGCAGTGCGCACACAGACGCTCATTATATTCTGGGCAAAAGGAATTTCAAGGATGGCAGCGTCAGACCAATATAAACTAGAAACCACATTTCCAACAAGTGTTCACTGTGAACCCACCCGCTCCACTGTATTTTGCCACGTCATTCCATGATTATTTGTATTATGTGGGATTCAGGCAGGATCCTGAAGACATTCTGGCTCCTTTATAGCTCAGTAAAGCCTTATGCATAACACTTTGCTCCCTGCAGCTAAAGTTTACCAGCAACAACAAAGTAAGCGTGCAGGCCGCAGTGTTGATGAGATGCACAGAAACAGCCGGCGGTGGAAGTCAAAGGCCTGTGATGTGTTCAGGTCCACTCGGGTGGTTCTTAGAGATACAGGCCCTGAACAGAATTGCCCTCTGAGGCCCTGGGTTCAGTCAGTGCTGCCATAGTGGTTCAAAATGGAGGGGCTCTCATGTAACGAGCTGGGCGAGGATTCTTCCTCCTGAGAAACCACCGCATCCGCCGGCTGCTCAAAGAAGTCGGCCACGCAAAACACCTGCAGAAAAACAAGCAGCACAGTTATCAGTCATCCTGTTCTATCATCTATAGCGTTTCTGTCTATAACATTTTGAATTCATTTTTACTTTTAGCTGTTTACTGAATTATATATTTATTAGAGCCTGATAAAAATCTGCAGATATGAACCTTCACATGGAATAATGACAGTGTTTAGGTTTGCTGACATGAAAAAACATATTTTAGGGAGAATCTTGTGAAAAATTTAACACAAAACATCTGGAATGTTTTCATTTGATTTGAATGGCTAAGCTATAAAGAAACATGGAATTTTACATTTGATAATTTCAAAGTGTAAACTCCAGATGATTCTTTCTGACCTTATAACTACAACTATCTAGACATTCAGTGCACGGTCCTGCTTTTCCGTGACCTAATAGATGTCCCAGTGAAACTTACTGTGAAGACAGCCACTAAACCCCCCTGCAGGAGGCCGGTGAACACATCGCTCCAGTGATGTTTGTAGTCAGACACCCGGGACAGACCCACATACACAGCAGTCGCAATCAGGAAGAACTGGATGGTGGGACGCAGGAGCCGCGTCCACTGTGACAGCAGTCTGGCTTGAATGTACAGCTGCAGATAGAGCAAATATATATGTTACAATCAAATTAATATGAGCATTAACTCATTTGTAATCAAATTCAGGCTGTAAGGAGCTATTGAAGAAATGAATAGATGTACTTACTACGAGGAACAGCATGCAGTACATAGAGAAGGACGAGTGGCCAGA
Organism: Platichthys flesus; assembly: GCF_949316205.1. Lineage (NCBI taxonomy): Eukaryota > Metazoa > Chordata > Actinopteri > Pleuronectiformes > Pleuronectidae > Platichthys > Platichthys flesus. Next base: position 7,680,477 of record NC_084947.1, read on the forward strand.
GTAGAAGGACAGTCTGCAAAAGAAATAAGAAATAAAATCAGGCTCAATCACGTTACTCAATATCATTAGAGAAATGTCAGCAAGTTATCTCGGCTCAATCTGCAAATTTTGACCTCCACGAAGGAAGCTGATCTTTTCATTGCCATTTGTTTGTGTGCTGTCTGGATCAGTATAAAAATGACTGAACTGTTTTGCATGAAGTTTTATGGAAGGCGGATCCAAGAATTGTTGTCACATGTTTTAACATGGTGAGAGGTATGTACTCTGCAAGAGCCTTTCCAGTTGAGAAATAGACTTAACTGGGAGCACAGAGTTTAAAATACGTGGCCAGGTAGACAGGGTCTAATGAAAAGACCCTATAACACACGTTGGTTTAAGTTAATATCTTTTCTCATAGGTAAATTGCAGATGTTCATATTCTAGATTCAAAACCTTCAATGTTACTTATTTTTTGGTAGATATAATGCTAATATGTTTTCTTCTTTTTACAACAGGCCTCGCAGGATAAATACTCCAGAGGAAATGATTTGGGCATTTGAATTCTCATAAACAGCCCCACATAAAATCTCAGGAGAATTTCCCTAGTTCAATACATGTCTGAAAGCAGCTTTAGTGTATCAGGCTCCGATTGAAGTATAACTTTATGATTGAAAGGAAATGAAATCAGTTGTGTGTTTCTGTCAGAAGTGTCTCTCTGTGATTTCAGGTCGGGGACCATTACCTGGCCTCATCTACCAGAAACTTGTCTCCAGTGCAGGTGAAGTTCTCGATGTATCCTCCGGTTTTACAGTTGATACGATCCCACTCTGGTTGGCACACAGCCACAAAGTTAGGACGCAGACGGCCGATGGAGTACTTGGCGACGTCCGTCAGGGACTGGCTAGCGGCGGCTCCAAACACGTAGCTCCCCACCGCCTTGTAGACGCACGCCACATATTTGGTCCCTAAAGACTGTTTCTTGACACGGGACAAGTAAACAGAGAGGCACTCGCCACAGACGACCTGCAACAGAGAAGACGTTTAAACGTTACGGGAAACTTTTCAAGTGCAAAAAAGTCGCTTCCAAATTCGAGAAGGGGAACACTGACTTACCACGATGAGAGTGAAGGGGATCATGACCCCTCCCAGCAGCTGGTAGGAGATGGTGTCCTCCTTGAGCGGGTACCTGATGGACTCATCGTTACAGAAGAAGCCCCGTTTGAAAGGGTTGTGTTGTGGGGTCAGGATGAAAAAGGGAAGTCCAACTGTTAAAATAAAAGAAGAGACAGATGATGACTATGATTGATTTTCGGTCTCATATCATGATAAAAACCTCTTGTTACTCAAGCAGCATATACAAGACTCGATACTCTGATGATCCACTGTTACTGTTGCACCACACTTATGATTTAGTCGATCAGGAAACGTGACATGTTGAGATAACACGGGCACTTCCCCCTCTTAAAGAAAAGGTTGAGTTCTTTGCATAAGTGGCTCTCGTCGGTTTCATTTAGCAACGAGCGGAATTCTCTGTGTTCGAGGGCACAGCCGTTACACAATAACTGAATTAGACGCCCGAGGCCTTGAATTACAACAGAGCAATAATACACGAGATCTCAGGAGGGACGTGATGGAGCCACACCACCTTGTTTGGTCACGTTCAGTCTTTGTGTATAAAAATAAAGAGTATGATCGGTGAGAATCATCCCAGTTTTTATCTGCACGAAGAATCACCATCAAAGCTTAATCTCAGTTACACATTCTTCATTCGCATTCCTCCACAACTTGTTTTAGATGCAGCTTTCCTGAAAAATCTAAAATCGAAAAAGGAAACTCGACAGTCGGCTGAACTGCAGGGTTTTTCCTTCCTTGGCGTTTGCACAGGTCGGAACACTAGCATCGATGTTTTGGGGCAACATGAGTTACCACACAGTCACAGGCTTTTGTTTGGGCCTGTTAGTTTAAACCAGCTGCAGATCAAATTACACTGACTGCAGTTCTTTTGAAACTCTGAATAACAACAAGGGACTGAGCTGATCATGGAGTTAATCTTCCAAAATACTATTTACTGCGACTGGGATGAGTCTGTCGCCCGCCTGAAAGGAGTCAGAGATACTCGCTGCAGAGACAAGAGGGAGCATAACAGGGAGAGGTATAGCACTAAAGGAATAATATTCATTATTTCATTCTTTATTTTAGTCATTTTTGATTGTGTGCACTAGAGCCCGACCGGTATGGATATCTGGAGGACGATAACGGCTATAGGGAGTTAACCATGAACTTTATTATAAATAACTTTAAATCAAAAGAAAACAAAAATACAACCAGATATACAGCACCTAAACAAAAACATTATATATGTATATATTGTAATTAAAATAAAAGTTCACAAAATGGCGAATGTCTGCAAACATAAACACAGACACCTATACGTCTGTGAATATTAAATTAGTCTCTGTTTTTGATTGGTTTGTGTGTAAGTATTGATTTAGCCCTTTATGTTGCTGTGTTAACAAGTGTTTAATATTAAGATTCATTTATTTATCCAAACACATGCACAGACATGCACAGGCACACTCATGCAGGTAGGGAAATTTAACCTCTGCTATTGACACAGAGCAGTGAGCGACCATGTACGGCGCCCGGGGAGCAGATGTTAGGGGAGTAAGGTGCCTTGCTCAGGGGCACTAGACAGGGTAGGGAGAATCCTCTTGGATTTTTGGACAGATCAATCCAGGTTTGTCTTTTTGTTGTCTCTCAGTGGAGTCGAACCAGAGACGAACCAGAGACCTTTTCTGCCCATAGTCCAAGTTTCTGCCACTAGTCCACCGCCTCTATATATGTGGCATGCAGATATCATAATCATGAAACCACATTTGAGTGAAAAAAGAAGACGTGAGCTTGGGAGACCATATACCATAAAGCAGATGGTGCAAAGATATAAAGTGGGATTTCTATATTTTGCCTGTGTGACCCCATTAAATGAGACGAGGAAATTTAATAAAGAAATTGGTCTGAAAAAGTTGAAAATCTAATTGTATTTGACAAATTTAATATTGTGACATGATACCAGACGACTCATGTCTGAGTATGTATTCAGTCTCCAACATTGAGATCTGTTTAAAAGCAAGAACTTGAGAACAATGGAAAATGTAAATCACGTGAAGTAGTAACTGAAAACACACTCAGTTGTGTATAACTACAGATTATTACCCACATAATATTTATGTACTTAACTGAAGTTCAGTGTTGACGTAGTGTTTTGAGATCTGTCTTATTTACACAACACACTAAAAGGACTACACCCTTGTTTTATACTGGGAAGACATTGTAGATTAGTTTATTGCTGCCATCTCCACAGCAATATGAGAATACAGGTTTCCTCTTTTATTGTATATCTGTGACTCATCAGCTTTTTAAATGTGTTTACCTCAATGTGCCTGCAGCAGTGTCTGACATTCTGCTGCTGCGTGTGTCTGCTGTGATTACAGTCCAAACACTGAGCTAAAAATACAGCTTTGCTTGAAGGGGGGGAAAAAAGGAAAATCACACACAGGGTCGGACTTTGTTGCGTATTTTTTTTTTTTTTTCCATCTTCCTTCCTGGTTCCCTCAACCTAGAAAACCCTGCAGCCCCATGTCTGTGTCGTTCATGCAAATACGTTTGAATGAATTTGCTTCACCAACCTCCTCGCATACGTCATCTCTTTTCTATTTGTGTTAGGTAAATAAAAGAAAGAGTGTGAAGCCCCTTCTGGGAATAAACAAGCGGGATTAACCGGGCAGGGGATTATACACACCCAGGATGAGGCAGGTCAAATCCAGCAGGATGAGAGGGATCCCTGAGGCTTCAAACATGCTGCGTCCTCCTCTGCTTCTTCCTCCTCTTCTTCCTCCTCCTCTTCCTCTGGGGTCCGTCTTGGTACAAAAAGCCCGGTCCTCCCGGTCCAGGCGCTCCGGACTGTCCCGGCTGTTTTCAGACCAGACGAGACGCAGCTTTTCTGCCGCACATGTCTCACTGTTCCAGCAGGAAAGTGAAAAACACCAGAATCATTGTCCTGCCAGGGGACTGGAGTCAATCCGGAAAACTACAGCTACCAGGGGAGGTTTCGTTTTCTTTTTCTTTCAGTAAAAAAAATACAGAAACTAAAAACGACAAAGTCTAGATCTAGTCTAACACCAGCACAGGGAGCCGCTCACCCTTCCGTCTGCTCACACACCATCATAATAACACTGAGCTCATCCTCCAGTCCCGTCCGCACATCAGACATGTCCTCGGACTCTGAGCCCCTCCACTGATTCATCACGCATTCACGGCGCCTCGGAAAAAACTGTGTTGCAGGGCAGGCAACCGGTTGAATGTCAGGGGTCAATGAAAGGATCAACCAGATTAGATGCAACACCAACAGTAGTTCGGTGTTGAGGATGTATGTTAATTAAAGAATGAGGCCATTTTATTATTAAAGTACATTTCATACACAGAGGAAGATTCAAGGTGCTGTAAAAACAACACCTTTTTTCAAATATAAGTTATTCTAAAACAAGTTAACCTTGTAAATCCTTATGAAAGCAATCAAGGCCTTTATATATACAGGGTTAACCGTGTATGTACAGTTTAAATAGTACTGAACATTTAAGATGTTGAAATTGTAAGAGTTTGATGCTGGTGCACCTGGGGCAGGAGGGTATGAAGATTGTATCCGAGGGCTTATGTCATATTTCCCATGCAGCTTGTAACTTTAAAAATGTATCCAATATATGATAAAGTATAATTAATTATAGAATAAATGTCAAAAGTATTATTTGTTCACTGTGAGACTTGTGAGACTTGTCACGGACATAGTCCGAGTCTTTGTTAGTGTGGTTGAATTGAATTGTAGATCATATTGGCCAAAATATATTATTGACATTCTTTCTTCGTCTCTTGCACCAGACAAACATTTTTTAAATGTCATTTATTTGGATGTGAATGAGCTGACATTGTTAGTAGAGTAGAAAACTAAGAGAGCAGCTTATCGTTTTTTGATGTGGTCTGCAGTGAGGCATTGTTGACAGCAAAATAAAAATAAACCCTTAATTTTTGTTTCTAACATGTTGCACAACTATGACCAGTAGCTCACATGACTATTGATGATATAATACTGTGTGTTGTCTGTTACAGTCTGTGATCAAAATCCTCCTGACCGGAACACAGTCCTGTTTGTCAAGTAAACAGAGTCATGTCTGCAAAGTCTTTCCAGGGCAAAGTCTTATTACCGAAGTGTCATTGAACGTATCACGGGATAGGAAGCGGTAATTGGAGTTCTGGACCAATCACGTGGTCGGTCTGACGCTGCGACAGCCGTCTGCTGATGCAGAGCGGCTCCTCCCCCCTGGGCGTCTGCAGAGATGTCAGTAATGAGGTTACTTCTGCATCACTATTAATAGAAGAGGCTCCACTGACCCCTCATCAATGCAGCACACAGACCACATGCAGCCGATGGAAGAAGTCACTTTCTATAATGAAGCCATTCATGCATAGTGGAGGTTCATCAAATCTCTTTCAGTTTTAATTCAAGGCCAATTCACCAATAAGGCTTTGGTGTGAATTATTATTCTTACAAAATAAACGTGAGCTGAAGGTCAAATTATAAGTTCAATTATAAGTATTTTTATAAGCGGAGTAGTGGCTTCTTGTTCAAAGTATATTTTTACAATCAAATGATCTTACTCCTCTTTCTCTAAGTCACGTGAGTGTTCCAGTGGAAGCCCAGTACTCATGTAACATAATGTTTTGACCTAAACTGGTTTCAAACAGTTCTGTTGAAACGCTACGTTCACTAAAGCAAAGAGTGGGATCGTTTGTAAGATCCCAGCATCTGTATGTTTTATGTGTTGAACCTTAATCAGCAATGTTAATAACACAATAAATTAATAAAAGTGTGGGACTGAAAAGAAGCAAAAGTGGAACCTGAGTAAATTATAGACCCTGAGGGTAATTTAATTCTGTAGAGGTTTTCATGAAGGTGCACTGACTTTCAGGATGTGTGTTTAAAGAGGTGAAAGTCAATCGTCCATTTATTTCTAACCAGCATTTCTTAAAGGTGTTGGAGAAACTCCTGGTTTACTAGGAACCCCTTTGTCAGAAGTTAAGGTGTGTCTCCTGTAATGACTACTGTTTCTGTGTGTGTCTGTATCACACCAATTTTGTCTCTTACTACAAAGCTTCAGGTAGTAACAAACACATCAGGGTGAGGGGATCTGGAATGAAACTGAAGTTGTATGTTGACATTTGGACTTATCTAACAATTATATAAGATTGTAAATGCTGTAATAAGGAAGCTGTAAAAACAGGGGCAAGGATGAAAAGATGGCGATGTCCATGAAACAAAAAGGAAACGTCTGTCCTTTGGCTGCGCTCACTGTGAATGTAGCAGACGAGGCTCGTGTCTTGGATTCTGAAAACCAAGTTTTACCATGTTTTGATTTTTTATTCTCACCAATGACAAAAGAAAGATGTAGTTCATGTTATTAATAATATTATTTAATGTAAAAAATCCTTCCTGGAAACGTATGGGTTGAACCCCTCAGTGTTTAAAAGAACATAAAGGAGGCAAATAGATCCCATTCTCCATACTTTTATTTATACAAATAAAATAAAACAAAATCAAACCCATGTTATTTTGATGTCAAGTCACTGAACCTATTTTGTTCACTCTGATATAAATAAAAATAATAAATCTGTGATCTCCTCCTGTTGTCTGGCACAAATACATGTAATACATTCTCATATAAATTAACATGAAAACCAGAACAATAACATACATGTAAATCATCACAATGTCTGAGTCAGTCTTCCTCATTGTGCTCCTCAGCTCTGCTGCTTCTTTGAGTTCAGATGAGCCTCTATCTCTGATTTGAAGAGGAGCTCCCCCAGCTGGCTGTGCGAGGCCTCGCTCATGGCCTTAGTCTGCATGCACATCTTGTATTTTTCCGGTGGAAGCTCGTCCGCACAGTTCTTCTCGTGCCACAGGTGGAAGAGGCCTCGAGACGGAGAGCGAATCACCATCAGGTTACTGTGCAGGTACTTCCTGTACAGGTGCACGTCCTCCAACCCCCAACCTTTAATGCTACGGTCAAAACCGCCTGTGGTGAAAAGTGAAGAAATGGTTTTATTGTGACCTGAGTTATGTTGTTAAGCAGCTGAAATTGTAGTTATTGGGTTTTATGCTGGATAAAAAGATGGACGACATGGCAGCTTCCAAAAAGTGAGGCCAAAAGGTCTCAGTTCCCCTGGTGGCTGGTTATGGTATAGGTCCTCCGTGTTAGCAGACGGGACATGGGCCAAATTATAAGTCGAAGCCCGTTTCATATAAAATGGTATTGATAATAGTTTCTGTCATTTTAGGTTGTTCTTACCACTTGATGTTTGCTCAAATGTTCATTTGTAAGGTTCCTATGAATTATTTGATAAAATAAAAATGGGTTGAAATGTCATGATTGACAGCTGAGACTGACGCACGATTGGTTGAGCTTGTGTATCAGTGGGACTTTGCTACAGTTGTGGAATTTTTATATAAACATACACATAATTCTGTTCTCTTATGCCTTTGTACAGTTTGGAATAAAAATATATCAGTCATATTTAATCATACAAAGTCTTTCAAATGATGAAATAGTGGAAGTTACCTATGTTGATGAAATCAGACCTGTACTGACACGTCATGCCAAAGCCAAAGTCTCTCCAGAATCCTGTTTCCTTCCTCATCACCTGAGAGGGAAAGAGAAGGCGGATATCATTCACAACCTTTGTGAAAGAGTTTTGATCTCAAGTGAATAAAACTGTTTATATATATATGTGTTGTACCCACCAGCTGCTGTTGAATAGAGGGTAGAAGTGTGTGATTGCTGTAGATGATAGATGGGTTGTACTGACTGAAGAGAACAGGATAATACACTTTCTTACCTAAAGACAAAAAAGAAAACACACTCTCTGTTTTAAACACCTACTGTCAGGATTCTTTTCTCTCTCTCCTTCTCTCCTACCGGTGAAAAATTAATCGGGGTTGGATGCATTTTTCATCAAACAGCATTTTTTATTTGCTTGGAGTGAGATGAAAGAGAAGTGGTATCGAGTGAGCAGCGATAACTCACAATTCTGAGCAGAGAAAATCAAAGATTAACTTTCACCCCAGTGACTCACATTTCAGATGTGGACATAATCACTGGTTGATAATTCATCTGAAAGAACCGCTCCCATAGATTAGCATTTCCACTACGAGTTCCAGGCAGGTCCTCATACCCATGTTCTGAAAAATTCAGATGTAAATTCTGTGTTTGAAGTGTATTCAATTTAGATTCTCTACCAGTCTCTACACACAGAGAGAGACTGATCCATGAATCATTCTCTGATAAATCAACAAATGTGTTTCCTCCTGACTCAAATTGCAACTTTCCACCAAGTCTTGTAGTTGTTGTGTAATCCTGCTCACTGAAAAACAAGTGCAGATGAAAACACATACTCCTTGGCAGAGGTAACTACCCAGTGCTTTTCATTAGAGAATGTTCCCATGGGCACAGACAGGTAGACGGTTCCCCAAACCTCCTTCTGTTTCTGTGTGTGTAAGAAACTGCTGCATGATGTCAACAAAGCCCCTGTGTTAATGTGTGGCACACTAACCCCCCCGTCCCTCACCAGGCTCTGCCTTGAGACGACAGGATGTCAGGAAGTCAGCTGTGAAGTGGATGTCAACATCACAGAAGAAGAGCAGGACATTCTGACTCCGCCTCCAGGCCCTGGCGCCCACTTCCAAGCCACGACCCCGAGAAAACTCCTCGTTCAGCTGGATGAGAGTGAAGCTCCTGAACCGAGTCTCTCTGCGGGGGAAGAAGAAGCCATGGAATGATCTCTGTGTGCAACTGGACAGGTGATGGGATGTTTTCATTTGAAATGGGAACACAAACAACCAACCTCCAGACATTAAGTATCAACAGAGTGTAGAAGCATCACATATTTAACAAAAGCAAAGTGAGAGAAGCTTATAGTACAAAAAGATCATGGATCCTGATTTTATCATGATGGATAGGAGGGATGTGTGTGCTGCTTCCTGAAGGTCCAGAGGATGAGTTTATTCTGCCTGCAGCTCTCAACCTCTGACACTCTCTGACTTACAGGTTGATTCATGGACAAAAATATCTGCAGTGCAGCACAGACACACTGCAAAACTAAATCATGTAGGAGTTGAGCAGAGGATAGACATGAGTGTCTGGCAGTAATCTGTCTCCATACTTTCACATGATATTAATTGTCTCAGTCTGTGGCATCACATGTTGTTATCTTGCAAAAGAGGTCACGTGACTTTGATTAAAGACTCAACCAAAGGTTTCAAATCCAACCCAGTGACTTGTCCCAGATCACAAGGAGGTTCTGCACGTTCATGTTGTTTAAGGGGAGCGTGTGGAAAATAGCACACATTACCTGGAGGTCTGGTCCAGCATGGCTTTCACCTGGTCTATCTGGTCCCGACCGAAGTAGACGACAGTGAGATGAACCCGGCCGTCCTGCTTGATGCAAACTTCTCTGAACCAACAACACACAAGCAACATGTTAGGATGCACCTCTATCTGACTTTATCCAGCCACAAGTCACCCTGTTTCAGATGAGACAAGCCATGTGTATTTGTAAACCATCTTTTACCACCAAGAGAAATCAAATTACTTTACATTTACCAAAAGAGGCATTAAAGGTTCAGTGTGTAGAATTTAGTGCCATCTAGCGGTGAGGTAGCATGTTGCAGTGGAATACCCCTCATCTCACCCTCCCCTTACAAACATGACAGAGAACCTGTTGAAGCCTTCAGTTGTCATAAAAACTCAAAAGATGTTTAGTTTGTCCAGTTTGGACTTCTGTAAAAAACATGGCGGCCGTAAGTATTTAAATGTTAAGAAGACAGCAAACAGTACAAATTAGAAACATACTAGAGAAAACATCACTAGGATACTTTATATCTAATATATGCCAATAGATCCGTTTCACCTAAATGTTACACACTGGACCACAAAAACGTTGTTTCTGTAAAGTGGCATCAGATTAAGGTCAGGTTCGTTCACTACCTGAAGTTGTTGATGAACTGCCTGAATGCGTCCGGCCTCTTGGACAGAGGCACGATGATGTTGATGATGATGTTCCGAGTGTCCACGCTCTCGCTCTTCACCTTCACCACGGGGCCAAACGGTCTGAAGAGCACGAGCTGCGTGAACTCCCGCGGCCCGTCGCCTTTAAACATCAGCTCATAGACGGTCCCTCTGTCCCGCTCGACACGGGTCAGCCCTGTGACAGAGAGAAGAGGCGAAGGATTCAAATAATGTTATGAATCGAATTCTTATTTCATTATTAATTAAAACCTGTATTTAATTTGGAGGCTTTTTTGTTTTGCTGTGGTGCTCATTTGAAACGACATCTGAGTAAAGTGTAAAAAATGTGTTTGATTTCAATCACAGTCATGAGTAAAAGCAACAAAAAGAGAGCATCACACAGAGGCAGGGAATGCAAGTGAAAAGAATAGGAACAATTAAAGGAAAATGACAGAATAACATTATAAAAAATATAAATATAAAAAGAATAAAAGCAATTAAAACGTAGAAAGATAAAAAGACCAGGATAAGTGACACAGAAAAGCCTCAGAAATCACATCAATGCAAGTTGAACATTTTTGTCAAATGAATGATTCTCTTAAGCTTGATTCTAAACTGTATGCTGTTCCAAAAAGAACTTATGGGTGAGTGGTATAAATATTAATGTGTGCACTGCAGTCTGTTCCGCAGTGATACCATCGTGGCTGTGAGGGAATTTTCATTAAGTTTAAAGGAACTCATGCATTAGATATAACTCATAGAACATGTCTCTGGATTATTATCTATTGTCTGGTTATGCTCTTACTGAAACTGAATAAATGGACACCATAAATGCAGTGCTTCACTTATCTGCAGCTCATAGCACTTTACAGTTCAAGTATCATTCACCCTCTCATGAGACACTTCAATAAACCCTTCTATCTCGCATCACTTGGAACGGAACAAGCCAGGGATTTTCGAACCACCAAACCTTGCATTTTGTGGACAGCCCATACAAACCCCTGAGCATCAGCCATGTGGACAGACTGACATTGGCTGTGTTAGGGTCAGTGGTGACGGTGTGAGCTTTTAAAAGTATAATTCTGTGGCCCTACCTCAAGTCAAAGCTGAGAAAAATGTCCTCTTGAAAATAAAACCAGCCTTAACACAATATTAAACTTAAATAATGATGTGAAATGAAACAGCATGTCACTCAGATAAACTGGATTTTGCTTTCCAAGTTCGGTGGACACTTTTTTTGTCTCCTTGTGTTGGATTGACAAATGTCTCCAGTGCTTTTCAGTTGTCCACCATGGAAGTCAAGAAGATCAACGTGTGAATCAGTGAAGCTCTGTGCTTCTCACCCTCTATGAAGTCTGAGGGGGAGTACGTGCGTTTCCGCCTGGTGCTGTCCGTGTGCTGCTGAGGTCCATTCAGGACGTGCAGCGCCGTCTCCACGGTGCCGATCAGCTCGTCCCGGCGGTCTCTCCTCACAGGCCTCTCCTCCGGGTGCCTGGTCAGCCCCGTCTCCAGCTGGTACACCCTGGGACATGCAACAAAAAGCCCCCCCCCCACACACAGTGAGTCTGACAGCTCTACAGCTGCTGTGAATGCTGAAGGACTGGGCCCCCCCCCCCCTCACCTGTGCAGAGTGAAAGTGTCGAAAGGAATCACTGCGTACTCGCTGGACAGCTTCGCACCTGAGTTGACCTCCGCCTGGTTCAGCTGGGAGCGGAAGAACTCCTGCAGGACATGATGCATCATTTACCACTACACCTGTAATGTCACATCTCACCCCATCCGTCACCCCATCCGTCCTCCTGCGTCCCTCCACCTGAATCGTGTCCTCCTACCTTCAGGTCAGACTGGGTCGGGGTTTTGTGCAGACTCTCCAGACCCTGAGGCAGAATCCCTTTGGTCTTGGCCTTATCCAGGGACTCCTGCAGCTGCTGCGTCCTCTCCTGCAGAGCCTCCTTCAGCTGGGCTATCTGCTTTGTCAGGCTGTTGATGTAATGTCTGTGAGAGTCCTCCCTCTCCTGCAACAAGGCCAGGTATCCCTCCTTGCTGGTGGTCCCTCCAGACCACGGCAATGCCTGCTGGCTGCGGCGAGACGCGGGTTTACACGCCAGGAGGTAGAACAGGGACAGACAGCAGCATAGGCCCGCCAGGATGAGGCCAATCCGGGCCGTCATGGCCAGCAGCCAGCGTTTAAACATGGTGGGTTGTCTTTTAAAAAGTTTCTAATCACACATGGCTGTGCTTCTGTCATGTGGAGATGCCCCCACAAAAAGATGAGCAGCCCACATCTCGGAAACTATAAATTAAAACGTATGGTTTTAAAAAAAGACGTCCTCTTGTTGTCTCATGTCTTCCTCATCGGTCACTTCCACTGGCTGTAGTGTAAAGATGCACCAGAGTGTTGAAACTCCCTATAAGGACAGAGACATACATTTTAAAGAAGAGGTTCCCAACATGCTTGGTTACTTGAAGGATAATTCAAGGATTTGTTTAGCCTTATAAGGAAGTTATGTTTTCACCATGTGCTTGTTTGTCTGTCTGTTGGTTAGCAGCATTATGCAAAAAACTACTGGGCAGATTATCCTGAAACTAGCTGGAAGTTTCCAGGGAGTATTTAACAGATATTGATGAATACATTTAGGGAACTGATATCTATGATGATATTGGACTTGGAGGAGTATGAGCTCTACAGTCATTCCAGTTTTCTCAAGTTTTCGTATATATTGTTTTTTTTCCTGTCAATAACTTTCACTGAAAACATTTGGCCTCTGTAAAATAAAAATGAAAAATGCTGTGGTTGTATTTTAAATCTACCTTTGACCCGTCAGGACTCAAATTCAACATGAGAACATCTCTAAGGACTTTAAAGAAAGACGAAGGGTCAAGACAGGCACAAAAAGACAGGTCTTATCACGCCTCACAACAGATCCAGTGACGACCAGAGCGATTGAACTAACCGGTCCGGTCAGTCTTATCCTGACATGCTTCAAATTTGTTTACCAGCAGCATATTTACCAGTCCATGGCACTGGCCCTCGTCTCTCTGCTGCTGGACTGATTGGCCGCTGCAAAAATGCACAGAGAGAGAAATAACCTGACCTTACATTCACTCTGAGTGCCACGACGCTGAAGGTGGGAAGTGACAGAAACAAGCATTTCTCTGTGTATCTCTCCACCCTGTGTGTGTGTGTGTGTGTGTGTGTGTGTGTGTGTGTGTGTGTGTGTGTGTTGCCATCATCAGTTTATTCACAGCACAGTTGGTTCTTTATTGCTCAGGTAGAGGCTGATCTCATGAAAGACTTGCTTATGTTTCCAGGTCCACCCAAGCAGCAGGGTGTGTGTGTGTGTGTGTGTGTGTGTGTGTGTGTGTGTTTGTGTGTGTGTGATGGAACATGTATTGGTGATTCCATGTGTTCATACCGTGCAGACCCTTTTAAAGCTGTCCACCTGGGTGGTGATAAAATTCTTCCACAACATTAATAATTTTACATCCTAAATATTAAAGTTGTTATTGTAAACGTTCATGTAAATATATGAAGCCTTCTCATCCTCATCATCTTGTTTTACTCACAACAAGGTGCCGTTTTAGATTCATGAGCTCTAATGATGAAACTCATTGCAAAAAAATCTGGAACATGCAATCGTGACCATACACTACACATTTTTACTCTTTAAAGCTGAAGAAAAATAAATGTTTTTAAGGAATATAGAGTGATACTCACCAGCTGCTGTGAATCTGAGGGAAAGTTACAACTAAAGGAGTATCATCCTAAACTGCGTCCTCTGTCTGCCTCTCCTTTGAGCAACACAACAGCATCTTCATGTCTGCGGACGTCTGTCAGTGAGGCAGGAACGCTGTCTCCGACTTGTCCAAACTGAAGGTTGAGTTGACTTCACAGCCGTCAACTCAACTGCTGAGGACCTCCTCTCCCTCTCTCATCCTCTCTCCTCTCAGTCCCCACCTTTTTCCCCAGCACCTCCCTCTCCTCTCTCCATCAGACCCAGGCTTCCTCTGCACATCCTCATGATACCTCACACCATCTGCCTTCATTCTGAATCCCCCCCACCGGGTTCCTCCGAGGCTCCGCTCTGCCCCTCCATCTAATTAGAAGGCAACCCGAGTAAGGAATGCCCCTTCAGTCCTCAATGCTCTGCCACCTGCAATCTGTAGCGAAGAAATAGCTAGGTACCAGTCGGGATCCGACCAATAGGACGGGGACCTGCACATTTAATGAGGCAGCGTACAGATGGTCCTTGTTTCCATTCGGGTGTCGACCCCTGAGCTCTGACTCTAAATGTGAAAGTTTGCTGCTATTCCCCTATTTCTTAATAGAAATTCATTGCATTCTAAATTGAAATTGTAAACATTAATCTGTGCATTCATTGTAATATCGTGTTTTACATTTAATTGTTATGATTAATGTTTTAAAGTGGCTTTGAATTTATCTGTACACCACTGCAAGCAATTGAGAATTAAATTTGTGTGATTGATCAATCTTTATAACTTTAAACATGTCAGTCGGGCCTTATAAAATAATTCAGCTTATCTTTGTCTGTGGCAACTTGCTATTAACCATGTTACAATGTTTTCTGTCAGTTTTAGCATAAAATATTGAAAGAATAGTTGTAATTTACATTAAATCATAGTGAAAATCAAGCTACAGCCTTAATTAAGACAGGAAAGAAGACAAAACAATACTGAAAGAATATTTGAATTTTTCTTGTGCAGTAAGATTTAGCATGACTAATAATTGGGTTTTCTTGATGTGACAGGATTTCACACCAATTTTGAAAAAACTTGTTTGCATTTATAAGAGAAATAAACAAACAACTATAATGAATCTGACTTAATTTAATTTCAAATCTTCTATATGTATTGGCTGCACTTGCCAGTGCCCTCGAAATTCCCCTTAAATTCCTTTTTCATGATTTTGTTTCTATTTCAGTCAATTTCCTATGATTTCAAACCTCTTTTATAGGTTGTTCTTTATTTCAAATATTTCTAGGCATTTTAAGATTTCACACAAATAAAAATAAATAAACCTAATTTTAAATGATTCTAGAAGGAAAACAAGTATTTGGTTGTTAAATATGTTTGATATTTCACCTGATGGTGGCGCCACATACACGGCTATGAGGAAATCATGAAGCAAGAGAGGGGGGGTGCGCAAAACAGACAACTGTATTTATTATTGTTCCAAGTTATTTACATCTGTTGGTTTACAAAACGTGGAATGTGGTCAGAATCAGAGCGAACGTTTTCTCCGGCTCATATGCAACAGGATGTTTTTTATTTTTATTTTATTGGCACAGGGATGTGAATTCAACAGAGTCAACTCTGAGTGTGTGTGTGTGTGTGTGTGTGTGTGTGTGTGTGTGTGTGTGTCTGTCTGTGGGATTCCAGTACAAGTGCCTACTGTAAAATGTGCTTTGTGAGTTTTGTGCTCAATTTTGGCAGTGTCTTGCTTCATTAATCATTTTAAATAACAAAAAACACAACCAAGGCATGAAAAACAGGATCACGAGAAATAATGCCACGAGCCTCCCGTGTATGAAAGTGAGATTTTGTTGCTTCCCAGATGAATTCACGGAACAAGACCTCAGTTCTGCACGGCTGCTTCCCTTTTCTTGAGATGAAGCAGCATCCCTGGTGCTTCATATATATACGTTTATAAAAGATTTCCCACACCTGAAAACAGGGACCTGCTGTGTTGCGTCCGAACCTTTGTCTAAAATATTAGACGGACAGACGCATAGAATCATTTTTTTTGAGAATTTCAAAGTGCAATATCTAAAAAAAAGACACATTTTCTAACAAAGAATCAAAGTGTTACAGTGAGGAGGCAGGAGGAGAAAGTTCCTTCCCTTTATATTAACACAATAAAACATCCCAGTGGAATAAAAGCAACTGGAGCATGTACAGTATGAAGAACATACAGGATATCACTGCAGAGGTGGGCACCCCCATGGATTTCACGCTTAAATCATCAGGATCAGTGGCATTGTGAGAGGACTTGGTTAAAAACACGTATTCATTTCCTGCAGCTTCTTCTGGGAGCGTATGAATAATTAAATGTTTGACTGATGAGCCGTGAATCCACCTTTTCCATCATTTTTCCCTTGTGACTTCAATTTATAATCTAATACCCTTGAAAGCAGATTTAATCAACAATGTCTGTGGCTTCACTATATATTCTCCTCTGTCCTCTGGTAAATGGTTGTTCTACTGGTTTATCCTTTTTTATCAACTGGTAGAATTTTCTGTTTTGTCAGCAGTTTAACTTCTGTCAATGTTTCCTCGTGCCACCGGCGGGGATACTGATCAGAAATTATCAATTTCAATTTTTCTCTCACAATTTCTTATCTGAGAGAATAAAGGATCCATTTCCCTAAAGAGTTTCGATGACATCATCCACTAATACTGATATTACTCCACATCAGTGCCCACCGTCACATACAAACCATCAGACATGCTCACAGGGGAACCTCCTTCCCTCCTTCCCGACGCTTTCATCCGTCAACACTGATTCGTCCACATCGCTGTGAGAAACCAAACTGAGTCTTCTCCGCTGCAGTGGTACCATAAACCTCACTCGAGGCGGCGGGGGGAGATGTGAAGGACCGGGTGGAGAGGGGGGGATGTTGAAAAGAAGAGTGATGGAGTGATGTGTAGGCGGCTGGAGAGAATCTCTCAGACACCACACGGTGTCGTGGTGCCATCGCCGACATGGTTGCTATGCAACAGCATCCTTCAGAGTCCTCCTCCAGATGGTAACTAGGTTACCCCGACATAGTATCATCCTGTTGGTGTTTTGCTTTGTTTTTAAATGCAAAACCGTGTCCCTCTTCCCTATTGGTCTTTAATTTATACCAGTTGGTTTGGTCCAGTGTGCCCCCCCACCACCACCTCCATCCAGACTGGGGAGGTGATGAGAGGTTAAACCAGTTCATCCAGCAGAGTGCCTATGCTGTGGTGCTGCTCGGGGGGGCCGGCTATGGGTTTGTTGCACATGGGGCAGACGCAGCGAACCTCCAGCCACTTCACCAGACACCTGAAGAAGAACACACACAGGAAGTCAAACAGAGAAGCCTTAACTCCGAGAGATTATCATGAGATTCCTCTAACCCACTTTCACATGATGCACTGAGCTTTTTATAAATACATTATACAAATATATTATATAAAGTAAAAATGAAAGAACAAATCTTTTACTTATGTGGAAGACAAAGAGATACATTTAGCTGCCAACGGCTAAATGTATCTCTTTGTCTTCCATGTTTTTTGTCTGATTTGTTGCATATTTATTTTGTTTTCTCCTATTTTTATAGTGTTGTTTTATTTATGAGAAGCGTTTTGCGACTTTTCTTAGGAAAATTGTTCGACACTAAATAAACTTTATTATTGGCTCATAATTTGCTTTTTAATTTGACTTCAGTTTACTGCTGAGTTATTGAGCATGTGTTTTGTATTTAATATTTAGATGTTCGCTCTTAACTGCTGCTGGAAAAATAAACTATGAAGTCAGTAAGTGGAAAAAATTCCTCCACCGATTCATAATTTATTGCCAGAGCAATTGACAAAAATGGTGAAAGTTGCTTCAATTAGCAAAGTCCTGCTCTTCTGCTAAAATCTGATCCATGTAAACATTTTATGAGTTTTTCCATGAACCATGCAACACCTTTCTTCTAAGTTTGTTTCTTATTGGTTCAGTACTTTTCACGTAATAAACAGACGACACCTTGTCACATCCTTAGCGTACGTTACCACCCTGGGGTCTAATCACCAGGCACATTGATCCCTACTGACCGATATGTCCAGATTTTCTCTGGGAAAAACAGGCTCCACCGAAATGTGACACAGCTTATGGACATCAACCCATGCTTCCTTCTCATTATCTCTACATACACAGAGCATGCTGGGAAACCCTGCCGCTGTGACCGCTCCTCTCTCACCCTGACAGGCATCGAGGAGGAAATATAGAAATATAAAAGCCCAGACGGGGGGGGGGGGAGACCGGTAAGAAGAGCTCCCCTGTACTCACCTCCTGTGGAAAGCGTGTTGGCATGGCAACACTCCCAGCTCGTCTTTCACTTTGAAGTCCTCCAAACACACGGCACATGTCTGCTGCGTGAGCGACAGACGGAGAACCCAGTTTGATGAAATTACCAGTAACAGTTTTAAGTTAGCGTGTAGATGTTCTCTGCATGTAAATCACGTTCTTACCCCGTGAAGATTCAGCTTTTTGGGGTCTCCTTTTAAAACCACCTGTAGGAGGAACACAAAATCAGGATGGAAAGAAAGATGTTTTAATTTTATTTAGACCTGAAGACGTGCTAGTGTTGACCTATTGGGTCTGGACGTCAGGCTTACCTCCCTGTATCCAAACCGCTCACTCTGGGCCTGGTGTCGGAGTTTGCTGTGGATGAAAAGAGATAAACGCAGATGAATAACTTCGCAACTTTACAATCTGTATAAATCTCAAGGAGGAAATAATCAGATATGTTTCTAATAACAGTAAAAGTCACTCAATGCACCATTAACCTAAAATAAAAATGCTGCAATTATGTTTTTTCTGAGAAAACCAGTGGTGTAATGGAACAAAGTGCATTTACTCATTTGCTCTGCTGAAGTACTTGATACTTCTACACAACTACATCTATTTGAAATCAATACTTATTAGTGATGTTGCTGATAAAGAATTCACATTCAAACTGATCATTATAGTTATACGCTATACCTAGCGTTAGTTAAAATAAGCATCTTAGCTAACAGCTACAGTAAAAATGATATTTACACACTTTTGCGAGACTTATACATTTGCTGCTATAACATCTGTATTTAAGTTAAATGTAAACGCGAACAATACTCATTGTAGTATTTTTACATTTTAAGGGATACAAAAATGTTTAAAAAAGTACAGAGATTTTCAGAAGAAAGTACTAATACATGAAGGAACTAAAAATCTTAATTTAAAGTAAAAGAACTTGCAAGTATAGCTGAGTAAAAACTTACACAATACTCTCTGAAGTTTAGTGGATAAAGTACCACGGTGTTAAATGAAAGTACTGGATTAACTTAATTACAGTTGATGGGTAAATGTAGTGACTTTCCATGAGAGATCAAATTGTTTGTGTATTCATTGAAGTGTTGAACAGCAGGTCATTGGATGAAGGGTCAGATTTGAGTGTGTGTGATTAGTTATGTGCGTGCAACTGAAGCTGAGAGTTGACCTGGTCCATGGACTGTCTGTTCTTACAGCTACAGTGGCCACACACACATGGACAAATATACACACACATTGTTGACACACCTAAGTAATCAGGAGAGTGCACGCACACACACAAACACACAAAGACGGATAATGACTATGTTGGCTGCTTGAATCTCTGCACCACCCCGACCAGCAACAATGGAGAGGAGGAGATCTTTATCACTTGACAAGCTGTGTCTGTTCAGGCAGTTATTTTTGGCCTCTTGTTTTTACACGACTAAACATAGACTCATATGTCTATCGCTGCTTGTGATTCAGGGCCTGACACCACATGCGGGAACATCTGAGATGAGAGGTGATGGTTTCTTGTTGCAGTATTATGTGATCTGATCCCACTCGAAATAGAAAAAAGAAAAAATCTCAATGAGTCAGTGGATAAATTAGGAAATAGACAGCTATTCGTTGTTTTTGCGACTCGGTTTATTGTTTACACTAATTGCTGCGAACAATCCTCCGTGTAGAACAATGTGAGGATACACGTTTTACATGTGCGGAGGTTTCCCTGGCCTGGAGAATGATGCCGGTGAAGTGGGTGAGAGGGAGACATGGGGGAGCAGTTCACTGTTCCAGCTCGGCCATTGTGCCCAGTTTGCAAGAATAGAAAATCCTGCAGACAGCTACTACTGAGCAGTTCTTACTGAACGAAGGAACAATAGAATCAAAGAGGTGTAGAGTGAATGATTTACAGTAATAATAGGTGCAGAAAAATGTACCCTGAACCAAATGATTTGCTTTTTTTCTACAAACAAGCACAGCAGCTAATTAACCGTTCAACCAATCAGGGGCCGGGACTGACTGCAGTTAATAAGCAGTAAGCTGTCAACATGAGACTACTTATCCCTCGCTGTTTAACAAATATTACACGACTGGCTCTGAGACTTGAGATTTCAAATTTCAGTTTGAAACCGACAAAAAAAAGGGGGTTTAAACTTTTACTATTGTTCGACACGTTCGGTGCCTCACTGGGACTCAACAAATCCTGTCTGTGGTTTTGTTAATGGGATATCTCTACAATGCCTATAATCCTGATCAGCCACCATGTCTCTGTCTCTGTTTTAATACGTGTAGATGGCGACTGTTAGTTTGTGTGCTCATGTCTCTGTTTGTCCTCCAGTCGTCTGCAGGTCAAACAGTTCCCTGTGCGCACATTCCCGACGTCACGGAGCTGCAGGATATTTGAGAGCTATACTTCTAATTATGAGATGTGTGACTGGGCACAGTGACCAGTCATGATTCCTGCTGGCTCGTGAACAGACGTGAAGGAGAACTGCCCGTTACTTTGGGATAAGCAATCTCAGGATACTTCACAGCTCCAGTCTCAAAGATCAGTGACAGTCAATGAATTTATTTGTGGAGAGACTCTCTGGCAGCTTTCTATCACTGTGCTCTCAGTCCGTGTGCCGTCTGGCTGAAATCACCCTCCGCTCGCCCCCCTGTACCTTGTGCTTCTCAAAATATCTCTCCCACAGAGCCAGCACTGTTATAGAAGTTTGGAGTTTAATTATAGATATTATATTTTAGCTGTGTGCTTTTGGCATATGTGTGGTTTTGCACTCTTGTACATTGCAGGTGCAGGTGCTGCCCACTTATCCAGGGTTGGCAGAAACGGAGCAGACCATGTGCGCTCAGCAAACCTCTCTCTGCACTCAACAGATTAATTCAGAGTTTATAAGATTGCTGCATTCATTCGCAGGAGGAATCCTCATACAGAAGAAAAGGGAAGGACTTAGATTTGTCCGACATCGCCGACTCCTGGAGATGCAGGGTTTAGAGACGTCTGGGAGCGATAATAGGAAACCTGCTCCCGCCAGAGAATGGCATTCATCGCTCAGTATTCATCAGATGAATCAGCCGGTCTATAAATGAGTTCTCAATCACACTCCCACCCAAGAGTACCTCCAGCATGTTAATGGGGCCGAGAGGAAGTGACTCATTGCCTATGATTCATAGGCAAGTGCTTTAAAGGGAGAGAGAAAGGAGGAGGGGCCAAGCTTTTCCTGATGGAGTTGATGGTCAATTTAGTGGCGAGGAAAACAAAACACGGATGATGACAGAGCTGACCTCAGCAAAACCAGCTGATCATTCATAGACAGATCCTGGGATGAGCTGTGCTTTTATGACTTCTGACACTTTGGTCAATATTTTTCCTTTATGCCCCAACCTTTATGGGTAAATTGTTTTCATGCTAATGGTTCAGAAAAATAAAATGTTCCTCATAGTGTGTTCACGCGCCAGACTTGCTGCACGGAATGTAGCATATTATGATATTATATATTTATATATATATATATTATGATGCCACATCTTGTGAGCGACAGGACTGTTTTTTTATTTTTAACTTTGCAGGAATTTTACTCACCAGAGAAAACAGAAACTTGAAAAAGCATAATATGTTTACTTTAAGAAACAACAACATTCAATAATTTAAATTTTTTTCTGCAGCTGTAACATGTTTCCTTCTTCTCATAACATGTGATCTTTATCAGATGGGGTTTTATATATATATTTAAAATATAGTTTTTTTTCTGACCTTACAGACTCATTTGTATTTGCTATCTGTATTTCACTGGGTGCAGCTATTATAATCCAAAAATAATGAGCTGCAAAGGAGGAACATGTACAGATTGGAGCCAAAGGTTCCTTACCCCTGCTGAACACCAGCTACAACTGTTACTGGCATTTGTAATGTGACATTTCCATTTCCGTTTTTCTGTTTTCTCAGACAGCACTTTGCTCTATACAAGGAAAAGACATTTGAGGAGAAAATCTAAATCACATCTTTCCACTTTAGGTCATTTGCCAGATACAGATTCTCAGTCTCCTAAAAACAGCTGGGGAAATAAAACGAATACTAATGCAGGTGTTGTTGTTGCTTGATGAGGTTTCATACAACACCGACGTCGGGTTTGTGTACTCCCAATGTTTGCTGTGTTTATTTTGAGCTGCGTTTCTCTGCTCAGTTTCCCTCACTGCTGTCCTCACACATTGTGACGGGCCTGTTTCCCGTTGCCTCATATCCTGTCCCTCAGACACACACGTCCCCCGGCTCATCGGGGAGTTTACAGTCAGCAGCAGGAGAGGTCACCCTGTTCCTCTTCTGGTGTTTTATAACGCCCTGCCTCCCTCACAGTGTTTCTGTGCTGCAAGCACACACACAGAGAAACACACACACACACACACACACACACAGACACACAATCTCACATACACACACACAATCTCCCTACTGTAAAGGTTTTGTAGAACAGCAAAGTCAGTTTGTCACCACGTCACAAACCAAAATATCTCTAAACGACATGAAATTGGTTGCACACAAATTTGTTGTCTATCTGCTTGTGCAACTACATGATTACCATTTATTAAATGTGTCTATAGCAGCTTGCATAGACACTTATTTTCAAGGCTGTTTTTTTTTAATCATTTGGTTCATTCCCACGTCGTTACATTTCCTTGCGGAAGATCTTAACACGGCCGATGTGCAGAACAACCACCCCTGTACCCTTCAGAGGAACTAGTCTCCATTCGGTCACAAAAACCACACTGATCCGACTCCACTGTCCCCTGCAGGCTTTAGCTAAATGGTCAAATGCACAATGCATGTTGGGATGTGGATAAGCACAGGCAATACTTGCCAGCAGCTGGATAGAGAATCAAGGTCTGACTTACACCTCTTCATCTTGATAGTTATTGCAGACGGGACTTTCATCAGGACCTTCTTCCCTGTGGGTTTTTGTTGTTACGGTTTAGTTTAGAAAAACTCATATTTTTGTTTGGGTGGCCCCTCACCTGATGAAGTAACAGCAGAAGATGAGGCTCAGGATGAAGACGAAGATGCCCGTCCCGAAGATGACCATGTAGATGTTCAGAGGCAGGTCCTGGAAGGTGATGGGCGGCATGGTGCACGACTTGTTGGCGTAGACCAGTCCCAGACCACAGAAGCACCCTGAACAGAGGCGACGGCAACATTATGAAAACAGATTGAAGGGAAGAGGAGGGGAGGACTGATGCTGACTAATGCAGAAATGTCTCAAAACCCGGCTGCACACATATCTCTCTTTGCTCATACTTCCTTTATTCAGTGATATTCACGGGCAGCTGCGGGTCAGACCTGCAGCTGTGTCCGTTTCAAATGGAAGCGAAAACATCAGAGCTTTAATCACACTCGAAACACACAGACAAAAAGGTTGTTGCTAAGAGGTAGAGAGAGACGGGCCCTGCACCCCCGTGATGGTGAACGAGTCCTTTTCTTTGACTTAAACATAGGAAACAGTGTTATTGCGGTATCCAAGCAACTGTGTGGCTCAGCACGGCGTCTTTGTCTGATGTGGCTCATTAAAATGGACGAGAAAGCAGCGGTCAGACATCGATGAAAACACTTTATTTAGTAAATGTACAAATTAATTATCTTCTCCCACTCTTGAGAATCAGAGGGTGCGATTGGATTAAAAATAGCACCATTAAATATCATCTTAAAAACACAACGTGGGTAGATTCAGTTCTCTTCTTCATGGAGGTGATTCTATCAGAGTGAATTACAGACCAAGCAGCCTGATATTTTCACTTCTTGAACCGGCTGCTTCGTATTGAGCTTCACTCCAGACAGATGGTTTCCCCATTAGAAGTTCCCTCCCTCGACTCATCCGTCTTCCTTTACAGCGACACTTTTTTCCACAATATCACATGACGTTAGAGAAGTTTCGGTCTGTGTGCATTCTACAGCATTTGGCGAGTTGTGCAAGTTGTGTTATTCATCGTGTACGAGACGAGACATGTTTTCCCCATATCAAAAGAACAAAGTGAGAGGCTCAGGCCGAAAATGTAAGAGCGCGTGTGCATTAGTCGGAGATACAAAGAGCCCACTTGTGATCCGTGTGAGTGTGCATGAGTAATGAGAAGTCAGTATCAGGAAGTGAGAGGGGGCTTTGTGAGATCGGGGCCAGGCTAACCCAGTGGGGCGATAGTGAGTCGGAGCTAACCGGGGACTCGTCTCTTTCGGCTGATACGAACCGAGAGCAGAGAGAGACTCACACTCCACAGCAGCAGATTTCTGATTAGCCCGACTTCACCCAGAGACAAGCTGCTAATCAGAGAGAGTATTGTTTAATCATCGTACAGAGCTCCACCGTGTCGGCCTTCTAAACCACACAGCAGCCTGTCACACAAACTGCACCGTGCTAAACTGCACTGTAACAAGTTTTAAACACAAAGACAAAAGGTGCGGATAAATAGGAAGGAAGACAGACAGAAGGATAGATTGGTAAGTGATGGACATATGGGTTGGGTGATATATAGAGAAATGGACCAAAGGGCAGATTAACGATGGACAGATGGAAGCAGAGAAGATGCATGAATAGATGGTGGATGGATGAAAATTGATAGATGAACAATTTGATGGACAGATGCACAGATAAGTGAATGAAAAGTCAAATGGATGAATGGATGAATGAATAGTCACTTTGACAGATGATGGAAATACAGATGAATGGTCAGAGGGACAGGGATGGATTAATGGTTGGAGAGAATGAGAGACTGACGAATGGATGAATGGATGCATGAACACATTGGTGGATGGATGGATGGAT
Source organism: Platichthys flesus (assembly GCF_949316205.1). NCBI lineage: Eukaryota > Metazoa > Chordata > Actinopteri > Pleuronectiformes > Pleuronectidae > Platichthys > Platichthys flesus. The sequence continues at coordinate 7,705,418 of NC_084947.1, forward strand.
GGATGGATGGATGGAGACAGACAGATGTATGGATAGAAAAAGAGCAGGATAGATGGATGGGAGAAAAGCAAGGACAGAGGGAAAAACCAGTACAAAGAACTGGTGGATTAATTGATATTGACAGACAGATTTAGGAACAGATGGATAGACAGACAGGCGGACAAAGAGATGAATGGATGAATAGATGATCCGATAGAATAAGATATTGATGATGAATTAATTACATGAATGAAAATAATGGATGGATGGATGGATGGATGGATGGATGGATGGATGATGGACGGACAGACAGATGGAGGGACAGACAGATATCCGGATGAAAGAGGAGACTAATAAGAAGGATGGAGACATTTACCCAGGTTCATTTCGCTGAGATGACTGTTGTTTTCTCGGGGCAGGTGTGTGATCGATCCTGGTATTTCTCCACTCTGCTACAGGCAAAGTAACACGTTGACATTTGTGTTTGACATTTCTCCCGCCTCACTGTGGAAATTGCAGCACGGGGAGGATCAATACCTCCCGCCTCTCCGTTCCACTCACATCGAATGAGCAGTGATGCTCCATTAATCGAGGCTCTCCATTGAAAGTTCCACCTTTTAATAACTTCTCTCAGGAGAGGGGGTCGTTGACAGAGACATGGATGATCGCCTGAACCTGCGTCAGCAACAACGTCATCACAAGAGAGTAAACTCAACACAAACCGATCAAAGCACATGTGCAGAGCTGGAGCCCGGATCCTAGAAATACCAAAAACACGAGCCCTAACCCTCATTCCTCCTAAACAAATGTTTGACTAGTCACCAACCAAACTCTGTAGCCTAAATATTTTTTAAAGAAAAAAATGATCTGCGGTGGTAAACACTGAAAACAAGAAGGTTCAAATCCCAGTTCACCAGGGTACCCTTTGTCAGCTGCATGGGATTGGCTCCAGCTCCCCCTGGCACCCTCAAAAGGGATGGATGGATTGATGAATGGATAGATGGATGGATGGATGGATTGATGAATGGATAGATGGATGGATGGATGGATGGATGGATGGATAATCTTAAATTAAAGAAATACACACTTAGGGTACATCAGTTTGGGGCCCTGTGTCAAATTTCACAATGGTCTACAGACTCTTCCTCTTCCCCACATGCAGTCACATGTTTAGATATTAGGTCAGCATAAAACTATGTGCATTATTAAAAAAACTCCTTTTTTCGAGAAATCAGCTCCCCCATATTCTCGGAATATCACTGAGGGCACGACCTCCGTGTCCACGAGCGGAACTGAACACAAAATGACAAACAACCTCATTTTCTCTCTCTATTCTGTTTATATGTGTCACCCAGTCTGCTTCACAATGATCATCATCAGACAAAGAGACATGAGACCGGGGGGGGGGGGGGGGGCGCACATGTCTCTGCTCCGTCTGCATTCATATCAGTGCACAGCTGATGGCACAAATCATCTGTGAAGCTGCTGCACTCACATCCAAACACGGCTCATTAGTGTTTTACGTGTTTGTGTGTGTGGGGGTGGAGGGGTGGGGGGGCTCATCATGTCACCACACACGTCTCTCTCCTCCACCTTTGTGTGCGTGCAGAGCAGACAGCTATACGTGTGCATCTTTGCTTTGGGTGGAGCTCTGTATGACCACTGACCTACATATTGGCAACACTCAGGAGGCGCCCCGTTGCCATGTGGATGGGAGTCAGATGCAGAGGCAGGGGGATGAGGGCTCGCCTCCGAAAGTTCTCCTGTCGAGGAGCGGAGGGTTGTTGCTCAAGAGAAGAGGCAGGAAAGTCCCTCAGTGATGTGACGTTGCTGTAAAATACCTGGAACGTGGCAGCGTGTCCCTGACGCCCCCGGTTGGGTACCTGTCGGGGTTCTGTCCTATATACGCTGGTCTCACACAAAGCCGCTGCTGCTTCTTCTTCCCCGTCTCTTTCTGCTGCTGCCGCTCACACTGAAGGCAGAACTTCCCATCAAATATTCAGCAGTTCACATGAGGGGGAAACACTCAAGGCATGCCTGCGTGGCTGCTGGCTGCAGTTTTTCAGAAAAGCAAAAGCAGGTCAGACTTAAAACTCCCCCATCACATGCACGATGATATACGGTCGTGGAGACATGCAGAGGGCAGACGCTCGGCTGCTTCATGTTGCTTTGTTTTTACAGCAGATTTACATTATTTTATACTGTGTGTGTGTCTGTGCGTGTGTGTGTGTGTACGTGTGTGTGTGTGTGAGTGTGTCTGTGTGTGTGTGTACTATTTCCCCGATGAATAGCAGGGGAGTCGAGCAGCACAAAGGGAGCGATTGTTCATGTCTGAACACCAACAGTCCAGCGAGGAGGCTGCTGCACTCCACCAGGCAGAGTCACAGGGAAAACACCACTAATCCATCATCTCCACCAGGTCTCGCAGTGACAACGACCCACTGATGCACCGATTCACCGCAATGAAAGGTTTCTCTAGTATTTTTGTCAAAGCACGGCCGATGCACCCCCGAACACACACACAAACACACACACACACACACACACACGCACACAACACAGAGCGTTTTGAAACACGACGGAGAAGCTGTCTGGTCTTTTCAAGATAATTTGTACGAGGTCAAGAGGAGTGTGAGCGAGAGACTTCCGATGGAGGCCGTCAATGTAAACAAGATTACCCACAGAGTCAAACGCTACACACAGAGCACAATGACAGGCCTTGTGTGCCTCGCAATCGGGATTAATCTAGAAGGAAATAAAGGGCTCTATTGATTAAGCAGTCTCTTTATTCTACTGGTAAATACAACACATTGATTAAACATTTAGATTATCAGTGTTTTAACATATTCTTGATAGCCAGGAAATCCAACCTTAACTATCAGCTTGGATTGTTAAAGGGGAACTATTTAGGTGAATTTATAATCACTAGCCTGTATATAGCAAAAAACACACAAAATAGTTTACTACACACTAATTAATCTGCCAATTATTATTTTTGTCTATAAAATGTCAGAAAATTGTGGGAAATATCATGTTATAATCTAGCGCTGGGCAATAAAACAATAACTGCCATATCAATTTCATCTATATATTGCAATATAACAAAGATTAAAGGTATATAGATATATTTTTTATGCCTCGTGCAGCACATAATTGATCGACCTCAAATGTGTCAAATATTTTAGCTGTTTCTCGAGGGGTTGTCATACACAAGATTAAACACACAACCTTCTCTTAGAAGTAAACATCATTCTTTAACGATAATGTGACATTTATCGTGTTATTTATTAATATCGACTGATATTACTGATTTTTGTTTGTGTACAATATTTATGCACACGGCCCAGCCCTGAGGTAGCTTATAAGTAATATAGTAATTGTATAGTAGCATTATTAGTTGTATTTTAGTAGTTTTTATTCAATATTATCTTTTTTTTGAATTGGTACATTAAACACAATAATTCAAATTTTTGTATATACAATGTTGAACCATTCAAATGAGTAAATGGCACAGATATTGTGTAAAGACTGTGAGGACACATATTTAAATCCTGAGAAGCTGCAAGAAACCAGAGACTGAGGTGATTAGAATAAAGTTTTTCAAAAGATTAAGGTGCTTTAAACTTACACTCAAGCGTCACTTGACACTAAATATAAGGGATTTTATTGATGGTTGGATTTCCTTCACACTGGAAATGTGTAGAAAGCCACTGTGGTGATTCTGTAATCTGTCAACCTTGAGAGACTGACTCCTCTGAAACAAACACACAATGTTGGACCACACTCATCCCAGAGGCCTGAGAGACAAACACTCCCACGAAGATATAAAATGACCGCTCACCGTTACACCACTGAAACGGGTGCATCAATGCACCAGAGGTGTGGGGGGGAGAGTCCTCGCCTGCGGGATCCGATGCGTGTTTACCAACAAGCCGCAGCCGCCCGTGCAGATGGACGATGTCGATGATGGTGGAGGTGGTGATAAAGCGGAGCCAGAGACCAGTGAGACCAGCAGCGCAGAGACGATCGAGACAAAGGCACCTGTATGAAAAATAAAACGCTGCGTAAAAGACGAACAAAAAACGTGCGTAAATGGGCCAAGGGGTATGTCACATTATAGATGCGCGCAGATTGAGAACGAGGTGATCCCCTCTGCTCCGGTCCTCGGTGCGTCTGCTCTGACTCTGTTATTATTAATAGACTGAATGGAAGCGTGACCCAGCAGCAGCATCTGTGGGAGAGAGAGAGAGAGAGAGGGAAACTGGAGCACTGGAGCCTCCTCATCCCGCCCCCGTCAGCACCGGACGGACGTGCGCGCCGACCAATCCTCGGTCTGCTTGCGTGCGTGTTTGTTGTGACAGGCTGCGTGTGCTTTGTGCCACCGAGCATCGTCATCATCAGTTTCCTAATGAATGCATGTTTTACAGACTAATCAATCAAAATATAAAATAAGGGGATGAGATTTACAAAGAAATGCTGAGGTTGTGAGTCCAGGGCCGGATTAACCCTCTGAGGGGACCTTGGGCTAAAATCAGCCATGTGGCCCACCTCTCCCCCCTTTCTTTCAATTCATCCATTATCTATAAGCCTACTGCTTGGTATATGGGGGTCACGGGGTAACTGGGGCTAACCCGAGCTGACAAGGGGTGGGTGGAGGGGTACACACCGGACAGGTCACCAGCACAGGGTCAACATACAGAGACAAACTACTATTCACAGCTGTGGCCACCTGACCTGGTAAACTGTGAGAAAACTCCACAGGCCCCTGGGATAAGGTTCGAACCCAGGCTCTTCCTGCTGTGGGGATAGTCCTCTGAATAGTTCTTGGTTGTTGGTCAGACAAATTAGAGACATTAGAAAAATATCCCCTTATGGTTTAAGCAAAAACAAAATAAAAATGTATAAATCAGTCAATAGTAATCTGCTGAGGAAGATGGTGTGATATGATTGTCCTTGATGTCTGTTAAATGAGCAGTGAGGTGAGACGGTTTTGTCAACCATTTGTTTATTGACTTAAAAGTTGTGAAATATAAACAAGTGTAAACAACACTGGAGCAGAAACGTCTCCACAGCGTAACAGACATGCACTGTACTGAACAACACAAACACACACACAGCTGTTACACACACATCTGGACTCAAGGGCCGTGTTGCACAATAAACTGCAGGGAAAGGTTTGTTTTGTTCATCCACAGAGTGACACACGGAGTCAGAAGAAGTAGAGCTGCTCATATCCTGTGATGTTTCCAGCATAGACGGGCGTGTAGCTGTAGATCAGGGAAGAGTCCTCTTCCTCGAGGTCAAACCGATGTGAACTTCTCCTTCCTAAACAAAGCAGAAGTGAGATCGATGTAAATAACATGTATACGAGGAGAAAGTCTGTAAAACAAACTACACTGTAAAAGTCTTGACTGTAATTTCTCTGTTATCTTGAGCATAATCTGGATGAACTAAAGTGGGAAACTACATCTGTATGAAAGGTGTTATACAAATAAACATACAAATAACATTTGATGGATTATTGAAAAGTATCTTGTAATCGTTGGTCTGCATTTCTAAATCCAGAAATTAAATCCTCTAAAATGAGGACGTTACATGTAATTTAAGTTGCTATATCAATTTTTTAAGTACGATATTGTAGATATAAGCACGAGTGAATGTAAATCACTCACAGTTTTCTCATAATAACCAGGGATTTTACTATTGTTGGTGTTAATACTATTATAAAAATCTCAGACAGCTGCCAAATATATATCATGTCAAGAGTATTTATCTTCATATCCTGTGAATACAATTAGGACCCAATGACAGTGAATCGTGAGGATGACGTTAGCTTTTCATCTTACCTTCATTGACAAAGAACTCAGCCAGCAGAGACGACAGATGGACGGAGTGAGGGGAGTGAGGAAAGTTCCTCTTTCTGTTCCACTGGAATCGATTCACCTCCGGGTGCCACTGCACTCCGTAGAAGGGATATCTCTTTCCTGGTGGGGAATAATTCAATATGGCGTTATTTTGACCCCATTGAAGAGAAGGGATCAAGTTTGTGAAATGAGTATAAATAAAATAATCTTGTGACCTTCCATGGTTGAGACAAAGTGGGCCCCGTTTTCAGCAACGTTTGTAGACAAGACGGAAAAGAAATTTCTCAGCTTGGCATTTTCCTGGAAGCTCTGGAAGAACATTTATTCAAGTATTACGTTTCAATATGATTTAAATACTTATGTAACGGTAGTGATTTTTAAGGTTCTAAAAGGAATGTGTTCCTTGACGCTTTGATGCTTCATGAGCGGATTGTCTCCGATTTCATTTCTCAGGACAATGACAAGACAAAACCTCAACATGGAAAGTGAAACAAGGTGCACAGTGACACTTCTTCTTTACCTCTAGTGTCAATCCATAGTGGTGGAAATTACCAGTCAGGGGTTCTTGGGTCAAAATTTTCATAAACTCCTCAGAGAAGCCCTGGAACATCCTGCTGGAGTGGGCCTCTGCAAGGGAAACACCCTGTGATCAGTAACTTGACTCTACTGACACTAAGTGGTATAATTAAGTACACACAGTACCTCTGAAAGTTTTGCCAAACAATCTTGAGTCTATTTAAAAACATTTTCCTTGTACTTTAGTAATAAAACATGCACACATAAAGACGTCCACAGTAATGCAGTGATCTATAACCTGTGGTCAGGTTGAGGGGCAGCGTTATGTTCTCTGCTGTGGTGTTTGTCAGCAGATTTACACCGGCCACCAGGACAGTGAGGAGCTGCAGGCCCATGCACGTGCCCCAGATCGGGAAGAAGTCCCCCGCATCGTTGGCCTGGAACACACACAGTCAGGATTTCACTTCTCAGGACTATGTAATTATGTAGTGTGGTGCAGATAACCGGGAAATAAAGAGAAAAGCAGAAGTTCTGTTATCTGAGTTTTCTTTTAAAGAAAACTTCTATTTCATTAATTAACAGAAGTTTTACTATATATATATATATATATATATATATATGTTGAGTTGTACATTTTGAGACTGGTTTTGAATTATTTCATGTGCAGATGACCTCCTGTGCACTCACTGAAAGATCATACTTCAGTGTAGTGGGAGATCAACTGAACACTAGATAAGAATAGTAGCAACTATTTAAATATAGTTTATTTAACTATTCATTTTGAAATGGCGTGAGGCTGAAAAATATGTAATTCCCTTAAAATGTATTCAAACTTTATAATAAACTGCACAAGACTGGAGTGAATTCGCTCTTTTCATACATAAAAATAATATTTAAAATATTTATTCAGTAGAACAAACCTTCAAAGCGAGTGTATAAAAAATCTTCGCCACCTTGGCATAGTCTGACGTCTCCAAATCTGCAGCTCCTCCGATGAAAAGCAGACTGAGGAGACATCACACGGTCAGAGCAGTGAACTGATGTCGTTATTGTGTTCATATATGACATATAAAACTCATTTGTAGTTATATGCTGGGACTCACCCATTTATCTGCTTGAAGATGTTTTCATATTCTGCAGCAGTGTGAGTCAATCTGAGGACACAACAACATTATTTAACATGCATAAAAAAAATGCAACAGATAATCAAGGGTTAACATCATCTACATTATGTGATTCAGGGCTCCATGGAAACTGCATTTATTAAAACAAATGTGTCTAATATTCCTATCTGTCACAATTTCTATTCTGTAGAATAGATTAAAAGATTGGACCAGTGCCTGATCACTGAAAATGAACTATCATAAAACTCCAGGTAAATTACGTCCACATCTACTGTTGAAAAAACACCCCAACTGAAGAGGACTCCACCTGATGGGCATCACCCTGCTGCCTCCGGACTCGGCGTACTTCACGTAGGACGCAGGTATGAAGGTTTCCCCCCAAGGCTTCAAGAAATCATCTGAAACCATCTGAGTCAAAATACCTGCAGGACAAAAACACCTGTGATTGGTCTGAAAGCAGAACCTGCAGATAAAGTTTTGTTGATTCTTTTCTCTGATGTTTGTTTGACCCTGATACCGACACTGGATTTCACTCACCGATCACTGGTCTGTCATTCGAAGCCTCCTGGTTGAGGGCAGTGGGCATAGCTCCGCTGCTGCAGGCGAGAAGTAAACACACAAATGATGACAATCCTGGCTTGGACATGTTCTCCCCTCAGTCTCAACTGATCGCTCGAGGCTGAATCAGGTGTCTGGTCCTATAGCGAGTAGCTACTGATGAGAGAAGCTGCAGCACACTGATATATATCGAGCTCGAAGAGGATATAGTCAGGACAGGGAAGTTAGGAATTCCCTGGTTTACATGCGATGACAAATGTCCTGAACATGCCAGTCGACTGCTGAGCAAACACAAACGTTCTGCTGATGCTGTCGGACTTTCTGGCAAAATTCTGATCGGTTAGTTTGCAGGAAGTAATGCAGCTTGGTGGACCAGAACTGGGTTGTGAAAGAAGGGTCAAACACTTTAATAGCGTGAGAATGTTTAAGAGTGCAGCTCAGTTCCCACAGGCACGCTGCAGTCCACGTGCAGTCAAACTGGTTCCACTGTAAAAAGAAGAGGCAGGTACTTTAGTGCATGGGTGTGCACAGACTGTGAGGAAAAGTTAAGACAGAAATGTGCTGAAAGCAGTGCATGTAATAGATAAGGTCCGAGTAACAGAGGTCAAATGTCATGTAACAACAGAGATACACACTGATGAAGACTAAGGAGTGTCATCTGAAGATAATAAGTAGACCTTGGTTTCATCAGATATGAAGTTTATGAAAGACAGAAGAAATGTGTTGATCAATAGGGACCTTAGAGCACGATGACACTTTAAGTGATTTTTGGCTGTTGTAGATTTTTGTTTTCCAATTCTCACCTCGGCTGGACACTCTCAGTGCAAACCTATTCTGATCCTTGTTGTATTTGTGATGATGAATAAGAAAACCTAAATGTGACTTTGAGTTATGATGTTTCTTTTATTGTTAATTTCACTTATTTGTTTTCAGGTCACAGACAAAAAATAAAAACAGTAAGAACTGGGTCACGCGTTTGTCTCCAGTGTATCTGATCCAACCACAAGGTGGAGACAAAGGACCTCATTCATACAGAGACATAACCAGAGATTGTGTATAAAGATGGACGACATGACAGCTCGATCGCTCCCTGGTGGCGGGCTGCGGTACGGGTCAAACCATTATCAAGTTTGATTTGTTGATTGACAGCAGAGACCGTGTTGCGATTGGTCCCCTGATCGCTACGGCACAGACTCTGACTACAAATCATTGCCTGGATTTGACAAATAATGGAAAATACAAAAATTACCCTTATTTATTATATTCAAATATTAGTGAAAGTCTTTAGAAATTATGTGTCATGTCAAATCCTTACATATTAAAAGACATATAACTGTGACGCGAACAAAGTGTAACATATCACATCAGTTCCCTGTACGTCTCATATTCAGCATTAAAGAAAACTAATATTCAGAGTGTATGCTAACTTAGTAATACTGTCCATTAAAAGAAGTTTAACTGTTATTCCGGCAGCGTCTCTCCAGTCTCCAGCTGTGGAACTTCATATACTACAACATCAGTTCATTCTCATCCACTGCTTTGGTCCTTTCCACTGCAGAGGTCACCACCTTCAGAGGAGTTCAACTTGTTCTGTCTTTCTCTGCAAAAACAAGAAATCCATGAAATCAAATGAGTACTCTGACACATCAGAGCATCATCACACAGAGAGATATTTAAGTCATCTATGTAAATGGTGTTGAAGAGTTCATCCAAGGGTCTGTACCTCCATGAACACGTTAATATACATTTTTGTGAATTCAAAATATTCAAAGCTAACAAAGAAAACACATCAAAAATTACTTTTTACTTCAGTATAATTTGTCGATGATGAATTCTTGTATATTTCTTGCAGCGAACTGGCTTCACTTTACATCTGCTTCACTGAAAGATGCGTGTAGTCTTAACTGTCTTAAAGAAAACCAACTATTGAGTCAGGCAACAGAACAACTACGTATCAGTTAACAAGTATATTATTACTCAGTGTTATAGATGTTCCGTATGATCACCCTGCCAACCAGTAAGATGTCAGAATTTTGTCAAATAATGCAAAGAAAAAACTGACGCAGGACTCACTCACAACTAAAACAGATAAATAATTGATAAATAAGAAAATGAGAAAGTCCGTCTATCTCCAGAGAGAAAGCTATTATCTCTAAAACTTACCCCGAGTCTGTCCATTTCCTGACAAACATCTTTACACACGGCGTCCAGCAGTTCGTCTTTTGGCTGCAGTCCATCCAGGATCACTAAAGAAACAAATCCTGAACATATAAGAGACATTCTCCAATAATCACAGACCCAATCCCATGAACAGTATCTTTCAGTGGACCCTCACCTAGTCCAGACACCATGCTCTCCATCTCCCGCCGGTTCTTCAGGTACATCGGCCACACATATCCGTCAAAGTAACCGGGAGGATCAGGAGGGGTGTACACCCGGGAGCTGTCAATCAAAAAAGAAACAGAGGTTACTAGGAACAGAAAACATACTATATTCATTTGTTTGATGATCAAATCTGAAACCTTCGTCTCCTCTTGCAGACGTCGTATGGAATTTCCAGGAAGTATCTTTTGTCAAATAGATTGTTAAGAGGCCTGGGAAGGTAAACAATAAACACACACACACACACAAAGAGAGTGAGAAAAGTTGGGCCTGTATAATACACTGTAACTTTGAAATCATCATGATAATGACTGAAATAAACGTGGTGACTGATTCCTGTCTGGTGTACCTGTGGTTGAAAATGAGGAATCCCTCGACTATCAGCACATACACGTCTGTCGGTGTCGTCTCCGCTGGGTTCAGGTCTCGCTGCCTCAGGAACGACTCAGGATCTCTTTGCCACGAGTGGACGTCGCTCATCATGGTGTCCATGTGGAGAGCACTGAGCACTGAAACCCAGCAGTGACGCCACATGAGCACAAACACGTTCTCAGAGACATTTAGACACCTTTACTCATTTGTACCATTTCTCATCTTGTTACTGAATGTAAAATCTTGAAGCGATCAAATCCAGAGTTATCACTTTTGTATGGATTTGTGTTAGATATCTATTTGTATATTGTGCTTACATTTAATTCTATTTTATTTATTAACATTGCTCAAATTGCCAGGAATAAATCTGGTGGACGGATCTTATACTGAACTCTTATGTCATTTCTTGGCCTTACAAGTATAGTCATGTTAAATATAAAGAAATTACCCATTTGCACATTTGTTTACCTAAACTCCATCTTTTTTTCTGAAAAAAATACCAAGGACATGATCTGTGTCCTTAATAGTAGTATTCACCCTCCTGCATCCATCCATCAGAAGATCACAGGACAGAATGGCACAAATGATTGAAGACAAATGTGAACAAAGCGATTCCCTCGTGATCTAATTGGTCTAAATCCAAACCTTGGACTTAAATAACCCACAATTGAACAAAGTGTCCTCACTGTCATATTGCTTGAAGCCATTGTGGTCCACCGGCACGACAGAGTCCTCCTGGAGAATGAAAGGACGCACTGTGATCACTCAAACTCTCCGACCCGCAGCCGGTGTGAAAGCTGTGATCTGACCTGGATCTCTACCTTGAAGTATGAATCCTGTGCTATGAGGCAGCTGGTGGGTAGGAGCTGGTGCAGACTCTTGGCCAGAGTCGACTTCCCACCATTGGTCATCCTGAAAGACATTCATATCACCTGTCAGCCACTTGAAAGCTGCACAGATGTCAGGAAACAGAGTTTTCCGACTGGACTCTGTTACACTGACATTTCTCTCGGAGTACAACTCTTATCAGTGTTGGCCGCCACATGGATGTCACATGCTGCCGGGCTGTATAGATCTGGCTGTGTTTCCTATGCCCCACTGCATGAATTTAGACCATTTAATAATGTGAGGATTTAATACATGTTGTACTGCACCTCTGTGTCTCCCAGTTCAGAATCTAAAAACTGACAGAATAAAGTAGGCTCATTGTTAAAAACTCTGATTTATTCGTGTTGTGTTCCTTTGTGACAACAGCACGTGAGCACGCATGTTTGTAACCAGAGGTGTAAGATGGTCTAAACATCACCAGTGATATGCATTGAAAGAAGCCAGCACATTCACGTCCCATCATCCTGACTTACCCTCCCACTCCCACCACCAGAGTCTTCATCTCAGCTCGTTGTGTTTCCTCACTGCAAAAAGTTGCTCGGATGTGAAACTGATCAAACCTGATTACTCGACAGATTATGTGCAGATTTAACTCGTGCACGTCCTTCTCCACAACTCCTCCGCGCCGTGCTCCCTCTGTTCCGCTACAGGTCGCTCCTCATTCGCTGATGGAGCCGCAACGTCACTGCCACGTCACGCAGGACCCTGCCCGTTGAGAAAATCAAGACGCTATATGAAACAAAGTCAAAATAAAAGTAAAGTGAAAAGTGAAGTTAGTGATACAACCGAATGAACAAACAAGTTAAAAGAAAAAGAAAGATACAAAGATACAAAGAAAGAAAGAGAGAAAGAGAGAAATAAATGAAAAGAAAGAAAGAATGAAAGAGATAAAAGAAAGAAAGAAAGAAAACTTTTTAAACAGAAACGTAAAAGTTTATGGACAAAATAGTAATGAATTAATACAAAAATGAATGAGTCAAACAAATGTTAATAGATTTGATTTATTCAATTTTTTTATTTTGAATAGTATATTTAATCTTTATTTATCTATCTATCTTTCTATCTATTAATGTAACTATCTATATATCTGTCTAACTATTATTGCTATCCATATCCATCTATCTAGCTCTCTATTTATCTATCTATCTATCAAACTAACTTGTATCGCTCTCTCTCTCTCTTCATTTCTCTATCTCTCTATCTATTTATCTGTCTAACTATAACTATCTCTCTATTTATCTATCTATCTATCCAACTAACTTGTATCTCTCTCTCTCTCTTCATTTTTCTATCTCTCTATCTATTTATGTAACTATCTATTTATCTGTCTAACTATAACTATCTCTCTATTTATCTATCTATCTATCTATCCAACTAACTTGTATCTCTCTCTCTCTTCTCATTTTTCTATCTCTCTATCTATTTATGTTACTATCTATTTATCTATCTAACTATAACTATCTCTCTATTTATCTATCTATCTATCCAACTAACTTGTATCTCTCTCTCTCTCCCTCTCCATCTTTCTATCTATCTATCTATTTATCTATCTATCTAACATTGGTTGCTCTCTGTCTCTCTCTCTCTCTCTCTATATCATCATCCTGTTTAGCAGCAGTTGCAGGTCGGTGTTGTGCGCGTGCGCAGTGCGACTCGTCCGCCTCTCGCTGAACTTCCTCGTTGGCAGCAGCAGCAGCTTTAGCAGCTTCTCTTCTTTCTGCAGGGTTCGAGTCCAGCGTCGCTTCTGTCGAGCTTCTCCTCCTTCTCTCCTCCGAGTCCCGCAAATGTCGAAGCCTCCTCCCAAACCGGCCAAACCAGGTAAGACCACCGAACCGAAGAAGTGGGACACTTCGAATCCACCTCTGACTTCTCCTCTGCACGAGGACAACACACCTTGTTGTGCGGCGGCGGCGGCGGCTTCGTGGGCGGTGACCGTGTCAGTGAGTCCCGCAGATTTCGGTCGTCCGTGCGTGGAACATTGATCAAAAGGGCGGAAGCGAACTTCTCCGTAACTTCCACCGGTAGTCGGCGAGAGAAGCAGGTCCACGGAGCAGCTGAGGCAAGTGTCCTCGCTGCTGATTGACAGGGAGATCCAGCAACAGGCCTGTGTGTGCGTGTGCGTGCGTGCGTGCGAGTGTGCGTGTGTCTGTGTGAGACTTCCCTATTTCTCAATGAGTGTGTTGTCATCGGTGAGTTCCGATGTGAAGATCAGCCTCTGGTCAGTGACTTTCCTCTTGACTTCCTGTCTGTGCTGCTGTTTGAAACCTAAGAGGAGGAAATGTGCCTAATAAGCACTGACAGTCAGGTGCAGGTAATTTCCCCCTCATCTTTAATATGCACTCTTTATTAAGACTTGAGGGGAAATGGAACTATGGGCAGAAATTGAGTATAAAATAATCCTTGTGATGACTTCTCTGGTTTGTTTCATCTAAATTGTACGACTTGTTTTCTTTACCCTGAGATGGACCCTTTGTATTTAAACACTTTATATTTACATCAGGAGTGGGTCCTCTCTGTGGAGGCAGCCATGTTTTTTTTTACAGTAACCTAACACCTTTTGCAGTTTTAGGACAACTGAAGGCCACAGGTTCTCTTTCATGTTTGGACTGGGAGGGTGAGGGGTATTCAGCTGCAATACGCAACTTCACCACTAGATGTCACTAAATTATACACACAACCTTTAATGGGCCCATCGAGACTGAAATTTACTGTTCATTAAGTGATTCAGCTCCACTTGCAACACTGTATAACTAATGCAATTTATTTTATATAGATAAAAGTACAGAGTCCATCTGTTGTTAGAGTATCTGGGCAATAAAACAATACTAATTATTATTGCAAATTTATAGTCATCAATAGCACAACAATAAAAGTCAATTTATTTATAGATGCAGGGCTTACGCATTGTGTCAGCACAGTGAAAAGGGAAAAAACTTCTACCTCAGATTTGTAATGTAGTTAAGTCCTAAAAAACCTTCCGCAGCAAAAATTTGTCTTTAATCTTCAAATAAATAATAATGTGACATTTAACATGATAATTATCGACTGATAATAGTTTTTAATCCTTTTTGGACCTTTTCAATAACCAAATGCATTGTAATACAACACCCCAGTGAATTACAATCTGTGTGAATGTTAAAATGCTACATTTAGTTGAAAGCATTTGTATGATCGTTTTCTGGGATGTTGTCTGCAGTGTAAATTCGAAGGCTGGCTCCGGATAGAAAAGATTCTCATGAGGGGATAAAAAAAAAAAAACTGTGAGTCATCTTCTCTGATGAAGTCAAAGCTGTTAGCGGCACATGATGTCACATACTCTTCTTGGTTATTCATGAGCGGACTCCATGACCCCTCACATGGTCGTGAGGTCAGATGAGATCCTCTGTGGGACAGATGGCAGCTGGATGCATTGTAGGAGAGCCGCCTCTCACGAGATTTGAACATCCCAGGACTCAGGTGTACGTTACACAGCTGAGGATGTGTAACGTACATTCACTGCCTACATGTTTTGAGCTGCATGGCGAGCAGCTTATAGTAGATATATTTAACATGAATGTGCTGATTCAGAGATTTGAGGGCAGTTCCTCAAGTTTTTTCTGAGTCGGACGACTTTGGTCGCTCTCATGGTCGTCTAGATTAGCCTGTGGTGGTTTCAGGACTGCTGGTAACTGACCTGGTAACTAATTCTGCTCAGTTTGGAGCTGAATTAGTTGATTAATCGATTGGTTGATTGACAGAATTATAATAATTGTTGCTTAGGTTTTTGGAAAAAAACAGTGAAAGACCTATTTTCTCAGGGCCCAGTGTTTTAAATAGTCGCTGCCTCAGTTTTATATATTCAACAATAAATGTATTTTTGTTTTGAACTGGTTGCTAAACTAAACAAGACATTTGAAGATGTTGCCTCCAGCTCTGCAAAGCTGTGATTGGCATTTTTTGTCAACCGTTTTGACATTTTGTCGACCAACAATCAATTGATTTAGTCTATTAAAAAACTTTACAGTTTCTGCTTTGTTGACTCTTAAGGAAGGTTGTGGTGGTCAGGATCTGGGGTCGGGCTTCATGCAGGAATGAAGTAGCCACCCAGATCTGACAAGAGCTGTTGAAATTTCCCTTGCAATGATGGATATCATCTCAAATTACGCCACAAGCTAATAAAAGTGTCCCGATAACATTTTGTTCTAACTGAGAGGTGATTTTTCTTCTCTTCTCTTTACATGATGTTAGTCAGAGTAAATCTTTGTGAGTGCCCGGGGGGGGCAGAGAGAACCTGGACCAGTCGGCACAGGCTCTTGTGTGTTTTGAGCGACATGACCGGGCCTGCAGAGAGGACACATTCTTTCTGAACAGAGCTGAGCTTGTGCACAGACTCAGACTCTCATTCTGACTCACTGTGACTGTGTGTGTTTACTAAATAGGAACTTTGAGTAACGGCAGAGGGGAGCAGTTGCTTCTGTACAACGCTCAGGCCTGGCCAGCTTCTCTTTGCTGTCTGGAAGCAAATTCATCAGTGTCAGTCTCACAGGAAGCTCTTTGATAATTATCAGCATCTTTATTACGACTTCTTTCAATTCTGGCTCGTGAGGTTAATATATATTTTTTGCTGTTTGTTTATGTAACAGGGACCACACAGATAAACATTGTGATGCAAGAAGAAATAAGGTTACTGATGGAATGATTTTATCAGTAAGTCAGGAGGAGCTGCACAACTTAGACATCACCCAGTTGCAAGTGTAATGTAGAAGAGTGCATCCTTCCGTCAGAGAAATCAAGATCATTATCCAGATCTGCACCAAATGTCACCAAGAAGAGAGTGAAAACATATCTGTGCTAGTTTCGGTTCAGTGGGTTTTGTGTAAAAACAGAATTTCAGATAACCCAAGCCCCAATAACAAACTTAAAATGAGAGAAATAAGAATAACACTGAAGCACATTCAAAAAGAAAAAGTACTAATGTCATGTTAATATCATCGCTGTCTATGTTGTCTGTTATGCTGTAATATGAAAAAAAGTTAGAGCGAACATTAATGTCGAAGAATTATGCTTTCGTGGGTAATTGTGTTATCACATAGTTTGTCCAGAGGAACCTGTTCCAACACAGTATAATGATCTAAGCAGTGTCTTTATTTATTTTGAATTTTCTACTCCTTAAAATTGGATTTAACCTAAACAATCCAGTATTGGTCAGGCTGTAGTGATTAGAACACGGTGAAGCTTGTGGCCTCTGTCCCTGAAAACACCTTTTTTCAAAATACAATCAAACACATTTGGATGATAAATGTCACAATACATAACATGATCGAATGCATGGGGGGGGGGGGGGGGTCTGGTGAATGTTTTGAGACCTTTATTTTGACAGCAGCTTCCTTGACAATAAGAGCATTGACAACCAGACAAATGGTTGAGGGACGTCAGCAGAGTGAAGCACTTTGTGATGTTTATCTACAAATCAGATGCAAATCACAATAATCAAATAAAAAGCTGCTCCATTGGCTTGTGTTGTGTCCTGAACCTTGTATAAAAGACACAGTTCAGCATTCTGTGCCAACTTGGTCCCGGAAATAAAGAGGATTATTGATAACAATGGGTTGGGAGCATGTCACTGTTTCTTTAAGTGATTTCCCCCTTCTCTCTGAACTAGTTCAGCTTCAACCACTCTGGTTGCATTCCAGCAGCCGAGCCAACGCCAGGCTCGACTGTGAACCAGCACAGGCCCAGGGGCCCGCTGCCTCGGGGCTGCACACACAACTACCAGCTCCGTGGTCCCTGCACTGCATGTACAAGTGTTAGAGGTTGTAGAGTCACATGCTTCTCACAGATGGCTCTTGAAAATGAATGGATAATGTCCGACACTGATTTGATTATGTGTTAGGAATTTACCAAAATAAAGCCAGGATTATTTACACTGACTCACCTGCAGGCTCATTGTGGTGAATGAAGCGTATTAATCTCTTCATGGAGTGACGGTTTGTGTGGTGTCATGGAGTTGTGTCTGTTCTCAAGTAAAATGTGACCTGTTCACATTTCTGCTCCAACCTGCCACATACTGATTATCGGCCTTTTTCTCATTCCAGGCCAAGTTAAGGTGTTCAGAGCATCATTCACCTTCGAACCCAGAACGGTAAGAGCCTCATATTTAAGATTGATTGTTTTTCTAATGATTCGTGAGTGTTGAAAACCATTTATTGAGTTCTTTTAAAATCAGATTAAATACTGATTCATCTGTCAATAGATTCATTCGACACATGGGATTCAAAACATGAAATAACAGTATTGATCCCAATGAGTATTTTGGTTTGCAGTGCTTCTTTGTGTATTTGCTTAATTTGTAACTATATTTGTGTGTTCATCAAGCTCTTGCTATATTAAATATCTGCATTGTACATTGTGCAGATTTTGCAACAATGATAAAAGGATATTTAAACCACATGTTTAGTTGCTGACCTCCAGTGATGCTTTTGCAAATAGAAACTAATGAATCCTTTCAAATGTGTGAACATGATGTTTATATTTAACACAAACATGAAGAATAACTTAGAAATTGATTCAGTGAAATTGTCCGAGAATAGTTTAAAACATGCTCCATCGGATTTAAAGAGGGGTGGTGATAAATGAACAAGATCTTCAGAGCACGTTCGTATGGGAAAGGACAAAACGTGACATTAGAGAAGCTGGAGCCAGTGAACCCTCTTTATATTGGAAAGTTATTGAAACGATGAATTTATGATCAGAAGAGTAGGTGAAACGTTTGTGTCAGCTGTAGATGAAATGCAGGCGTAAATAAAAGCGACTCACCAAACAAATACCTCTACAGAATAACTATTTATGTGAATAAAATAAAAACTTAATACATCTTCTACCTCCTCCATTAACACTTGTGTGAACGATCATTAAAATGTATCAGTGATGATTGTTTCAGTTGGTGGAGGAAAGGGGAAGAAGCCAGGGAGGAGAAAGTGGGTGAAATGTGACACAAAACTGCTGTGAATACGTAACACATTATCTCAGGTTTAGTTTTTCTTAAATTAATTCTAGATAATTTCACACTCACATGTTCTCATCGTTAACTTTTTGGTTTCCAGCCGGACGAGCTGTACTTTGAAGAAGGGGACATCTTGTACATCTCGGACACAGTAAGTGAAACCTCAGATTTGTCTTCGTCACCGTGTCCTCGTGTTTCACAAAATTCAAATAACTTCTTCCTCTTTCTTTTGCCCTATTTGTATTTTGTCATTTTCCATCGTCCACTGTCATTTCTCCATTCTATTTATACTTCTCTGCTCCGTGCATCTCATTTAACTCTGTGGGATTTTATTAAAACCAAGACTTCTGCGTGAAATTTATCCACAGAGCGACACTAATTGGTGGAAGGGAACATGCAGAGGAAGGACGGGACTAATTCCAAGTAACTATGGTGAGTAGAAGTTTAAATGTCGTAAGGTGTTTGTGGGGATTGAAATATAATACAGACCTTTGTCTCCTGAAATGTTCCCTTTGACGATGCACTGATGTTTTTGTTTTGTGTCTTCAGTGGCTGAGCAGGCAGAGTCTATTGACAACCCAATGCATGAAGCAGCCAAACGAGGTGCACACTCAACTACTTCCTCGTCTTATTTATCTGTTAAATGTCTTTTGAGACATCTATCTGTGTTGTAATACCTTCCCTCCCACACAGTTGTGTCTTTGTGGCGACAGTAAAAGCCGCTTTGGTCCTGTTCACATCTTTTTTCCCTTTCTGCTCACACACTGTTCACATTATTAGTACCCATCTCCTTTAGACTTTGTGTGCACTCTGTGTGTTCATGGGACATATTTGTCTGTTTGAACAGGAAATCTGAGCTGGCTAAGGGAATGTTTGGAGAACAAGGTTGGAATTAATGGGCTGGATAAGGCAGGAAACACTGCCCTCTACTGGGGATGCCATGGAGGACACAAAGGTAATATGTCTGATAGGAGAAACAGCTTTTTGGTGCAGTTCAGCTTTCACTAACAAACACACATTATTTTCAGGTTATTTTGGACATGGAGTCAGATTTTTTTTGACTACAGAAGTGAAGTACTCAAAAAGAGGAACTTGTTCTATGAGTGTTCCAGTTCTGTAGTGCCCCTCCATTGTTCCCTGCTTGCTTTTGATGTGTAAAGTGTCATTTGATGTTCAATCCCTCTCGTAAACTTCTCTTTTTCTCTGTGCCAGATGTGGTGGAGGCGCTGCTCGGCCAGTCCAATGTGGAGCTCAACCAGCAGGTGAGATGGGTTTTAAAAGCACATTTACTAATAATGATAATAATTTGGAGTTATATAGCATCTTGCCGGTTGCCCAAGATTCGGAAAACTTTGTCCCGGGAAAAAACGTGATCACTTTGAGCGGTTTCCACTTTGGTAGTTCAGTTTCTCGGCTGGGAGAGAGATCCAGAGCTGTGAGGGCTGTCACTGAATGCCCAGTCATGGTAGGAAGGCAGGCCGGCACGGAGGAGGGCGAGCGGCCCTGTATCTGAAGGCCGTAGGTTCTGAGGTGGAGTGGAGAGGTGGAGGAGGTCAGACAGATAGCGAAGGGCCAGGGCGTGGAGGGATTTGAATACGATGCTGGACCTGAAGCCAGTGAAGATGGATTAGAAGTACATGATGCAAATGAGGTTGGATAATATCAAAGTTGATGCTTGTCGGGGGTGTTTGTCACTGATGATGTTGTTTTGTGTCTCAGAATAAACTTGGGGACACCGCTCTGCATGCGGCGGCCTGGAAGGGATACTCTGACATTGTGGAAATGTTGCTGAACAAGGGTGAGTTTGTCATCTTCTGTTTTTTTATGTTTATCTGAAAACGTATCAAAAAGAGCGTTGAAAACAGGGAGAGTTTCAGAAACATTTGATCAAAGCATATAATAAGTGTTTGACTCCAGATTGAGGAAATAAGGCTGTTTTATCAGTGCTCACACACAGTTTTATTTTTGGGTTAGGGTGTGTCTTCCTGTATGTAGTTTCTATTTTGTTGTGTACTTTCTTTTCAGATGCGAGGACGGACATTAGGAACAATGAGAACAAGCTGGCTCTGGAAATGGCCACTAACGCTCAGTGTGCTACACTTCTCAAGAGGAAGCAGGGAAGCAGTAAGTACAGCTGCCACTAGGGGGCAAGCTTGCAGCACTCAACCTCGGTTTTACGTGCACCTGGATGTTAATATGCAGAATCTGTGGGCGAGGGAACCGGATTTACTGGTTTGTGGTTTGTAGTTTTGACCAATCAGGTTTGGCTTTGGTTGCCCACAGGTGAACAGTCCATGTGGAGAGCAGAGCAGGAACATGTTGATCAAAATGCTTTCGCTTTCCGCCTCGCAATTTATCTGCATTCATACGCAGATAGCTGTAAATAAAGTTTGACCTTTAATGTTGTCTAGACCTAAAACACCTGAAAAAAGTATCTGTTAGTTTTGTGTGGACTCACCAGACTGTAAACAGTCACCATCAGAAGATAAGAGACTTAACCGACTCTGAATATCCACTTTCCAAGGGATAACTCCTGGTTGGAAAACCTTCTTTTAATAAAATAATGAGCAATGTCATGTTAGTACCCAAAACAGATTATTGGATGAAGATTTGTTTATCTCTGTCATGTGACTGCCACATGAGATGAGCCCTAGTATATTATCCTGCATAAAAATGTCACCTGGGTAAAACCAGAGCTTCTGAATCTATAAATATAATGCCTGTGTTGTATTGCCATGTCTTGTGGAAACAGCATGAACTAAAGATATCGTACTTAATCAAAGTTAACATTCCTGTTGAGAACTGGAATGAGGGATGAAGAGGCTCTTAAACCTAAGGACCACTTGCAGAGTCTCAAGGTTTTGAAGATGGGTATTTAAAAAATACTGCTAATAACTGTTCTTTTGTCTCCGTACAGCCGTCACCCGCACAATCAGCAACGCTGAGGAGTATTTGGACGACGAGGACTCGGACTAAGCTGAAAGGTTGAGACAGTCTTCCATCGGTAGTTGGCGGGTTGGGAGAGTTTTTATTACAGACCAAAAATGGATTTGCTGCTCTGTTTTTCATCTGTAATACTTATTTTCGTTCTATTACTTTGTACAAACACCTCAGTCCTCGACCCTCTGCATCGCATCAGTGTGAATCTCACAGTATTGGATTGATGCCATTTTACTGTTTGCCCGTTTTTTTTCTAAGCTCATCTCCATTTGCAAGGAGTCGGTCTTGGATCATGGGTTTCACACTGCGGGCCGAGGGGCAGAAGTTACAGTACGTAGTTGTGGAGAAGGGACCAAAGCTCTAAGAAGCACATTTCAAGCGTAGAGATTATGATTAACCTATTTAAAGTGGGAATTAAAGTGCCAGTGCAGATTAAAGGATTGTGTGTAGTTTTCAAGCGCCACTTACATTCCTGAACTGCAGTCACCTTAGATAAATTGGATGAATCTCTTGATGCTTTGTCACCACTGAGCATAGTTTATGTATATGTATGTACATTGGGGAGGCAAAGCAACACGTGTAATATTTCCCTTTTTAATATGAGACATTCCTGTGTTATCTGCTCGGTCAAATTTAAAATAAAATGGGCCTAATGGGGGAAAGATTCAGGAAACTGTCATGTATGGTAGTGATGCTCCCACCTTCACAATGTTATGTCATGGAATCTCACCTCTCACTTTTTGTGCTGCAGGGATTTTGGTCTGTGTTGTAACATTTCCACTGCTGTTCAACATCCATCAGCTCAGTGTAACTAACGAAAAATCTGTCCTGTGTAAAAACCTTTGTTTTCGTCTTTCTAGCTTTTGATGGTCAGAATTCCATCCTGGGAGCAATTTGTCTGGTTTCATTGCTGTTTTCCTACAAAGGATATTAAAGTGCCTTAAATATGTGCTATGTCTATGGTTCTGTTTCAATGTGAACATGTCATTCTTCAAATGATTTAGTTTGAGATTCGATCTGCTTTGTCTTCGATCTGCAATAAATTGTTTTTAACTTAAACGTCACATTGAGCAGATGTCTTTTAATCACAAAGCAAATAGCATGAAGTACATATGTCTGCAAACTTTGACTTAAAGTTCAAATAAAAACAAAACTAGATTGTAAAAAATGACGCCTAGTAGAAATGCCGTCTTATCAAACCACATTAAATTCACTAGATCCAGATTTTTAATAGGATCCGGACCAGATTGCACAAACTAATAAATACCCATCTTTTTGACAATTATTAACAATTACAAAGAATACAGACTCTGCCCCGATTCGGACACATCAAAGTTCAATGTGTTGTTCCTTGGATCAACTTCATAGGAAATAGGTGGAGCATTTTTTTGCGTAATCCTGCTGATAAACAAATAACAAGAGATAATTCCTACTTAAAAAGCTTTAAGGAAACCCCAGATTTCCACTCATTACTGTGAACAATTGTACAAACAGACCCATTCTATACATGTAGGTTAATAAGATTGTCGACTGTACTTTAATCCAAGCAGGAATTCACACAAAATAAATCCTCTGAAAACATGTTGAAAAGTCAAAGAATTCCTTTATTAAAAAGTCAGCATGATGATGACACTCAGAGAATGAGAGAAGGCAGAAAGGGCCAAAGAGAAAAGACATGTTGACCGAAAATACAGCGAGTTCTTGGTGAGGGATTTGGGGATTTGGGTGCATGCTACATAACTGCAGGAGGAACAAAAACAGAGCGGTGAAGCAGAGAAGAGGCTCTGGACTTTGAAATGATTTTTCCCAACATAAACAGGAACGGCAACTTCAAGGGGAAATCTACGTCTTCCTCTTAACACATCTGCCTGATGCCAGATGCACAGAAGCATTTTTATAAACTGAAATACATACATAAAGAGCTCTGTTTATTGTATGAGTGCACGAACAGCCGAGGAAACACAAGCAACTGGTATTTATCAAGAGAGCTGACGAAACCATATCAGCCTTTCAGCTCTTTTAAAAGAGATGCTATTTAAAAACAAATAGAAGAAGTCTGCATCCATCTTGAGAGAGCCTGGATAAAAACAAAGTATAAGTTAAAAAGTAAATCTGAAATTGTTTTCATTGAGCAGATAAGAAGGGTTAATGAATTTGTAAAATAAGTCGAAAGCTGGGTAAACTTGAATGTAGGTTTCCCAACACGAGGATACAGCGGGAGGTAGCATCTTGAAAATCAACTGCTCTCTGGGGTTTTTCTCGTAGCACAGAGCCAGACTGAGCAGCATCAGGTGACTGTGTCCGACCTTCAGTTTCCCATGGGGGTTTCATTGTTCCAGTTTTCATCCTGTAAAGTCACCGTAACACAACTTTACAGTGCAAGCAACACTGATAACTCCCTGCCCCTCGACAATAATGCTCTCTCAGGTCGCAGAGGATATAAACTCTGTTAGTTGTGGGGGGGGGGGGGCAAGAGGAAGCAGCTCTGATGCATTGATTTGCTGAACAAAAGCTTCAGCATACAGTGACCCACACGTGCACACAAACAGGAATTCATTGTAAGGTCAAACAAAACAGGAGCATGTTTTAGGCTCCACTCAGAAGCTGGGCTGATTCTGTGATACCACTCAAACATGAATGATCCCACATAAGATGGATCAAAGGCTTCTGCACAGTTTAAAAAATAAGGCTGCGAGTGGGACCAATATCGTCTTGATTTGTTGTTCAAGTCTTTACAAAAGTGAAAATATTGGTAAAAAATCTCAGCTTCTCATATTCAGCCTCTTCAGATTCAGGTCTTGTTTTTGTCTGACTAGCAGATTCACTTTCCATTAGTAGACTCATCAATTAATCAGCTGATCGTTGCAGCTCTGAGAGCATTAGGAACCAACACATTTGATTTATGGTGGAAATATGAATGTTTCTACCCCTTATATTTGAAAAGCTCCTTAAATCACAAGTCACCATTTTAAACGGGCTAGGCCTCGGACTACTTTGTGGCCAGGGCCTGTTGCCAGGCCACATCTCAGGAAAATACCAACGGTGAATTTTGGTTTTGTCATTTGACTCTCGGGAAGAAATACATATTCCAAATTGTTCAACCACCCTTAATATCTCAGTTGTCGTTTTTTTTAAACCATATGATCGATGATCTCAACGTGTTTCCAAGATTCTACAACCAGCATTGTAATTTAGAACGTTCACATTATCACATGAAAACAAGAAAATCCCAAATGTGAATCACTACTGTTGATTATTCTTGATTTCTCCCTTTATCCTGCTGTTTTGTTTTTGTAACAAATGAGAGAGAGCAAGTAGGGACGGAGACGCTGCCCGACCAACAAGGCACATTAAGGCCTTTTCAGACACGAGCTGAGGTTATTGTTCAGCTTTCAAGGGAGACAAGAGACCCGATGACCTCACAGAATCATGTTAGTAGCGATCGCCTCGGTTAGTTTAGCCTAAATAAGAAACACAGACATACAAAGGAAGGCTTGCACTCTATCTTCATGTCCGTTATAAATATGGTGGATCCTCGCTGTCCTGAACTTTTCACGAACTTAAAAAAAAAAAAAAAAAAAAAAAACAGCCCTTTTAACCATAAGACAAGTATTTTTCTGATATTTAAATTTTTAAATGGTTAATTTAAGGAGCGGGAATTCCTTTGAGTCCTTAAGAGGAACCTAATCCTCCAGTTTGTCTCAAAATGTCAGAAACAACCAGAATTGGAGAAGTGTGGTTTTCACTGGAAACGTATTGCACCAATGTCTGCAAATATACACTTCTTCATTCAGATAAAAAGATTAAAATCACATGGTCATCTCAACAGGGAAGTATGGTCACTGATATAAATCTGCACAAACGTACGATTTCAAACAAAAAGGGGGTATTTCATAAGAAAGATTCAAGGATTTGTTTGAAATAAACAAAATGTGTTTGAAACAATGTGAACCAGAGAACAAGCACTTTAGTCCGTCTAACTGCTGCTCGCCGCCAGCAGGGCCTCATTCATACACCTCAACTAGAATCCCTTCTTTTAAACACGTCTGGGAATAAATAAAATCAGATAATGTCAGAGCAGGGAAGATTTCACTCTGGCTAATCGATGATAAGATATGAAATAATTAACTAGAAGCTGAAGATAAGTGACTGTGTTCAGTCTGTAATACTGACGACCTGATGCACACTATCTCGCTGCCATGTACACGCATGCATTATGGATACATGTTTAAACCACTGCTCTATTGCACATTCAGCAGGTTTGATAAAAGCTGACATCCTCACAGACCCGATCAAGAATGCTGACTGATCTTTTCTTACATTGCACAGAGTGGCTCTCGTAGTTCTTTAAAAACCACTTAAATATTCACTGACCCTGGTCTGAATTCCAGTGGATACAACTTAACGTCAAAGCAACTCGAGCAAATTGTGGCTTTAAACGAACGCTGAACTTAAGACCTTTCAGAATCGCATCATAAATAAATCAGCCGAGCGAAAAGCTGTTGTGAATATGTGGAATTATTCAGTCGACGGACACAAACTTCTGAAGCTGACAAAGGTAATCATCATCACTTCATGCACACCAGTAGAACTGAGCGATTGGGAATCCAACATGGATCTAGTAGAGTATGAAAAGTTAGTCTTCACCTTGGAAATAAACAAAGAGAACAAAATCTTAACTCCATGTCCAATAACAGGGATTTTTTTTATACTTCGACCCCAAAATGTGGGCCTGAAAACCCCACCTGAAAGAAGGAGACGTTTAAAAGCTCAGAATGAAGGTTAGTAAATTAACCTTTGGTTAAGATTTGTTTGTCAACAACACGTTGATCAACATGAGTCGGAAAGAAAGCCAGCTTTAGGAGGGGGTCGTGAAAAAATTCACAAAATTGAGGTTTCATTTTTTTTCTATTTCATGACATTTTCTTTTACCTCCATTCCCACTTCACTTTGACCTCGAGATAACAAAGAGGCCAAAGGTGTAGTTGCACAAAAAAAGCAAAAAATTAAAATCGATATAGTTTAAACAAAGTCTGAGAGTCAGACACGCGTGTGGAAGAACAAAGTCACACAGACGACAGCTTCTCAACTTTAGAGCTCGCTGCCAGGCTGCAAGTAGAAAACAATGGAACTCTTCTTCTTTTTTCTTTTTTTAAATAAATAAAGTCATTAGGATGGTTAAAACAAAAATAAAAGAGAATGAAATTACTGGGATAAATACAAATGATATCTTTGACAAACATCTAATAAAAATTCCCTCCCAGAAAATAATTTCTTTCACAGATTTTTTCATTTCTTTTGTTGTTGTTTTTTTTGCAAAAATGAAAATATAGTTTTTTTTTCCATGTTCTTTGCAAGTGTCCATTTAAAAAAGGCATTGTAGTACCAATGAGTTATTTTTGAAATATATCTACAGCTGTACAATAGGTCTTGCCAGTGATTTCATGAAAAACAAAAAAATTAGCGTTTTCCTTTTACATAAAAAGCGTCTTTACAGACATGGGTTAAAAAGGGTCATAATAAACAATAGAAAAAGAAGATAGAAAAACTAATTCTGCTAATGAGATTCTTGGAGAATCGTCTTTTCTTCAATGGCCTGTTTCACTATTTCAGCCAACTTCAACCGGTCCACTCTATCTGAGAAGGCTCGTCCTGCAACGGAAGAGATGGCGGTTAGAAAAACCTGTAATAATAAATAACCGGAGGCGCAAACAATTCCCTTAAGAGTTAAAGATTAGTGCAGATTCAGAGAAGAATCAAGATTTGAATGCTTAACTAATAATGTCAATCACTCATCTGCTTCGTTATCTATTAGACTTTAACCACATAGACAAAGACAAAACATATGGAGCCTTGTTTTCTGTTGATCGTCTCAGGCTTGATTTTACAGTTTAACCATAAACTTATCATCAACAGCTATATATATATATATACACATATATATAAACACAACCAAATATAGCGCTTGAATAAGGAAAATGTACATTTATGTTACAATTTTACAGAACAATATCATCTTTTCTACATTTTTCTTTCTATAAAATAAAAATGTTTCAGCGCATGTTCTCAAAACAATGCAACTTTTCAACTAGACGTCAAAAGGTAAAACAGCTGCGTTGATTCTAGTTTAACACTCAAGGGGATAAAGAAAGGTTCGAGGGCATCTGCTGAGGACTGACGGAGAGGAAGTGGTACTGACCGTCCCAGCTGAGCCCCTGCAGACCTTCTCTCAGCTGTTTACAGTCTCTGTTGAACCTCCAGGCGTCGTGCATCACCTCGTTCAGCTTCTCGTCCTCGTTCTCTCCTGGACAGACAAAAACATTCCCCTCAGATGCTGCCGTCTTTCTCTCTCAGACATTTTTGCAATGGCAGGAGAACACTGTCTCGGTATCTACAGCTCATGCAGCCTGGTGACAATTCGAAGGAGAGTATCTAGAGAATTGCTGAATCATAATAATAACAAATATAAAAAAGGTGGGCAGGAAAACATGAAACAGGTGATGAGTCGTGATAAATAAAGAGACACTCAGCACATGTACTCATCAAGCCTGTTAACATCAGCCACACAGACCAGGGCAGAGCTGGGAACCCTTTTAACACTGCGGCTGACAGGACGTTATATTTCAATTTCCTTTCATGTGCTTCAATACTAATTATTATTGATAAACTGCTGAGAAAATCATTAACAGTTGATCATCTGTTTCCTGAACATACGTTTTGTTCTCATCTACAACTGGAAGAAGATTAGATATTGATAAAAAAAACAAATCTACTGAATACACACTCACGTCACTCATTAATCAACACAACTTTAGGAAAAAGTGTACACAATTCATCTGTGGTGTTCTGTATTGCATCACCCTTCAGGTGTCTATGCAGTATTTTTCTTACATAAAATACTGGTTGCATGTCTGTGTTTGGTGTAGTTAGTTATAATCTCTCATGTTTTACTAACCAGCTTGTGGTAATATACACTGTGCAATGACGTCTCGTAATTTTTCCAGCGCTACGTTGGAGTCTTCCCCTCCGTTCTCTGGGTCGTGAATGAAGAAACCATCACTGGGCTTTGGGCTGCGACAGGAACATCAAAAAACATTTCGGACTCAAACATTGATATTTTATTGAATACACAGATGAACCAGGGCTATTTCCTACATGGAGAGAGAAAGATCCAGTGGAGCAATGACTGAAGAGTATGAGTGTAATCTGTGGGGCAGTGTGTCTAGACTAGAGAAATACATGAAATCATCTACTTTATGTCTCAACCTCTTTTTAAATATAATATGAGAAAAAGCTGATGAAAAAGAATTTGACAGAAGATTAATCATACCCAAGGAGTTTCCGCTTCCTGAGGATCGGGTTGTTGACAGAGTTTAGAGGCTTCAGGCTGACGTTATGATCCTGAATCCTCATGTTGGCCAACTGCTCAGCATGGGCCTGCTGGATACCTGCGACTACAGCCTGGGACAGAGCATCAGAGGGGAGGAGGAGGAGGAGGAGGACACTATAATGCATGATATGATAAAGTAAGACGGCTGACGACAGGGGCCCCTGCTGGTGACTTCATTCAGGAACAGCAGGACGGCCGAGCAGCCTTGGTGCAGTGCGATTCTTTCACTTTAACTCCCCACTCACCTTGTCCATCATCATCTGGGCGGACGGCAGCACGTTGTCTAGCGCCTCGGTGCTGTTGAGCCACGGGTGATCCAAGACTCCCTCAATCGTCAGCCTCTCCTCTGGCTTCACCTTCAGCAGCCTGAGGGGAGCAGGTGAGGACGGGAGGGGGAACAGAGGGATGAGGAGATGGATGGAAATAAGGAAGAAGGAGAGAAGGAAGGAGATATGAGAGGTAAGACAAGTGGGATAAAGAAAATGACAGGAATAAGACATAAGATGCAAGCAGGAGTCTGATCACTTTTTAATACTAAAAAACTTGTACAACTTAAAAACATCTTTCCTGGTGTGTTTCAGAATTATATTTAACACGTCTCATATGTTTGACAAGTGTTAAAAATGAAGTCAGGGTAAACTGTGAGTGATTCAGCTGTGACGGTGGAGAGACATAAGAAGTTGAAAGGACCTACTTGCGAACAATGTCCTTGGCCATCTCTGAGATCTGGCTCCACTCGTCTTCAGGGAAGTCGAAGCTGGCCGTCATGATCTTCTTCCTCATGTCCTTTGGGATTGTGCGACTGTGGTGTTTGGAGTAAAACGGGGGATAGCCACACAACATTACGTAGATTATCACGCCAAGAGACCACAAGTCACAGCTCTGGAGAAAGACAAGAAACATTTATTTAAGAAAAATAAAATCACCAACAAATCAAATATGAGGAACAAGACTTCAAGTGAATTGATGCTTCTGTCAACAGACCTTGTTGTAGGTGTAAGGAGTGGGTGAGGTAGGTATTATTCCAGACTTTTCCTTCTGGTGTCTTCTTTGAGCCTCAAGTACCTGAACAGAGACGGGGGCAAAAGGGAAACATCAAAGACATTCATTTAATAATCATTTACTGTTTATGATGTTCCAGAGCCATCAAGACACAAACACTTTTCCTGTGCTGTGTTTGCTTTTTACCTGAGGTGCTACGTAGTAAGGGGTGAACTGAGGGGTCATCAGGTCGCCTTGATCTATTTTGGCAAAGCCAAAGTCACACAGCTTCACAGGCGCGTCCTGTGGAAAAGGCAGAACACAGAGTGAGAGGGATGAAAGTAGAGCAAGCACAGGAATATACCTTAGTGGCTTCTCATAAAACCTTTCACCTAGCTTATATCTCAGTGGTTTCATAGATTTTCACTTGATAGAATTTCTTGTATCTGTCACAGTAACTGCATATTGGATATTTCCAAACCTTCATCACTATCCTGGCCACAGTTTGACAGATATTTTCTCATCACAGTGTTTCAAAAAGTAAAGCACATGCTGCGGACTTGAAGTCTAGAAACGATTCTATTCATATACTATATTCTATGCATCCAGTTGATTTTTCCAAAAGTACAAGTAATGAGAACTGTGGTGACACTTCAACTGCAGCATTTACAGCTGAGATCTGTGAAACTTCCACTTACTAGAGAGTTGTCCTTGAAGAGCAGGTTCTCTGGCTTCAGGTCCCGATGCGCAATATTAAGGGAGTGACAGTGTTCCAAGGCTTGACTGATCTATAGGAGGAAGAGACATAAGACTGAGTGACCACCCTGTGTGTGTGTGTGTGTGTGTGTGTGTGTGTGTGTGTGTGTACACGTGTCTGTCTTCACCCACCTGTTTAGTGACCTCGCTGGCCATCTTTTCAGTAAAGTGCCTGTGCTGACTGATTCTGTGGAACAGTTCACCACCTTCCATCATCTCCATAACTATGAGAAGCCTCGCTCTGCAAAAAAAAGAAAGAAGGGGATGATCAGAGGAAACTGACAGAGGGGGGATGGATTTATCAAACAACACAAACACACGCACACAAGCTCTTTACCTTGGACTAGACTCATGTGGGAACTGGACACTATTTGCGTAAACCTCCAGGATTTGCACTATGTTTGGGTGTTTGGCACACATCATATGGAGACGCACCTGTGTGGAAGAGAATCAAACACGGAGTAAAGAGTTAACGTTCCATTTTCAGTTTAAAATCATGCAAAATAACTACAACACAAAACAGAATCCCAATCCTTTATACAAACAGTCCGTTAATCCTCATGAGGATCACAAAAATGAATTAACAGGTGTTTAAGCAGAATTTAGCATTTGAAGTTGTTTCATCTTATTGCTATACATTAATCTGTGTGTCTACAACATTCAGTTTTAACAAGTAAGGTGAGTGACGCAGTACATTTTCATATCAGAGAAGAAACTGGGTGATGGTTTTTTTAGAGAAGATATTTTGACACGTCACAGCAGAAAAGCACAGGCTCCTGGGCTGAGCTGCACTGTTTTACTTCAGTTTCTGGACTGATCGATAAATTTGCTCAACACGGTGTGCCCTGCCGTATTAAAAAGACAGTGCACACAATGGATTCTTAAGTTCTCTACAAATGTGGCAGCTGCTGCTTTGTGTTGGCATCAGTTGAAGATGTTGTTTACCTCTACTAAACCTCTCCTTTTGTAAAATAGGAGCTTTGACACAACAGCTGCAACAGTTTTCTCTTTATTCAGTCGTGTTTATCATTACAAGAAACTGCCTAAAGAACTGATTCTACAAACTGCAAATTATACAACTGAGCATGAGGAGGCATCTGCCAACTCATTATGCAGCGTCAGTCTAAGCAGAGAGTAATTTGCAAGAGGGACCGAAACCTTGTAGACCAGAAATGCAAATTGACCTCTTCCTTACACATACTTAACCTCCCCCCCTCTTTTAAAAGATAAGTGCCTATAAAATATTTTGATTTCGGAGGTAATAACAAGCGTCTATTTGCTAGTCAGTGACAGCTTTTCACAGTTCAGCAGTGAGAACGCTGGTGTGAAGTCTGTGTTGCTTGTTTTGACTGGATGTCTCACTGCTCGACTGCTGCTAGAGCTGCTTGATCAAAACAGAAGGCTGCTAATGACATGGAGAGGCTGCGAGACAAACTGGTCACCGCAGGAAGACGGCGTCGCAGACAAAGAGGCACAGGAGACAGATTGACGAGGGAACGGGAAACAGGAATTAATAAAGACAGATAACAGGCGGGCAGATGGAGCATATTGACACGGCCAAAGACAACAAACAACAGGCATTAATCACAGCCGCAGCGGAGAGTCCTCTAACCTCATTTCTGGCCTTGGGGCGATCGATGAGGATCTTCAGGGCCAGGCGTTCCTGAGTCGACTTCTTCACACAAACTCTGAGCAGGGTGGGAAACAAGAGTCAACTATCACAGAGCACGACACGCCAATTATTGTCTTTCTGAAGCGCGACAGGTACAACGGTGTTGGATGGATGAATTTAAACACATTTCTGTAAAAGGTAAACACAGCCAGGCATGTATCACATTCTTATCGGTATAAAAAAGAGACAACATCATCATAAAATCAGGTCACTTCTCTAAATATGTCAATCTGTTCCCTATTAGCTGTACTGCTTATCCTTTGAGGATGCAGGGACGTGATCCCAGCTGACACACAGAGAGAGAACACACTCGACTCAGGTTATTTCAGGAGTGACATTTTGACAATCAAGATTCTCTAATTAAAGCCCACGCAGCCACGGGGCAAACATGCAGAATCCAGACAGCAGGTTCAAACACATTGCCATCTTGCTGTGAGGCGAGAGTGCTAACCACTGCAACAACCCCAAATTATCTCAAATGCCATCAATTGTTTGATATGATGCCAGACAGTCTCAAGTCTTTTCCCTTGGCAAAACACAGCTGAATTAATGTGTCATAGTGTGTAGTCTTATGAAAAGACAGGGGCTATAAGCCTGACCTGACATTTTTGTTTCCATTAGAGAAGCTTCAACTGGAGAATGCCATTTTCTGCCGTTTTATTTGAAAATAAATATGACATTTTGATTGTAGATGCAGATCCATTTTCAGCTGATCAGCGAATCTGTTAATGAACTAATGCATTCAGCTCCAGTGGCTGTGATCAATGTTCAGCAGCACAGCACAAATACTTGTCTCCGGTTTAAATTTCATTAAAATGCTTAAAAAAGCTTTTTTTGTCCAATTCTTTGTGCTTGAATGTAGTTTTGAAGCTGATAAACCTCCGCACCCTTCTCAAAGTCTGGGTAATGTGTGCTGGGAAATAAATTTGTTCCAGCACTTTATAAACACAGAGAAAAGAGAGCAGCTGACTATGCGGAGCTCCGAACTGTATTTTGTCAACACAACAGTTTGTTTTGGGGAATATGAATCAGGACTGCATGTATGTTACGAGAGTAAACCCGAAGAAAATCCTCAATGGGTGTTGAATATTTTTCATTGTGACATGAAATAAACTGAAAATCCCTGCCAATGGTTTTCTTCACACTGGGATTGTAACAGTACACGTTTTGACCACAGACTCAAACACGCTTCCTTTTCTGAAAAGCTCATTAACTCCTTCAGTGACTCAAATTTGAAGTCGAATTAAAACAGTTGCCTCTGGCCCTTAAACTAAGATTAGACTATTAAAGCTTTACTGCAAAAAACATTCTACATAGGCCAAAGTTCAGTTCACTGGAAAGCAATACGTAATGAATCACTATGAGTCAGGAGGAAGTGAGCTTTGGGAACGGATAAAAACTAGACAAAGGTCTGAGTGGAATGCAGAGTCAGAAAAAGAAATAGAGGGGCTGAGCAAGATTTGCCAGAAAAACAAAGAACAAGTACAGCTTAAATCATAGAGTTGAAGAGTATGTTGATGCAGAGACCTGATGAGTCAGTTTCTCAGTATTTTTGCCACTTGAGGCCAAAACTATAGAAAATGACACGTTGTTCACTGCTGATCCAGAACTGGCTGGGATAGCTTCAAGGTGCTGAATGGAGCGGAGGAGTCGATATCAGACGTTGATATATTACAGCTGGAATCAGCAGGGCAGTGAGACCTGCACAGGCGACACTGCACACAGCCTAAGTGGACAGAACTGGACTCGGAGCACTCGCTGCCTCGCTGGGACTTATTGTAGTAAATGAATAAATCTCAGGATATATACAAGTTATTTATACGAGCACCAATTGTCAGTGACAGCTGAGGCAGGAGAGGAGAATACTGATGTGCACCGGCAGCTTTAAGAAGTGGCAAACAGCTGTTTTTATCACTGAGCCTATGTCTGAACATGACAGAGATACTCCATACAACACTGAAATTAACTGGTGGTGATTCGATTTACAGCACAACACAACTGCACTCTGTCCTCCAGATTAACCACATAACTCTGTGCATAACAGTTTAAATGTAAAAACACTCGAGTCATTGCTGCTTATTGGTAGTATTACACACAAATGTGCTGTCCTGTTATTCCCCATGTCTTAGAGTGGGAATGATTACAAAGAAGAATGCACAAATCAAAAGAAACTGCAGAGGTTTAACCCTGGAACATACGGACATCCACTAGCTTTGACTACTTGAGCTGAGTGCAGCTCCTCAAAAGAAGGTCAGCTGCTTTGCACAGTTTCCTCTATAGCATGTTGACAACAGCCTGCAAGAGCCTGGACACAAAAAAGAAGTCAAAAACAGGCGACGATCGTTTCACTCAAGGGTGTACGGGACAGACGCTGAGCTGGAGATGTCTCAGATGCTGTACCTGCGTGGACTGAGTCTGTTCCATGACAGCCACCACTCGGTTGAGTAAATGCCGTCATGAATATCAGTCCTCTAATCATGTCTGATGTTTTTCATCAAGATCAATGTAGGTCGGATTTCTCCGATCCTAAATAACGCCAGTTCCAAATTGGCAGCTCCAACAAGAGTATCCCTTTCTCAGCAAGTGAGATGCTACAGATGCAAACAGATGCTATAATGATGTCTCCTGGTCATGCAAAACTACTTTTTCTGGTTCTAATTCGATAAAAACAAAAAAATTATGCAATACTGTCCCATCAGCAGCAATCTGACACAGTGCACACACAGTTAAATCAGTAGAAACAATGACATTTAAATGGTGAAGAAACAAACTGTGTCTCACCTGACTGGTCCACTGATGCCGGCTCCCAACTTCTGTGTCCAGTTTATGTTGTACTCATCCAGAATCGATGATTCCTGTTGGGAACAGAAACCAAAAAAAATACCCATTCAAAGATTGAAAGAAGAAGAGAAGCAAACTATTTAATCAAATAAAACTCTTGCTAATATAATAATGAGAGTATGGATCCCTTTCACTTTTTCCCAGGAATCATTATAGTTTTACGTCATGCAACACAATCAACAGCCCAGAGCCAACTTGCATCCCCCGGGGGAAAGAAAAACCAAACACACATGGTAAAAGAAAGACCACTCCCAATCATTATCACAACACAGGTCATCAAGTGAACTGGTTTGTCATAATACAGACTTTAGAGTTTCGCTGATTCTACAGATGTTCTACTCAGTGAGAGCAGCGGATTGGGTGAAAGCAATCTAAGCCATTACTACCTGTCTAGATACCTGATAGTGCTAATCCTTAACTCATTATTCTTGAAAAACAGGAATGTCGGCTGCTATGAAACATCTAAACTGTATAAAATGTCAACTTAATGACTGCTGCCTATAGAGTGATAATAGAAGTGGGGTGTGATCCTATCCTGAAAGAAGATGGTTGAAATTATTCAAATCTAGTTCTTACAATGTGCTGGGTTTGTATTACATTTTTAGCTTTGTGAATGTTTCCAGTCTTGAGAGGTATTTACATAAAAACTGTTCAATGACTCATAATCTGTTTAAACTTGCATATACCTCGGAGTCAAGATAGTAAAATTATTAAAATAGCCATTTTTCTGAAAATATCTTGGTCTCCGCCAGCAGAATATGATAAATCAGGAGCCACTGTAAACTGGTGGCAGTGAGTCGTAGGGAGGAGACACTGTACCGTCATGTCTCCTCCCTATGACTCCTTGCCAGCCTCTTCACAGCTCTGTAAACGCAATGAACTTCATGATAATCAGGATAATTATGCAACACAAACTTAGGCGCTCATATTCCCCACACAGCTGCACAGAGATCCGACTTCCTGTCACCCATTATCCAAGATAATATGTCTAACAAACCTCCTTACCAATTGGCTTAATTCAATTTGAGGTTTTTCCAAACCAGATAAGAGCAAGTTCACAGGGAATTGGCATGGTTTGTAAATAAATGCAAAAACCACCTGCACCCTCAACAGATCAGCTGCATCATATTAAATACAAGACACAATAATATTAACTTGATTCCTGAGAGCGGTCAGTTTAGGCAGAAACCACACAGGCTTTTTGCATACTTGGTTCCAAACCACGTAACTAAACCTGTTCAGAGAAAGTTAGTCATGCACTCCAGGTTTACCATGATCAGTTTGTGGTTCAGGTTGTGCAAGGCTCTTGACACCAGAAAGTCTGGATTAAGCAGGTACACCACTAATATTTTCTCTCTCATGATAATGGCCCCAGTATGCATGATGGGTGTGTTCCAGTTTCCAACTACTACTTCTTTCTGCGAAACCAGGGGCCACTTGAGATCACATATTACTGCTGACATAGTTGCCCTGGCAGAGACACATTGATGGGACCAGTTCCAGGAGCAAATCCCAGAGCCAGGGACAAATGGAAATACTGGTTAGTTAATGACCATGATCCTGCCAGATAGATCCAAGCTCCACGGTGATGTTTGTCATGAGAAACACTTTTCCACGACACACTTTTCAGGTGCAAAGAGACAATGGGTGAAAAGTCAAGCTGTCTTTTTATTGCAATCATTACTAGAGGGATAGGCAATTAAGATCAAATAGATAGAAGTAACACCATCCTGGGCAAAACCAATCAAGTAAGTAAAACAAGCATCTGCAATGGTCTCCAATCCCAACAAACATGTCCACCATGTTCCCTTGATGCTTCACGGGTTTGTTTGTTTAACAACCAGAGCCGATCCCTTCAACAAAGCAAATTGACAACAATATCTACTTGAACTAACATTCACCTTGATTGTGTTTAAATTACCTTAATGAACTTGTCTGCGTTGTTGTCCTCCGACATGGTGTCCTGCGTCCCGTGGAGCTCAGCCAGTTGACAGTGGAAACAAAGCGTCTTTCTCTGACCTTTATAAGTTTCGGTCTGGCAAACCTGGGCTGGGACCAAGGCTTGTTATATTGCCGCTAGAAGCAGGACACGGCCATTGGGGCGAAGCGATGTCCGACCACCGATCAGCCAAAGACCCGAAGCCCACCAGCCGCTGTGATGGAACGGTAGATCGGCCCAGCTCGGCTCACAACGTCGGGGTCCGACTCGCTCTTCCAGTCGCCTTGAATCCACGGTAGTGACCATGTAGAGCGTCAAACCACGAGCGAGGTGACCAGAAAAGACGAAGACAAGTCCAACGAGGAGCGACCCACCACTTTTTGACGGGCGCAGAACATGGGACCAGGCGTGTATTTTTAGCCGGCGCAGGGAGAGCGGGGCTCTGCTAACACTGCGAAAACACTGGGGCTGCTAGCAAAGGGAGCGGGTGCCACGATCGGAGCGGAGGGTTTCACAACAATGGGGACATCCAGAGATAAACCGGGCTAGAGATAACATCAGAATGTCCCTGTCTTCGGGGGAAGCCGGGTCGGTCTGACACTGTGGGCACACCGTGTTCCCAAAGCAGCGGCGGCGGTAGCCTGTTATGTCGTCGAGTCGAGCCCGGTTGTGCGCTAGCGAGCTAGAGCTAGCTCCGCTGGCAAGTTAGTTTCCCAGCTCCGCTCAAAGCCTCGGATAATAATAACAACATTCCACGAGGAAGTATAACAACCGTGCGCGTCCGGACAGAGAAGCGACGCCGTCTACGTGAATGGGAAGGTTATAAAGAAGAATGTGTTTCACAGGTAGACAAGGAGAGAGACTGGTTTACTAATCCCACAGCTTCTTGTCAGTGGGAATACACAACCCGAGTCGGCACTACGCAATAGCAGCCCGAGCATAACGCCTGATGGAAAGTACTCCCCACCCCCCTCTTTCATAAATCCAGGCAAAAATGTTGAGGTATACTTTTTCCCCTCTAATGATGTATACAAATTTATGGCACTTATAAATTTCAGCATGGCGTTTAATGCATGTAATTGTTAATAATTTCAATCAAATACGTTTGGGACGGTCGCCCTTCGGTGGGTCCTCGAGAGGTCCCAGTTTGCAGACTGAAGAATAAACCCGAGGATGCAAACAAAAACATTCTGGACACAAACCCACAACTGAAGATAACACTCGTGTGATCGGGACGTTTCCTGTGACCTTTCACTGTGCTGCCGCCCTAAAATAAACACAAACAAATGTCAAAACAAAGAAGCAGAAATAGTAAATTCTCTCCACTGTAGTTGTGCTTCGTTTTTTAGTATTTGCATTTTCTGTTGCTTTATACAAAGGGTTTACTACAACTGAAGGCCAACATTTTACTTTACAACATTGAATATTTACCTTAATAAAGAAACGCGATGATGATTAATGGACTGATTTCTTATTTTATCCATAAAATTGATCGGAGTACTTTATTAATCCCAAATTGACGTTGCAACCTCTCATAAATCACAAACACAGAAGTAAGTCCCAAACATCGTGTTTAAAGGTTAGGTCACTTATATATATATCCATATGAATAAAGTGAAAAATAACAATATTATAATAAATATTTAGTTTACAGGCAGATGTTTCAGAGAGCAGAATATGTGACCAGCAAATATGTTGAATTTTTGCTTGAAAATTGTGATCAAAATCTGATTTACTTATTGGTTATATTATATTATTCAATGAGCATATCTTTAAAAAACAAATGAAACTTGAACAATTTGGTGTTTAAACAATATTAAGATTAAGTACAGATAAAATACAGAGTGTGTAGAGTGTAATTAATTGCAATCAAAAGTTAGGGCAGTCAAATACGTCAAAAGTAAGCCTATCTTTGCCAACTGTTAAATATTATTCTCTGGGTGGCAGCCATGTGATACAGAAGACTTCAGGATTTCTTTATGTATTCTGGATGCAAATAATAGTGCAGTGAGTCAAAATCCTAAAAGTATCTCAAAATCCACAGAGGGTTAATTCAAGAAACACGAACTGAAGCTTTTTGAAGGGCCCTCTGTTCATTATCTGAAAATCTGTAGGTAGATCTTCAAAGTGCTGAGTCTGCAAGATAGCCACAACAAATCTCATTATTTGAATGTATTATCCAACAGTGGATGGAAAATCTTGAATGGAGAATGGGAAGACTGGAAATAGGTGTCATCTGACAAGTTACTGTCAGATGACAAGTTATTCTTGTGCTTTATAGGGATGGTGGTGGAGAGATCAGTCATTCGCAGGATGACGTTACTCTGATCAAAGCGTCATCGTCATCTTGTGACTTGTTCAAACTCGATGTGTGTTAATTATTGTGCAGACGACGTGCACGGACACTCAGTGTGTACCTAATGTGTTTGTCCGTTTGCGCTGTGTGTCTAAAGTATGTTCGCCGGCTCACGTGGATGCCTCAAAACACCTATCGAGGTTTCAGGGACTTCCTGAAAGTAGTTCCGCGTTGCAGCGTCGCTCGATGCAAACAGAGGGGTTTCTTTACGCTTCTATCGGCGGCTCGGAGGAAATAACACAACGTTAATATTTTGCATCCTGTCGGTGGTTGTCAAAGAATACGGAGAGGGAATTTTCGATCCGCTGCGTGAGGTTATCAGGAGCCCTTGCGTCTTTCAAATATCCCTCCGCTGTTTTTTGTCCCCTTTCAGACTGTTTTGGTCTTTTTGCTGTTAGCAACGGAACGAACCCGAGATAGCAGTAAACCCTATTTTGAGATAATTGCATTTTTTGTTAGAGTCACACAACGAACCGACGAGGGCTGTAACGCCTCCGTTTGTTTGTCACGAGCGATTGGCACGTGTTGTCTTTTTTAAATTTCATTCTTTTTTTGTCTTTAATAGCAGATGTACGGATTGCTAATTTCGCTAGCCACCGTTAGCCAGCTAGCCTCCTAGCAGCGCATCTTCATCGGGAGGGCACGCTCACATTAGCCCGCCAGCTAACGTTAGCGAGCTGTCACGCCACCACACGCCCGTCTTGTCGTCCGAGAGATTGCGGCGCGGAGCTGGTCGTTTTGAGACGCCGTCTTTTATGGGATCACCATGTCAATGAAGGCCGGTGGAAATCGCAGCAAGCCCGGCGGTGGCAGCGCCGCTGGCGCTCCTGCCCCTGGTGCCGGAGGAAGCGGCGGGGGACGGCAGAATCTGGGCAGGTCTGTCACTTTGAAACCGTTAAACTAGCGAAATAAAAACGCACCGGCGGTCGGGTTGTGGGCTCGAATCCGAGCCCCCGGACCCCACCGCGTTGAACGGAGGCGGTTTTGGGAGATGACATCAGGGGGAACGAGCAGAAAGCAGTCCGTGTTTGAGAGCGTTTCGTGGGCCTTGCGACGTGTTGGTCACCCAGCGCATCGCTCTGCAGTCGAGCTAGCGAGGGCCCGGCTGCTCCCTTTAATCGTGTTGCAACTTCGACGTGACGTAGTGCACGCTGAATAAAAATGCCCCGTGTTTCTCTGTGCTGATGTATTCTGACATGTTTGTTAGCACTAACATCTTCCCCTTCGCGGGTGTGTGTGGTGTGTGTGTCCGTGGAGCCATTGGTGCCAGTTTACTCCCAGCTCCTAGTCAACCTAGCTAGCGTTAATTAGCCATTTGACAGCCCCATGCTTGTTATTCAGTGCACTTGCCTCATTCGCTTTTATAACGGGGACGCATCCTGGTCACTTTCCAGCCTCGTACAACAACTGTGTGTGTGTGTGTGTTTGTGTGCATGTGTGTGTTCACTCGACTGTCATGTTGCCTCGGAGCGTTACCGCAACATTGCTGCAAAGGCTTTGCCAAGAAACAGGGCGAAAAAAGCGTGTGGGCGCACGGCATCCGAGGAAGAGGGGCGGGTGTGCAGGAGAAGTGGGATCCACACATCGACGGGATTTCAACCTTGACGTTGCCCGTGTGAAATAGTGTCCTTGAAACATGACATTTCTGCACATGTCCTCCCGAGATCCAGCTAACGCTCACTGACAGTGCATGGGGGGCTGCAAGCGGATTTATTTTCTCTGGGTTTAAAAAAAATGTGGCCAGGCTTCTGCTCACCGGTCACTAGGACAGCGTGTCCATTCATTGCGTAGGTCGTCATCTATTGAGGTCGTGAGAAGATGGTGTAAAACGAATGGATGAGCTCCAAGTTGGACACACGCATGCAAAAAAACCCTGCTCATTTCCCTTCTAAATAAAGCTGATTACATTTGTTTTACTGTGGAGGATTGTGTTACTGCTCCATGTACCACAGCGATCACACTGTAGGGGAAGTGCCCATTGCCCACACTGAGTCAAGTGAGAATGCCTGGCCCCGTGCCAGCAGTTGAACAAGGTGCATTTTAGGACATGCTTGGGGAAAAAATGTAGGCTTCAGAGTATTTGGCTGGCAGCTACTCAAACACATTCCACACACCCTGGGAATCTGTGGGAAAACATCAGAATCTTCATTGCATTAAACACGTGTAATGGATTTGCATTCAGTAGATCTTTCGGTGCAGATTAATTTGTATAATTCATGTTGGAAGATGATTCTCTGGCTTTACCCTCTTTAACATGTGCAGCAGCAGCTCTGTTCTCTCTGAAGAATTTACACCATCACCTCATGAGATCTTCGGCCAGCCTCGGTTTCAATATGCAAGCACGATGTTCAGTGTTAATGATGCTGAGTTCTAACAATGTCGTTTTCTTTTCCTTTCAGGGGAAGACACAGTGGTAAAGGTCCTGCAGCAGTAAGTCGTTCTCTAATTCTCATTAGTTAGTGGGAAAAGGCTTATTAAACATAGACGTGTATCATTATTCGTTTGGAATACCTGGGTACATTATTTTATCTAAAAAGAGCTTTTGAGAATTGACACAAGGGATTAACGCCTCTTCTGTTAATTTGGCCTGTGCAGTCATTCCGATAAAATATTGTGTTATTGAAAGGTATTTAATGAGGGTTAAAGTTAAAAAACATGGACCCGAGATCAGGGATTGGATTTGTATTTATTATTATTATGCATTCTAAATCTTATTTGTTTAAAATGGCCATGAGAGCCTATTTACCAACCATTTTCTTTGCAAATGGTAACTTCAGAAGTTAACAGTGTTTTTTTTCTTTAGGTCATTTTCAATGGTGTATATGCAAATATGAGGATGGTCCATGTCTTGACTTCAGTTGTGGTATGTTTGCTGTGTGTCTATCTTATGTTTTTGGGATGAGGTTCCACATAGTATCTGCTAAATTGTGTCTCATACGTACTTACCACAATGCACAGAGGAAAGATAATGGTTACACAAAACTTAGTCGGAGACGGCTGATGTAAATCATGCTTAATGCAAATGAATTAGTAACAGCAGCATGCACTGCAGTCTGTCTTTCACCACATGCTGCTCCTTCAAAATGTCTGTGCTGCAATAAACAAAGTCTCTGTGATTTGTAGAGACAGCTGGTTGCATAAACAAAGCAGAGATTGATCAATCATTTGTCCGTCTTGCAGCAGATGGGTCTCTGAACCTGCCTTTTTTTTTGGGTGGGGGGGG
The DNA here is from genome assembly GCF_949316205.1 of Platichthys flesus. Lineage (NCBI taxonomy): Eukaryota > Metazoa > Chordata > Actinopteri > Pleuronectiformes > Pleuronectidae > Platichthys > Platichthys flesus. The sequence continues at coordinate 7,748,181 of NC_084947.1, forward strand.
GGGGTTGTCTAAATTGACATTGACACTTTATTGAATGCCTGCGTGTTGCATACAGTGAATAATGATAGCCTTTTTTTTATTTATAGGGGACCAAGTGTGAGCTGAAAGTGAAAGATGGTGCAGTCTATGAAGGAGTCTTTAAGACATATGGTCCAGAGGTAAGGATCACACACAGTGCGATTTTCTTAATAGGTATGGAGTTAGATTTGTTATTTCCTCAATAGCCCCACTAATGATTACGGTTAGCTGTGCTGGTATGCCAGTGCCTTTCCAGCAGTCGGTAGTAACATCACCCCTGAGGTGGCTTCAACAAAGATCACCCATTCCACTTTTCCTTTTATGGAGGGCAGCTTCATTCCTTTTTAGGTCGAAGTATTCCCCAATCTTCCTTCTTTGGGGAAAATTTCATTTTGCACAAGTGAAAAGCTTCACCTGAGGCGAGGTGGAGGTTTGTTTTCTGTCCAGTTCATGTGCTTCTTACTTCAGCTCTTGATGAGATGCCAGTAACGGACATTATTCCCTGTTTTCACACAAAACCGCACTCATATTTATGTATCTTTTTATCCCCCACCCTTTACAAGGTCTGCCTTATACTCCAGGAGAAATTGAATTTGGTGGGCCTGCACAGGCAAACACACCGCTTTGTTCTGAGACCAAAACAAAGCATCACATTTGGCTTTTATTATCACAGTGTGCAAGCTGAGCAGTCAAACATGCTGCAAAGTCCACACAGTTGTATTCACCCTCCCCTCTGTACGACGTTTCTCAAATATGTAGTGTTTGATTTCAGCACTTGTGTTTTCAGTTTTTCCTCAATAGTATTATACAAGTTGTAGTGTTGTAACTTCTTGTTTTGAGGCCTTATCCGCTTCCACTGGTTCTTCATCGTATCTGTAGATGGGGCTTTTGCTACATTTCCGATTCCTCTTTAATCCTGTTTAACCAAACTTTCCCCCTCAGTGTGACCTGGTGTTGGATGCAGCCCACTGTAAGAGCCCTGAGCCGAGCATAGGCCCCAGGAAAGAGGATATTGTGGAGAGCATAATTTTCAAGGCCTCAGATGTGGTAGTGGTGACCTTCAAAGATGTTGACCTGAGTTTCGCCAAGAAAGGTACTGAGCGCATTCATATTGATTTGATCTAGGCTCACAAACTGCAGTCTTTGCCTAGTTGTGTACATACTAGGTACTACACACACTACATATGAAACGGACATTTCTAAGTAGATGGCTTTGTATTCATTTCACACACCCAAAATAAACAATTGTCCCCGTTAATGCCAATCAGTGCATGCATACAACATATTGATCTTCAGTTTGTATTCGCCATCTTGATGTCAAAGGCTTTGCCAGGAGTTAAATCTTGTGCGTGTGCTCTGATTGCTCAGCCATTGAAGACTAATTTGATCTGCTGATTGGTCGGAAGGTTGCCCTGGTGCAGCAAGGACACTCAATAAAGTCTGAATGAGTCTCCTTCCTCTGATTCATCTTGGCCCATACAGGTCTCATTTGAATGATAATCAACTCTGTGGGAGGGATTATCTTTTGGATCAAATATCTTATCTGGTTATATTTAACTAATGTGGACTGAGTGGAAAGTTTTGCACAACAGTATGACATCCAAAGCACCATCTCCATTATTAGTGATCATGTTACATGGTCAACAAGACAGTTAAGTTCAGTGTTTTTGAAAACTATTATTATTATTGCAGTTTTTAAGTGGAAGGTACATATGTTTTTCACCAATTTATAAACAAATGGGACATGTGGAGTTTGCTATACACGGCTTGACATAAAACCATGAAAACTCCACTCGAGTTGTAAAAAATGGAAACATCCTTCACTTTTTGCAATTCTCCTCGCACCTCATTGATCCACATCCAAGAATTGTTGAATAGGAATTCAACTGTTGGTGTGATCGGCAGTCAGTCATTGTATCTGTCAGTCCATCTTCTGACTGTGTCTCATCTGTCTGTCTCTCCTCTCCAATGGTCTAGTCTCCTCTGATACAGGTAATATATGGCTGTTTTCTCCTCTCGCACTTCTCTGTAATGCACTCAGACATACATGCATTATAAGCCCAAAAATCTAACTCAAATAATTTGGAATCTGCAAGTCTTGGGCCTGATCTGTTGCCTTCCTGCTACATTTGAAATCTAATTTGGTGATTGAATTTGAGTATCACTGACTTTCATACAACCTAAAAATAACAATTCAATGTCGGATGCAGGTCAGTCTTGCTCCTTGTTTTCACCAGATCCCTTTTTGTTAATCTCCAGACAGGATGTTGCTTTCGGTGGAAGAGTTTTTCTCTTTTCCCCCATCACTTATCCGTTGAGCTTTTAATGAGATGTTAGCGTGGGCTCAATATTGAAGCCATGGACATTATACCTATTATATGACCTTATGCTTACTTATATTGAATCTGTCAAAAATATACAGCTACTAGTGTTAAATGTTTAAAGTGGTCAACTTACAGAAATTTCATTTTGTTAGTTGTTTTTAAGTACTTTTAAAGTAGAATACTTTTTGTTTACATTTTTACTAATTTTATATAGATCCAAGCACAATTAAAGCTTGTACATAGACAACTAGAAGAGGACAGATTTTTTTTGTTTTATCTTATTATGCAGAGCATTATTGTATTTTCCTAAAAATGAGATTTTGCTGCAGCACTTGATCTCAAATCTTACTCGAGTAGAACTCGGGTCAAATCACAGTCAGATGGAAGATGAGAAACTCTACATTATTTCTGTAATTCCATTGAAAGCAACAGCTTGAAAAGCCCTGACAAACTACCAACTGAATTTGATGTCTTAGCATGGTATTTAAAATCAAGTTCTGTCATGACTTCTTGATTTGGTTTGGCCCTGAAGTGCTGTAAGGTCATATAAAAAGACTGCTATCTAAATGCATGTTTGCTTTACCCCCCTCACTATGCTCACATTTGACTTTATTCACAATTTTCCTTATGTTATGTACAATACCCTCGATGGACTGTGTGCATACAACCACCTCTACTCATATAATTCAGGCCTGTCAGACTGTTTCTGAGATGCCAGTCGGACATTCTGGACCAGTTTCATGCAAGATGAGTTAGGTTTGGCTGAGTTATACAACTCCAGGTGGCTGGTATGCTTTGTGCACATAGTCCATCGATGCCAGCTTTGAGAAAGTGAGAGCAGACTTGGGCTGAACTGAGATTAGATTTCCTTTCAAACATAATTGAGGGTTTTCTTTGAGCATGCCTGTCCCTGGTTTTTGTTGAGCTAACACAATTATTCTGTGAGTTTACTTATGGTCCTGAAAGTTTGGACTATCAAGTAGTTGAACATGTTAAAGTCAGCTTTCAAAATGCGGCCCATTGCAATGCATAATAAATGTGTGTGGGGGGGTTATTGTATACACTGGGTCATACTTCAAATTCCTGATGCAGGTCAGCCAGTAATTCTTTAATTTGTAGATTTTGACACAGGCTAAGAAAGTGTTAGAGGATTATTTTTCTCCCTTTCTTTACGAGGCTTGATTCATACACTGTCAGACCAATTTATCTCTGTTAGCTTTACCAAGGCCAGCTCAAGCAATAGCTCCATTTGTTTTTGAAAGGATTTATTCTCCCAATCCAGTTGGACCCCTGTCTTGTTGTGAGTGGGTGTGCCTGGTGAACCTCCAATACCTCAATTACAAATCTTCAGACCTGGTGGTAGAAGCTCTGTAGGCATGAGCGCTTCCCTGCATAAACAGTGAAAATGCAGCAACAGGACTGCATCCCGTCTTTGGGCTCCTCTTTGTGTTGGTTGTTGGATGTGTGAGCTTGTGTGCAGCAGTCTGCTGTACACAAATATGTATTCTTTGTGTGCGTCGCAGACAACTTCACAGATGCCGCAGTGAGCAGTAGGATCAATGGCGAGCACAAAGAAAAAGATCTAGAGCCTTGGGATGGTGGAGAGACCCACAACTCCGACAGCCTAGAGTCTCTGGATACAGATGTGGTAAGAAGACCGACACACAGACACATTTGATGCTGTACTTGGAACTAAAGCCTCACAGGCCATATGATGATAGATTGGACAGTGAAAATAATAGAGAGGATATTTCATTCAGTCGACAGCATTGATCATATTTGTCCAGACCTTTTTGGAAATGATGTCACTTTCTTTGCTCCTCCCTCTCTCTTCATTTCAGTCAAATGGGTGGGACCCCAATGACATGTTCAAGTACAATGAGGAGAAGTATGGAGTGATGTCAACATATGACAGCAGCCTCTCCACATATACGTAAGTTGCTATCTTCAATGTTAATACATTTGATTTATTTAACACTAAGCCATGTGTTTTCTGGATGTAATTTTAAATATCTGGTCATTAACCTTTACTCTGCCTCTGTTTACGACGACTCAAACATGGAATCGGCTTGTTTCTCATCCCTCCATCACCCTGCTTCGCTTGTCTGACCTGAGCTTGTTTCCCAGGGTCCCCCTGGAGCGGGACAACTCGGAGGAGTTCCTCAAGAGGGAAGCGCGTGCTTCCCAGCTGGCCGAGGAGATTGAGGCCAGTGCCACATACAAGGCCCGCGTGGCCCTGGAGAATGATGAGCGCTCCGAGGAGGAGAAATACACTGCAGTGGTTCGAGGGGAGAGGGAGCCTCACACGCTTGGCAGCAGGTGAGACCGGGAGACACTTAAAAACTTGGGGTCAATAAATGCATCTCATACAACATCCTCATTGTTGTTAACTGACTCTTTGAATGTGCTTCAATACTAGCTCCCTTTAACCATTTAGCAACACAACACTGCAACATTCATGTTCCCATTGTGGAATGTAGTGTATCCTTGTAAACCTTGCTTTACACTCGTAAATATTATTAACTGTGCAAAGCACAAAGAGATGGAGTTTAACTGAGTCAGCAGCATTAATTGTTAACTTCCTTGCCTATAGGTCTGGAACATAAATCATTCATGTCTAATTGTGATAAGTGATCTAATAAAATATTCCTTTCTCTGTTTTATTAACAAGTCACAACATGTTTGTGCAGTAAAACTGACTATAAATATCACCAGAGACTATTTATCATCTTTGAGGGTGGATTTCTCCCACAGGTAATTTGTTAGTTATGAAACAAGTGGAAGAATGTGTGTTGTACACACTTCTTCTTCATTTCCAGTGCCTGTTATTTTAATATTGCCAGAAATGGATCTAAGTACCAGCATTTTTATATACTATTGTTATTTCAATATTATTTATATTAGTATGAGCATAAGGATGAGGGCAGAAGTACATGAGCTAAAGGTAGGCATTCTGTATCTCAGGCTTGAGAAGCTCCTTATTCAGGCCTGAAAGAATGACGAACAGTTCCACTAAGCAAACAGCAGCTGCTCTCAGAACAAATAAGTTCCCTGGTAGTAAAAGAAAACATGCTCATGTTGGCATGAAAACATTTACTTAGCTGAATATAACAGAGTGTACAATTAATTCCACCCCTTTTTATCTTGACTATTGTTCTGTATATATTGAACTCAACCATCTGCCTCCATGTGTATGTGTGCAGGGAGAACAAGTACATTCCTCCAGGTCAGAGGAACAGGGAAGCAATGTCTTGGGGACCAGGACGTCAGAATTCACCTCGTCTGGCTCCAGGCTCAGCCGGGCCCCCGACCCCTCGACCCGGACCTCACGACTACAGTCCCAACTCTGGAGCCGACCAGAGGGTTGTTAACGGAGGTGCGTGTCAGGACATAAACACACAAACATATCCTGTTACTTGCCACTCAACATTTATTGGATAGTGAGTGATTATATTGACTTGGAATTTCTATCTTCTCTGATTAACTGGTGGTGACTGTGGTTAAGAGCGTCCATTTCTTTTTATATATTTATCGTACTTATTAGTAATCATTTAATTCTCCCTTGCCATTCTGTCTCATATTTATTAATCTCCCCCTTCTCTCTATTCCTGCTGTACCTTTTGTTTTCCTCACTTTACCTGCTCATCATCTGCTCTTTGTCATCCTTGATCATTTGTCCTTCCCTCTCTTAGGTTCATCCCATTGGCCCTCACCCTGCCCGCCTCCTTCCTCCCGCCCCCCCTCTCGTTACCAGTCTGGCCCCTCCTCCCTGCCTCCTCGGGCGGCCACGCCCACCAGGCCACCCTCCAGACCCCCCTCTCGACCCTCCAGGCCTCCCTCTCATTCATCCTACCCCTCCTATCCTTCCTCCTCATCCTCCTTTTCCCACCATGGGCCCACCTCGCCAGCCTCCACTCTGCCCAAACGCATGTCTTCAGAAGGTACCCACATCAGTGTGGAGTAGACCTGGGCAAAAGCATGAGTTGAAGGTGGATGGATTGAGCCCAATGTGGAACTGACATCCCCGAAATGTTGAAAGCTGTTTGAAACTGTCTTAATAATAATAAATATGGAAATTACGTTCAAAATTAAATTTGCCCAGGTCTAGTGTGCAATAACAGAAATAGGTGAAGTTGCTTTTTCAGGCTGATTTGGGGTCAGATTTGTCATTTCCACACGATATAGAAATTGTGAGGATTTCCACAAAACTGATCCTTTATCAGTGCATCAGGCAGTTTCATCTTGGCATGTGGGTGCATCACGGTGCGTGCTGTGCTTTCTGCGTAGCAAGAGTCAAGCCGACAAAACGACAGGATTTTAAACTACTTTCCAACAGCAGCAGTGTTAGGGACATGAGCACATAACAAAGAAGGAAACGCTTTGGCTGCTGAGGGATTGAAAACAAATATTTCTAATATTTCAAGATGCAAAGCCAGATAAAGATTTGAATGAAGCAAAGTAAAGATGCACAAATCAGCTTGAACTGACGGATGTCTTATCTAAAACAACTTTACCCGTTGGTTCTCTCACACACACACACCGTGCTTTTGTCACATTATCCGTGGGCCCCATTTGTTCTCCAGCACATTGAATTTGAAGAATATCAATGAGCACGTTGTTAAAATATGTAGTTAAAGCTTTTATTTGGTGTTTATACATCCGTACTGGATGGACTGTTCAGGAATTCTCAGATTTGCATAAATGGATCCCAAATTTAATTTACCAAAAAGTATTTGATAAGTTATGATAAAACTTAGGATGAACTTGTCATTTAACATTTCTAACATTGACCTCTTTGGCTTAACATATTTTAAGCCTGTTGCATCTCTGGTTCAAGATGTTTTGGGGTCATAGACACGCCACCGTCTTCCATGGTGAAGTATTTGTCACTGTTCTAAAACACACATGAACCTCTACTCTCTGAATAAGTGGAAATAATAACTTACACTGTCCAAGTATTTATAGATCACGTTAATACTTTTTTCATATGTATATACAGTGAAATTTATCTGCACAAACTTTGTTTAACAGTGAAATATTTAATTACGGGTTCTCCCTTCACCTTCTCTCCTGTTTCTCATTCTTCATCTCTCACTTCACTCGGTTGTGATTTGAAAAGTGTGGTGTGTTTGATCTGGTCTTTCTCCACTAACACGCATGTCACCAAATAACATAACTGTATGGTGTGATACTTAAACATTAGATTATGCTGTAATGAGCACAGATGTTTGGGTGTTTTTTCTTTTGAGTGACACAGAGGAGCTTCAGAGAGAAACCACAGCGGGACGGTTGGAAACTCTTTACTTTACCTCCGCTGTCTGTTCATGGACTTCTGTCTGTCTTTGTCCACAGGTCCACCCCGGATGTCTCCCAAATCCCAGCGGACACCTCGTGCTCACAGAGTGCCACCTTGCCGGACAACTGGCATCCCTCCGGGAGTGGACATAATTTCCCACAATGCCCCCGGAGAGGTCCCAGTGACTACACCAAGTAGGAGCAGCTCCTCTGGAGGGACATGGTCTTCAGTAGTTAGTGGAGGTAGAAAAGTTCTTTCCTTTGTTCTTTATTCCTTTTTTACGTGCTTCTATCGTGATACATTTCCAAACATGAACACACAAAATATTAATGAGAAAATACATGGAATAGAAATAGGTCATTATGTTTCAGCCTCACTGGATGAACTGTATTGAAAGGTCCTGCAGTGTTATTTCCTAATTTTCCACATATTATGTTAAGAAAACATCTTATACTTTGAATAGTTATCCTCCAATGATGGATTTTTTTGATCACTAAATCTTTCTTTCCTCAGCTCACAGACCTCGCTCCCCTCGTCAGAATAGCATGGGTGGAGCCTCCCCCGGCTCCTCCTCCCTCCCGTCACCTCAGACAGGAACAGCTCCTGTGGAAACTGTCGTCACACCAATATCAGCTTCCTCTCCTACTGCTGCTTGTCCCGCTCCCAACATGGTCGCCTCATCAACAGGAGATGGTAAGCTTTAAAAGTGAAATGTTCTTAGATGAGGGCCGAGGGAATAGGAAATACCAGGGAGGATATGAAATACCTGATTTGTGTGCCCACAGAGGTGAAGTTTTTGCAGCGGTTCCTGTAACTGTCGGATGCATTGTTCACATATGCTTGTTCTGATTATATGTTGTGTTCTGTTTAGCAAAAGAGTGTCGTGTTCAGGAGACGAGACAAACATCCCCCACGGCAAACAAGGAGAACATCAAGCCCTTGGAGAGCACGCCTAGTATCCCCAGACCAGTCTGCAAAGGTACAGTGGACAGCAGTATTTGCCTCAGAAAAGACTGTGTCAGGCATCAGAGTTTTTATGAAGATGTATCACAAGGATTCTGATGAAGTGACCATTTGCTGAGGCACCTGTAAAAACAGATTGGTCCATAATCTGATCTATAGTTTTTGGGACTAACCTCCTCATATCATCCTCTCTTCCAGGACCCCCTTCAATGGCACCAGACCACAGAAAACAAATAGATAATTTAAAGAAATTTAGTGTCGATTTTAGGGTGAGTATCTCTTTCATTCCTATAAGTAACCTCAGGTTTATCAAGCTGATCTAGAGCTTGTGTCCACCTCCTCCAACTCCCGCTTTTATTTCCCAGTTGCAGTCTAGTTCAAATCCAGACCCCGCCTTTGACCAGATGATGACCAAGCCACCTAGAGATCCAGCAGACAAGCCTAAAGACCTTCCCCTGGACAAATCCTCCTCCGTGGCGCGGGAGGACAATGAAGAGGGTGTTGTAGTGATTGCTGCTGGAGCCGCTGCGGGTGCCCCTGCTCCTTCCTCCGCCAACTCAAACACCAGTAAGCCTGGCAGCCCTGCTGCTCTGTCCCCATCTCCCTCAGCCCCAGACCTGAAGAGGGCCGGGCTGGACGTGGCATCGCAGGGAGTTCAGACAACGGCCACATTCAGTGGAGCCAAGCACGAAGAGAAGGAGGAGAAAAAGGAGGCTGTACAAGAGTGAGTGGAAGAGATGTTGTGATTTTGTTGTGATGAACTTAAATGTGTTACATCTGGAGGTGCTGTGTGTTTTTTTGTATAGTCATCCAAAAAATACACCTTTTAAACTGAATGACCATAAACATTGTAGTCTGTTTTATCCCACATCAAATTCTGCTGCCAGAAAACCCCCCATAATATCAATATGAAATATATATTAATGTAAATACTTCCAGACGGATCCTACAATATTAAGCTGTTCACTGTTTCTTCTCCTGCAGTCAAGTGAGAAAATCAACCCTGAACCCAAACGCCAACGAGTTCAAACCCAGGTTCAATACACAGGTTAGTGATCTGCTGCTGACAGACTGCACACTTTAAATAACACAAGACTATTTTTACACTACTGTTATAATGTCTCTCTCTTTTTTAATCACTCCATCAGCCCAAACCAGCCAACACCCCGACGCCCCCTCGTCCTCAGGGCCAACCCAGCCCCTCCATCGTCGTCCAGCAGCCCCCGGCTGTCTACAGCCAGACAGTCTGCTTCCCCCAAATGTATCCGCTCACCCCCGTCAGCCCGGGCGTGCAGGTGAGACACACGGCTGCATGCTGGCATGACAGATTTACTTTTTTCTTCTCAGATCATCACCCTGAACACCGAACCAGTATAATCCACTGGATTATACTGGTTCGGTGTTCAGGGTGATGATCTGAGAATCCACGACTAACCACCATCACCTTCATCTCCTAACCTGTTTGTCATCATTACTTATTTTTCTTTATTTTTCTGTCTTTTATTAATCTCTTATTACTTTCTTCGCATTTGTTTTCTAATTTTACTTTTTGAGGACCCCTCCATGATTTTTCAGTTCTTGTTTTTCTTTTTACATCGATATACAAAATATCTGCATCCCTTTGTCATCACTTTTCTTTCCCCTGAATTTGTCTGAATTTTGGCTGAATCGCTTTAAAAACTGTTTAGGTGAAACAAGCTTAGAAATGTTTAAGAAAGGAGGAATCATATTCATACGATATGTTGTCAAAATAAGATTTTCAAGAATCACTTATTGAAAGTTTTTAGTCAATTTTTTATGAAAGTTATTAATCTATACGTTTTGCCTGTATTGGTTTAAGAGAAACTTGATGATCCAACATCAGACACGTGTAAAAGATATTAACGTTGGTGAACAACTAAAGAGTGGTTCTTTTTTCCTTTTCTCCCCCTCCTCCTCCTCCTCCTCTCTCTCTCACTCCATTAGAAAAGCATAATATGGAAGGTTTGTGAAGATTTCTATTTTTTAAATCCTTTTTTTTTTTAAAGCTTAAGAGATGTTTTGCTTGCTTGTTGAAATAATTTCATCAGACGTTGGTTTGCCAACTTCTTATTGCAATTCACTTTAACCTGTATCTTACTTCTATTGGTTTCGTCTGTTTATCAAACAAATGGCTGAAAGCTCATAGGAGGTTAAGCCTCTTTGTTTTTGCTGCTAAACTGTTTCCGATAGAAATGCATGTTGTTTGATATTCTCGAGTTAAGGAGCAGAGTATGACGAGCAGCATTTGGTTTATTAGAAAACACACAATGATAGACAGTCAGAGAAAATGCATGTGTCCCCAGGTAAGAGTTAATTCCCATAACCTCAAAGGCACATTTTAATATGTTCATTTCTATGTTTGCTGCTAAAGTAAAACACTTAGTAAGAGTTGTCCTGTACAGATAAACACCAATTCACCAGTTTTTTATTTGAGGTCCTTATCGTAGATGTGATGCTTAAGTCTCCTGAGACGGCCGAGAGTAAACCTGTTTTTTCCCCTCCCCGCCCTCCCTCCAGTCTCCTGCTATGTACCAGGTGCAGATGCCTCATATGACCGTCAGCCAGTCTAAACCCTACAGACCAGGTAAAGGTGAGAATAACTATTTCCACGCTCCCTCCCACTAGTCTTCTCTTTTGGTTCAATCACTCCGAAGCTAAAGACATAGTCTATGTGGGAGAAATACTGTGTCACCTTCTCTATTCAAAGCTTCAGTTTTTTTGAATATTGAAATAACTGGGCAATAATTTACATCAAGTGAAGGTGAATGCAATGTGGGTTGTAATTCCTGTACTGTTGCTAGGCTGGTGCGTTTTTTTATCAAATTAGTTTTGTGTGTCTTTTATAATTAGTCCGCCGAAAAGTACACAGGAGGGGCAGTTTTTAAATCTAGTTGAGATTCTGTTCTCGAAAGCTTCTCCTGATGTCTTCACTCGGAGACAGACCATCAAGTCAGGATTTACAGAACAATGAATGACAAGATGAGGAGTAAAACTGAGTCTGTCAGGAAGTTGATTCATTGATAAACTGATCACACTAGCCTTGTAGGCACAGAGCTGAACGTGAAAACTACTTTCTCTAATAAAATACATTAGAAGTGATATACAGTGTCAAAAGGAAAAAAAGTTAAACAATAAATAGTAAACTATATTGCACATCATCACCTTGCAGTATTTATACAAAAGTAATACAATAAATATTAGATATTGAAGTTGACAATGTGCATCAGTGGAAAGTATTTCCCAGTTCAAAGGCTTCAGAAATGACTTTCCTATTAGGAAAAGTCAATCTCTTTATTTTCAGTTGAGTTAAGTGATAATTTGCTTCTTATCAAACAAGTCGTAGATTTTCTCACTTCTCCGTGATTCTGTTTTAGTTTTAGATTTACCGGATTTTAATGTAATCTCTTAACGCGAACCCTCCAGTACCCAACATGCCCCAGCAGAGGTCAGACCAGCACCACCCGCAGGGCGCGCCCACCATGATGCACCCAGTGACGGCAGCAGGACCACCTATTGTAGCACAGAACCCCGCCTATTCTGCCCAGTACTTCACCTGCAGCCCGCAGCAGTTCACCAGTCAGCCACTGGTCCAGCAGATGACTCACTACCAATCACAGGTAAGATTTAATCCCTCACTGCTGGTGTCAGAGCGTCAGGAGCATCCAGCATTGCTCACCACAGGAGGGCCCTCTAATACGATCCCTATGAGACCAGTGCAGTCACTGGTACCATCAGTACTGGGAGTCTTTATCCCTCCTTGCTCACTCGTGGACCACATGCCCGGGATCCGGCAGCTTGACGTGGAGGCAGCACGGTGCCAGTGTTTCCTCACCTCTGATTTGGTGGAGCTGAATCCAGGCTCCTGCTTCTTGACCCAGATCAATCTGGTGATACCGTTCGTTGTCAGGAGGAAGGAACAAGCAGCATATATTGTTTATTTATGAGGCTCCACTGTAAAAACTGCCTCGTTACTCTGCTCTCTGGCACATTTAAGATGCATTTATTAGTCCCAAACACATGCACAGACATGCAAAGGCACACTCATGCAGGTAGGTCAATTTAACCTCTGCATTTAACCCATCTGGTGCAGGACACACAGAGCAGTGAGCGACCATGTACGGCGCTCGGGAGCAGATGTTAGGGGAGTAAGGTGCCTTGCTCAGGGGCACTAGAAAGGGTAGGGAGACTCTTGGATTTTTGGACAGATCAATCCAGGTTCGTCTTTTGTTGTCTCTCCGTGGAGTCGAACCAGAGACGAACCAAAGACCTTCTCTGCCCATAGTCCAAGTTTCTGCCACTAGACCACCGCCTCTCTGTAATATTTTTCTTTTCTTTTTTAAGATGCATTTAGATTTAAATACTGTTAAATACTGTTCAGCTCATTTGACTGTTCCCTGAACCTCTAGGGACTCAGACAGTGTTCACAAACTGTGCTGCATATAACTGGAGTGAACTCCGAAAGAATGAAGCTTCTCTTCTTAACCTTGCCTGAATAATATATATATATAATATAAATGTCAATCTGGTTAATTTGTGATTGAACCTTGGGTTTGTTGGAAGATTTGATGCTACATTATCGTTGATAACAATGAGAGTTCCATACCGTCATTGTCCGTCTCCTGTCTGTCTTTGTGTGTCCTCCAGGCGCAGCATGTGTTTAGTCCAGTAATGCAGGGGGGTGCTAGGATGATGGGGCCACCCACACACGGCCAACCCAGCCTCGTCTCTTCTTCAACTACACAGTACCCAGAGCAGACACACACCATGTATGGTACGTCAGCCCACCACTTGTGTAGCTTGATGAGTACGCAACGTGCAGGCAGTGTTGTGTGTGCTGTGTTTACATGTTTTCTTACTACCATTGATTTTTGTCCCAAAGTGTCTCAAGGGCCGATGCCTCAGCAGTACCCCCACCCCAGTGCCACTTTGCACGCTCACCCCCAGCACCCGCAGCCCTCTGCCACGCCTACAGGCCAAGGCCAGCAGGGTGGTCCCCAACAGCATGGGGGTCCTCCAAACCACCCAGCAGCCAGCCCAGTCCAGCACCCACAACACCAGCAGGCTGCTGCAGGTCAGTCTGTTACGATGGGAAGCTTTGATTTCACTGTGCTGGATATTCTCAATGAACCACTGTGTGTTTTTGTGTCATAGCTGCAGCAGCAGCCCAGGCCCTCCACATGGCCAACCAGTCTCCACAGCAGCAGATGTACTCAGCCTTGGCCCCTACGCCCCCCTCCATGACCCCAGGGCCCAACCCTCAGTCTCCCCAGGGATCGTTCCCCTCTGCCCAGCAGACGGTCTATATCCACCCGCAGCAGGTGCAGCACGGCTACAACCACAACCACATGGCGCACGTGCAGCAGGTAGGTCACAGCCTCCGATCCGCTGGCCGGAGACCACTTCCCCAACAGCTCCAGCCAAGTAATCAGATTGGCTGTGTTTCCTGTTTGGGATTTTAAATGTGGGCGGGAGGAAATCTAGGATCGGGTCCAGCAGGTGTTTATGAATGGGTCAAACTGTATTTGGTTGGTGGGGGGGAAGCAGCAAGTGCAGTGTTTTAGTTTTGGCAGCGTGGCCACATTGTAAGTTGAAGGAGGAACATGGTACACAACCAACTGTGATCAGTGGTTACTGCAAAACAGAAATGTTGCAGTAATTGGAATTGGAATAGGAGTTATTAGTTCTATCATCTTTTAACCCCTATAAAGAATGTTGTTCTTTGTGAATATATCATATCTCTGTTGATCTCTCTGTCCGTCTCACTTCCTGCTCTCTCTCTCTGTCGCTCTCTCTCTCTCTCTCTCACTCTCTCTCTCTCTCTCTCAGGCCCATATGCAGTCTGGTTTAGTTCAGTCTCACCACCCGGCGCCTAATCACCCTCAAATGATGCTGATGGCTACCCAGGGGCCTCCAGGGGGGCCGCAGCCCCAAATGACTCAGAACGCCCTCAACCCCATCCCGGTCTCATCCACCACACATTTCTCCTACCTGGCACATCCACAAGGTTTGTTTGCTTCACTCTATTTAGTTGATCCACTAGCGGAATGAGCCTTTTTGTTGTTATAAGGAGATCCATAATGAGCATGACCTGTTATCTCACCAGCTTTTTATAATAAGTGTGTATATGTAGGTGTCCATGAGTAGATATTTATTCATTTGATAAAATGTTTTTTTTGTACGTAAAAAAAAACCATCACGGCATAAACGTTTAAAAAGAATTGTTGAGACCAAACCTTTTTTTACTGTGTAACTGTGGTCGATCCACCAACTTGACATTTCCCCTCCATCTTGTCTTGACTCTGCAGTGCAGGCTCATCATCATCAGCAGCAGCTGTAGACAGAGGGCGCCAGTGAGCCGAGGGACCCGCTCTGCGGCCACGCTCCTCGACCAGAGCCTCCATCACCGGGCGATGAAGAGGACGAGAGCTCCGCCCTCTCCTTCCTCACCAAACATGCTTCACATCAGCTTTTCTCTTTCCTCCCCCCCCTCCCAGACTAGGCAATAAGAGAATGTTAACAGGTTGATGCAGTGACATGTTTTAACGAGCTAGAGTTTTAACGGACAAGACTCCTCCTATTTAAACCCTGTCCACACGCAGACAAACACACACACACACACAAACACACACACACACAAACGGAATAACCACACCCAGACTTTCAGGGGTCCCAAATTGCAACCTTGAGTCAGCTTGCCAAGTAAAAAGAGAGCGAGAGTAACTAATCAGTGAGAGTGGAGAAAGAGAATTCAACTGGAACTTGTATTTTGTCTGCACCTTGTTTATGGGAAAAAAAAAAAGAATCTTCCAACTTTTAGACAGTATTAATCCTACTGTTTATTGCTGCTGCTTTGTGCTGCGTTTGTTTCCAGACTACATGACACGTTTCTAACCAAACTAAAAAAAACGACGAAACATGACGAGAAGCTTCCTGTGAAATGAACCCGTGTTGGCAGCCCAGAGGACGGGAGAAGCGTTATTTATGAAACTATGATGGCTGAGGTGATCAGATCCCACATCTCACCTGACCCTTATGTAACTTTTAAGTTAAAACTTTTACTTTGTAGATAATATAAATAATTTAAAAAACAAGCAAAAAAATTAAAAAACAATAAAAAAGTTTTAAAAACTGAATGGCGTACTGTGGTTGCATTGCTTTGTGGGTTTCTTGTTATTTCCTTCAGCACCTTCAACCCACACATGGCCTCATTCATTAAAACGTTTCATTATCTACACCATTGGTCCTTTTGAGGTATTGTGTTGTGGCTGCAGCCAATCGTAGCTCGACGTTGGGCGAGAGGCGGGTTCACCCTGGACAGCGTCACCGTACAGTCACAAGATTTATATTTACATTCAAGTCAGAACGTAACCCCGACCTGCAGGTCCTTGTTCTGTGGGAGGAGGCCGAGGTTCCCATAGAAAACCCCCAACAGTCACTGGGAGAACATGCAACCGCAACATAGAAAGAGCCTCGTCAATATTGTGACAATTAGTTTATCGTTGAACTGAGTCAAAAACTTGAATCATTAGTTTTACTTTAACCTTGAAGGTTAAAGAAAATTTATCAGATTTGGACTCCAAGCAGACGTCACATCAGGCTGTGGAAAATATTCAAAGACTAAATTATTATTCACTCAGGTCCTGATAGATCAACAATTTTTAATTATGAACAAACTGATTATTTGACAATTTAAATATTATGTTCCATCTTTAGAAATGAACTCTAGGGGAATTAATAGGATGTTATAAACTCTTCTTTAAAGAGCTGTTGTCGAGCAAAAAGCTGAAGCCAGAGATTGCTAAAAAAAACATTGTTAATGTCTTATAATTAAGCATTAATAAATGATGAACCATCAGTAGAGCCATGAATAACAGCAGCATATTAACCCTCCATAAATATTCTTAATATGCAGTGAATCCAGCAGTTGAACTAAAACACCATATATGAACATCCAAATGTATCGGCCTCATCTTCGTATGTCATCCTGAACAGTAAATATCTGGTACTGGTTCATTATCTGGTACTGGTTCATCTCACAGGTTCATAATCTGGTACTGGTTCATCACACAGGCTCATTATCTGGTACGGGATGTCCCAGAGGAACAAGGCGACACCGACAGAGAAAAAACACAAACTTCTCATGTGAGTCGTTTTTTTTTTTTGGTTAGGTTTATTTTACAAAAAGTCAAATATACAGTTGATATATATATTTTAATATAATTTAGATGCTTATAACTGATAAGGGATGCAAACACAATGAACAGGTTTTAAAAGCTGTTGTGGTTTTCATTGGCTGTTGAGGGGGGTTCGTCGGGTCTGACTGGAATGTTTACAGTGCTAAGTTAACAAACAGAATGAACAGTATTGAGGACACATTCACCAGATGGACATTTTGAAATGGTGGTGCAGGTGGGGGGTGTGGTTGAGGATGAAAGGCACCTGAAGAACACGAGGAATCATCTCAAGCTTTTAACTTGATTCTGAACCATGAAAAAAAAACAGGAAGCAGGAGGATCATGTGATGCAGCGCTGGTTTGTCCGGGATCTTTGATTCGCTGTTTTCTTTCGGTCTAAGAGCTTCTTTAAAAACGTTTCTCACACGATTCCTCCACGTTGAAGCCTCCGCTCGCTCTCTGCAAACCTGAAGCACGACCTGAAGCACTGGGCTTCTCTCAAGATATTGCACTGTACACGAGCTCTCACACAACAAAAAGGGGAAAAGGCAACAGCTGCTTTCTGGCAAAGGCACAGTCCTCCTTCAAAATAAAAGAATAAGGAATTCAAACTTAATACTGTGACTGTTGCTTTCGACTCGTCTAAACGGAGGAAGACCAACCGTACTTTTGCCAAAAAAACGTCTTTGTTTTTGTGCCCCCTTATTTAACACTTGACAGATGAACAACATGTTGAAAAGAACACAACACAACCATTGTACAGAGGAGTTATTGAGAAACAAGAGAAGTTATCACACCACGTCCGTGCAATTCTCTGAACACAACAGGTGACTGGAGAGAAGGCAGAGTGACAGACAGGTTCAATGAGGGTGCATTTAAAATCAGCTGCTTAAGTTAGTGTTGAAGCAACGTTAGAAACAAACACACAATGTTTTCTGAAGGTCAAGCTTCAGTCGCTGAAAGGAAATGTCAGAGGATTTGACATTTCATCTTTGGGAAAATTAGATTTACTGTATGAACATGTGATTTCTGGTTCTTTGAGATTCTGGTTTCGGTTTTAGGAAAAAATATCCTGAGGCTTCTCAAGGCAGAGCAGCACTGACACAACGAGGCAACAGACGGATCTCTTCATTCACACCTGGGTTCAGATCGGTTCGGGTCTCCCTCACTGAGCGATTTAAGTCCAGACAGGAAGTTGAGGCGCTAGCTGCACCCTGCAGATCTTTAACATCCACAAAGAAAATCAAACTAATAGACAAGAGGAAGGAGAATCTGAAAACTCGTCTCCTCTAACAAACTAACTGGAAACCAGATGACTTTCAAAATAGGCTTGGAGTTTTTTTTCTTCCCTGCAGAAAAGCCTTGATAATAAAATTCCAATATTAATCAGCTTGTTACAATAAAGTTCTCACCCGAGTTGAGTGATGTGCTGTTTATCTTTAAAGCAACGAAGACACAAGTTACTAGAAGTGATGGATCTGCTCATAAAATCTACTCCAAGAAACAAGAGAACAAAGAGCGACACATGTGATCCTCTGTGTGTCACATGTCACATCTGGACATGTCACATCTGGATACGTTCACATGTTTGCAGGCTGAAACCAAACCTTCCTCATTAAGCCTCTGATGAGAAACACAGACGTGCTGCTCAGAACACATGATTTCCACAGTCCTTCCCTGGGGGGGGGGGGGGTTCTACCGGCTGCTGAGGTGACAGAAAACAGACGGACACAAAGAAGAATTAATGCTGTGAGTGTAAAAAGTAGAGTCGGACAATATCACAACTATTACTAATCCCGGAATGGAGTTTGAAAATAAATCTTAACATTCACTAAGGCACATGTGTGAGTTCAGCCTCGTCCACTTTAAAAAATAAACCTTAAAGATTATCAAACCTCCACAAAACTAGAAACTTTTAAACAAGCACTTTGGCTTTTAAAGGTCTGTGCATCGAGTACCACCCCCCCCCCCCCCCTTGGAATGAAGCCTTCAATGTTTATGTCAATTTCACACCTTTCATTTTTTTGTGTCCAAATAGAATCACCTCTGAGTCTCATTTAGGTGACACAATAATCTCTTACGCACAAAACCATGTTAGGAAGTGGAAGGACTTAGTTTGAAGTCACAATGTCAATTTTGTGCTACTAAATGAACACATATACACATGTATATACATATATAATAATTAAAAACTGTGAAAATTTATATTTAAAAAAATTGCATTTATTTAGTAGCAAAAAAACCTTGTGTGACACTGAAGTAAATTGTGAGGAAAGATGACTTTGTATCACGTGTTATTGCAGAAATGACCTGAAGTGGATTTTGTAAAAAAAAAAACACAAATTCGCACACGCTCTAAGGTGAATACTGTACCACACTGAGATCAGCGACAACATGCTGATCAACTTTCACACATCTCACACACACACACACACACACGCACCGACAGCACCACACACAGCCAGGAGGTTCCACAGCTTTGGTTCTAATGGAAGCTGAAATCCTAAAGGTTTGAAGGAGCGGAAGCTCGACACGATCCTAGAAAAAAAAAAGTTTCCCGACTGACTTTAACCAAGTTTTTCCCCTTTTTACTTTTACGTTTTTCTACAAAAACAAAATCTGTGTATAGAAAAAAATACACATTGTTTCCAAAGTGCGCTGAAAGCGATGTGCACTTCAATATATATAATAATGTGTAAGAGGAGGAATATCTATCGAGTGTGATGACACTCTAACCTATAGAGCGCTTTTTGTTTGTAAAAAAAGAAAGAAGAATGGAGTTTGCTCCACACTGGGAACTTTGTGTCAAGAGTAAATGTCTTTTAAATATTTTAAAGGAGCACTTGATTTATCCACCCACAGGCAGGTCGAGGTTAAGTGCCACAGAGGTTGAATAGAAGTATTTGAATCTAGTTTTCCGGGCTCGAGGACAGCTACACATGTGGCTCTCCCTCACTCACACTGACCCTCAACATCAACACAACAGGAATAATCATCGTCATCGTCAACACTGTAATAAAACTCCCAAAAAATACATTCACTGTGGACACTCGGGGGGGAGGCAGTGTTGGTCTGACATTGCTAGACACACGCAGCTCAGACTTAGGGAGTGTGTGTGTGTGTGTTTCCACGTACACAGTGCTATGCATTTATCAGACTTGTTCCCTCAAGTTCATGAGTCTCCTGAAATCCTGTCTGACACCCCCCTGAAGCTGAAGCTGAAGCTTGGTGGAGGGGGTTGACAAATAAGTGTGTGTGTGTGTGATTGTTTGTGTGTGTGTGCGGGCTTCACAGGTGACTTCTGTCTCTCCGAGGTGATGCAGGACTGCGACTAAGCAGATCACAGCAACATGTACTGGTTGTCTATCGCCCGCTTGCGACCCCGCTCGGGCTCCAGCTCGTAGTCCGAGTCCCGCTGTGGGACGATGGGCGTGTGCGGGGGGGCGTGGCGCATCAGAGGCCGCCTCCCCACCGACTCGCTCCGGCGCAGGGGAGCGGGGGCCGTCGTCAGGAGAGGGTTGGGGCCGGGGTTGGCGCGAACGGGGTGGTGGGTCCCCTGCTGGGAAACGGAGCTGGGAGTGGAGGCGGAGCTGGTGGTGGAGCAGGAGGAGGCCGGCTGACCGCAGCTGCGAGCCAGGCTGCAGTGAGCCAAGCTGGGCTCAGAGCTCCAGCGATGGAGGGAGAACGGGACCAGGAGGGCGCCTGAGAGCGAACCTGAGGGAGAGGGAGTGAGCTGGTTAGTGAGAGAAGCACCCAAAGACTCAGAACCTCCTCAAATGTCACCAGATGGCGGTGGAACTCCAAACTGTTCTTGATACATCAACATTGTTTTGTACGATATGAATGTGCAGCGGGCGGGGGGGGGCCTCACCCTGTGACGGGGGGCTGGAGCCCGCCACCACGAAGCTGGACAGAGTGACGGCACCTGCGGCTCCACACTCCAGAGGGATGGGGAAGAGGCGGAAGTGGCTGAGCATGTCCATGACAGAGGGGAAGCGCAGGTGCTGCACCCTGCACTGACCCCACTCTGTCAGCGAGAGGCGCAGGTGCTGCAGAGACACAGAGAGAGACACACCGAGTTATAACAGTCTGAGCCAGAGGTGAAGTTCTCTTCTTTTACTCTGTGTTTATGATCTTTCACTTGAGCTGTGTGTGTGTGTGTGTGTGTGTGTGGGTGTGTGTGTGCGTGTGTGCACAGTGTTTCTTCATTTAAAAGACGAACAACGCAGGTTCCTAAAAATAACAATCATTCATATAATCATGAGGACGTGAAATGAGCTGCTACTGAAACCCTGTTTGTTGTGTTTGATCAGACGCTGCCAGACGTACCTTTGCTTTCCCCTGGTAGTTGAACGTGAGGACGTAGTCTCCCCGGCGCGTCTCGCTCTGTCGTACCAGAAAGACGCCGTGGCCCTCGGGTCCAGAGCTCTGGACCAGGTGGGCGGCCTTGACGCGAGAGATGGGCCCGTGGAACCATGGGTAGGAGAAGAGGAAGTGATCCGTCTTCTGGACGACCTGCTCCGGCAGGGTGAAGGCGGGGGGCACTGGAGGGAGGAACAGACGAAGAAGACGGTTTCATTCTCTTGTTCATGAAGCTGGACGAACATCTGAAGGAGTGGGATGTGAAAAGTGTTGTTTCTCTCATTCACCATATCATCATCGATACTTACTCTGCTGTCCCCAAGTGGCCAAAAATGAGAATTAACTATAATGCCTTTATTCTAGTTTACAAGATAAAATCATGGGATCTATTTTCATGGGTTTGACCATCAGCCATGTTTTTTATTTACCTTTGCAGAGGACGTCATGTGTTTATCTGCATTTGTTTGTGTATTTATCTGTGAGCAGGATTACACTAAAAGAACTGGACAGATTACAATGGACACTGATGGAAGGATGTGGTCAAGGTCAGGAAAAGAACCCAGTACAATTTGGTGCAGATCCAGATCAGGAGTTGGATCCAGGATTAAATATTCTCTTTCTTTAACCTTGCGATTTTTTTTTTTTTTACAAATAGGACTAGAAACCTGTAACTGCCTCAATATGTAGCTGGGAAATGTAAAGCAGCCTCAGAAAGAAGGCTTGTTTCTATCTTTTCAAATTTTTCGTTTCTTTTAAATTTCTGTTCTCTTATTAATTGAACTACATTTGAACATGTTTTTATTTGTATCTATATCGTATGTAAAGCACTTTGAGCTGCAATTCTTGATAGAAAGTTTATTATTTTTAATTTATGGGGAGCTATGTTTGAGTCAGTTGCTGAGACCTGGGAGCACAGCAACATCACAACAACAGTTTAAGATCAACTGGGGAACCGAAGAAGAAAGAAAAAGAAGGGCTCAAAATGTAATTCATAATCGTTGACTGCACGAGGAAGCCGTGCACATAACAGGGTCGGTACCTGATGGGCACACGATGTGATGGGATGAAGTCTGATTGTAAAGTTGAATAGCTACACAATAAAGATAAGACCCAGAGGTTGAGGTTGTCAAATCTTCATTCCAGACCAGAGGGGACACATCATGGGACACAGCACACACAGCTACACCCTGAGTGTGAGGACGTGTCTGATCAGTGTCCTCGTCTCTTCACTCACTTTGACCTGCGGACGCCGAGCTTCCTCTGCGATTGGCTGGAACGGAGCTGTCAGCTGGGGAGGGGAGGGGCTCCAGATCCACGCTGCCCGACCTGAGGGAGAAGACCAGACTCACATTACACTCACACATGCACTGGCCCACTGTGGACCACCTGAGGAGGAGGACATGGCAATTTCATCATCATAATTTACATCAAAATACAGAGGAGCTGAGACAGTAATCTTATTTAAGTTACTGTTATTACACCAGCGTCTCAAAAATAAATGAGTCAGTGATTTATTGATGTTTTATGAGAAGGAGCTACACAGATGGGTGGAGAGAGAAAAGGACTGGGTGCGGTAGAGCAAGTGGTCAGGTCTTTGACAGCAATGGAAAATGTTACTTAAGTAAAATGTGTATTATAAAAACTATTACAAATCATTATATTATTATTATGCTTGAATGTGTTTGTAGCATTTCACTGCTGTAGCTCGTTGAGATGAAGTTTGTGTATATTATTGTGTAAAAATAGTCAGAATTATAAGTCCAAAGTGACACATTTTGTTTGTTTCTATTAACTTAAAACTTATTAAAAACAGACTCGTAAAATTAAGATAAGAAAAAACACGAACATGTGTGTGTGTGTGTGTGTGTGTTTGTGTGTGTGTGAGGTTAGTGAACGAGGTTAGTGAACGAGGTGATCATGGAGGAAACAGCAGGTTGAAGTAAAGACACCAAGCACAGACAGGAAGTGAGTCCAGTTCACCAGTTCAGATGCAATGTTTTTTCTGTTTCACAGCTCTTACACGGACACGCACACATAAGCACATACACATGCACACACACCTACACAAATGCAGTCTGTATGTCTGCATTTTTTGTGTACACATGCATTTGTGGTTTTGTGAGCGTGTGCGCGCACATACACAGATGAGAAGGGGAAGGTTAGAGAAGCGAGCCGGAGCAAATCCTGCTAAAACGCTGACTAGAGTTTGCGGCGTTCTGAATAACAGGAAGACAAGACTCCTTTCTCCTCTCTCTGTGCGAGTCTGTGTGTTTCTCTTCTTCTATCTCTGTGAGAATCACTTCACTCCAACAAGGTGAGGACGTCTCTGCCAGTCAGCGATGTTTCGAGGATTAGAGTGAAGGTTTTGGAACAAACTCCACCTACCACATCCAACCACATCTGAGGGCCGAACGCGTTTCTACACGTTCCAAATGGTGACGCGCCAGCATCCAACCGTGCCTTGGTCCCTCCTTTGTACTTTGAGCTCGATGAATCATACGATCAGGGATAATATCGCACCAATCAGACAATAGGTCTTTTCCCTTTGCAGACACAGGTGTTACTAGCGATGGCTCTGGCCCTGATGCGGAAGCAGCTCGCTGGAATTCACCCATCATCAAGTTTATTATTTACACGTGGGCTTTTCTTGCTGTGACTTGTTACCGTGTTTTCTTTGGAAAAGGCTTGACTTCTCCAGAAAGGAAGTAGTCTGGTGTTGTGCAAACCTTTTTGAGAGGTGAAGAACGGACATGGAGCTGCGATGTAAACAGCTCAGATCCGGAGACAAGCATGTTTTACATCACTGTCTCTCCTCTGAATCCAGTACAAAGTTATGTTTGAGTAAAAGATGACGAGTGACAGAAGAGTTAGGGTAGATTTAGTTTCACAGGCAAAAGGGACACTTGTACTCATCTACATTTAAATCTATAACAAAATCCATCGTTCAAGAAGTGAACACGTCGGCCGAGAAATACCAAGAAGTTGCCTGAGTTATGATTCCATGTTGTTTTCACATGAACATGGTTTGTGAGGTATCTGAATAAACACAGTGAATTCAAGAGTGAACTCTGACCCTGATCTGTGTGTGTGTGTGTGTGTGTGTGTGTGTGTGTGTGTTTGTGTGTGTGTTCCAGACATCTGCAGAAATGAGAAAGGTCCTGAGATTCTCTTGAGTCTTAGACCTCCCACACATTTCCTTTCACAGAGCAACACAGACTTGCACACAGACACACAAACACACACGTTCAACACGAACAGAGAGAAATATAAAGTATTACTTTCATTTGTATTGCAGTACTGAGTATTCCTCTGAGTAATCAGACTAAATGGATTTCTGAATTTGAACTTCTCTCATGACTTCGTCTCTGCTTGTTTTCCTTCTTCTGTGATTTCCTGAATTTAAAGATGAATCAGATTCTTCAGTAATGTGAAGAAAGAAAGACTACAGACTTCACACTGCAATCTGGAGCTGTAAGTTCTTATGTGATCTCTGTAGAAGTGCCTGTTGTATAATGTGAATCTAATATCTATAATATTCACTTATTTCTTCAAAATGTTTACTAGTGTTAGAGCTTGATATCCTGTATTTGTATTTAAGGAGCTCATTGATCATAATTTTTATGCATACTGAGAGGTGGGGCTGATGAGGCCCTGTTGACCAATCACAAGTCAGTCCCAGGTTTCCATCGTGACATTTCAATCCATTTTTATATTATCAAATATATAATTGAAACCCCAAATTAAACATTGAAATTACTTGAATAAATATCTTAGTCATAAGACTATTCAACTACTTTCTCTATTCTAATATGTTTAACTTATAAATTCAAATAACATTTTATTTGAATGATGAGTTTGATAAATAATTCTTTTCAAATCTGCAGTGGACAAAGTGACTCGAGAGCAAAATGCAAATTGTAAAGCACAGGAACCGACAAATAGACGTGGGCACATTCACGTAAATGTTTGTTCACATATACTCACACACTGCAAATATTCTCACTTGCATTTGCAAACACATACCTCAACACGAGTAAACACATCCAGCACACCCACAAACACTGAAAGCAGCCAACAAGTCCAAGTGTTACATTTTTCCGCTCAGAATCTCATTGAAAAAGCTGCAAGGGAGAGAGGGATGAGCAGCACTCAGGCTGCTGCGTACTGTCTGTGTGTGTCTGTGTATGTGTGTTTGTGTAGCTTAAAACAGACTGGATTCTAATATCCTTGTTCATTATCAGGTATCTTTGTGTTTCTCACCTGTTGCTGATACATTCTTTCAGCTCTGTGGTCCAGGAGCTGACCTGCTGGTCGTTGTCGGTCTCAAATATCAGACTACCTCGATGAACCTGCAGAGACAACAGAGCAATTTAAAATTCACCAGGTTCGATGTTTATTCACTGCAAAACACGATCCTCCAGAATCACTGCTGTTAGAATTCTTTGCATTGGTTGCACGTACCTTTAAAACAAATGTGTTTAAGTTGTCGGGCATCTCCAGTCGGTTGCATCGACGGACTTCTTGGATATCAGAGCACTGAGTCGTCAGCTTGGGGCTGGACGCCTGAAAAAACACAATGAAGACAAGAGTCCGACAAATTACACAATATTCTCAGGAAATTCCGTAGAAACAAAAGTACTCAACGAACAGTCAATTGAACCAATCCTCTGATCTCTAACAGTGTTTGTATACATGTTTGTGTGTGTGTGAATCCTTTGTGTTGAAACTGAGGCCACCCTTTGTGAAAGAAAATTCAGTGAATCGTAGGAAGGATGCATGATGGGAGCTCCCATGGCAGAGCCCCAAGGTCGACCCCACCAGGGCCGACTGTGTATTTGAAGAATGTTAAATGAGATATGAGAATTTTCCTGGTGGCTCTTTGACCCAAGGACACTTGAACTCCTGACACAGAGAGTCGGAGGCTTCTGACCTTTACTGTGCGAACTGTAAGCCACAAACTAAACCCTCTGTAATGTGTATGCACTAAGAACATACACTGAGAGTAAGAATTCACATGGAGGTGATTTCTATTGCCGCTATTTAATAGTCCCGTCCCATGCAGGTGATCCTGAAACTCAGATGGACAGAAGAACAATGGTGTGCACACACACTCGGGTGCACAATACCGGACATATACCCTCCAACTAATCATATGTGACAGATACAGCATCTCATGGCCTCCTAGCCCCAACATACAAACGAGCGCCAACAATGCCACTGGCGTAGTCACACACAGAGACCCACACACACGGATGGATGACTGGCTCAGCCATGTGGACAGCCCCGTGGCATGCTGGGCCGGAAATCACCTCAGAAATGAAGCCTGCATGTGCAACATCTGAACAGCATGAGAAAAGAGATTCAGCAACTCTAATTGAAAGCTTGACAAGGAGAATGTGTGTCATACTGTGTGTTAGCTATATGTGCACAGAGGTCATCGTGACACTCTCCTCACCAACCCACCAACTATTTAAGTCATTTAGCAAGTGGAACATTTCAGGCACTTGGTTAATGTTAGCATTTGCGTTATTGCATTATAAAACCAAAGATTCTATATGTTTGTTACCTTTAATATGAAGCCATGAATGGGGTAATTAAAATATGGATACATGATACGTTGCAGTGCTAAAGCTGTGTCCACCTTGAACCAGAGAATTTGAAGGCAATATTTTCACATTTGCTAGAAAGACAAGATATTAAAAAAAAAAAAAAAGAATTAAGTTGGTGATAAATGTTTCATGTTTACTTAAGAAGAGTGTCCAAGGCCTTATGAAACTGGAAAAATCTAATATCAGAAGTAAGTCATTAATAAATCCAATAAAGTTGTAATTGCTGCTTATTTATAGTTCCACCAGTTACACAACATCCTCAATAACTTGGAGTCATGTTTGTGTCCACCTGAAAAACATTAACGTTAATAATAATGCTACTTTAGATCAGTTTTGAGTCTCCACCAAAAGCAGCAAAGGAAATCTAGCTCTTCAGCTGATTAATGCTCCACCATGTGTAAAAACAATATCAGATCTTGACACAGCTTCAGATTCATTTTCACAAATTAACCAAAATATTTTTAATTTCGAGAAAATTATTAGTTCCTTAAAACCACTATATTTACTCTTCTGGCAATTAAATTGTGAATTGACCCTCGCTCCCAAACAACCACAGCTCACGGTGGAAACCAGGGAGGCTAACAAGCTACGGTTGGATCAGCAACAGACCTTATGGGCCGAACACATGCATCAGAGAAGAAGAGAAAAGTAAGAGGGTAGCGTGAGAGAACAGAAGCAACAAAAGGAAACTGCGAGGACAGTGGAAGACACAGTGTCAGGCCGGCCAGGAGAGAGAAAGACGGATCAGGAGCAGGAGAAAAAAAGCAAGGAGGACAGATTCCAGGGCTTTGTGCACCGGATGAGTTTGAGTTTATGTGACAGTGAATGAGCCTGTGGAATGTTTATGTTAATCCTACACACACACATAAAAATAGACAGGAACACACAGACATCAAAAGAATAGATTACCCCCCCCCCTACACAATTTCCTCAGCTTGACAGTGTTGTGAATGAAGCCCATAGGTCCAAACGCTCTCTGTTTTAACCACAGTGTCGAGTATTATCAATGAAAATACACTGTGATGCACAAATGAAAGGGATGTGACTCATTTAGTGCGATCTGAGTCCGTGAATGAGGAACTGACTAACAGCAAACTCGAGCCAAATTGCTGTCACGGCAACATTTCTGTGCAGGATGTTCAGAGAACTGTATTTCTGCTTCTTAAAATTTGGGTTAAAAAACATCCAGGTTTTTCGTAGAGCTGACATGTGTAGAAAGATAACCTTCAATCAGCTAAGAGGAAAGATGTGACCACTTACAGGAAAAACAAATGCAGAGTAAAAAAAAATAAAAAACATTATGGCAATGCTGATTAGTAATGAAGTGGTGCTGCAGAGGCTGCAACATGTTAAACGTTAAACGGAAACTGATTCATTCTTGGAAATAGCAAGTGACAAACTAAGTTCAGTCGAGCTGCTCTGGAGCTCTCAGTTACTTAATCAGGAGAAATCTTGTGAGTTGTTTTTCTTTTTTTTATTTCAGCTAAGAACGAGGAACGTGAGAAACCAGTGGTCAGGTGAAAATTTGATGTTAAACATCTGCAACTCACATCACGAACTAGACAAACTATCTATAATATATAACTTAAAGCTCCACACCTACACACTGAAGGAACTTAAACGTCAATAACAGATGTTTTTTGGCCACATGGGGGCAACGGACACGTGTTGTTAACACAATTCTAACATGTAGTTCCATTGTTAGGTGGCTAAAAGTTGCTTGTTGACACATCCAGCAGTAAGAGAACAACATCACCCTTCATCTGGAGCCAAGTTTCTGTCCATCAGATGATGGCGAGACCAATATTCACTCTGCTCTTTACTCGCATTCACCTGTGTGTCTTTTGTTTGGTGCTGACTCTACGAGATGTGGCTGTTTGTCCACGATTGTGTTTTTGTGGTTGTGAGTATGTGTATGTGTGTGTGTGTTTGTGTGTGTGTGTGTATGTGTGTGTGTCGATTAGCTCATGACTCATCGAGAGGAATGTTCTGTGAGAATGTGAATGAGTTTCTGTCTGAGAGCATCTTTGAGGAGCCATATGTGTCTGTGGAGGGATAAGGGAAGAAAAGGAAAAGGAGAAGGAAAACACGCGGCAGATGTCTGCTTGGTTGAGCAACAACATAACAGGCCCGATTTCTGTGAATCAACTTCATCAGGGGAGCAAGTTCAAGCTCACAGCACATTTCCTATTACTGCAAACTGAAGTCTGTAATTCTCCCTGGAGAAAAGACACACACACACACTCACACACAGGCCCTTGCCCTTTTTCTTCCTTCATTTTGCAATCGGCACACAACCCTTTCAAGAGTGTGTCCTCAAACAACACCACCCAGAAATGTGGGGAAACAGTGAGCATTCATGAGCAGTGTTCATGTTTAAAAATGGCTCAAACAGAGTCAGGGAAGTGTCAGAAGGTGGAAATCCGGCATCATCAAGCATTAAGTCCCCTTTTGTGTTGAAACCCTATCCCATCCAGCTACACTAGACAAAAGAAGAATCATATTTTTCATACAAAAATAAAAAATGAAATCTCTGACTTATTAAGTATTCAGACCCTAAATTCTGAACTTAGAATCTCCTTTGGCAGCAGTTAAGAGATTTGAATCTCTGGCAGCTTTGCACACCTGGATTTGGACAGTTTATCCCATTTTTCCTGTCAAATCCTCTCAAACCCCATTAGATCTGTATAAGAAGCATTTTCATGTCTATCCACAGATGTTCTATGGAGGTTAAGTCTGGTTCAGCCACTCAACGTCTTTCAAGAGAACAGTCCCACAGCTACTGCAACGTTTCCCTGGCTCTTCGCTTCAGGTCATTATCGTGCTAAATAGTGAAAAGTCGCCCTGCTCTCAAACTGTGACCAAAAAGGTCAAAATTTCAAGTGCATAATGATCACTAGTCCGTTTTACTACAGGTCCGGCACATGTACTACTTTCACATTTGTGGATGAAAGTAGTACTGAGTATTAGTGTGTGTTCCAAAGATCAAATGGTCCATGGATGATTATCTGAAAAAACTAAATGAGCAGAGAGAAGAGAGAGGGAGAACAGGAAGGTTCCTTCTCAGACACGACTGCAGGCGGCAGTGAGAAATAAGTACTGCTTTCAACCACAATGGCTAACACAGGAGCCATGGCTGTGGTTCGAGGGGAATGCTATGCTGTGTCTCTCTGAAGTGGTCCGTCCATTAAAGGCTACTCTGGAAACTTCTTTCCGGGTCAATCGCAGTTTTAAGTTGGAAAATTTAAAGTAGCTCAAACGACAGAAAGAAATACAAATCCTGCAGGGACGGATGTACCACCCCAAACTCAAAGCTTCTAACAACTGGAAAAGTTACTCTAGAGTCCGGTGTCCCTCTTTACCAATAAGAAGCAGCCCCACAACATGACGCTACCACTATCACGGTTCACCAAAGGGATGCTGTTCGCCAGGTGATGAGCAGTGACTGGTGTTGGCCAGACACAGTGTTTGGAGTTACCAGACCAGAGGATCTTTACCCCCCATACAGATGCTGTTTACAAAACTCACAAGTGGTCTTTCCTGTGCCTTTTACTCAAAGTGGTGACCACTGGGTTCTTGGTCACCTTCCTAACCAAAGCAATTCTCATCCGTTTATATAGAGTTTGGCCTAATATCTTCCATTTCACCATTAATGAGGCTCCTAGAGACACTCTGAGCTTTTTGAGATGATTTCATAGCTTCACCCCGATCTTTGCCAGGTCACAATTTTACAACAGAGGTAAGTAGAGAGGTCTTTGGACAAAGTTGTTTGGTTTTTGTGTTGGTGTAGTGTGAAGTGTGGGAACTTGGTTCTAAACTGCCCAATCAATTCATTTTTTCCACCGATGGACTCAAGTCAAATTCTAGAAACATGCGAAGGAAAACTAAAGCAAACAGGAAGAGCCTGACCGCAATGATGCTTTTTTTTCCAACTCTTTATAAATCAAGTTTTCGATCGATGAGCAGAAATGGCAAGTTTATTAATTAACATATAAATCTACTGCACATTAAATTGTGCCAAAGGTGGAGCGGTCTCAATACTTTACTGTAATTGCCTTATTAGGATCAAGGACCTGGACCAGAGCCTCTGTATACAGCAATAAAACACAACAACCACAAAAAGAGATGGAAAATTACCACAATAAGATGTAAAATAGGGATGAGTCAATCGCTGCTGGATGACAGTCAGCGTGATGTCGAGCCCAACATCATGATTTTCCAGGCATCATGTTAATTGCTTACAGCTGACATGACGTACCGAAAGCACGTCTGCCATATGCCAATCAGTAGAAATTGCCCAACCCTAATGTAAAATATTTAAAAGAGATTCAAAATGAAAAGACAAAAAAAAAAATGCTAGATGACTATAATGAGAAATGAATCAACCACCAAGCAACTAAATATAAACAAGTGTCTCCAATTTGAAGCGGAATGACCACAATGAGAAGCAACAGAATGAAAAAAAACACAACACAAAATGAGTTAAAAGCCACCACAAAAGAGAAACATGGTCTGACTTGGCTTGTATTGTAGGTTAGTTGTGTGCAGGTGAGTGAGTGAAAGGTCTTTGGAGGAGTAACTACTCCTTAATCCTTCACTGCAGCGCCTGCCAAAAACCAGAAGCTCATTTAACATGCCCTTGAAAACTATAACCTGGCATCAACCTCCTCCACACACACACACACACACACACACACACACACACACACACACACACACACACACACACACACACACACACACACACACACACACACACACACACACACACACACACACACACACACACACACACACACACACACACACACACACACACACACACACACACACACACACACACACACACACTCTCTCTCTCTCTCTCTGCAGGAGAGGGAGAGATATGGACCAAGCAGGCAGATCCAGACATGGAGAAGAAAGTGAGCTTAATATGTCTGTAAATTAACCCTGAGGGAAGCTTTTCATTAATGTCTTAAATTGCTGCTTCTACGTCAGCTCACTGTAATGTCTGAGGCATCAAGTCTTACAGTGGAAGCAGCTCAGTGTAAATTTACTCTTTAGATCTGTCAATTTGTTTAATACAAACTAAGATTCTCCCCAAACTTTAAGAAATATACGGAAAAAGACTGGAGTAAAAAAAACTGCACTTTAGCAGCAGAGTCAATCAATTTAAAAATACAAATCAGGTTTGTGTATTTGAAATTAATTCAGGTTGTATCTACCACAGTCACCATAAGTTACTGTGTGTCTATGTCCTAGATCAACGAATGACCCAGACGTCACAATATTTGTACATTTAAAAAAAATGAACAACTAATAATTCAAAGAAGTCTTTGTTGTAGCTGTTTTAGTTACTGACTAAAATAAAAGGGCTCAAGAAATATGGAGATTATCAATCTGGTGGCGTTTTCAGTTTTCACTCCTTGTTCTTCTCAGATTGAGTCAACTTTCGGCAATATGTCAACTTCAAACACTCACACAGGAATATGATACAGATATGCAATGAGGACAATGTGGTCTACATATCTGTAGTTGCTCTGTGTCACCTGAAAGTCTTGAATCTGATATTCTCGTCCTTACATGTTCTTTCCTCACGTATTTGGCACTGCCTGTATTCGTCTACCAAGTGTTGTACTGATGTGATACTTACGGTGGATGTGTTTTTTTCTACACTGCACATTTCCCCCAGATTCTGACGGTCAACTTTTACAAACGTTGGGATCTCTGCTTACATTTAAAATGAAGTTTTGCAGGTTTAAGTATGTAACTGCACATAGTCTCTAATGTGAGGATTTCTCAGTTGAATGCCACTATACATTTTGATCATCAATAAATCAAGTATGTCAAAATGATAATTAAAATAATAAAAATGCTATTAAGTTATTTTTCTTGTGATGTCTACATTGGATATAACAAAAAAAAGAACGAGAATCAATTTACTGTACTTCAAATGCTCCAACCTTCTTTTCTTTGCAACTAAGACTTTAGAGATTTAACTTAAATGAATAAACCTAAGTAATACAATAAAAAAGTAAAGGATGTTTTCGGGACAAACTTCCCCCGGGTTTACGCACTCGGACACAAGGATAAACAGTTGATGAGAGTAACTCACAAACAAACAAGTGACACAGCGACAGATGAAACCGCGCAGCCTCTCGCCCACGCAGTCACAGACACATCTACGGTTAGAGTGCACACACACACACACACACACACACACACACACACACACACACACACACACACACACACACACACACACACACACACACACACACACACACACACACACACACACACACACACACACACACACACACACACACACACACACACACACACACACACACACACACACACACACACACACACACACACACAGTGACACAGGAAGTTTGGAGTCCAGAACTATCTTCCCAGGGTCCCTTTCTCAAGGCCGTCACTACGGCAACTAACTTGACACTCAACATTCCTCCGGCCCTCCGAGGGTCACCGCAGCCAATGATGTCCGGGGTGTGTGTGTGTGTGTGTGTGTGTGTGTGTGTGTGTGTGTGTTTGTGTGTGTGTGGGTTGACCTGCAGGGTTACCAGCTCTCTGGAGAGATTCTGGAAAGCATTTATGCAGACTTATGCCACACATAAACCAAAACACACACACACACACACACACACACACACACAGTAGGACACTTTGACTTAGTGGTTCTATTTTAGGAGTGATTAGGTTTGTACTGGACTCAATATTCATAAAAATCCTCCATTATGAGTGTTTTTTTATGAGTCAGGTTTTTGAAATTGGTTATTAAACTGGTGAAAAACGCATCTTGGTGAGACATGGTCACTGTAGTTTGTCTTTTGTCCTCCCCATGAACACTGGTCCATGCTGCTGCAGACACACAAACTCATACATTCCATTATTTTATCCAGTTTGCCAAACTGCTAAAAAAAATACAGTTTCCTGGCCATTTGCAGAAATGTATTCAAAGTTAATTAAAAACATATATTTGCAACCCATTTGTAAAGCTGCAAGTCTTCAGTAGGGACACGTGTTCGGTGTTGAGTGACACAAACAGGCTGGGGAAGTTGGAAACTACAAGAGGAACAAGCGAACGTTCAACGCACTAATGTTTTTTGGTCTTTTTCTTGATATTTATTGACAATAACAAAACCACACATATCACATCTGGCTCATGTTACAGGATTGTAATGATCTGCCTGCAGCTTAAAGCTCAGCCTGGATCCTGTCCGTTGTGCACCCAGTATGTGCGTAGAGAAAGATGACTTTCTCTTTTAATGTGTTTATACAATAGCTACAGCTGCAGCTAACACTATAGTGATCTGCAGCAGCTGGCATTGTTTTCGCCGCTCCACTCTAGTGCCAGCCTCCACCACCTGTTGCCTGTCTCACACAGATGAACACTCCTGAGGTTTACAGAAATAGATCCTCTGATCCAAGCTCATGACGAGGGAAACTTAACTTTTCCTTCTGTGTGCAGCAATTAATCAGATGTGAAACTTGGTGGAGATCATTACTTGTAAACATTTTCCAATAACAGATGATTTTTTGCAAGCAGCGGTAATGATTTTGGATAATGCTCCTTAAAAACTCTACAGCTAGTTACTTCAACATTTTCAGCAGTTTATTTTCATTTACACTACCTCTGCTAGTACAAAGACAAACATCAAAAGTAACAATAATTTTTTTGTAATAATGCAGTTAAATTTAGCAAGATCCTATCTTATCTAAAGTTATGTTATATCATGAGGTTAAGGAGGGTTTTAAAAAAAAAAAATGGCGCTCGGAGGGTGCATCTTGCCATGTTAAAGAATTGAAATAAATAGACTGTATCTGCAAATTTATCCAGATCCACTTCAAAATGTTGTAGCTTCTCCATTGGCCCATGTCCCACCTACCCACCAAGTATCAATAAAAACAGTTCAGTAGTTTTTATATTTCCCTTCTAACAGGCAGAAAGAGAAGGGGAACAGATCACAGATTATCTCTGAATATGATCCTATAACTATTACAATTATTGTAGGCTTATGTCCACAGTGAGTAGATGTGAGCACATAACTATGCAAACTATACTATCTATACTTCTAAATAATAAATTGTACATTATTTTTGCATTCAGCCAGGTAACATGACTGTATTCAATTCAGTGATCATGAAGCGGCGATTGCGCTGTCACACTCCAGGAAAATGTTATGAAATCATGAGAAAAACTCACAGTCACCTCTGTTCACACTGATATCTGGTACATGTGCAATTGTGGAGATCACTAGAGCTGATCACACTCACAATCTGCTCTATCTGTGGCATTGTGGAGGATGTGGAGAGAACACACGCACACACACACACACACACACACACACACACACACACACACACACACACACACACACACACACACACACACACACACACACACACACACACACACACACACACACACACACACACACACACACACACACACACACACACACACACACACACACACACACACACACACACACACACACACACACACACACACACACACACAGAGATGCATGCACACACAGAGAGAGAGAGAGCGAGTGCTACTTGTGGGGTTACCAACACAGATCGAGATGCGTGTGTTCTTGGAAACCTGTCAGAAGCTGTCAGAGACGTAGCCTTCAGTAATGAATAAATGTGTCAGATCATCGCGCTCCGGTTCTCGTACACTTCTCAGAAATACTGACATACTGTATATGGAGAAGTCAAGACAGCCCACTCCAAGATTCAAAGAACTGAGCGCAGTTCCTCGTAAATTGAATTAGCTGCAGATTTACACACACAAGAAAAGACCAATTAGCACGGCTGACAGAGGGGAAAGAGGTAACATGTTTCTGAGTTCAATAAGATTAAAAAGAATTAGGATAGTAAGGGAACTACTTCAAAAGTATTAATATATAGGAAAGCTGAAACGCTGCATGAGGCCGAGCAGAAGAACTGGTCAGAGCACTACACACCAGTTGCACGATTATAATTTTTCAGTTAATTAAACAACTGCATATTTCTTCTAATGCATTATTGTATAAATACACATAAAGTTATGAAATATTTCTGTGAGTACATTGACCCTTAAAGAATTAGCTTGTGCAAGACAAACATGAGCTTGTGCAAGAAACACATTTCCCAACCTGACCATCTTGACATTTCTTCATGGCTGAAACACAACATAGAATGTGACGTTTCTTTTTTTGTGTATTGAGCACGCAAAATAACCACATTTATCAAACTTAACCATTGTCTGTCTAGCCTGGAAAACATATTTTTCCAGAAAATAAATAAAAATCTGTTACTCAAGATCATCCACAGACGTGAGTAGCTGGCACATTACTTTTAGACAGACGTGTATCTTTGGGAATTGGACATAAATAGCTCTCATTCTTTACGCACCACATAAAATACTGCTTTCATCTCCCATTGTATTGGTAACACAAGTGAAAACGGCTTGTGAGCCTGAAGAAAACGACATGGCAGTGTCCCTGTATGAGGCAACTTCCGGAGCATCCTCCTGGGAGCCTATAGGCCGGGATCAAGTTGACCATGAGGTCACAGCGTCCCTGATTTGAGTTCGCCTATGGGCTTCCTCCCTCCCCTCTCACTTCCTGTCACCTCTCTACTGTCACCAATAAGGAATGAAAAATAAATTACTCCAATAAAGACAAATATGCTCCCAAAAAAAGAGATACGTTTCCAGCTCTCTTAGATGAAGAAAATCTCTGTGGCCCAGACCACTGTTCCAGTGTGACTATTGCAATTTTTATATTGATCTTTATATTATAATATCAAAATCATCTGCCCCAGATAAATTATCCAGAGTGAGACAAAAAAAGTACATGACAACAGCAGAGTGATTTGAACAACAAATTTCAAAAGTTTCTAAAGCACAAAACTTAACTTTTGGCCTGTCTGTGTGTGTATGTCTAGGTGTGGGTCAGTGTGTGTGAGACGAATTGAGTGCTGCTCATCCACATGTGTCAGACCAGACATGTGTCAGTTATGGGTGTGTGTACGTGGGCTGGCCAGTTAAGGGTGTGTTGTGTGTAACTGTACATGTGTAGAAAAGACGTACTTTTCCCCAGTTTGTGAAACGTTTCCCTCATCGAACACAAAATCTGTGTGTGATTCTGTGTAAAAGTTATTTTCTTCATCATGAAACCCGCAGCTTTCAAATGAACCCTGGTGTCACCTCTGAGGAAAATACCAAAAGTGGATCTCTTTTTTTTTTTAATGGTGTCAAATATATAAAAAAAATCTTACACAAATACCTGACACTATGCTAAACTGATTTTAGATGAAAAGTAAAAAAAAAAAAAATCACATTAAGTAGATTATACAAAGATGGTCAAAGAAGCATTGGAAAGGGATTTAAGAGCAAACTGCAATATGCTGCATATTCTATTCTTTACCATATTTGTGTATCCATTACAATTTTTTATTTTTTGTAACTTTAAAGCAATTAAACAAAATCGGTTTTGTCTTCCAGGTTTTCAAATTTGACAATTTACTGCTGTTTTTAGAAGTTCTTGTGTTTAGAGTCTTGTCTCAACAAAAAATACATCTGATGATGTCACCCTGTGCTCTAGGATTTATACAGGTATCGTTTTCTTATGTTTAATACACCAAACAAATAATCAATAATGAAAACAATCATTAGCTGCAGCTCTACTTTTCTTCATGCATTTCATAAAACTATGATAACTGATTTCTGAAACGGTGACATGTCCACAAGTTGGGAAAGGAAAAACTTTCTCTTGCCCTTCCTTTCCCTCCTGGCCAGTGCTGCACCATTGTCTCAGAATAAACCTGACTGTGCAGTTTTGCCCCTTGTGACTACAGATCCTGCACCACTGAGCCAGAACCAGGTTTATACAGGGAAGGAGATCTCGTCACGATAACATTTTCCACACACGACTCGACGCCAAGCGGGACCTTCCAGGGCCAGAGAAAACTCTGAATGTTTATATCACAGGATCAGACGGCAAAGTTTGCTTAGTGAGAAGCTACGACTCAACTGACAAATCATCTCCGCTGGCAAAGGGATGAAAAAAAGCGAGTCACTGATTTTGGGGGATTTTTTTTTGGAGGGGAAACTGAGCGGCACAGATAATGAGTAAATGCTAGCTGTGCTTGGCCCTGTAATGGAAACCATGCTAACGACTTGCCCAGAGAGAATCGGGGGGGGGGGGGGGGGGGCTCAGGGATGCTGGAGATGACTCCGAATAAAGCTGAGGGGAAAAGTGTTGAGAGAAGAGGAGAGGGCCGGAGCACAGAGGATACACAGACATGCACACACAGGTTTCTACAGAGTTCAACAAATTATATGTTAGATATTTATGATACCACACAGAACGAAATGTAAAACCAAGACCACCCTCTTACTGTGAAAGTATAAAAAATGAGGGCCTACAAACTTTTATTAATTATACATTAGGGGTGGGATTAAGATTTTTTTTTCAATATCAATTAATCTGCCACTTATTTTCTCAATGAATTGATTAATTGGTCTATATTTGCTGAGGATGGTAAAATCTTTAACAACTACAAAGGCACATAGAAGATTGTAGGTACGACCCCAATAGATTTTTACAAACAAATTGCATACACTCGCATGTCAGATCCCGGAACATGCAAACAAACAGAACTTTTTTATCAAGAACCATAAATTATTCTCTGAGAAATCTAGTAAAATGCTTAAAAACACCCAATTGCACAACGTTTAACCCTTAAAAACCAAGGTTGTTTCCTGACCAATAACACATCCTAGCACCAGGTTTCCGTACAGTAGTTTATATGCATTTCTACTCACTAACCGACTGACAGACAAACTAACATAAATTAAATCATAACCTCTATGAGAGATGTGGGCAAGTAGCTGTACGAACCAATGCAATTTCCACACAAGTCTACAATTAGAGGTATTTTATGCAATTATGAGAACTTTAGAATAAGTGATGAAACTGTGGTTGGACAAATTAGACTGTGGTGGGCGGCCAGAGTCTCGGTAATTAAACAGAGGAGCTAATTTAAATTTAAGGTCATTATAGAGGCTGTTAACATTAAAAGAGGTGATCCACATACTTTATCGTACTGCAATTACAATTACCCGGCCCATGACATAATTAGCACGATAATATCTTTTTTATTGAGATGTGTGTGTGTATATATATATATGAAGAGAAGAAGCCAAGAGAAAACTGCTGTGACAATGTTGCACAGCTTTGCTTTGGGGGCTTTCCACAGCCAACTCAGCAAGGTCATGTGCACTGACACTGTGGTTGCAGGTTACACACACGCACATGCACACACACACATGCACAACGAAGGTTATGACAGAAGGAAATGCGCACATTTGAGAGGTATGAACCTTACTGTCAACACCACAGTGTATTGATCTATACATGTAGAGTATTGATTAATGCAGATGGACACACGCAAGAAAGCACACAGGCGCCCGCGCAGACAGAGATAACACTCTTCTCTTTCTGTAGAAAAAGACACGTAACTAGAAAGAGGTAGAGCAAGAGATCTGACAAACATCTTGACCACATGACTCTAACCACCCTACTTCCTTTAGATGTTTCTCTTGATTTTGACGCACACACACACAAACACTCCTCCCACATTCAGGCATTTTCAACACACTGAGAGAAGTTTTCCACTCTGAGTGAGAACAAAGTTTTCCTTAGACCTTAACAAACATAAACAGAAGTAACAAATGCTGCGAAAAACTGGTATCGCTGTACTTAAATATCCGCAGCGGGCTTTGTTGATCACCACATCTGGACTTAATTTGTTGTACTCTTCAGTTATTTTCCTTCTTGAATCAAATGCACGGCAAAACATTATAATAATTAAATATACACAGATATTTACAGTTGAAAAACATATTCCATCCATCCATCTTATTGTACCTGGAAGCCTTGACACCTACTTACCAGGAACGAAACACTGCAAGGCAAGTTCATTCATGACTGAAGGCCCACGATATTTACACATGCTCACTCAACTTAAAAAGAGGTGACTCCGGCAGAGCACATTATCGCGGCAGCGCTGACTCGCATCCCTTCATAATTTCACAATTCCATGAAGTCCGAAAAAACAACATAATCAGCGGAAGCAAAGAATTTCACCAAAATGCTCATCCTCCACTGTCCTAACCCTGAGAGCATAGACTCAGAGGAGGGGAGGAAACCAAAATGTGGAAGTCCACAGAGGGCTCGTAGTCTGAAACAAATTAAACACCGATAACCCCTCAAGGGAGAGTGTGGCCTAGGGGATAGAGAGTGTGTTCTGCATCACAAAGGTTGCCGGTTCGAATCCCACTCTTTCCCATCTGCATGCAAGTGTCCTTGGCAAGATACTGAACCCCTAAATGTCATAAATGTTGAGTGTACTATAAATGTAAGTCGCTTTGGACAAAAGCGTCAGCTAAATGACATGTAATGTAATGTAAAAGTATCCTAGCAGGACAAATCTCTGAGCAGAGTTCATGACCTAATAAAATGAGAACAAACTACTTTTTCTGCAGGTCCGTTTTGCAATCGTAGATGTGTCCAAGGCTTTCAATCCTGTTTATTACACTAAGTTGCCTTGTGTGGGTTTTGATTCAAACTGAAGAAAGTCCAAATAAAGGTGTCCCTCAAGGCTCTAGACTGGGTACATACTAGATTTATTTTCCAACTCTTTCACTGCCATGCTGACCTCCAGTCAAACTGTGCATTTCACAAGAGCATGACACCTACTGGTTCCTCATCCCATTCATTATCTAAATGGATCTAAATACCAGCACTAGATAGCTCATAAAGCGACAAAACTCACGTTAAACCTTTTTGTTCAAACGTTTCATAACATCTATGTGGCTTCTTATATTGAAACTGAATATATGTAATATAGCTGGTGGTCTGGTCTATCAACCTGATGATCCAGCCCACAGCGTGAGCTTTTCAAGAACGACTCTGTACTTGAAGTACATCACATCATGCATTAATATAATGACTGAACATGAAACCAACAAGTGAGACCAGAAACCGGTAAGATAAAAGAAAAAGGGGTCAGGGAGTTGTACTTCGTGGTAGTTGCAGAATATTATCTAGTGATCTCCTGTACGGCGTCTACAACATGTGAGAGGTTTTTAGTTCATTGAAGCCTTTAATTATATTTACACCGAGAGCTTTCCTTTGAGATTTGTGGCTTTTTTAACTTGGTAGGATCTCTCTGTGACTCACTGTATTCCTGACAAGAGTCATTACTGCTGACTGCGGACAAACACTGGCTTTCTACTCTAGTCTTAATCTCTTAAGACTTTCATGCAAGTGTGGTGTATGATGACTTTTAATTAAGAAGCAAAACACAGAATTATAAGCCAAAAGGCAGAATATAGCTGGAAACTCTATACAGACAACGACCAGTTTACAAATCCGCCAACATAAGGCTTCAAAGAAATCCTCCATTTTATTGTGGCTACAGAAACTGCACTGGAGAGAGTGGAAAGTTGTGACGTGATCCAGTTCTCTGATCACTGGGACTAGGTGTCGTTTAGATTTTAAACGGATACAGCTTTTGCTTGATTCATGTTCCTGTCATATCATTTCATGCTTTCACAGGGTTTATATTTGATTTATAGATGAACCCTTTTATGCACTTCTTTATCCCGTTTTTGCCGCTGCTTTCTTTTCCAAGTTCTTCACTGTAATTTACAACGTTTAAACTCCGAACATGGAGCTTTCAGTCGATGAAAGCGTCCTCACAAAGCACAACAACTTGGATGCAGAATTTGAAAAGGGCTACAAAACAAATACGCTTTGTTTTTAGTTTACATTACAACGTATTCAAATCTACCTGAACCAACAAAATTAACATTGTTTTCACATAGATACAGTTTTGTCGTGTATAGTTAGGGGTTATATTACAATTTGTTCATTACATAGTAAATTCATTGTTAAAGATTTTTCTCAAGCCAACATGACAGAGTCTTGCTGGCTCCAGATAAGGATTTGCTGCTTTCCTCGGCTCGGCATCTTTTTACATTTCTTTGGGTTTAAAACAACTCACAAAATAAACCAAAAATAAGTTTGACTCTCGAAAATGATGAGAATTTTTTCATATTTCCATAAATGGTAACTGCCAATCATCTGACTAATCTCTTAAATCAACCCATTGATTACACAAAGATGCACAACTCGATCTTTACCAACCCTCCCTCCGCTCTCTGTGGCCGGTACAAGATACAGATCTGGGGACGTGAAATTAGAAAAAGCGAGAGGCCCGTTCAGAAAGGTCAGCCGAGAGAAACCAAAGAGCCGAAATCAGCAGCGAGTCCGTTTAACAAACCTCTGGAGATCAACAAGAGAACATCTACTCTCACGGCTTTTCCATTCATCAAATTTTACAATGTATTTGTGACATGATTTTACACATGTGGTGAACACATTCATCTTATGAATACACAAGCATGCATGTGAACCCACGCACACAGCCATTACATGACTCACTCAGTCACTTC
This sequence comes from Platichthys flesus, assembly GCF_949316205.1. Lineage (NCBI taxonomy): Eukaryota > Metazoa > Chordata > Actinopteri > Pleuronectiformes > Pleuronectidae > Platichthys > Platichthys flesus. The sequence goes on from NC_084947.1 coordinate 7,790,492, forward strand.
AAGGCATAATTTCTAGTTTTCATGAAACTCAATCCCTGAAGAGAGGAAAACATTTGACTCAGTGGGTGAGATACAAGGACTGTTATGACGTGAGATGAAACTCAGGTTGTTCTCTCTGTAGAAATAGTCTTTGTACTGAATACTCATATCAGCTGAGGCTGATATGCCGTCTAAAACTTCTGGGGCGTCCTGGCCTACTTGGCCAAATTTAAGATTATGAGACCAAAATATCACATTTGATTAAAATAGAAAACAAAGCAGGAAGCAGTAGAAATGTATTAGGGCTGCAAATGATCAGTTATTCGGTCTATTAGGTTTCAAATAATAGGGAAAATAAATGTTTCACATTGATCACAATTTCCTAAAGCCCAAATAAAACTTCTGAAAATTACTCTAATAGTACAAAACAAATATTAAAGTTTCTCATTACAGGAGCTGAATTGAGAATAGAATGTGAATTATTTTAAATGATTAAACTAAGCCACTGATATAAATATGCTGTTGAATGACTAATTGATTATTCATATTTCCAGTGAAAACTGTGCACATTGACGTCTGAGTATTTCACCTCAAGAACTGAAACATTGTTTCTGTAAAGTGAATTTCTGTAAATTGTGTAAATGTAAATTTTTCGAGCGGGACATAAAAAAAAAAAAACATTCACCTTGATCTTTGTGTTAACCACAGATGAAGATGTTTTAAAATGTGCATGGCTACAAATAAGTACAAATTAAATTGGACTTTTTCATCTGAGTCTAAAACTAAACTCCCAAATAACAACCTGAAGAGCTAAAAACAGTTTTATAAGCACACACTTTAAACCTCTGAGGAAAATGTCTCTCATGTTGAGAAATCTGCAAACATTGAGTTCAAACCAATAATACAGACGCACATTGATCTCCTCCTGTCTGTTCTCCTCTTTGCTGGCTCGTCTATCTCATCATCATTTCACGCTACTCATGCTGTTTAGTTTCCTTGTGTCTCTCTAGATTGGCTTCCCTCCGTTCCTGGTGCAGCTGACTTGCGGTACATGTGTTTGGAGATTTAGTAGTGGTATGTGACGAGAGCCAAATTAACACTGCGTGTTGCCATATGAGAATCTGAGGTATAACAAGTAACACAGAACAGATGGCCACAAGCGTCTGGTCGTTGGAAAAGTATTTTCCACTGATGTTGCAAACTCTGCTTTTACTGTCAGTGAGAGAGTGAAGAAGCAGAGTGTGCACTGAGGGGAAAACACAGACGCAGAGTGAGCGACGTGTAAAACCAAATGTAAATTAAAAAAAAGGTGTAAGGGTGTACATTTAAATGTACTTTGACTTTACCCTTTTAATAATTCTATGGTTTAATGCAAGCATAGTTGTATTGGAAGAGGGGCTTTTACTGGAAATACTAGTTTCAAGAAAAGGTGTCACATGACGTAGCCGAACCAGCAAAGACAAAGCTTTTTCCGAATTTGCCAACATACATAAAAACGTGTGTGAGAGTGAACAGACAAACACACAGAGACTTGGAAAAGACAAACTCCATGAGCAACATGATACATAGTGTAGGCACACGTAGACACCAGCATGAAATGAAACCATGTGGGAAAGATTAGAGAGACACACACACACACACACACAATATGATGAGATGAGTTGAGAGTGGTGTGATTAAGATAAAGTCCACAGGAGGTCTGAGGAAACGTATCCGCCGTCAGAATGCAGAAGTCTGTGGGAACTGACTCTAGAAGACAGAATACCACGGCTTTCCTGGCAGGACGCTAACCTCGTCTGTAACCTTCACTACTGCTCTGTCAGATGAAAGAAGAAGTAAGGTTGCTGCAAAAGAAATAACTCAGGTGAGGGGAAAGTCACAGCTGAGTTTCACCCAAGACTGCACAGATGTGTAAAAAAATATATAAAAAAGCAACATATCAGTCTACCGACGTCAGTATTGTTAATTGTTATTGATTCATGGTGTCAGTTTGTCCTCATCGAGGCTCTCAAGGCCAGAGATAAAGACGGAGACGAGATAAAGACCAAGTCTTAGACAACACTGGGGACACTGTGGAGACTTCTGCTCGTTTCAGCTGACGAGACAAGATTCACTTCTGCAATAAAACAATTGTTACAATCATCGGATTTGTTATTTTGTCACTAAATCTGCACAATAACATATTTTACGCCAATCAAAAACGAACTCTATTAAATCTCTAAATACAACAAGAATGTTTGGAGCATTCTCAAGGTCAATGACATTCTTTCACTTCTCCAGGTTTTATGAATTCAGCATTCACTGCATCAAAAACCTCAACTTGACAACATGGAACGAAGTTGGGCAATGAACTTTGCACTTTGGTAAATCAATATATAAATATTTAATATGATTATTTGTATACAGATCATTTAGATTAATATGTGTTAATATTGAAAAACTGCTTTCATTCTTGCAACTTCAATTAAAAACTTGAATTAGGTTAAGGTGTAAAATTTTACAAACTGTGTACATGCATGTTATAAACGGCAGAACACTCACTTAAACTTCCTGAGTCTTTTTTCATCTTCACACCCCTCCCAATAAAATATATACATCCTCTGCTGCTTACATGTTCTATTTGTTTATATGAATGTGACGTGATACTTATACAGAAGTGAAACTGCGCTCAGTTTGAACTACCGTATACAGGCATTTTAAGAGGCTTACCCAGAGGAGGAACTACATCATTAACAGATAAAATCCTCTTTACTAAATGTGTATTAAACCATGTTGAAATAAAGTCGGCCTGATAAAAATGTGCAGATAATAATGCGACGTGTTGTATAAAATCTGACTGGCTAATACTACTAGTGACTGCGCTCTGAATGGAGCTTCCTCACACAAACACATTATCGGTTTCCATGCAGCTTCCTCTCTTCTGCTAAATGATCTCACTGATATTACTGCTGTGTCTTACAAATAGAAGACACACACTGAAGAATATAAATAAAAATACAAAAGAATTCCAGCTGGGATATTTATTACTTTCTTTTCAGTGTGGAGGTAAATGCGGCCTCACACACTGACCAACAAAGTGTTAAAGAAAAAGCCCCCAGATGTGTGAAAGCCCAATTTATATCCACAATAAAGAACATTTTATTACAGAATATGTATCAAGCTGTAAGCTTGTTTTGTTAATGGTACTTCTGCTGAATGCATGTGCTTTCTCTTGTGTATGTAACAATGTGTGCATGCTGCTCCACAGCTCTTCTTCCTTTTAAGGCCATTCTCAGGGCCTTAACTCTGCCCTGCCAAGATTATACACACTTATACTCACATATACACACACAAACTCTCACACACAGAGGGAGAGCATTCAAGAGCAGCAATACAGTTGGCTTAACTTAAGCAGCACTGCAATCAACCAGCCAGATCCTGCCAATGCCGTCCCATTCTGAACAACACACACGCAGCCACATGCATGATTGTGGCTCTATCATCAACTGAAGTACCACACACACACACACACACACACACACACACACACACACACACACACACACACACACACACACACACACACACACACACACACACACACACACACACACACACACACACACACACACACACACACACACACACACACACACACACACACACACACACACACACACACACACACACACACACACACACACACACACACACACACACACACACACACACAGAGTTAGGGTTGCAGCTGGCTGCCGAGTTGAGGGCTGCTAAATATAAAGCACTGCAAGCACAAAAACAGACTCAGATACACACATGCATGCAGCTTCATTTTCATTGACCTCTGTTTTGCTAGGACACACACACTTGCACACACCCTGAAGAGACTGAATTGTGCTTCTAATGTAGAGACAACAGTCAACTGAGCCGCTCTGATTCCTAGTTTGGGGATCTTAGGGGACTGGGTGTGCATGCACATGTGCAGCTGGCCCCATTTGGCAACATTGCAGGGTTTTATGTCATGAGATCTCGTGTGAGGAGTCAAGCACATTTGAAAAAGAAACTAAAAAACATCCTGCTGTGATGTGATGAGCTGTCAAGCAAAGTCGGGGGAAAGAAAATAAGTCTTTCTTACTCCTTACTTAGAACGGAAAGTTGCTAAAATAAACAAATAGGTTTTAATATGTGACTGTTTCTTATCTTCTGACTGTTGAATTGATGCTTCAATTATAAAGTAATAAGTAGAAATGTTATGACTGGCTGAAGCAAACCCTAGATAAACAGGAAGTAGTGTAGGAGGCATATCTCCATCACCAAAGAGTAGAAGCAGACAAGACGACTAATGTTGCAGATTCTTTGAGGTAATCCAGATATACAACACAAATGCTAATGCATGACCTTCAGTAATGCATGGAAATGACTGTATTATAAAGCAATGTGACCGATTCCGATTAAATCCAACTTCACTTATATGCACAAGAACTATTTCCAGAAATGTCTTTAACCGGGTGAAAGGGAAAACTATCACTCACACAATATTAAAAGGTTATATGTGAAATGTGAAGTTTATTACACTATTTGCAGAGGAATTGCAGAACAGATGCTCTGATTAGTATTTGTTAGTATGAAGTATGAAAAGATGATCACTCTTTTTCTTAGCTTGGTTAGCACGGTGCAAAAGCTAAATGTCATCACAGTGTTTGTCGTGTTTCTTCATGCGACAGAACAAACTAGAGGGCTGAGTGGAGAGTGAGCACCTCCAATCAGGGTAATGACATATCTCACCATGTTATAGACAGAGAAACATAAACAGATGAGCCCATGTATCTCGCTCAGTCGGCTGCTCAACAATCAGACAAAATGTTCTTTGGGCTGTCGCTTTTCAGACACTCCCTTCACTCACTCCTCACCACACATGTTTTCACATCTTGTGTATCCAGCAGTGGCTGAAATAAAACAATGCTTTCTGGATCAACAACATCCTGTTTTCCTTATGAAATATGACCGATTTTTTACTACAAAACAATTGATATCTTGTCATCAATCTCTGCAGACACAAGCATAAACAACTATATTTATCAGCATATTTACTTTATGCATGCCACATATATTTACAGTGCAAACTGAACTGGATGAAAAGACAAGCCGTCTTCATTGTAACCAAAGTCCTGAACATTTTCATATCTGTATTTTTATATTGAGAGTGGCAGCTGTTACTATAACTTAATCGTTTCTTTGTCAAGCCTGAATTTAAATAAATGTGCTGGATTGTCAGACTGTACATTTTTTTTAATAAATGTGTATATGAGTATGTGTTTCTACCTTTGGAGGATCATAGAGCTCCAACTGGTACCTCTCCCCTCCTCCTCTTCCTACTCCTCCTCCTTGAGCGTCTCTGATCCTCCTGACCAGCAGACGGCAGCGTTGCCAGCAGGGCTGAGAGTCTGAGATAGTGTCCTCCACCAATAAGTACCTCATTTGGCCCTCTTTACAGCAGCCGCTCACCTCTGACCTCCTCGGCCTCATGCTTCTGCTGTGAAACCAACGTAAACGATCCAGGAAGTGAGATGCTACTCCCGCCACAGACCAATGTGAAGCACCTGGAGGGGTGGGTTCAGAGATCAGACAAGAGGAAGAGTGGGATGAAGAGGAGGAGGACGACACCTCCTCATTTGTGGAGTAAATCCCGCCCACTCTGCCACTATTATTTGGGGAGTTGTTGTTGGTAGTGGTGGGGTGGGGGTTGTTGGGGGACAGGTCCTGGGTTGTGGGGGGGCTAGGAAGGGGACGCTTCTTAAACAGCCTTCTTACGGTCTGCTGGATCTGACTGACAGAGAAGTGTGTGACGTCAGCGTGTCCAGGGTTGGAGGCTGAGGAGTCAGATAGCCGGCGACGATTGGTGCCAGAGATCTCCTCGCTGCCATGGCTATGCATCAGCAGTGACCTGCCGCCGACACTACGAGTTGACCCTCTCAGAACCCCCGTGTTTCTCGACAAGGAGTTTCCCGCAGCACATTGCAGGGGCTGTTCCTGGTCCACGACCAACGGCTCCACTTTTGGTGGCACCACAGCAAATAGAGCAGCGCCTCCACTTTGACGGCTCGCCTCCCGATAGTCCTGCACTCCTGACAAAGATGTGATCCGCAATCGACCAGTCACAGGCTGTGATGGAAGGGGGCGGGTCGCTGGACTTGTGGAAGGAGCGCTACCGGTAGAGGTAGTGCATCTGTTATGTATGAGCGGAATGCCATCTTTGTCAACCTCGCAGCAGAAGTGCTTCTGGAAGAGGTCGGTAAACTGCTTGGAAAAAGTCTCTGGCGGGAGCACGTCATGCTGTGGCCACTCTCTGGCAAAGCTCCGGTAATGTCCAGCCAGCTGCCGGGCTGTGGCGATGGCGTGCAGCTCGCAGAACTCGCTCCAGCCTCTCGGGGGCGCTGCCACGCCGGGGCCTCCTCCTGCTGTTGTGGTGGTGTTGGCTGGATGGATAGTGTTACCATTCATTGCAGTAACCAGACCGGCTGAGAATCACTGCTGTGAGACAAAGAATGTAGAAGAGATAGGGAAAAAAAGAAAGAGGAAAACGGAAGTGGATGGTTGGAGAGGAGATGGGGGAAAGGAGTTGATTTGAAGGCAAAGTTGGAAAGATGGACAGTTTAGAAGAGAGAAAGATGATTGGGGGACAAACAGAGGAGAGATATGAAAATGTAATTAGAGGCAAATCAAGATAATGTGTTGAACAAGAACTGGAGCACTAAAGATGGAACTGGAATAACAGACAGCATTTCTTTGGACAACTTAAAAGTTTGAAACTGTTTAAACATCAAGCTAGAACTGCCAAAAGTCTGATTTGATCTGCAATCAATCTTAAACAGCCCAAATTGGATTACACGGGCCAACAAAGACTCTCTGGCAATCAACCAATCAGAGGATATCTTAATAGATAAGGATGGCCACAGTTCACTCAAAGGACTATGGGTAACCAATTTAGGAGAAAAATAAGTAAACAGCAAAAACACTGAGTGCATATATTTGAGGGAGAATCGAGGAAACCTGTCGAGATGAAAATAATGTGAGGAGAAAATGAGCAGAGTGAGTTGATGTGGAGTCAATACGACTGAGTCAGCTCCCAATTGCACTGGTATTGACTATAGTAGTTGAAATGAATGAAAACAGTATTAAAGTCATTCAGACAGACTCAGTGAATGAGGAAGTACGCTTGGAAAACTTCTCAATCAACCACACTGCCTGCTCAGTCATCTGTGTGTTTACATGGGAGTGGTTTCTTCTTCTTCTGCTTTTTTTTTTTATTTTTTTATTCAGCCATAAAACAAGATGTCCATATATGTCAGCACCATCTCATGGACCCGAGCCCCTATTCAGTCAATCAATTCAGCAGATAATGATAGACCAACTCCATTTACCACTAAAAAACTTGATTGCTCCTTCTCCTCTAAATTTCTTCTGAATAAATATCATTGTTGTCGCTGATCAACTTGCAGTTTGGTCTCACAACTCGGATTACTCTCTATTTTCTTAGGGAGATTTTCCCTTGCATACATTGAGCTGTTGGTGCTAAAGTCATTAAGGTGGTTATGTTTTCACCCCGGTTTGTTTGTTTGTTCGTCAGCAGGATTATGGAAAAGCGACACAATTGATTTCCATGAAAACTATTTGGAAGGATGCGACATGGGTCAATAATGAACCCTTTAAATTGTTTTGTCGATCCAGACAAATTTGATCCAGGAATCTGAGATGTTTGAGGTCCCAGGACACATTAAGTGGACTGATATCTAGTAGGCAATTTGCTAATCTATACCAAGGAGGATGGTCCCAATAGTCTTGATGATGAGCTCTTGGAGCTGATCGGTTAGCGGCTGTATGCTGGTATCCACCAAGTTTATGCCTAATCCTACCTGCCAGCTGGAGATGGTAAAATCTTTATGGACGGCCACTGACCACCATTCACTAACTTGGGTCAGATTTAAACAGGAGATCCCATGATTTTGCCATCAGTAACTATAGGGTATTCACTTCCACACATAAATTCTCCATCTGTACACACAGCACTCTCTCTCATGGAGTATGAGAGGCTGGTCAAATTGAAAGGTTGTTTAAGGGGAAGGTTTTTTTGGGCATTTTGGTTTAAAGGGGATGGCGTCCCCTCTCCGCCCCTACAAATCGCGCAATGCTGTTATCTATTGAATTTAAGGGGACTTGGTGGAGGTTTTTGCTTTACACTGTCCAATTCTATTTCTCAATCCTGTACTTTCTTCACCTTTGTTGCAAAATTACTGATTCACAACATTCTGGTTAGGTTCATCTCAATAGGCTCTTCATTCTTGTTCTCACTTCCCACAAAAATATGTCATCATCAGTCGTGTTGAAGCATCTCTTTACCCTTGTGCTCTTACACCTTGGTTAGGTACCGGCTACTTTTGTAATTAAACAGAAATGAGTTGGGTTTTAAGAGTCACCACATAGTTTAACATTAAAGAGGAAACAGGATGCTTTGCTATGTATTAAATGAGAACTAAACCACAGGTTTCATCTCTTCAGACGTTCCTCTTTTGTCATACCCTGATGTATACATTACAAATATGGTCAACCCAAAGCTATAGAGGATTAGGAGGAAGGAAACATTTGCAAAGAACAGCACGCCTCTTGCTGATGCAAGATAGTCTATGGATGAAACACTGTTGTATCATTAGCTGCAGAGTTGCAACTGTCTCATACAGCTGAGTCGCAAATTAACAACTTTTATACGTGCCTCTCCAGGGATTTGAGATATGCAATAACTTTTTCTGATCATAAACTGTAGTATGATACATTTTGTTTATGATTAAGGTCACATGCTACAAGTAAAAGAGTACACACAGTTAGACTATTGCACCATGAAACAGCATGAAAACATTGATGTCTTAAGAACCCAGAGATGTTTTGTCAAGATACCATTAACCATTATATAACAACCATAGCTTATTTCTATACACTGCTGTAGAAATGAGTGGCTGAATGACAGTTGAAAAAACACTCAGTCAGACTTCGGCTGCAGTCGTATTAACAGTGGTTTATCATTCTCAATCTACAACATGTGCCTGCAGTACATACCATCTTCCTCCAGTGCTGCAGAGAAGGGTCTTCTAAATAAAGGAAGTATTAGCATGTGCGTATGTGCATGTGTGTGTGCATACGGGCTGTGTGGGTTGGTGTGGGGGGAGTCACAGACTGTGGTCCAACAGATCACAGAAAACCACAAGAAAGTGTGGGGGAGGGGGGGGGGGGGTCGCTCGCTGTGGTCGGCCCAAACATGGAGCAACATGTCTCGTTATTGCTTGGCCAACATCATCTCCCTCTCTCTACGTGTCCTACATGACCATGTTGAGAGACGCAGAGATGTGAACGCTTGAGATTGTGTCACGCCACAGGACGTCGTGGTTTTATTTTTCATTCGTATCATCGAACATACCATGGCGGACACGTACGTCACAGATGGAGCGAAAAAACTTGGCATCGTGAAATATTGCGTCACCAAAGTTCCTGGATGTGTCCTGTCACAACAACCAATTCCCTTCCTGTACTTCGAGGAGCATGCTCAGTGCGTGCCCCCTTGTGCCCCTGCAGCTGGCCCCCCCAGAAGCCTGTTTCTATCTGCCTGGCCAGCCCAGCGAGATGAGTCAGCACTGACACACACACACACACACACACACACACACACACACACACACACACACACACACACACACACACACACACACACACACACACACACACACACACACACACACACACACACACACACACACACACACACACACACACACACACACACACACACACACACACACACACACACACACACACACACACTTCCTCTTGATGTTTCCCTCTTGGGGCTTGTCTGTCTTTGTTCCCATGGTTTTGCCTCGTTCTCTTTTCATCCTCTCTGGTATGTGGATCCCGAGATGGGTTTGGATGCACACTTACACACGACTAAGGCCACATTTTGTTGTAAGAAGACACTTAAAGGTTTATTCAGTGTCGGGTTTTTCTTCTCTGTACTTATCCAGAATCTCCAACCTCAACTTGTTGCTTTGTTATTGTGTTATGATTTTGTTAAGGCAGCATTCAGCAGAGGATGACAGAAAAAAATGGGAAACAGTCCCAAACAAAAGACTCAAAGTTCCGGCCTTCCCTCTTCTCTTCCTCACTTAGTCATCACTCCCCCCTCCTCCTCCCCCTCCTCCTCCTCCTCATTCCTCGACAAAGCCTACATTATTCACTGTGACACACACACACATTCACTGAGAGTCAAGTCAAATAAAAGCTGATGTTCGTATGTCTCACCTATGACTGTGAAGTTATTAATGCTGCAGCTCAACCGTTGCTGTTTAAAAAAAGCAGTCAGCAACAGACATCATAGTCATTGGCCTTTATTAAGCAGATGCACATGTCAGACAGGTGCGAGAAAAAATAGTTTACCAGGAAAGCAGCTTGTGACTGACTGACGCTGAGAGAAATATAGCACAGTCTCCCGGTCTAAACCTCCAACGTGTAACGTGAGATCCCCCATTAGCGATACGCAAAAAATTTGTCAAACTATCCTGATAATTGATAATTGTTTAAGTAAATGTTCAAGCATAAATATCACACAATAGCTCAAAATAAATGTTTATAAAGAAACCAAATTGTGCCCTGGGAATGGAGCATTTTACACAATTTTGTAATGATTAGTCAAGATATTTATTTAAAGAAGCCCTACAGCAATTCATGGTGGAAAACATAAATGAGCAGCACAGCTCTTACCTTATCACCTGCCCTCATCACTTTGCTGCTCCCAACACCTCGAACACTCTCAAATACGTTTTTTTAATCAAGCAGGAAGGAAACAGGACGCGTGAAAAAGACACATGTGAATTGATTTGGTGAGCGTGACTAACCTCATGACTTGTGTCAGCTCACAGAGCCACTTCTTATCGTAATACAACATTGAATGGGATGGAGGTATGATGCAATGGTTGATGTCATTCGGACTAAATGTCTGGCTACCATGTCCATACTCTTCTTGAGGGTTAAGGACATAGGATGTCCCACCTTGTTAAGCCCTATGAGGCTAATTGCTATTTGTGAATATGAGATATACAATTTTAATTGATTGATTGATGTATGCAGAGTATACTCATTGGGACTGCGGAGTATTGGGAAACAAGGCAAAAATAAAAAAAAACACAATTCTTACAAAAACAATACCCCCACAACTTTAGTTCCCTTTGAAACGCATAACACATGTACGTGTTTCCGGTAAAAGCACAAAGCTGTGGAGGGAAATGTCACAGATGTTTATAGTCACCATAATAAGGCTGAATGTGCTTACGCTCCCAGACCAGACTGACAGCGGCTAGCAGCTCAATAGAGAAAGCCAAAGTCTAACCTGGTCTCTGTTAAGAAGGACCTTCACCATCACCTGCAGGTTTACCAATGAATTGGACAGGGATGAAATGGGAAATATGGCGACCATGTTCATATTGGAGTGAGGTCATATAAGTTTGAGATATACAAGTCGGCAGTGCATTTTCACTGGATTAAAAATTATAGAAAGTCCCTTAGTGCAGGATGAGTCATCATTTACAGCATTTTCATTTACAAAAATGCGAAAAATATATTTTTCATTTCATGTTGCCTGCAAAGAATAAACAAAAGGTTAAGATGACAGTTACTGAGACCGAGACGCTACAAGGACACACAAAGTTTGAGACTTTTACCACACGTAGAGGATTATCAGTGCCGCTGGTGGAAGCGTTGTTGCAGGGAGTTCCTATTTATATCTGAACAGCTTGGTATCAGCTCTCACACACCACGACGTGCTCCCCGTTGTCCCCTATTGAGAAAAGCTCTTGTTTGTTGCACCGGACAGACACACAAAGACAACCGCAAAAGAGGTCCCTGAGTTTTCATGTCATCCTAGCATGTGGCAACCACCATGGCTGCACACTGGGCCCACTGAAAAAGTGGCTAAAGCTGTGGTGTTTCTAATGGCCACTAGATGGCTGGAAATAAATAAAAGACACATAAAAAAAAAAATGTTTTAATTAATTGCCAACTACATAAATTAATCATTATATAATCTCTTAAACTACAAAGCCTCAAATGTGGGGTTTTACATCTTTACAATAAAGTCAACTTCTTTGGAATTTAGCTAGTTACTGTATTTGAAATGACACACTGGGCTCAAGGAATCTGTGATGAGTACTTTTCTGAATTTTCTGATGATAATTTGAGAAACTAATCAGCAGATTGATCAATTATTTAAAGAATTATAAGTTACAGCTCTGAAGCACTCCCACTGCATATATTCGGAGGTTGTCTCTCCTGCAACTACATCATGTCAAAGTTTAGATCTACACTGTGACGTTAACTATTTAAAGAATCAATGTTATGACCTGAACAGAAGAAATATGAATACCAGCACATATCCTAACTTCCCATAACTTTGTTTTCTCCTGACAACAGAAGTTAAACCATTTGTCTGACCCAAAACAGCAACATGAAGATGTAACCAAGGGCCCCAGACACTGTTGGGTGTATTTTGCTCTTACTATCTGATGTTTTGCAAACCATTTATCAACATTGGAAATTATCACACTTCGATCCTTCGAGTCCGCCCCTGTACCCCTGATTTTCTGATAACAACGACTAACATGAAACCAGCGATCAGCAAACCCACCCTCACGTCCTTACAACCTCCCATTCTGAAAACTATGCATGAGGTCACAGACGCTGTTACGACGTCTTTACAGTCATACTCAAACACAGATTCACATCTCACTGTTAGGTGACGAGTTGAGCTCTTTTCTCGTTCTGAACACACACACAGTGAAATGTGTGTGAGAAGCCTGTGAACTATCCACAGTCTGTAAAAGTTTGCACATGTACACCTCCATGTGCCATTTGGCTGGTCATTGCTATAGAAACAGGATGTCCTCCTAATCGTCATACTCATAATACAGTATAAAATGCAATTTAGAGAAAGCCACATCCTTCTGACCTTCATATAGCCCTGGTCTTATTACCGAGATCAGCCGGATCCAATCTACTGCTACGACTCAATTAGTCTGCGCGGCATCAAGGCTCTCATCAAACATCAAACATTCCACTTTTTCCCATAAAAACTGCGAGTGGAAAAAGTGAATAAATTAGAAAGAAAGAAATCCGGTGACACGTGTATCACAAGGTCTGGGATGAAAAGCAGATCTTGCTTCTACCTTTGAATTGTAATTCTCTGAATCAGAATGAATCACAGAGCTGGGGATATAAATTTACAAAGCCGAGAGGGAGGGAGTAAATGATTGTGTGAGTCCGGGAGGTCGGAGAGAGGCAGCGGGGGAGGTTTATTAAAAAGAGAGAGACAGGAAGGAGGAGGCAGAAAGGAGTGAGGGAATCAGACAAGAAAAGGAAGCGGAGGAGACGGAGAAACAAGAGTCACAAGGACAGAGAGAAAGACAGATGAGGGGGATAATGAGAGGGCAGACAGGAAGGGGAAAAGAGCAGGAGAAAAGAAGGGGAGAGGAGGGGAGAGGAGGTGGTGCCAGGTTTATGGGTGAAGGTCCAGGTGGCAGAGGAACAGAGAGCGAAGGATCTCTACTCTGCCCGGGCAGCGATCACAGCAACAGGAAGCCCTGCCCTGCGACCAGCGCACACATGCAAAGATATAGTGCATACACATGCACACACAAAACACACACACACGTGCAGAATGTACCAAAATTGGAGCCTTGCATCAAAGGTGGAGAGAGTAAACTCGAGAGCAGTTACGTAAAATGCTGTGAGTGTGATTAGAATAAACTGATAAACATATGACTCAATTCTCACTAGATTCGTTTGTGAGATCAGCATTTTAATCTTGATGAAATAAGAAAGATTCCCCAGAAGGATTAGCTCAGCTGGTTTGTTTCATAGCAAAAGACATACTAGAAAAGAGAGAGCAGAAATGCTACCAAAGATATGGTCACGCTTGTTGTATTAAAAACTCTTCATGTAATACTGAGTAGCAAAGAATGACGTTTTTTTGGACAGGTGCAGCGGGACAGGAGTTGAACCCGGGACCCATTGTGGTCTTCGGCACACTTTTCCTTTAGCCATCAGGTAAAAGGGATTTAAAGAAACAGATCAATACACTTATTCACTTACTTATAGATTGTCCACAGCCAAAAGCCTGTTAGCTTTGCATAATGACAACAAACATGGCTCAAAGCAATGTGAAATAAAAAAGCTTAACAGTAACTATAGTATTCACAATCCTCAAAATCTTCACGGACACAATTTTCTATATTAAAGTAACATTCATTTGTAAATCCATCTTGCATTGATAGTAATTTATAATGATTTGAATTCACTAGAGTTAATTTTCCTTACACCAAGACTGTAGGCAATTGTTTTTAATATTGATCATCTGTTAATAATTTTCTCTATCAATCGTCTATAACATGTTATATAATTCCTAAATATCAAATTTTTTGTTATGTTCGACGAAGAAAAGCATTTCATCCTGACATTTGAAGAGCTCTAACGTGAACTAAAAATGTATTTGTTAGCAAGATACTTACTTCCCTGTAAATTGACTCATTGGTTTATCGTCGACTCATCATTACAGATCTACGCAATACCAGTTGGGACATTAAAGAAATGCCTCAAGATGTCGACATCGGAATTCAACCTCATGACCGAGGTGACCATAGCAAAGTGTGAGCAGCTCTCACTGCATCTTTGCCTTGAATGAACTCAATTTAAGGAGACTACAGAATGAACATACAGTGTGTGGCGAGAGGCCCACAAGCAACTGTTATGCAAGTGTGTTATCAGGAGAAAAGGGCCAGGAATTCCCTCCAATGCAGTCACCACTCAATATTGTTATGACAGGCACAACAGCCTGCTTCACTGTGAGCCAACACACCAGTTAACGTGAAGGGACAATGTGTCACCTTCTCTCAACCCTTTCTCTTCAAGTTATAACCCCAAGGCAGGGAAACTGGCATAATCTGGCAACAGCAGCACAAAACTACAAAGAGTTTTTATAAATGTATTTATGTCCTGATTGCTCAACTGTACTAAATAAACATCTGCAGTGGCGGAAATGGGATTGACTCGAGTCTCAGTGTTCCTGTTTGTATCAAAGCTCATTCACATGTCACTTCACGCGAGACGCACACAGTTTACATAATTCAAGAACATATTGTGAGGGAGGAAGTGGGGCTGAAACATGAGATAACCTCGTAACTTCCCATAGACTGAGTAAAGCATCAGCTGATGCATGGAGTCTCTTTCAAATGGTTACCATCAGTCAAGTATAAAAGCTTTGTTCTGGATGTGAAGGTGTCGCAAAGAAATGTAAATGTGTTTGTGTGTAAAGCTCAAATACTTAAAGATTGTTGGTTGATGAGAAGAAGAATGATGTTAAAAGGAAAAAACAGAGCTACAACACATACAGAGAGCTATAGGGCAAGAAGAACCTTTAATCCTCCACGTTTGGCATTTAGTGAAGCTCATATTCACAATGGCCTCAGGAAACATATTCACTACATTAACATTCAGTTTCCACCGTCTGGGTCTTGACTTTGCAGCGATCTTTAAAAAGAGAAAAGAAAACATGAGGCAGCAACAGCTGTGAACTGGAGAAGACTTATCTTTTGTCTTGCAAGTGTTTGTTTATTTGTTTTGTTTTACATGTGTAGGCTAAATCCTATTGGGTGCATGCTGTAGGGTTTTTGTTTCGGTCGGAGTAGTCTCTAGTTCAACCTCACGTTCCCACAACAATGCAGGGCTCCAGCACAACACAATGCTGCTATTATTAAGACACAAGTAAAGCCCTGCCGCTTTCTGGCCATTTCCTGTCGTCTGGGAACGCAGTGAGGGAGGCAGGTTGGGAAAAGAGACAAAAAATAAAAATAAACGGGCTTGGATCCATGACGATAAAGCAAGGATTATAGGAATCAAAATAAATGACAAAGTCCTTCAGGAAATGATCCTATGTATCTAGTAAGTCCCAATAACTTAGTAAAACACTCACTAACAAGTTTCCCTCCAGCTGTCCGGCAACCTGCCAACAACTAATACAAACCATCTTCTGCACAGTCAGCAGTCTATCATTATCCTGGGAAGACAGACCCCAGCATGTCATGAAAAACTAAAATATAGGTCTCACAGACACATAATGAGAGGCAAAAAAAATGAAAAGAGAAGTTTAGTTTTGTCTCTGGCTGCTTGGATGTGAAGTGTGAGGAGATTAGTCTCCTTAGCTCACTAGTCAATAAAAGTATTCAACAAAAAAATTACACAGAATCATGGATCATGATTTATTCATCCTTGAGCTTGTGAATCTTAATTCATAGTAAAAACATGATTCATAATATGACTAATAATAAGACAGAATAGTTGCCCAACCCTTGCAATATTAAAATCAAGTTTGACTCACTGTTTCTGGACCTGCTACAACTCATGATTATATTTATTACCTGTCCTCTCTATGATTAATACTTAAGCAATGGAATTATGCAATATGCAACTTTGGTCTCCCTCGTCCTACGTCACTTTCTCAAGAAGTTATAACAGAGACGGACAAAGACACAGGTAAAGCTGATATGACGCAATGAAAATGTTGTTGAAACGGCCCCATACATTTTTTTATAAAATTGGGGATTTCTCTGGGTTAGACAATTTGTGGAAATCACAGACATTTTAATGAAGAATTATAACTTATTATATCTTTAAGTTAAAAGGCATTAAAAAGCATATGCTGATTTTGATTCTTTTTTCTAAATCAAGCTAGTGAATCTTTTTATCTTTTATGCAGTTAAGCAAATCTGAATAGTATATCTAACATGCAACAGGCTGAAAAACAAAGAGTCAATGTAATGTGCACATTGTTGAAATGAAAAAGGACTTTAGCACACACACACACACACACACACACACACACACACACACACACACACACACACACACACACACACACACACACACACACACACACACACACACACACACACACACACACACACACACACACACACACACACACACACACACACACACACACACACACAGAGTCCTGGTAAAATAAACACTGGCTGACAGTGCATGCTACACAACATTAAATATGCATACACTGAACAACTAAACAGATTTAAGTAGGTTTCTCAGCTACAGAGCTGCCAGAAGCTGAACTCAACACACTTCGTGAGCCTTAAAACACAGGATTGGTTTCTGCAAAGCTGCAAACAACAGTCTATCATTCACAATTCAGCCAATTCAAGCACTCAAGACTGAAATGCTGCAGCCCGGGAGAGTACGACAGAAATCTCTGTGTGAACTCCGCGAGCACTCCATGAATGAGTCATGCCGACTCGTGATGCATTTCTGGTTCTTTGTAAATTGTGGGACGCATGATAGTATTTAAGATTTGTGATACTGTATATTATGTATGTATGCATGTGTGTCTGTGTGTTTGTGTGTGTGTGTGTGTGCGGTTGTTCGGGTGGGGGTGGCGGGAGATAATTGGATCCTTCAGTGGCTCTGATCGGCTGTGAATCATCTGCAGGCATCTGACTTCCTGGAAGGCTAATTCAGGAGTTATAAATTTTTCCACATTGGGACTCATGAGGAGCCAAAGTAGTTTCAGTTCTTGCACTCACACAACACTTTCTGACACACTAACAACACACCAGGCTCCTCTTTTGCAGCATTTTGTGCGGGTGTGTGTGTGTGTGTGTGTGTGTGTGTGGTGATAGCAAACTGAGCTTCTGATAGGTACTTCAGTGACATGATGCAAATTAAGTATTTTGCGTGAGAGCGTGTTCCTGCTTTCACTTCAACTTAGACATGACTCGTGTTTCTGCAGAACACACACAGAGGAACAAACACTCTGAAAGCGATTTGATATGTGTGCGTTTACGTGAGTGTGTGCGTGTAGGTCTGCAAATAACAATTATTTTCATTATGGCTTTTCACAGCTAACTGTTTGGAATTCACAGTTTCTCCGTTTCCAGTCTGCTTGTTGTTTCTGAGCAACAGACTAAAACCTTTACGGTCACGCTCACAAAGAACAGCAACACATCCTCATTTATACGAGAAGATGAAACCAGAATTTGTGATTTTAGCTGGAAAATGACTAGAGCAAGGAATATTTGACATGATAGACTATTAAATCAAATAATGCATTGATTGCAATTGACTGTTGCAGCTCTCTATGTTTGCAATCATGAAATGTGGAGACACTTGAATGACGCACACAAATATATGAATGTATTGGCACCTACAAGCACACACATGCTCTGTGCGACATCCTCATGCTGCTGCAACTAGCTATAATCAACATTCTTCTAAACACAAGAACAGGGGCGCATTGGGGTAAACACATGCAAAATACACACGGTCTCTAATTACTGCTTCTTTGGAAAATAACACACAGGCACGCATGTGTGCCCTCCCCCCCCCACCATAGAACACTTTCACACAACTCAAAAAGAAATGCAACAGTTCTTGCATTGTGTTTGTGGTGTAAATCCAGAGTCTGAGATTTTAGCTGTTTGGGTGGCCATGGGCTGTGCATGTCACATTATACACACAGACACACACACACGCACACCGACTTCTGGATAACATGTGTGTTGTGTTGCAGAAGGTCCCCATTATGACCAGAAACAAGCTTTCTTTTTCTTCCATTTTCTGCCCTAATTTGTCTCTTCCGTCCCTCCCTCTGTCTCTCTCTCTTTTTCTCTCTCTCTCATTCTTCTTTTTCAGATTCCTGCTCCTGTAGGCCTGCCAAGTTATCTCCCATGGCTCCTCTCTTCCTCTCTTTCTCCTCCCCCCCCCCCCCCCCCTCCTCCCCCCAGAGGACCGTTGTGGGTCAGACCTCTCTCGTGGTCTCATCAGTGAATTTCTTAGAATCCCTGAGGGAAGCTGAAGAGCTGGTATGACATTGTCTGATCCGTTGCCGATAGCTGAGGCTGCAAAGTCTGCTACTTTTTTTGTCTGAAATAACACAAGAAAATGCAAACACATACATGAAATGTGCAAAAATATGTCGAATAAATATTGTTTAAGATCGTAGCCACAGTGTCCAAATTCCAAGAAAAGCGGACGGCTCTTTTAAGGAAAGTTGTCTGAGACGGCAAACAAGACAATACTGTGTTGTGTGGGATAAAATCCCCAACCAAGTAATCTTATTATGTTCGGAAAAGAAAAATTACATTATAATTATGCTGAACAAGTGTCAACCCCCCTCTCTGGGGAGTATCCAAGGAGTTTTCAGCTCTGAAAATGTGAAGCGGATTGAGCAGTATTCAGATGGTTGTAGATGAATATTTCTGTTTTATTTATTTTTTTAATTGACTGTCTTTACATAAGGCTAGTACACATGTATGCGGGCAGAACAGAACTTCTCTTGTCCAAACGAGAAGTGAAGACGGCACTGAAATATCCGAATGTCAGAAACTAAGGAAGTCGGTGGCGGAGCAAAAAACACTGTGAGCCCAGAGGCCGATTAAACACGTGGAGATGAACTAGAACTTTATAGTTGACTTTTTGTCAGGCTGAACAGGAAATCATTCAGTAAAGTCTCGCTGGCGTTACTTCCCCACCCTGGAGCCATGTTTTTCTGTCTTTTGTGCTGTAATGTCTCAAGGTGTGACAACTGTCCCATTTGACTGCATGACTCGATAAATGATACTGAGATTACTGCACGAGCCAAATGTTTACACCATTTACAACATGTCGTAGATGAAATGGTTTTTAAAGAAGGTGGCGACCTGACATACATATTTTAGGCTGGGCAATATGAAGACAAGTACAGTACAATGCTGAGACAATCAGTCAACCACACACACACGCACACACTCTGGAGATAAGGACTGAAGTGCATCCCCTCCAAAACAAACACACACTCCTAGTACCCTCCTTCACTATTACTGTTTTGATTTACTGCTACATAACACTGGATTGTGAAACCAAGTGGCTGCTCCCCACTGGTTCCTGTTCTCCCTCCAGCAGTTATGGATCTGAGCACCCCCACACAGCGACGCATGATCACATCCACCACAAACAACTATAACGTTCACATCTTGAATTTTGAAACAAGTCAGTGAAGCTCCTGGCTCCGTGTTGGGATTGTTCCTACACTGTAAATAACAAGAGGTTTCATGCTGTCACAATGGTAATGGTCACTAATGGAATTGTGTTGCAGTGGCACTTGTGCTACTAGAAAGCTCAATTACAGAAGAATCCTGCTTGGTCCTCGTGGCTGTATTAGCGTCTTGAGGGGCTTGGGGCAGAAAGTCATTGTGGGGCCCCTAGTTCACCCCCAATACATAATTATGTATCCATGATCAATATGTGGCAAACCCAACCAGTACTCAATCGACTGGTTGATTGACAGATATTTAGTGGCAACAGTTATGATAGTTTATAATTCACAGGCTTCTACATCTTAAATATTAGAATTTAGAAGTTTCATAATTGACTATGACAGGGAACTCAAGTTGTATACTGATAATAAGTCAATAAAACAACATGTTAACTTAAGCTTCAGTGTGTAATGAGCACATATTATTATTTCCTGACACATCAGGTTTATTGACAGTAAACTTTTTAAACTTCCTTTAAGTTCTGTGGTGACAATGAATAAATTGTCTTGAGGTTGTGGTTAAATTAAGTTGGTAGAAGACAGACTTAACTTTTACCAAAAAATAAAAACATCACAAACTAACTTAAGACAATAAAAGTCTGACGAGCAGATTCTGCCTTAATTAGGTAGTTTTCTAAAATTGATAAAGTTGTATGTATATAGTGTGTGTGTGTGGGAGGGGGGGGGCTGGTCTGAGGCCCCTGGGAAGTTGGATAGAGCTTCAAAATTTACATTTTAAAAGTTTTCTTCTTGGCTAAAAAGTTTTCTGCCTCTCAAGCCACTGGGCGAGGAAGAAGAGGAGGAAGAGGAGGAAGAAGAAGAAGGTGGAGAAGAAGAAGCCCTTTAACTGAGAGCACATTCTCTTGAGTATTATTATTATTATCACTGCAGAGAGAGTGTCACCTCCAGCGGAAGCCCGGTGTTATTCGTGCGGTTCATCCCCGGGTGATGTTACAGCAGAGTAATGGGGGTCATACTCACGTTCTCCGTTATCTCGGACGGGCACCCACCGCAGCACGACAACCGACCAACCAGCTGGAGCTCGCATAACGGAAATGTGTCGAGAGGCGTCTAGAGTAACGCGAAACGACGTCGGTGAGCGGCGGCGGGTCGAGAGAGGGAGAGAGAGCTACACGGAAAACAAGAAGAAGAGGAGAAGGAGGAGGAGGAGAAGAAGAAGAAGAAGAAAAGGACCAAGAGCGCGCTCTCTCTCATGGTGAGCGCGTGCCACGGCTCGTCCGCACGCGGAACACAAACAAGGAGGAAAAGGAGAAAAAAGTTTCAGGCTCGAAGTTGACGCGAAAAAAAAAAAAGTGGCGACTCCTCATTTCCGCTGTCAAAAAAAAAGAAGTGCCGCGATACTCCTGCATCGACTTGGAGGAAACTCAACGCGCTGCTTCCTGTGGACGCTTTTCAGAATAAGAGTCCACTGATAACTTGGATGTTTTCACTCAAACACTTTATCCACTCCTAGATACATTTTTAACATAAACAAAAGAAAAACGACATATTTATTTATTTATTTGGGCGTCCTGTTGTTATGTTTTAAGTTGTACCCCAAGAAGACCAGCTCTGCTTAGTTTAACTTATAGACCAGTTATTAGTCAAAGTCAACTTTAGTGTAAATTCTGCTACATACAGGTCATAGTCAGGATTCAAATGCCGTTACCCTGTGATCCTCGGTGTAAACATATATAAGTAGACCAAACATATAAGTACGCGCCATTTTAAGTAATCAAAACATAGTACATATTACAACATAGCACTCAATCAAAAGGCACTCGGTGGATAGGATGAGAGTAGTGTATTTACAGGATTTATTTAGTACATACTGGCAGCTGTAGTATGATGAGCAGGTAAAATCCCTACAAAAAGCGACAGGTCCATGTTAGCATTGAAAAGGAGTACAGGTAGTTAATGACTCGTGGCTTCAGGGATTTAAAGATTGGAAATTTTGTTCAACAAAAACTGAAAAAACTCTCAATATAATAAAGTCCAGTAACAAACCACTTTCTAAATCTTAAAAAAATGTTGGCTTACCTATATTTTTTTAATTTACACATTTTTGTTAATGTCACAAAAACTGACTATATGTGCTTCATAGATATATCTATTATAGTATTGCTGACCTTACTGCTTTATATTACACTTTTCAGATGTACCTTATATAATATACTGTGCATATTTCTTTTCTTTTATGCTGAAATACCAGACAGGAAGTTTCGTGATGTCTACAACAGTTTGCCCATTGGAAGAGTTTGGTATGTGAAAGATGCACAAACTCTCCAGACTCCACAGACACTGTTGGTTTGCTGACTGTAATCTGTGGATGTCTTTAAATGCTTCATCACTTATTTATTTAGTTTCACATCCTGCATCAGTTCTGTCATAAAGTTTGAATTTTGGCCACAATAGTTCTTTAAAACGATTGAGAAAGAGACAAAAAATGGGTATTAAAAGGAGTATTTATATAAACTCAACCTCAAGAGGTTAGGGTTGCCGGTTCAACTCAATACACCAAACTGATCGACAGAGCAAGGAGACGACTTACTCTTCACATTCATGTTCTGTATTTTTGATCTTCCATAGATGAGGAGAGCTTGCTACATATTAGACAAACCTTCACTGAATCCCAAAGAGGAAATGTTCAGCAGAAGAACTAAAAGAAGAAAAGATAAACAAACATTTGGGCCTAAATAGAGGAAAACAAACTTGTGGTATTCCTGTCTCCTGAGGAACAATATATACAAAAAAATGTGTTTAAATTGAAATTAAAATGTAAATAAAATAGCAGCTATAGCACAAGAACAACAAAACAAAACAAAAAAAATCCCATGGCAAGAAATAAACACTACCCTTGACAAATGTTGTCAAATCGGTGCAGCAGTGTCTTTAGTGAGGTGCAAAAGTGATGCTATTAGTAGCATCAAAACATAGTATATGTAGAATGTATATATATGAGTAATATGGTGCAATAAAAGCATTACAATGTCTATAATAAGTAACAATGCTTGAGTTATATAAGAAAAAGGGAAATTAAGTCAGTCTCTTCGGGTCGACAAACATTAGATAAAACATTTATTTGTATCTAGAGACTCAGACGGGCTGGTTTCTGTCATCAGAAACTTCAGTTATATTTACCTGCCCCAGTAATCGATTTACTCTAACTCAAAGGTTTGATACAGACTAAAATTGATACACAGCGAC
Source organism: Platichthys flesus (assembly GCF_949316205.1). Taxonomy (NCBI): domain Eukaryota; kingdom Metazoa; phylum Chordata; class Actinopteri; order Pleuronectiformes; family Pleuronectidae; genus Platichthys; species Platichthys flesus. The sequence goes on from NC_084947.1 coordinate 7,813,830, forward strand.
CCCTAGGGAGAGTCAGGCTGAACAGCACCAAGAATGTGTGAAGTATTCGTGAAGCTCAGCCAAAGCCAACACAGGCCATACTGATGACTAAAATCTGTGTTCCTTACAATTCACATAATTATCATCAGGAGAAAAACAAAACCATAAAACATGTAGTGATCATAGAAGAATTGACCAATCACACCATAACCAATTCGCACAGTTTTATTAATTGGCTAACAGCGAATGCTTCATTGACAAAAATCTTTTCAGGGTAACATATCAGGACAATGAGTTAAATATTATTGGTTATTTAATATAATACTCATATCGTGTGCTAAAATATAGAAAATGTATACTAAAATCAAAAGGTTGAGGGAAAATACTATCATTGTGCATTTAGGTTGCTTTCCTCATTTGGCACTCATTTGACACAAATGATAAAAGATACATACTTTTATCATTTATGTGTTTAATTGGAAGTATTCTTAAATTCCCTTTAACATTATTGTAAAACGGACTGTTGGCTTCTGTGATTACAGTAACATATTTCTGGAGTTCATAAAATTGGCAGTAATGCATCAATAATATTTTGGATAATAAATTTTTGATATTGCTGCATTAAAACACACAACCCACACTGTACCGTTCCTTTCCCACAATTGTCGTTTGTGCACAAGCACTGTGCATCGATGCCGACTGAAGTAACTGAGCAAAAAAACGTGATTGCACTGAGATGAGCCGTTGTAGGCACAGTAGAAGAATAACAATTAAAAGGAATATTCAAACCCTCCGATCACTGTGGTTCTATGGTAATGCTTACAAGTGTAGTAACAGAGGTATAAAGATAACATAAGGCACGTATAAAAGAAAATGTAAAAGGCTAGGTGATTGATATATAGAATGCGGTATGAGGGATCATTTTAAAAAGGCTCATTTTGCAAGCTGCTGGTGTTAATTTTCCAACATGGAATAGTAGATTTTTCAACACAAAAGAGGTCAGATATTCACATATAGTCCAGGCCTCAGTCATTCAGTAACATTCAGATCAACAACTTTCTGACAAACAAACAAATAAAATTAAGATTTGATTGTAAGACATGTCATTATTAGAGAATTGTGGCAAGAGTAACATCGGCCAAGGTCAAGGATAACAATCTGCTTTTAAGGAATATATCAGTCAAAGGAAAACTCAGTGACAAGTGCTCTCATGACACAACATCATCTGGCCGCTGGCTAACAGGGGCTAAAAATACCAGGGTGTGCAGCTCTGAGCGAGACATCCCGCTCCCACCTCGGTCCCAGCTGACTGTCGAGAAGATGCTCTGACATTAAAAGGTCTCTGAGGCGAGAGCTGCCCCAGTGAGAGTACGGAGGAGAAGCTGGACTCGTTTTCCCACTAACAACACTTCTTATCCTGAGAGCCGCCTCATTTCTCTGCTAAGAAGATCTTGGTTTGATGTTTTAAAGTTGCAGGAAACCTGAAATCATGAATTGAGATGCCAATGGATAATGTAGAAGATATTACCGACTGCTCAAACATTTATCTGGACCTTCTTTAATTTGATCGTCTAATTTCCTGATTCAAGCACTTTGAAATATCACTATAGCATCAAGATCTACTTTGATTTGTTTTGTGATTTGATCGTTAAGTGACCTGTTTCATTCGCATATAACCTATTTCCCTTCCATTAGAAATATACATAACTTTGTTGATTTTAGCAGCTACATGTGGTTTTTGGGGGTATTTTTCAGGTGCTTGGCATAATAGTTTGTAAGTGTAACTTTAGCAAAACATTATTCTTGAAAACAGACTCCACAACAATTGCACAAGTACATTAAGAAGCTCGATGGGCAGAAAAAAAATTGGAATCAGTTTTATCCATCACATGGCCCCACTCTTGAAAAAAATCATGTTGTCCTTGGCAAACGACAACGAGCAAAACTCTAGAAAAAAACTATTTGGAATTTCAAATTTTCTTGGAGTGGATAAAGATATTAATAAAGTGGATTGTGTTATTCTTTAAGACTGTGCCAGGTGAATCAGTCAGTTAGTTAAGACTGCATTCTGGAATAATGTCCAAGCTTTCTCCCTTTCTGCTGGGTCCAGAAGGGTGTAATATTTCAGGATGTTCAGGAAAAATAAATGACCCATTTCATTCATCATCATTACTGGCTCTGCAGCCACTGCATTCTCAAGTCCTCCACCTCTTTGCCGTACCAGTCATGGAGTTTGGAGAAGCAGACGGTGCCAGGGGAGACCGGGCTTTCCAGAGATGCTCCTCTTCTCCTCGGTGGCACTGGTGGAGCCCTCGACCCCTCGGCCCCATAGCCGATCCCAGGGCTACTCCCAGACTCTGCACAGCCTTCCCAGGCCGCACTGGAAGATCCTCCCTCAACGAAGCCATTAGCCAAGGCAACAGGTGGTCTACTCCATGCAACCCCGTTCTCTCTGGAGCAGCCAGAGACGAGCTGCACCTCATCCTGGCTGCTCTTTTGAGCGGAGAAGGGGACTGACATGAGAGGAGCACTTGATGAAGACGATAAAGAGGATGAAGACGATGAAGAAGAGGATGCTCCTGACTTAGACCGCGAAACATGGCTTCGCCTGGACACCTTCGGCCTGCCCTGCAACCCTCCAACTGCAGCCCCGACACAGCTGCCTCCCGCAGCCTCCTGGATCTCCTCTAGCTGCCTTTCCAGCTCCTTCACCACCAGCCTCATGTAGTCAAAGCTGGCCCTGGACAACGCTTTCACCCACGACTCCATAGCCACCTGGCTGTCAGAAGCCATCTTGTACACGCGAGCTTTGGCACAGTCAAACTTGATGGCGAAGGCGAACTCCTCAGCTGACTCGCACAGCTCCACGGTGCATCCCTCCAGGACGATGACGCCAATGGGCTCTCGGCCGTCACGCTCCTCAAAGTAGAAGAGCATGTTCCCTTTCAGGACACACCAGCGCCGGTGATAAGCCGTGTTGCGCTCGCCCTTTTTGAACAGGAAGCCTGTCTTGTCTGGTGGGGAGTCACAGGTGGCATAGTGGGCAACGCTGCGTTCGTTCAGCTTCATCTTCTCCCCTTCTCTCTTTCCCTCAAAGGATTCTTTATTCACCTAAAAAATATGGGAAAGGGAAGAGGTCATCCTGCGGTTAAATGGATTAGAGCCTACTGCGACAGGAGTCTGCAGGTTTTCCCTCCAGCAACTTACTGAACCAGCAGATTTTTCTTATAAGGTGTGCTAATCAATGAAAAGAAAAAACAAACTGCAGACTGTTTGCTCTCAGTCCTGCATAATGAATATGTTTTGTGTACTGACATGGTGCTATAGAAATGACGGGGAGTTAAGATGCTTTTGATGAAATTATCAGTCTACTTGCTCTGCTCCTGTCAAAAGGAGGTCCGAGCAGAGGGTCGGCTGCAAAAAAACAAACAAAACTAACCTGACTTGAACCTACATCCTGGTCTCCTCCCAACTGAACAACCCAGCCAGTCCCCATAAAGTAAACACTGCTCTTACTTTCATTTCCCCTGTGACATGACAAGTGTACACACATAACCTCGTGAGATAATTTCTGTGAATATAGTATAGTATCGAACAGTATGGATTTAAAAAGAACACTGGGAAACATTAACAATTATTCCAGTTAATCACTGATAGAACAAAATACAAACTAATTAAATTTGAATGTCCTTTTTAAAAAAAAAAATTGTTTCCCTATAGTGGAGAGACCAACCCACTGCAAATACAGGTCAACTTCAAAGTCGGACTTGTTCAACAGGAAGAAATTGTTGGGTTTTATGCTCTGTAGTCACATGTTCAACTGTTAACTAGGGCTCAGGCCTCTGTGAAAACAACAACTAATCCAATTGTAATCTGTTGACCAGAAAGTATTTCAGTCCAATGACAATAGTTTAACTTCAACACAGTGTTTATCGTTACCTCCACCAGGGGGGTTATGTTTTTGTCTGTGTTCTTGTTTGTCTCTATGTTAGCAAGCAGGACTAAACCAAAAACTAATGGATGGATTTTCATTTGTTTTTCCCGGCGACAGTGGCTGAGGTAGTAGAGCCGTCTTTCCCATCTGTTTGCCGAAGAGTTCTTGGGCAACATCCTGAACACTAGAGTGCCCCTAATAGAAAATAGTGCTGCCTATAGATGCACAATAAACTGTACTGCAAAGCTCTTTGAGTGGTTATCAAGACTAGAAAAGCTGCTACTGTATATAAATACAGACCCATTACCATTTCCATGAAACCTGTTGGAAGGATGAGGTAGAGGTATGGGAGGATTCATGCTCTCTTAGACATTGTGTAATATTTGTGTTGATTTCTCAGCTAATAATTAATCGACCTTGAAAAACAGCCAAGTGCAGGGGACTGATATTTATGAGTGTGTGTAATTTGGTTCAGATCCAAACAACAAGAACGGATCAAGTGAATAAACATGTGACTTCATGGCCTTGGCAGAAGTACTGTATGTTCTCTACTGAGTGGCCTTCTACTTGTCAATGTATTTGTGTTGTAACTTTTACAGTATAAATGCTGCAAAATGACAGTTTTAAAGGTCCAGTGTGTAGAATTTTGTGACATCTAGTGTTGACGCAGCGTGTTGCAGCTGGTTACCCCTCACCTCGCCCTCCCCATCCATTCATTAGCAAGAACCTGTGGCTGCCTTCAGGTGTCATATAACTCAAAAGGTGTTTAGTTTGTCCAGTCTGGGCTACTGTATAAAAAACATGGCTGCCCCCGTAGAGTGGACCCGCTATCTAAATACAAAGGGCTCATTCTAGGGTAAAGAAAACAACAATTCATACAATTTAGATGGAACACACTAGTGAAAACATATCAATGGCTGCCAGTAGAACCCTCTCACTTCAATCTTACACCCTGGACCTTTAAAGGAATGTATTTACTCACGTGTTCATCTCATGTCCAGCTGCTGACCACCTCTGTCCTCCCATCACATCTGGAGCTCACCACTCAACATGTCTCCATCTTCTCGTATCTCCGTCAGTCAGTCTGAAGGCTGGAGGGGGGGGGGGGGGCAGGGGCAAAGACAAATGTCGTTTAACACAGGATCCAACCTCCGGGTTCTCTACAGCTCGAGAGCCACGTGAAGCTGACCAGTCCCTAGATGAGCTGTTTTTAACCTCCCACCTCAGTGGGCTGATGGTGCGTTGGGGGGAGGAGTGATTCAGTTTCCAGCAGCTGTCTGTCTGCCCACACGCCTTTGACACATCAACACTTAACAGGGAACATGTCTGTGACTGTGTTTCACTTCACACAGACACGGACACTGACTCCACCGACAGACGCTGCTCCGCTCGGCCGCTCAGCTGAATACAAATGTGTTTCCAGCGTCAGCATTTTTCACCTCACACACACACACACTGATTTTAACCCACAAAACGTGCTAGCAAGATGAGATGCTAACAGGCTGAGTTACCTTCAGACGATGACTCCTCGTCTTGTCAGGCTCATAATCTCCCCGTTATTTATCTTTTACTTCTCCTCCTTCCTTCCTTCTTACCTTCCTCCCTTCCCTTCTTCCCTGTCACGTGACGTGAAGGCGGGATAACATGGTTGTATGGTACGCGGAGAGTTCGACCGGGCGGACACACTTCTTTCTGTCGTCCCCGGTAGAGAGAGAGACTGAGCTGGATGTGCGGTGGGATAAAACAAGCGTACCCGCACCACGTCGTTCTTGCCCTGGGAATAGTGGCGTATGTGCACAGCTGCTCCAGTTGGCGCGGGCGGCTACACTTGCATGGACTTTTAAACATTATGGAGCTTCTCTGGGTTTATGTGGTTCATATGTGACAAGTCCAAGTAAAGCAGTTTAATCCTAATCATCATCATCATCATCATCATCATCATCATCATCATCATCATCATCATCATCATCATCATCATCATAACCATCATCATATTTATCATTATAATAATAACAATCATCATCACAATAACAATAACAACAACCATACTAATTATATCACCATCATCATAATAATAACGCTAATAATAATAATACAACCATAATGATTTGATGGTACTTGGGCTGAAAAGACTAATTCTAATGATAATTTTATTGATTGTTTTTGTATTCAGACAAAATTCAGGTTTCATCATTTAGCTTAATAGATACATACATGAAAACGTATTTTAAACTGAAAGAGCCAACTTGTCTGAGTTGCTACAATATGAGTTGAAAAGAATATTGTAGTTATTGTTAGAATTGCTGCCTCAATATATTCATCATTTATTCTTTATCCTTCATGTTTTTTTATCCACCGATGTTTTTTGTATTTCTTCACTCAAGTAGCATTTGTAGATCTGAAACAAATCAGTAATAAGTCCCCTGAGTGAAAATTAATCTGCAGCTCTTTTTGATATCTCAGTCACTGTCAATAAAACACAAAATCTGCTCATAAATAATCATGAATATAACAGCAAGCTGCAGCCCTGTGAAGTCGCAATACGTCAATTACTAGTCCTTCATTCATAATTCATAATTTCACTCACAGTTACATCACTAAACCATTCCACTCTGACTTTCTTGACAAACTGTCTTAAAGCCTGATGAACACGTAGACATGAAAGTGCAGCACTATATGTGGTAATATGTTAGCGACAAAAAGCTAATTGGAACCGGTTGAGTCCTATTGAGGAGAAAACTCTAACATTGCATCATGTGATGTAAGATAATCATGGGTTTAAGATGCAGAATGTTGATCTTCAGATATGGAACTTGTAGCTTTTACCCAAAACAAGATGAGAAAAGTAGCAGAAAATGGAGCTATGCAAGAAAAGTACAGTTACCCTAAAAATTGAGTAAAGTACCTTACATTATATTTCTACTGAAACTTAATAAGGTCTCATAACAAGAATTTCTCATTGAAAAACCATAGATGTTTTTTTAAATATTTCATTTATTTCCAGAGTCTGATCTTCCAACTAAAAGTGCACTCTGTATTGGACAGCAACAAAAAGCTCTGCATATATAACTTGCATTACTGGTTTCTCATATTAATCATATGCTGCAGTATTATGTATAATACTCTGGGTCAGAGTGTGGACCTGCTGTAGCAGTAATAGATTTAAACAGCCAAGGACAGAACATCAGAGTTAAGGAGGTATCTGTTTTGTTACAAGGGCTTCACCATCACATTATATTTCACATTGACCCACTGTCCACACACATTTGATTAATCATTTATTACATTGTTATATTTCAGTTGTACTGACCACTATACCACACTGTTTCTGTTGGTTTATTGTGCTTTGGCAAAATCTTGCTTTACCAGTATATACAATTGCACCCATGAATTCAAAACTCAGATTTTTTCCAGTTCATAGATATGAACTTGTCATGTTCGAGTCTGAAGACGACCTCTATGTTCTTTCAGTCCCTCTATCCGAACCGCTGGCTGCTGTGGCTGATGTGATAGCGTGTGTGACCATGACAAACCACTGTGAATTCATTAGACTATATACTGGAGACAGCCAGTGCCCTAACACCACCAGCCTGCTATCTCAACACACTAATCTCCAATTAACTGATGTAGCTGCTGATGCTCTGTAATGTGTTTTTCTCTCTGAAAGGTTTGAACCCTCTGCCTTTTTTGCTAATGGTGATTACGTGCAATGCGCTCGCAATCAGATTCATTAACTTTATTTCACTCCCAGCTCACAGAGTCTTGACATTATGAAGGACTCATTTGCAAGAGCACAGTTTATAACAGAAAATGCAGACATAAAATCAACACCCTGGATACTTGAAATGTTAGCCCAGTCCATAAAATACACACGGACACACAGACATTAAGTGCAAAGTGTTTACTTTTCACAATTATCTTTCCAACAGTTTGTGGACAAACAGCAAAATATCACCGATGGCATTTAGAGACATCCCAATCATCTTTAAAACAGATTCTTGATTGATGCAGGATTTGGTCATGAGTTCAGTTTCTGTGTCCAGTGAGAACAAAGAAGTGGATCTTAAAGGTGGTGGTGCCTCCAGTCTGAATGGGGGGGAAACTGTATGCATCGCAAAATGCTCATATATTTATATAAATATATATGATTTAAATTTTCTTCTTGTAAACCACTATGTTATATAATAGTTTTGATTAATGCTGCATGAGAGAACGAATATTTAATTGTAAAAATGCTTCATCGGCCTAAGCAGCATGGTAATACCTTGAAAATGCATCAGGATTATACAGACTGCAGAATTAACCCTGATGATCATCATTTAAGGAGATGGGGGTGTGGGGGGGGGGGAGTTCTAAACTCTTTATTATGGAAAGCAGAGCTCCCTGCATGTTGGACTCACCGACAGACAGCCTCTTCACAGAAATGCATAGAAAAACACAGTGATGGCAGTACAAAGTGAAGAGTCAGTAATGCATTCATTCATTGCCGTGCCTCCTGTCTGATAAAGCACAACTAGGTATTTGGTTTATGCCGCTTCTCTTCTCCACCCAACATTTTCTTTCTTTCCTCGACGTGATAATGCTGAAGCACTTGTTTTCCATCCATACAAACAACATCCTGTTGGTAAATATAAATAACTTATCCTGCTCTGCCCTTCTGAAAAAAAATTAAACACAGCTTTGTGAGCTTTCGTCAAATTACCTCTCAGTCATCCAACGCAATATCAAAAATATCATCTCTTTAAATGTTAAAGTCTCTGTAGAAAAATGTCTGAAATATATATAAATATCCAACATGTCCATGTGTATTTGTATACAAAGAAAATTTGATGCAAATTATTACTTCTTCAAGGGTCCTTTAAAGCTGTAGCTATACCACACTGCACCGTACGTCTGCCTGTTACTGTGGAACATAAACATAGCGTGCATGGCATCAACTGAGCACATAGATTTAGATGGAATGAACACAATGTCTGGACACAGATCAGTGACCACGTCATCATTCATGTTGAGACCATTAGCCTTTCTAAATTACACAGTGATTGTGCATATGGGAACTACTGACATAGTGTTACCTTCTCACTATCTGCAGACGGCCAGGCCGACATGTCAGCCTCTCCAGACACAAACAGTCACAATTTCTAAAAGGCAAATTCCATCGGTTGAACGGAGCTATTGATATCCATCTGAGTATTCACAGAAGAAAACGCCTGTGTAGACATGAATCAAACACTAGCTGACATCGTATCACCCCATCTTCTGCCTCTTCTTCTGAACTCGCCTGTTTACTTTTGATGAGAGGGGTTTCAGCAGCTTTCTAATCTCTAATTCAACTACTTACAAGTAACAAAAAATATCACCTCCACACCTATACAAATTCCTTCTGTCTGTATGTCGTTGCATACTGTGACTGCCTTCTCTCTTTTCCTCTGTGGCAGTAACATGTGCCTGGAGGCTTTAGTGCCCAAAAACTATGAATTTGTCCAGAGGAACTTGTCCCCTGATGATTGAGAGCACCGGCTCCTCCCGGGGTGGATCAACCACGCGTTCGATCAGAGTGTGAAAGAAGCATCCCTTCCACTTGTACCTCAAGTAGCTCAATGGGCCCTGCAGGGGGAAAAAGGAAAAATGCATTAGTGTGAAATTCTGACTGTACACAGGAGAGCCACTTGACCAGGTAATCACTGCGTCCTTCTCACACAGCAGAATGAAAATATACCAAGGTGTGATTCCCCACGCTCAACCCCCCCGGTGCATACACACGTCGTAAAAACTAGGACTGAACCGTCAGGCACAAATCTGAATGTTCCCTTCTGTGAAACAGTCAAAAGCGAGTCACTTCACCCCCCCCCCCCCCCCACACACACACACACACACACACACTTTCTCTCCATCGAGTCTGGAGTGTTCATTGAGCAGAGGAACCCATCTGGGTCAGCGTGGCTCTTGCAAATCTGATCCTGTTGTTGAAGACGTTGTTTACCTCCTCCGCGTTAGGTGCAGCTGATGCTCATAACATTTAACAACGTCCAAAGGAGCGTGAAATCCTCCATGTTATGTTTGCTTCGCCACCTAAGCTTTCTAAGTTAGACTGAGCCATCGCGTGCCCTTTGACTCCTTCTCACACACATGGCTGCATGTACTCCTGCATGCCTTTATGTGCGCTCTCATGCACCTTTAAACACACACATGTATCCTGTGGACATTAAAATGCATGCATATGAGCACACATAGGCATTTCGACGAAATCACACACACCCACTCAATCGTCTTCATAACTTTGTCTGACTCACAGATGAAGCTGCTGCAACACGAGCCAGTCTTCGTGCCTTGTGTCCACCAGGTTTGCTTTTGAATCCTCTGATGCTTGGCAATGTGGGGACTATTTTGCAGTCTAACGAACTTTGCATACAGCATCACCACTACAGCACAGTTATTTGGCTCCATGCATTTTCTCACAACATTTGATTTTTCAGCGATCATACTAAAACGTAGCTGATGGAGGGAAACAGAGAATCTAAGTAAATGATGCATGCAGAATGGGGATGAGCAAACACAAATCTGTGTCCCTTGGCAGACTATCACCACCAACAATCAGACAGAGGAACAACAGATTATTAATATTCACTGGCAAAAATGTGTCTCACTCTGACACATTTATTGGGTTTCAATGCTCGCCGTGCACGGTGCCAGGTGACGGCAAACGGGACAACGCAGTCAGGAGAAGCACCACACGCTCACAGGCCGGTTTACATTCAGACATGTACAGCTCTCATGATCTAACCCACCAGCTCTGTGAGATTTTATATTCATTATGGAGGCAGCATGTTCACTCATTTACTTAATTAAATGAGGTGTCACTCCGGGGACCTCAGAGGGACACGAGGCTGAAATCGAAAGCACACAACCTTTAAATGAAGGAGCCACTACAAACGACAATTCATTATGGGATGCAAAAACCATTTTTCTTTTCCATCCCTAGAAGGTCATTTGTAATCCAAAGGTAAGAAGTGAAGGATGCAGTCGCTGCAGAAGCAGAAGCTTTTCATTAGGCATACCAATTTAAACGCTGCAAAAAAGCAGTTTGCTGTATGAAGTGTCAGATTTGTTTTAATAATAGGCACCTCGCCCACATATATAGACAGAAACATACAGCTGCTGCCGAGGGGTTAAGCGGCATCATGTAAGGACAGAGAGAGAAAAAGAAATGAGGCAAGAGTGAGAGGGAAGGAGTCAGGGAGGGAGAGAAAGAGGTGGGCTAGAAGATAGACCTGTGAGCTGTGAGCTGTAGGGAGTAGGTCAATGCAGTTGAGTCAGTACTGACTCACGATGGAGGCGGTGAAGATCCACCTCCTCTGTGCCCATTACAACTTCATCCTCCAGCCCGGAGCATGGGAGCTCGGATCGCCATTTCAAAAACACCTACACCCATTGTCAGAGGAGCAGCGCTCACTGTGTTAACAGAACAATCTGATACAGACTAGGAATGGTCCACTAGTGCGACTGTGCAGACAGTTTCTCCCGCTTCCTGCTGTGGTTTCCATTAATGCATGGCCACTTTTCTACAAATTCATAAATATGAGGTGACAGCAAAATGTTTGAGCTGATTTGTGTAGATCATTTGTTTAATCCTCCATCATCTATACAGTTCATGTTTTGAGGATCGCAGGGCGGCAGGAGCAAATCCCTGCTGACATCTATGTGAACGCAGGTTGCCATTTCATCATCCGGGCCGACAAACAAACATCCATGCTAAAATATAAAACTTCAGGCAATTAACTGTCTCCAATTTACCTAAATTACATGTCTTTGGACTTTGGGAGGAAGCAGGAGGTCTCCTTATCAACCTTGAACTTATCTTATAATTTAGGACACATTTTCAAAGTATATTCACATTCATAGGATATGACTTGATCATATATTGTCCAACAACAACCATTACAAACAGGATTCAGAAGCAACGGTCAGTGCAGACACCAACATGTGTCCAGCTGTGACTGATAAGCCTAAAAGATTTATGAAGTTCGTAATTTAAAAACAATTTCACTTATTTATGGAAAGAATAAGTTAAGCCTGCTTGTGATTGGACTGTTTTTCTCATTACTTCTTTTGTCACATGAATAAAAGGTTTGTTTGGTTTTGCTTCTGAAACTCAGGTATTGCATCAGCACTCATGCAAAGAAATTTTGAACAATAACGAGGCCTAGTGAAAACAGCAATGCCCACAGTCAGATGTAAAGAGCTTGCACTTCGACATTTGCTGTCAAAGCTTTCAAACCATATTGCATCTCCTCTCTTTGAGTTGTGCACATACTCAGAGTATTTTCTAGCTTCGGTGTTGTGGCAACTGAACAACAAGATTCAATAACTTCAATCTTACAAACAGCATATTTGACGTAGTGGAAAAAACGAAAATGAAAACTCACTTAAGTTCAGAGTAGGACACTAATCTGGTTAAAAACACAAAAAAGGGGAATGATTTTGTTTCTGAACACTGTGCAAGGCCTGTGCACACACTGGGAAACACAAAAAAAGAACAAATTCCTTTACTTTCTCAGTGTGTGTTCTCTTAATCACACGATGCCAAGTCCATTGTGTTTATTTCCTCGGTTCATTGAATACTGCATTAAGGCAGTTCTACAGTAGCAAAAAAAAACCTATTGATGAAACTGGCTGTATTCCATCCTGTAACACACTACCTTCTCTGGCTGTGTGTGTAACTGCGGCGCCTGTGTGTGTGTGTGTAGCGTGTGTGTGTGTGTGTGTGATCTCTCATGCTGCTGCCAGACTCATTAGGATCCATTAATTTGAGGTAAATGCGGTGAATGTCGTACAGTGAGAGCAATCATCCTGAGGACAAACATGCACTCACATATGCTCCCACACAGCACAACCAAGGCAGCACCAGCCACTGATGCATTACCATCTCTCTCTCCTTCTCTCCGCCTCTCTCATTCCCCCTTCTCTCTCTCTCTCTCTCTCGCTCTCTCTCACTCTTTCTCTCTCTCATCCACTGTTCCCTAATCCGGACGCTGATTTTAGATTGTGAGGCCAGCGAGGTCGTGCATTGGATTCTGGCATCAGCGCGTGCTATTTCATACGCTGAATTTCTTCAGCTTTAACCTCCAAGCATCACACCCCCGCAAGTCTAAACAGACACAAATGTGTATATTAAATGTACTGTTTATATAACACCCTGCCCCCTAAAGCACACACACATCAGCCCCCTCTCTCACACACACACACACACACAATATTTCACCTTTCTGTCCCTTCCCTTCTTTCCTCACTTCCTTCCTTATCATGTTCCCTCTCTCTGTTTATCATAAAAAAATATGTGCCGCAGCAGTTCAGAGCTTTGTCAAGGCTAATGTCTGTACACAGGCTGTCTGAGGCACTGCTTTATCTCCTGTAGTCTAATCCGGCTAATTAAGGGCATCGCTGAGAGGAACTGGTGCTACTATTCTCATCTCATCCAACTCCCCTATGTCTGCCAAACTGACGTGTGCAGTCACACACACACCCACACCTATGCACACACACCCTAATTAAAGATTCCTAGACACTCATTATACAAGAATGATTTCATATATATATATATTCAACATTTCAACAGCGTGCACAAATGTTTGCACACACACACACACACGCAGGGAGCAAAGGCTTTATCAAATATGCTTCTTCATCAAAGCGAGTAAAGCGAGGACCAACTGTTCATAGACTGATGGTGCTGATTTATGTTCCCTTGAGGAAATAAAAGTCCATCATGCTTTCTGCCACACTATCTCCTCATGCTGGAGCAGAATTCATTAGCCCCCTCTCCATTTAGCCTCGTAGATTTCGCAGGGTGTGATAATGGGGGTCCGCGCAAATGGGAGCTGGAGTTGCTAAATATATGAGTTGTATTAGAAAATGAAATAGCTGATTTTTCAAATAGGATTTACTGTCGAGTCATTAGTGAACATTCTTGAATATTTAACCCCTTCTATTTGTGACTCGTTTCCTCACTTTCCTCACTCTCACAGTCTTACACACTATCTCACAACCCTAATTGTTCATCTGTCAGGGCTCGTGTGGCGGTATCGCTGCCTTCACCTGTGTGTCTGTGTGTGGTTATAAAGAGTTGTTTAGGTGTACTGGAAGATCTGGAGGGCTTTTGATGAAATCTGAGGGAAGCTGGTTTTCTTGTTCCAAACAGAAGGACATGAATTAATCAGAGCCCCTCTCTGAAGAACTTCCTGAGTTTGAGGCTCGTTAGTACCGAGAGCTTCCAGAAAGACACAAATACAATTTAGCTTTGGTGTTGTCAGCAGCCTTACATGAATTATTTAAAAGTCCCTGTACATTTTTCTGTCAATGCTCGCTGCCTGCAAACATCGTTCACACACATGCGCCCTATGCACCCACTCAAAAACACAAACGGTCGTGAATATACAACACATAAACAAATAGTTGTTTGCAGAGACACTTGCAGACATGTATCAGTGCATGCAGTTGCTCCTATGCTTCCTCTTTTTCTCCTGTTGACAAACACAATCATACATGCACAAAGACTCACCGCCTCTTCCAGATCTGTCTGTGTACGTCTCAGCGCCCATGGCAATTCCTTCCTCTCTATTCTACTCACTTCATCCATCCTTTTGTTTCCTATTTCCCAAACCTTCCTCTCTGTGTTTGGTTAATCCAAAGTTCAACCGGAGGAAAAATCTCTCTTACAGTAGAAAACACTATGAATGATTCAAGAATAGACAGATAGGTAGACAGAACAGGGGAGTCGGTGTCAAACCGTGGTGGTGGTTGATTTGCGAAGGATTGTTTTCTGGGGCTTGCGGGGAGGCGGGTGAGGAGGCACAAAAGGTGGAGGAGGGTTCGCCGTCGGCGGGAAACTGTGGCTGAACGGGAGGCCGCCGTTTTCCAACATGAGATCATGAGGAAGAGCATGAGGTGGAGGAGGAGGGGAGGAGGAAGAGCAGCAGTGTAGCGGGCTAAGCCTCAAGTCGCTCAGCTCGGCCTGTAAGTGTAGTTCTGTGTCGTCCACGTCGTACTGGAGGTCGCAGTCCGGGCAGTAGCCGTGGTACTGGACCGTCTCGCTGAAACGGACACGCTCCCTCTCCCGAGGCTCCCTGCCAGGGGCCTTTGGGCATTTGTTTTTTTCGTGACGGAGAAGGGGCATGGGCCTGGGCAATGTAGGAACAAGCCCGGACTCAGGCACTCCGCTGTCACCCAAAAGGAAACATGGCGTGGAGGAGAATAAATCCCTGGTTTTCAACGGGAAAACCCCGCCATTCCTCATAAGAGACCCATTAGCCTTGGATATATTCCCTGATAACATTAAAGTCGGATGAGGCAGATTCTTCATGTTGTGATCCTCGGCTCTTAGCGGCGTATGTCTTGGTGGTGGTAAGGGCGGGTGGGCTTTCCTCAGCACAGTCAGTACTGCAGGAGGTTGGACAGGGACCGGGGTGATGGGCCCAAGGGTTTTAAAGATGAAGTCCTCGGGGAAGATCTTCATCTTCTCCAGGCTGGAAACGGTGGTGGTGGTGGTGGTGGAGCTCGAGCTGGAGTTGAGTGTGTCCGTCTTAGAGCTGTCTGTCATTCCGTCCTCCTCCAGTTGCAGGTCACAAGTCAGGGTGTCGATGTCATGGACGACCTGGTGACAAGAAGACATGTCACTTTGACAGCTGAGGACAGGAATGATAAAACATGAATCCTAACCCCAACTCTAATGCCTGAGAGGAGGAAATCAAAAATCAACCCTGAAATAAAAGAAGACACTGTTTACAGGGTGAAATCATGATGATCCAAAAAGAAGATTTGAGAAGAAGATTTGTTTTTGACAGGATTTAACGTCTTAATCTCCTCACATTCCTGATTAATTAATTAAAAATAAAACATTGTATAAAATAGAAAGACACAAACAGATTTATGAGATGAAAAATTAATTAAGATATCATTGTTACAACGATGCCCGGCAGAAAATAAATATCACTACAATTTATGGGACCGGCCATGAGCCTGCCAGACTCTGACTGACATGATACACGACAACAATCCCATGCACCAACACAACTGAGAGAGTAAACCCACCACATCCTGCAAACCCAGACACCAATAATACCATTTAGAAGATAGGATCAGTGTTAGGGATGAATGAATAAACATTGGAGAGGACAAAGTCGGGATAAAACATGTAGAAACAGGTACAGATATGAATAATCAACCGACAAAGATTAACACAATAAAACAAGCACAGCTCAGGCAGGCAGACTGAATAAACCCCACACGGAAACATATGCTTTGAGAAGGAAGATCCATTCCCAGTAACAATGATATTATATTTCTGAGCTGAACAGCACAGTTAACAAATCCTCATGGCATGAATTAACTCCAAGCAAGCGACTTTGATCAGAAAAACAAAGACAGATCCAGATATTTTACAAAAAGCTAACATCGTTTCAGAAATCCACTCTGCAGGGAGCGCAATTTCAAAGAGCAAAAACTTTATCAGTAGCAGTTGTGAGACATTGTTCACAGTGTGTCAGGGTTGAATAGGAGAGAGAAGAGATGCAGGGGGACACAGACCACTGAATATTTTGGGAAAAGGAATGTGTAAAAAAAAATCCATTTGAATGATTACAAAAGGAGACAATAAACTGAAGGACGAGGAATGGTAGAAATCTCCGCTCATGCAGTGAAGCAGAAAGTAATATTGAAAGTTTTTGTTTTCCTCAGGACCCCGCGCAGACATTGGATATTTGCATCTGAAGATAATTCCTTTGTCATCCAAGAGGAAATGTGTTTTCACAGCCGGCACAGAGGAATATTAAATAACTGCCACAGCAGACATTTGGCTTGCTGACACTCCATACTCAATACTGGAACTAATTGTAGGGGATGCAACGGCACCAGTTTAGATAACACTTAGAACACACAATTTACAGAGATTCAAACATTATACCTCTACTAAACATGCTGAACAACTCTGAGTGACGCTTGAGTGAAATTCATTCAACATCCACCGATCCACATGCAGCAGCAAAAGGCAGATAAAGGCCTGACTACTCAACTAAAAAGTTAAACTACAATGGCAGTGGAGTGGATACATCTGCCACAGCCCAACAGTCCCCTTATGAAACTATATTTAGATATTGCACCAAATTGCACACAGTCACAAAAACAGTCCCCTAAATATGCCAGATTTTGTACATCAAGATCCATGAATTATTCTCTGAGAAATCAGGAAAAATGCTGCAAAACCTCTCGTCATGTACAATAAAGTGAAAAAAATAAATCCTGCATCCACGTCCAACGTTGAATGGGTTCTTTCTTGGTCCATGTATCTGGTTTACAGCAGGATTCATGATAATCCCTGTAGTAGTTTTTTGTGTAATTTCCGTTACAAACAAACAAATCAACAATCAAATGGACAGAGGTGAAAACATAACCCCCCTGGCAGAGGAACCTAGGGCCACAGGACACTAAGTTAAACAGTTCTGGTTGTTATCTTATTAAATGTTGTCCTCTTAAGGCAAACACCTGCTCTGTGGACAAAGTTACTCTCCCATACATTTATCTCTGCACCGCTAAGACAATAACTAGAAGCTGGGAGGACTGAAATTGCATGCTCACATAAACATTGCCCAGGGAACCATTAGCATGAGGGATTCAATAAAAAAAAGGCAGTTTAACAAACAGAACTACACATGATGCTAAACCCTGCTGGCAACTGAAAACTGATTCAGCAGTATGATGTCCACTATGTTCAGTCATTTCCAGAAGTCTGTTCAAAAATATTCCCAATGGAGACGAGTGTTTACTGGTTCTCTTCCCTTGATGGAGTTATTATTGCATCAATGCCCAGAACTGAAGTGTGGTGTTGGACATTTTATTACTGGCTGCCTGAGTGTTGACCATCCAGCAGTGGAATATCTGAACAGGATCTGAAATCGAATGAGTTGAGGTCGTGGTATCATGCAGCTAAAATAACTTGTAATGAAAATTCACCAGAAAAGCAAAGTTAACGCATTCTCCTTTACAGCGTTCATGAAATAATTACCACAAAGACAATGTGCTCATGTTCATTTGCTGGATCAGTTATCTCAGAGCACCCGATGCATTAGCCCTCTGTGAAACACCACTGCATGTTCAAACAGTGGCTTCAGAAGAGGCTGCGAGAGAGAAACGAAGAGCGAGTGATGAGGAGGGAAACAGAGAGCGAGGAAGAGTGACTGAGAGGGAGAGATATATAGGAAGAAAGCTGGGCCAGCGAAGGCAATGGAGCTAAATTCTCCATGCAGTCTCTAAATGGATAATTTGTCGGGACACATACAAGAGGTAATACCAGTATCCCAGCGTGCAGGCCCTGCTGTAGGCCAGGCGGCTTCAGCAGCTGAGCCAAGCATCTGGGCAGGGTCCCTCCTCGGAGCCAGGCTCAGCACCAACCCTGTTTGTGGGTTCAAATGGATTATAACCCAAATACTGGATTTGATAGTAACACCCCCCCAAGGTATGTCTTTGGCATGTGTGTGTGTGTGTGTGCATGTGTAAGTAGTGTCAGAATAACTGATCCTCTGCACAGAGAAAGAAAAAAGAAAGAGGGCAAATCATAAAAAAAGATCACAATAGATTACAATGCCTTCTTGTTCTCATTCATTCCTGGTGCCTGCTGTGAGACATTGTGACCTGCTGGAAGAAAAGAAGAATAAAAAAAACACACAAAGAAGTGTAATTCAGCTCAACTTGCAGAAGCAGAGCAAGAGGAAGAGGAGCTGAGAGGCAGAAGGAGACAGATGCTGTGTCGACTAACCCATCCATAATGCAGGAACGCGAGGCTGTGCGCAATAGGGTTTTATTAGAATGACAGGCTGTCGTGTACGGGTGAGATGTTCGGCACAGCGGGTCGTACATGCCTGGTGTGTGGCAGGTGGAGGGATGTGAGCATGGGAGCAGGTAAGACTGCAGCTATTACAGCGGAAGTGGCAAAGAAAGGGACTCAGTGATTGGCGTGAGTGGAAACACTTACAAAGGCAAACACTGTAATGTGACTGAAATTAAAGAAAATCCGTCTCTGCAGCGAGGCTCTGTGAGGGAGTTTTGCTCTATGAATGTAAAATACACCCATATAATGCCTGAATCTGTCAGAGACTCCCCCCGGCTACCGGTCAGCACCCCTGTCTCTGCATCCCCAAGATTTGGATATAGCCAAACAGACAGCTGAGAGTTCTGATCCTTAACCGGGGTACTCTGTAGAGAGGGAGAGGAAGGGGAACAACAAGAGATAAAGACAGGATGAAGATGAGTGGCTGCGATAAACACAGACATGTGGTGAAAGATAACAAACGACAAAGAAAGCTGTAGATAAAGCAGCGCCAGGAGAGGAGAGGAGGAAGGGGCTGAAAAGAGAAAGACAACTGCTCTGTTGGTTATTATGTGTCTTGTTTTTTTTCTTCCTTTGGCAGGAGATAATTCCCAGCAAACAACAGTCAGCATTAAGATGATGAAATACAATGCAAAAAAAAAGTACCCTCCTGGTTCAACCAACTTGTCAATTAAATATGAACTCTGATAACATATTTCTCACTTTCATCTAAAGCCTGAGCGAGTCAGGGGCGAACACGCCTGTCCTGTCATTTCACACCCAGCCCCCTCCTGTGCCACATCTTTCATATTGGAGATAATGATCACATGCAATAGTGGGTAGCGTGTGTACGTTCGTGTGTGTTTGTGTGTGTGTGTGTGTGTGTTGTCAAAGCCGCCTCGAGGCCCCAGTGAGTTGGACACCACAGCCTCCCATCTCCTCCAACACGACAATGCCTAGAAAGAGCATCCTCACAAGCAGCCTGCAGAGATGCTGGAACACAGCAAACCACATGGCACACGGTTTATGGAGCTTATGGCCTCTTATGGTGACCCCCCCCCCCCCCCCCATTTACCTCCTTCAGCTCTTTGGCTACATCCTTGAGGTCCCCCAGGATGGTCTCCAAATTCTTCACGATTGTCTTGATCTCCTTCTTCACTTTCACTTTGGAGACTACTCCTTCACCCTCCGCACTGGGTGCTCCTGACATTCTTTCGCTTCGTCTATTTCCGCAAGGATCTGGGGTCAAATCCTTCGCTTGCCACGCTGCCACTTTGCCGACGCATTTTCTCGTGTTCTCATCCAGTCCCTCGCTCCCGGTTACTTTTCTGCTCCTACATCACTGCCAGGACGGAGCCAAGTGGCGTCGGCCAGCGTTGTGTATCCGCCACCAGGCATGCGCAGTGGAGCGTGCAGCACAGAAACAGGACCGTGATGATCAGGTATTGGACCATAGTGTCTGCGAGAAACTACATCCACAGGTTTTTTTGGCGCAACCTTTACGCGTCTGTGTCCAGCATCTGCGCAAAAATGACGCGCCACGGGTACCGCTCGCGTGCGAAGAGTGCTAAATTCAACATTCTAGGATTGGAATGTCCAACAGGAAAAAAGAAAAAGAAAGGTGTCAGTAAATAAAGAGAGGAAGATGACTCAGAGAGAGATAGAGAGAGAGATAGAGAGAGAGAGAGAGAGAGAGAGAGAGAGAGAAAGGGAGAGAGTCCGGGCTGTGATCCAGAAGCGTTACTGCGTCCGTCGTTACTGTGATGGTCCATAATCCTCAGGCATCATCGACACACAACTGTAACACACTCCCCGTGGGTTCTCCTTAGATAACATGCGGTGTGGGGTGATGATGCATCCCGGGGAGGTGATGATGATGATGATGGTGATGAGGACGATGATGCTGATGTCAGGTACCGACACCCCAGGGCTGCTCCAATCTCCACCGAAAAAACACCCGGTCACTGTCATCCTGTCTCCATCTCAGCCTCCGTCCGTGGAGAGTCTGAGCCAAGCAGGGAGAGAGAAAGGGATAGAGCGAGAAGGGGGAGAGAGAGGAGTGAGAGAGAGAGAGAGGAGGGAGAGAGAGACACAGGAGGGAGAGAGAGAGAGTGAGGGGGAGAGAGAGAGCTCTATCCCATTTCATAACAAGCAGCCATGCAGAGGTTGAAGAGGTCTCACATTTATAATCAGGTTATACCCAGATCTGTTGTGTTGTGTTGTGTTGTGTTATGTTGTGTTCATGGACGGATGATGATAAATTGGGCCCCTGGGGTACAGACAAGAAAAAGCTCCACCCCCACCTACACGCTCCTTCGTGATACCCAGAGTGAAAATGACAAATATTGACAAATAGTCTGTTAAGCATGGTTATGAGTTTCTCTCTCTCTCTCTCTCTCTCTCTCTCTCTCACTCTCTCTCTCTCTCCCTGATGTTATACGTGAAGACTTTAAAAAATCTATTTTCATCTCCATGTGTGTCTCTAGTTGTTGCTTCTCATTTGTATTTGTTCTTTGAAATTGTGTTTCTCTAAATCGCTGCTTTGCATCTATGTTTTGGGTCTGTGGTTATTTCTTAACTCTTATCGGTTACTCTTGTTATTCACAAGTGCCCTTAACTGAATTTACAAGGTCACGACATCACTGTAATTTATTATATTTTTATGTAATTGTAATTGTTCTGTTGTAAAAAATGTTTTCTCCTTCTGGTTCGCTTTGCATCTTCATGATCAGCTGCTGGTCATGATCAGTTCTCGGGATTACATCTTTTTTTCAATTTCACATATCATTAAAGGAATCAAACTACATATACAATATAAAATATAAAAGATATAAAAGTATTTTGAGTGTAATGACATTGACTGGGTTGTTTTTTCACAGCAAGTTTACCCCATTTGCAATTTTTTTTGCAGACATGGTGAAAGGTGCTTTAATAAGGTAAAAGGGAGCAGAACAATATGTTAATGCGAACGCTCATAAAAGAGACAAAGTAGTTGAAGTAAGGCTGCAGATATTGACTTTTTCAGGATGTCAATTAATCTGCTGATTATTTTTCTGTTTTAATTGATTTGTTGTATAGTTGATGAAACGTTATATTTAAGAAATGTCCATCACATTTTCTCATGGTGATTATTAAAGACCCCTTTCTGATTATTAAAGACCCCTTTCACCCCAGCCATAAACATTTTTGCCTCTGGGCCCGCACCACCAGGCTCAGTGACAGTTTCATCCCCCAGGCCATAAGACTTTTAAACTCCTCTGAACTGCTATTACTCCACCAAACTAGCACTGTGAAATATTTGCATATTTGCACAAATTGAACTATTGTTGTTTTAATTTCTCTTCAGCGGTTTTGAAATATATTTATATATATATATATACTTTATTCTCTATTTTAAATTTTGATATTCTATTTTATACTATTTCTATTTAATTTTTTAGGTTGTAATTACTTCAGCATTGCTAAAAGAGAGCCTGTGAGTCAAGCATTTCACTGCCACCAACTGCTTAATGTTATTGTTGTGCATTTGATAATAAAAATCTTGAATCTTGAATCAACATTTTCATTCTTGCAATTTTCAGGATCATCTTTATGGTCACAGGATTTTTTCTTCAGTTGTTCGACTAATAAACTGTTGCCAGTGTTGTGCAAGTTCTCACCTCTCATGAACTAGTTCAAAGTTCAGTTCATACAAGTAAACATGAATAGTTCACGTTCATAGTTCACCATTTAAATTCTGAACTAGTTCATAGTTCAGTTCATGTCATAGTTTTAAGTTGGAAACTGAGAATGAAAGACTTAACTTGTTAAAGAAAACCTTATCCATCACTACCCCTTGCCTTTACTGTCGGAATCTTTATCAGAGAGTGTGTAAAAATCCCTCAGATAATAATAAGGTGCATCGGATCTCGGCTGTAGTTGCTGAGTCTGCGTCTCTGCACCCCTGAACCAGCGCGGAGAAATAATGATGATGAAATGTAATAATACAAAATTTAAAATTACATATAAAAAAATTAAATTAAATGAAATATATATTTATATTATTTTAAATGATGATTAAATGATGATGATTAAAAATTAAATATAAAAAAAATAAAATAAATTAAATATAAAATTAAACATAAAAAATTAAATTAAATTAAATCTGCGCAGAAGCCCATTGCGCAGGAATTGCGCGCGCAGTTTTTTTTTTAATTAAATTTTTACTGTTTTTATATTTAATTAATTTAAATTAACATAGTGTAAGATATTTTGCAATTAATAGAAGTCCTGCCAATATTAAGAGTTTAACATATTGCCAGCTTGAAAATGGGAAGGAGTGGGATTCGAACCTGGGTCGAGACCGAACGCCTTACCGACTAGGCCACTTCGGCAGATGGCTTCCGATCTGAACTAAGCACATGAAGACGATGTGCTTGGTGTAAACACTTCAGAGAAAATGTTTTCTACTTTACTACATATATTTGACAGCCTTACTTAAAAGTTACTTTTATATTTTTGGCTTTTAGATACTGGATGAAACCTATTGTTAGAGAATAGCCCAGTGTGGAGGGGAAATATTTTTTGAGAGAAGATTCGAGATTCATTCACTACACGGCTCATCAGATCTCTGATCCATGAAGCTTCCTTTTACCAAGTTGTGTGGTTCGGAGCCGAGACACTGGCTAGAGAAGAAAACACTTGGAATACGTTGCTTGTTTGGTCTGCATATGTGTGCCATGAGTGATGGGTAACGTAGTGCGAAGTCCAGTTAGTTGGTTTCGGTTAGGCTAAATCGCGGACATTTTACGGGCACTGAGCAACGACATGGTGAAAGCATTCGATTTAGACAGCGTCTCTCCTGAGGAGAAAATATTGAAATGTCCCGAGGGTCAGTGAACAGGTAGGAGTGGGGCACGTGACAGTTCTAGGCGTTAAGTTGCGTTCAGTTCATCGTTCTCATAAAGTTGGACGCGTTCAATGAGCGCGTTCTTCTGCGTTCGTTCATGCACAACACGGACTGTTGCTGCAGAGATTTAAAACATACTCCTCAACCTCGTGTGTAAAATCAACGGTCCCAGAGCAAGACTTGTCTGATTGGTCAGGGCCGAGAACACGCCCCCTCGGAGATACGGAAGTTGTGGAAGTTGCTCGAGCTGTCAGCGGACTGAGTCTCTCCTGTGTCCTCTGGTTCTTCTCACACACAGACAACAACAACACCGCCTCACGGGGATGTCTCTGTCTTTCGAGGGAAGAGTTGTGCTTGTCACCGGAGCCGGAGGAGGTAAAGTCACCACGCAGACACCACTGAGCGTCAGCCGGGCTGTCAGGGCTGCTAACATCTGAGTAGAACCAGGCTCGAGACGCTTTCTGACGTTAGCTAACCTGCTAATGCTAACTTGGGGAGATTTCGTAAGAGTGTACTGCAAATTATTAAAACTTTTTTTTTTTTCCTCTCGCATTAGCAACCCAGCAGGTAACATCTGTATCTTGCTGTTTGCTAACACAAAGGAAACACCTGCAAGGGGAAACAGGCGTTCAAGTAAACACTGCAAGAATCCCCCGTAATCACTGAAACACATTTGATGGTGTTTATTTAGAAAATACACAGTTTTAACATAAGCAATAGAAAAACCTGTCCCAGCATCTGAATCTGAAGATTACAGAGAGCAAAGTGCATGTAACGCAATGACTTTTAATCTTTTTCCAGTGCAAGTGTGTGAAAGGGCAAATCCACCCTCACAGTGAGTGGCCTGTACAAAAACATGGGCTCACTCACCCTCAGTGTGTATGAAACCAGCAAATGAAATGCTTTAAATACAGCTAAGAACTTCTGAAGGATCCTAAACCTTATAATGTTATTCCTGTGGTGAGATATCAGGTTGAGATTTAACAACAGTTATGTCACAGATTTCAGGTCTCCATTATATCCTGAGCACAGACAAGGACGGAAACATCTCACCGCGTTTCATCACAAAGGAGCATTTAAAAAAACCTTCACTAGAATAGGGTTTTTGTTGATTAAGTCATTGCCAGCCCAGTCTGATGCAACAATGGCACAAACTATAGATGTACCAAATATTCTTGAAACACAGAATAAGAAACTGCTGTCACTCTCAAATGAGTTGATTATCTTGATGCATTAAATCTGCACAGCCACTAACATTATTAAAGACTTCACACATCCTTGTTTGTACTGTTTGGACCTTTCTGTTTTATTTATATTTTTGTTTTTAAATTCGTCCTACTTTCAATAAAGGCTTTCAGATTTATGATTCACATTATATATACACTTACTGGCAGTTTTTAAAGGTTTCTGTTGCTGCCGCAGTTTTATTTCAATCATTGAAACTGAGAAAAACAAACATAATAGATAAAAGTGCAACAAAACACATTGCTTGATATTGGTGTTGCAGATCTTTCAGTGCAAATTGACCAATAAAAAATGGCTGTTTGAAATTGCTCTTAGTTTCCACTTTAAAGGATGATGATGAACATGTGGCTGATTCCCTCTTAAGCCTTAATTTTCATCCATTTTTTATTACATGGCTGTTTCAGGGTTCACCCAAAGTCTTTAACTTAAAGACCCAAAGTCTTTAAGACTGTCTATTTCTATTGAAAGGATATAAGTATATACATTGTATAACAATTTTTCTGTTTAGCCTATTATTTATGTAAGTCTAATGATACTAAGTTACAGTTGGAACAATGTTATAATTCCAGGTTATGTGAGACTGGTTTATGTGTATTATTTATTATTCTCTTTCTCTCTCTCACAACAGGCCTTGGCAGAGAATATGCACTGGCTTTTGCGGAAAGAGGTGCCTCTGTAGTAGGTAAATATTTAGGGAGATATTTATTATTTATATATTTATAAAGGATTTTCATTTTGAGCCCAATATGCCTCATAATTGCAGTTACAATGACCATGCTGTGGTAAGTGCAGGGTGGATATAAGGTATTTAAATCAGTTTAGCTTTCAGTTATCCGATCTTCAAATAATTTGCTGCTGACAGCTGCAGTTTTTTTTTATTCTTGTCACATGAGTAAATTACATCACATGACCCAAGTGAAAACCACAGACTGTATATAAAGATAAACAACATGTCTCCACTTCCTCCCACTACCCAGAAATGAAGCAGTTATATATACGAGTGATGCTATCTTGCACTTTTTCCCAGTAGCAATCGTGGTGAGGTTCCTCCGATAGACCAATCGCTAACCAGTCTCAACTGTCAATCATGAGATCTCAGCCCCTTATCAGAGCATCAAATAACCTATTTAAACTAAACTTACTGGAATTTTTTTTTATCCATGAACATGCATCAGTGTGATAAGAACTACCTGAGCAGACAGAAACCAACTTTGACTTTTTGGTTTGGCCCACGTCCCAACAACTAACAGCTAGCATCTGGTGATCGAGATGATCTGACTACAATCCCAGGGGCTCAGTATCAGCAGATAACCCCGGGTTATATTTCAAATATTGAAATTGGTAGTGGGAGAGAAAGTTTGATCGGTGCATCCATAGAAAAAGTGACATGTTATACCTCTGCATGGTGTCATAGAGAAATGTATATTGCATTCATTGCCACATTAATGAAGGAATGTTTTAGACTACAGTCTGGCAGACGATGGCATAAATATTTGCCTTTCTCAAAATAAAAGGAACTTGCCCTTGAACTCTGACAAGGAATCAGCTTAGCTATACTGTTCTCCTAACCACCCCATTATTGCTAATCTTTTTCTTCTCGCTGCAATAAAGTGAATGACCTTGGGGCCGACACTAAAGGGGGTGGAAAGAGTTCTGCAGCCGCTGATAAGGTGGTGGAGGAGATAAGAGCGAAGGGAGGAAATGCCGTG
This sequence comes from Platichthys flesus, assembly GCF_949316205.1. Classification (NCBI taxonomy): domain Eukaryota; kingdom Metazoa; phylum Chordata; class Actinopteri; order Pleuronectiformes; family Pleuronectidae; genus Platichthys; species Platichthys flesus. The sequence goes on from NC_084947.1 coordinate 7,840,442, forward strand.
GCGAACTACGGTGAGAAGTTTGGTCTTGGCTTGTTGTTTTAAATCTTCTCTGTTACATCCTTCCTTTTGTTTCTTTTCTTTATTGCCTGCCATGTAGGATTTTGCTTATTTCTTGACTCAAAACCAGTATTGATTTTTGTCTCACAGCCTCCCTGATGAAGCTCTTTGCTATTATTGGAGACAAATGTGTCTTTTTATTTTCACCTTTGTGCATCTCACAACAAAAATTGCTTTAGACTCTGACCGATGACATTAATTTGTGGATTTGTATGCGGATGTGATACAAATATTTAATTTATATACAAGTTGGAATACTCTCTATCTGCTTTTTATCAAACAATTATGCCCAGCAATCAATAAAAATCAAATTGTAGACGTCATTGCTTAACAAATTGAGCAGGCGAGGCTGTCGGTGCTCTTTTGGGTGCAATCAATATTTCTCACAAGCTTTATCTTACTCTGTAGTTCTAATATCGTTACTGTAACAGGCAAACTTTGGGTATACACCCATATGCAAACAGATCAAATGTAGCCTATAATTCAATTATTTTTTATCACTTTTAAAACTGCATTTTTCTGCTGTGCACATACAGATTCTGTAGAGGATGGAGAAAAACTGATCCAGACAGCGCTAGATGCGTTTGGAAGACTAGGTGTGTATTGTAATTGCACGGTTATAGTTTGACCATCAGAGTTGATACTTATATAATTTAAATACTCAGTCCTCTAATTCTAATTCATTCAATCTTGTAATATCTATTTTCTTTCAGATGTTGTCGTAAACAATGCTGGGTAAGTTGTTTAATCGTTGTAATCATACTTTTTAGATTTAACCACGCCATCTGTTTTTGGAGCAGCCATTCGTTTTCAGTTGCACATATGGGCCACTGTAATCATGTAAGAGAAACCTTAAGTTTGGCACAGACACTGAAAATACTTTCCTGCCTTTCTTTGCCAAGGATCCTCCGTGACCGTTCATTTGCCAGGACGAGTGATTTGGACTGGGGTAATAAAACGATTTCTGATACATTACATTCACTTTGATGAACTGGTACCGTGTTTGGGATTATCTCATGTTATCATAATATTTAATTTGTACTGTATACTGTACGTAGAGGACTTTATTTTTTCTTTAATTGTGTTTGTTGAAGCACAGATTTTTCTGTGTGGGAGTTAAACACCCTAATGTAAGCTGGATCTGATCCACAGTTTTCTAACGTGTCGTTCCTTTCCCTCTCCCTTTTAGACCTGATTCAAAGAGTTCACTTGAGAGGCTCCTTCCTGGTGACTCGAGCCGCCTGGAACCACATGAAGACCCAAAAGTTTGGCAGGTAACCGGCCGAGCTTCTAACAGATATTGACGCGCATAAAAATTGTGCCACCTTCCTATTACGTGGGAGGAACTTGATCGGTTCAACAAAGTTACAGAATCCTGCCTCAACAGACAGATGATTGCTGGATTGTAATCAAGAAAATATCAATATGGAATGAAAAGCTGTGTGGAAAGGTTTGATTCAAAATGTCAGCTAAGGTACCAATGATTTGTATCATTGATTTGATTTGTATCAAGTGCGCATCCTGAGGATGTGCACTTGAGGTTACGATTATATAAAGCATGTCTGCCCTCACATAATTATACACATATTCTGACTCTTACTTTAATCACTTGATACCATTTATTTTATCTGGCTCCATTGGTCTCATTGTGTAAGATGACACAAAGTATGCATACTAATGAAAGCCCAGGACACCAACATTCATATGAATATGTAAATCAGCAACGAATGTAGAAAATTATTTAATTTGGTTATGCAGCACTGTAGGTTTATCTCTGAACAATTGAAACACTATTTAAACTGATGACTCCACAAGAAGCAGCAGAGATGTCTGTGCAGGCCCGTCTCATTCTTCAAAGTAGTGCAGCTATAAAAAATTAAAATATCCAGTGGTCTGTAGTTGTAGAATTGAAAGTGTTTTGCCACACGCCTGAGATTCTCCACCTCTGGAGAAGTCCTTTGAGTGAGAATAGAAACATTTAGTGGATCATTTGTATTGACTGTAGTCTGTGTGGATGCATGCAAAAATGTATTGATAATATGTTTAAGACGGCATCAATCCCTAATGGAAGAGGGTGAAGCTATTATGTACTCAAACAGACCTCCGATACAGATTGTTATTTAATCCTCAGGGAGTTGTCAACAGGCTTTTCTAACAGAAGACATTTTCCCGAAGTGGGTGAACTAATAACATTAATGAGGGACTCTGGAGAATCATTAATGTGCTAAGTGAAAAAGCCCTATTGAGATTTTCACGTGTTCAGTTTTAATCTGCAGAAGAAGGTCACACAACCCCAGGTATCATTTTCCATTCATAAGTGCACACAAGCTGTTCGACATGAATAGGACAAGGAACCAGCTCGTAAGATTAAAGTGACATTTCGCCAAAAGTTACATCGAGTTCAAGAGCAGCTTGCTATAGAGTATAATAGAATACAAATGCAATTAATGCAGTTAGTTTCATATCAAAGGTTAAGAGTCAATACAAAAATAATAGAAGTAACACAATATCCTCAGCATTAATTAATATTTCGTAGTTTGAGTCTACATTTGCGATGCTCATTTGCACATCTAAAATAAAAAATGTCCTGTGTTCTCACTCCAGATGAAAAGGTCATGGTGCATTCAAGGGAAAAGCTATCGAGAGAAATGAAAATTCTCATAACAGGAGAAACCAATCCTCTCATAGTTCCATTGGAGTGTACTGTACTGTATGTGCGTGCTGTATAAGAATGTATGTTGTCTGATGACCACTGTGGCGATGTCTCTACAGTTAATGTCGCATTTGTGCTCAACCTCATTACGTTCGCTAGACTGCAGTGAACTCTGTGCACGAGAATACCAGCAAAATGATATGCACAATCATTGGGTTTATGCTTTGCATACATGCATTTATTTCTGCATATAGCCTGTGCTCACAGTTGTTCAAGTGAACTGTTTAAGTAAAATTACTGCGTGTAGGTCTGTATCAGTGATAAAGTACTGTGTGTGTGTGTGAGAGAGAGAGAATGGGCGAACATTACATGACTAGGTGCTTACATGTCTGTACATGGTCTGTTTATGCATGCATGAAAAGTATGTACCACTTTGTGAGAGTATGTGTGTGGGGGACCTTCTGTGTCTCCCATTACTCCGTAGCAATGCCTGTCACTTTGCATTAACACTGACTTGTTCCCTGGGGTTATCTGTGGCCAGAATCATCATGACGGCTTCAGCTGCAGGCATCTATGGTAACTTCGGCCAGGCCAACTACAGCGCGGCCAAGCTGGGCCTGCTGGGCCTGGCAAACACCTTGGCCATCGAGGGAAGCAAGTACAACATCCACTGCAACACTATTGCCCCCGTTGCAGGGTCACGACTCACAGAGACCATCATGCCCCCAGGTAGGCACAGAGATTAAACAACATGAATAATTGCATGCCGTTGGTTTGTATTATTCATACTGTGGTGTGCCGCTCGGAATTTGGGTGAACAAATTTCATGTTTTGTGGAGAGGCTAAAATAGCCAAATGGATTTTAACCACAATTTTTTTTTAAGGAGCAGCTGGATAATGGAATGCCCATGTAATGTTGGTTTACAAAATTTGAGGCAATGGCACTCCCATTTGACATGCAAATTTGTCATCTAATATTCAAGAGCTGTGTTTTTTTCTGTTCCAACAGCCATGATGAAATCATGCACCCTGTAAGTGCTTTAAAAGTTTTGATGTGTCAGCTCCTGATTCAAACAGACAGATCTGGCCTCCTTATTTTACTGTTAGGGTTGTGCTTTTAGATATTCACAAATAAATGGGAGTGTGTATGATTGTGAAACATCATATTTCCATTTAAAAACAAGATGGACGGTAATGGAGGAAGCATACACTGAACTCTGTAAACGGTGTGTCGAATATAAACATTATGAAAGTAAAAACTAAAATATCAACGTGTCTCATGAGCCCATATAAACCCAGTATTTATAAATGTCTACTCACGCTCTGTGGCTGCAGCTTGTTGACAGCAGTATCGGTGACAAATTAAAGGAATTGTTTTGTTGTCCTGCAGTGCTGGCCTCGAACAGCATCTGTCACACCACGCTGTACCAACTGTCACAGAATAGCCTTACCGTAGAAAATGACTCGATTCCACATTTCACTGACTCAGGTTTTTTTAAACAAACTCATCTTGGTTAACATTTCAGTTAGCATGCAGCATAATGCCTTTTCTTTTCTTTTTTAAAATACCAGACATATTATGTTTAGTATTAAATCTTTAGCAGGAAAGTATGGGCCACATGTACTACTGTTCAGGTCTTTATTTCAAATAGAAGTAATAAGGTAATAGATATCCAGAAATACCTAGATTTTTTTCTTCTGTTGCAGATAAATTAATTTGTACAACATACAGAGACAAATGCTCACAGTCACACCTTCAGTCAATTTAGATCTGCTTGTCTTTAGACTGTGGGAGGAAGTCGAAGTACTTGATGAAAACTCACACTGAAAGGCGCCAGTTGAACCAGTAACCTCCTTGCTGAGAGGCAGCAGGGCTAACTGCTGCGCCACTGTGCCGCCTACGTATAGTAAAACGAAGGAAAACAAAATCTATTATCTTTTTGGTAAATTTTTAAGGAATAAATGGTGACTAATAAACCATGTTTGTCAGTTCTGTAGCAGTAGGTAAACTACTTTGGGCTTGTATGATAATCAGACTTTGTAATTTTCCAAAAAAGAAAAATAAACATGGTATTATTTTGATAATATAACTACCAAGCAGAGACTTGTGATAAACGTGTGATTAAAAAGAAGGATGACTTTACCACATTGAATGTATTTTATTTTATCTAGACCTCGTGGCATCTCTGAAGTCTGAGTATGTGGCTCCACTGGTCCTCTGGCTCTGTCATGATCAATGTCAAGAGAATGGAGGACTATTTGAGGTACGCCAGAAAAAAGCCTGTTCTCTCTTTCTCTTCAGGAAGTAAAAGATTGCAAAAGTATTAATGACATAATCCTACAATCCGTAATAGATTTTTTCTGTGGGTCATCTGCTCATGTCTTTTCCCTTTTCAGGTCGGTGCAGGCTGGATTGGTAAATGTGAGTACTGTGCATTTTCCCCTGCATTAAGTATTCATCTTTGATATGCATTAGCCCCTGGTTCATCAACACTGAATATGTGTGAGTTTCTCCATGTAACATCCTCTTTCTTTGTGTGTGTCCATGTGTGCAGTGCGCTGGGAGCGTTCTCAGGGCCGCACTGTGAGACAGAAGGATCAACCCATGAATGTCGAAGCTGTCAGGGACCAGTGGGACAAAATCTGTGATTTCACAGACGCCACCAAGCCTTCATCTGTACAAGGTCAGTATAAAGTAAACACACTCACTTACACACAATAAATGACCAAAGCACATACATGTACACACTTGCATGTGAATTCATACGCACATTAACTTATAAACCTTGCAGTAAATGTGATGGTAAGATCTTCCTGTCATCTTATTAAAATGTCAACAAAATTACCTTTTGCTTGCTCGCTCATTTGTGTATTGTGAATGTGATAAAACCAATAAACACGTACAACTGTTGCTTGGACACCATTAAGGCTGTTTTCACACTTATTTTCTCTATTTGAGTCCAAACTGAGTAACACAGCCCCCTTCCTCCTCACAACCTTGCTGCTGTGCTTTCACACTCGTTTGACTCACTCCCTGATGAGTCATAGCTAGACTGAACCTTCTCAGAGCCATCGTATGCATAAGTAGAAGGGTACTTGGTACAGTGCATACCTAGACAAGTTTATGAGCTCTGTGTGTGTAGTTGCATGCCTGCAGGGATGAGTGTAAGAGATGGAGTGAATGAGGTGCAGAAAGAAAAGTGCAGGTGAATAAGATGTGAGAATGAACCAGCCCGGTGTTGTTTACAACAGGTCTCATGCAAAGCAGAGGGTGGTGAATGAGTATTACTTCTCTCCACCTCCTCCATCCCTCAGATTTACATTTGGAGAAAGGGCAGCAGTGCTAACATTAACTGAACAGGGGCGGCAGTCCCACTGGGTGCAAGCTGGACTCATTAGCATGGCTCTGTTGTGCCTCCTCGTTTGTAGCTTATTACAGAGACGTGTTGCTGCCTCTCTTCTGTAACTGCTGCCACTGAGTAATGTTCATCAGAAGCTGTGGTCTTCTCAGTCTCTCTCTGCTTCTGTTCATCGTTTTCTCATCTGTCGTCACATTACGTTACATTTAACTGACGCTTTTATCCAAAGTGACTTGCAATAAGCACATTCCACCATGAGGGGACAAACCCAGAACAGCAAGAATGATTTAATCTGTTTTGAGATATGTACTGTTGACATGCTAAAGGTTCTTTAAGTACTTATTCTAAGCTAAGCTAACTGGAGGCTCAAAGAAGCTTCATATTTAACCAAAGACTGTATGTAAAGATCGCTGACATGACGGCTTCCCAAAAGTGAAGCAAAAGCATCTGTATTGTCCCCTTGTGGCTGAATGCTATAAAAATGTCTTCCTACTTGATCCGTGGCATCAGAGATTCACATTCATAAGTTGTAAATGGTGAATTATTTCGATGTGACCCCAGCTTCCTGTATTTCTGGTGCTGTTCCACTCATCTGCCATCTCCAACCTTTTGTGCAGAGTCTCTAAGCTCGATGGTGGCGGTGCTGTCTCAAGTCGAGTCGGAGGAAGGAGTCGATGCAAATCCAACAGCTGCTGTGGCCTCGACCTCTGGGATCAATCCTGTGAGTACAGTGCCACTGCTTCTATCGTCTGACAGTAATTGGGTGGCTGTGGCTGAGGGGTAGAGCGGGTTGTTCTCTAACCATAAGGTCAGCGATTCGATTGAAGTCTTCCCCATTCCCCATATCTTCTCTTGCCTGCTGTAAGCTGTAGTACCAGTTGAGAAATGTATTTGTGCTGGGCTTTTGGGAGACTTTACACACCTATTAAATTCCATCCACTGTTGAGTCAGTGGCTTGTTTGAACATGTCAAATCCGTTTCTCTGGGGTTCCAGTCAGCATCAATCAGACCTGCAGCAAACACCACCTCCGCTACTTGCTACAGTTATAAGGAAGCACATCAACTCACAATGGGCAAGTTCTAGTAAAACCCTGAATAAACTTGAATTAACCAGTTAGTTTGATTAAAGTTTGAAAAATTTGGTAATTTTATCCATCCATTTTATCCATCTTATTTTGGTCCAAGTTACATAAGTTTAATAAATTATTTCAAGAGGCATTGTTATAACAGCCTGCTTTGGTTGCACTAATGAAAATGTTAATAAATAATTCTAGGCCATTGCAGCTCTCCTGGTTTCCCGTCATGCGTTCACACTTGGTCTCATATGATCCTCTTTTTCTCTACTCCTTCATTGTTTTTTGATCCCTGAACTTTAAAACCTAATTTCCACCACCACTATTATTATCAAGGCCCTCAGTGTTGCACTCAGGCTCATTCTCTCATACTCCATCAAAGGCCGTGGTGGTGTTTGTATCGGTTGACTGATAATGACTTGTGCGGAGCTGTAACCTCTGACTGTTTCAAAACATGGCAGCCCATGACTCTTTTAATACCACCACACTGTCACAGACCATAATAACCCTCCCGACAAAACCCCTGCAACGGACGCAAGTACTTTGATTTGTCCTGTAAATATGAGATGGTGATGCACCAGACAAGTGCCGACTCAGATTAGCTTTTAAAGTGCTACGTATAAAAGATGTTGGAGCACAATGGTGCTGCAATGGCTCCCTGGATGGATGCTCCTTCATTTCACCGTGTTCCCTGTCACTGACGCACAGAAAGTGAACTGGTTAAAGCTCACACATGGCTGAGTTGCTTGAATAAAATTATAAATGCATAAGAGCGAGTAATTATCCACAGAAACAGCCACCCACTTTCTGTGAGGACGATCGTACATATGTCTGATGTGTATCTGTGATAGTAATAGTCCTCAAATGTCCTTTTATGTTTTCATTTCCCTAAATATTTACAAATTGTTGTCCTGAATCACCACATTAAAAAAAGAACCGGCTGATTAAACTCAGACCACACTAATTAAAGTTTAATGAATGATGGTTTAATCTGAGTCAATATACGCAGTCGACCAATCACGAGTCAATCTCAGCTGTCAAGAATGATGTTTCACTGCGATTTTATAGTGTAATTAAAACCATATTAGCCCGAAAAATTAATACTCTGTGTGATAAGATCTATCTAAAATATCATGAGCAATCATTGACTAAACACTAACATAGAGGAGGCTGGATTTATGATACCGATACTGCAGCCAGCCACCAGGTTAGGAATGAATAATACTCCACAGTAAATATTATTTAATATTAGCGCACATCTTTAGGTCTATGTAGAGCCGACATGTATGTAGGTTAGTCTTTTCTAAAAAAAGTATGTGACTCACTTTTGCAGGAAATCATTTGTTTTACACCCAGTGAGACGTTAACAGATCTCATTGACCTGCTTCAGTAGTATCATGGCTCAGTCCTTCAAATGTTAAGTGATTTTCAGTCATACAGATCACCATCCTCTCCACTGGGACTGTGTGTGTGTCTGTGTGTGTGTCTGTGTTTTTATCTGGACTGCAGATTTGGAACAGCGCCACAATGTAGCCTCAAGACAAACATCAATGTGTCCTCGCCTAACTTAGCTCTGAGTGGAGCTTTGGTGTGTATGCATTCATGTCACGCAGCTCTCTCGCTGCACAGAGGTTGAACAATCCTTAACACTAAAACAGGTTTTAAACACAAGTGTTAATTTTACTGTTTGATCGTTTGAAGGCTGCAGTTTGCTAAATAATCCTTTTCTTTGTAACTCGACACAGTTGGAAAGCATAAAAAAAAAAATCATCCAGTTGAATGAACACTTTTTCTAAAACTGTTAAAACTAAAAGTGAACATTATAACCTACGTATTAATTTAACTATTGCTCATGGTTTTTGACCTCAGATGTCGTGTTATGCAGAGCGTGAATCACATTGTGTGGAATCATATTTTATTTATAACAATAGCTCGACATAGTGGTGGATTAAATGACAATTGACAGATGAATAACTGTCGGACTACATTGAATCTAATGATGATAGATGTGTCTGTTTGGTTTGTGCTGTGTGGGATATTTGAGTAGGAAATATCTATAAGTAATTTATCAGATTCAATGACGCTGCTTGACATGGAGGCTTTAACTAGACTGTGCCCTGGCATCCCTTATAACAATATTTATTTTCATATTGTATATGACATTATAGGCATCTTGTCCTGTTTATGAATTTAATCTGAATTTTAGGGGCACCATCACGTTTATTTTTATTTTTAAACTATAAAGTTTGTATAGTCTGTTCTGATCTAGGTGTGTGTAAAGATGAAAAGATATAATCAAAGACAAATGAACATGAATGTCATAGAAATTGTACAGAAATTAAGATTGCTTTAGATTGAGTGGGAGTTAAGATGGAATTTCCTGATCAGTTGGAGTCTTGAATCCTCAGCAGGTTCTGTCAGAGAATCGTAGTTTGGGATAAATCCGGGTTTTAAAACATTTACAAAACATTGACAGGCTCTGGAGCTTTAAAAGTCATTAAGGTCGTTAACGATTGATAACTAGGATGTTCTGTTAAGATGTTTGAGTGAGCACCGATCAAACGTGTCATGCCCAATTTCTGGCCTCTCCGTCTTGGCCACAAGTCAATTTCAGGGTTTGCCTTAAAAATATGCTGATCACTCACAAAGCTCTGCCTCTGCTTGCTCTGCTCAGGGGAACGTTTCTGAACTGCAGATTCCTCTCAACTCTGTAGCTGCACGGATTCTGATGTTTTATTCCTAAGATGCTTTTTCAAAAATATCTTCTAAGATTGAAAAATTCTGATGTATTTTATCAGTTGTATGCTATTGACCCTGCATGGAAAGGGTTCTTCCAATGTTTCATGAGATTGCTAGTGTTGTAATTAGAAACTAATTGTGCCAGCCCTCGAAACTGAGGTCACAGGGTACAGTTGGCTGCTTTTCTCGTGCTGGGACTTTGAAATATTGTCAAAATGCTGACACCTTTGCAAAAGCTCTAGCTAATGCCGCAGTACCAGAAATACCATTTTTTTTTTTTGCTGCTCAAAAACCAGTACTTGCCAGTGGCAGTACCAGTGCAATGAAACTGCTAAAAGCTGTGATATCTGGGAAAATAAAATTGCAGTTTCATCTCGTTTAAACGAATATACTTAAAAGATGTGATATCTAATCTGAACATAGATTTGCGTACTGACTAATGCCCGACCCGTCATTTATTGTATCAGAAGCGTTTGTGATGCTGGTATCGGAACATCTCTAATAAGGGTTTGGCTTGACTGAAAAATTGTGGACCTGTCCTTACGTTTTAATCACTCTGTGTTTTTATTCACTCTTTTTACTTTATCACCTCTTTTAGGTGCTGTACAAACACACCATTTATTTATTCCTTCACTGTCTATGTTCTGTCCATCTGGTGCTTCCCAGTTTTCACTCTGACTGTGCATGTAATGTTTTTTAAAGCATTTGTATTCAGAGGTTGAGCTGTCAAGCTAATCCACCATGAGGTGAACCTTATTACTTTTCTCCAACCCCTTAAAATTGCACATTCATTTTCTCTGTCTAAATTAAAGGATAACTTTCTAATGTCCTGCTCTCAAAGTCAACACTAAAATCCTCCCCCTCCCCTCCCCTCTTCCTCCCTCTTCCTCCCTCTCCCTTCCTCTCCCTCTCCTCTCCTCTCAGGCAATGGCAGTGGGACAGAAAATGGAGGCGACCACGTTCAGCTTCACCCACACTCAGTGTATCCTCTACGCACTGGGGGTCGGCATGTCGACCAAGGACCCAGACCATCTCAGGTGTGTATTGAAGTGTGTGTGTGCTACTGAGTGTAACAGCCTCAGGGGGCCTGACAAGTCAACGATATGATAACACTAAAAAACACTATCCAGGCTTTCAAACACAGGCCGTGTGCAGCCATCTGTGAATATGAACTGTTCCTATAAAGGTGGGATTTTTCACTAACATTCTCACGTAGGTTCCTGTATGAAGGCGATCCTGACTTTAGCTGCCTGCCCACCTTTGGGGTCATTCCCTCCCAGGCAGCGATGATGAATCTGGCCTCAATCCCTGGACTCAACATAGATTTCACACAGGTTAGAAGACAAATGTATAATTCAGAATGTTCTGAAATGTCTGTTTGTGTATGTGTGTGACATTTGTATTTGTATATTAACATTTGCATATTCCATATGGCACATTCCACGCACTCTTTAACAATTGTAATGCACATGCTTCTCATGCTAATGAGGCTTCTAGACTGGGGAGTGATTATATATCACAGCTGTTCTGATGTTTTGCGTCAGGTTCTGCATGGAGAGCAGTATCTCGAGCTTTACAAACCTCTGCCAACATCAGGTATTTTTTCTGTACTCATTATCTGCATGTAATTTAATGTAGATTTTACATCATAATGAAATCTATGTTAATTCATTTTACTCAGATTAATGTCTAATAGTTTACTGTTGTAAGAAGATGCTAGATTAAGTTATGAGACATAGTTAAAGTGGAAGTAAATGGGTGCAACATATTTTTTAGGTGAACTAACCTCTCAGGCGACGATAGCAGACGTGCTGGACAAAGGCTCCGGAGCCCTCATCCTCTTGGATGGTGAGTTTCTCTGCGTTTTAGCGGACAGAACTTTTATCGTGTTGCATAATCATTTCAAATTCATTTGTTTTCATCACTTAAGTGTCTCATCCTGAAAGTTGCCTCTCAGGCTGAGTTAATGAAAATTAATTTTCAGTCTGCGTCTGCAGGGATTGAAATAATGGAATAAGAAGGGGCCCATATTTCTATTTGACATTTCCATAGAGATGGATGATATTAAAACCACTCGGATCTATAATTAATCCGACTTAAAACAAATAACATGGGACCTGACGCCTCCCGAGGAGGTAAAATCAAATCTATGTAATTTCTTGACACACACCAAACCAGTCAGCATCTGCGATCCTTCCAGAGTAAAGACTTTCCCTGGATATTTCCTGGCCCATCACAGTGACACTGTGCAGACGCATGCATTCCTGCTGATAGTCTATTCACTGTCTACCCTCATGTGGCTGTTTCCTCCTGCTCTCTGCTCACTGTAAATGTGCTGTGAGGCTGAGGCACGTGTTCTCCTCTCTCCTCAGTGTGATTACCAGGGAAAGTCAGAATTACTGATTATTTACGGCACTTTTTTATCTCTTAAGTCACCATCCCCTGTACTTATAGAGTAAGAGGAAATTCTCAAACTCAATGAAAATCACATACTATTGGCAAAACTCAAATATTTAATGGCAGAATTGAACTACTTAAAGTTCAGTTTCCGAGTTTTCACCAATACATCAACGTTTTCCTCTTCTATTACTTTCCACTTCATATTAATTCAATTCTTTGGCTTAACAAATGCTTCCCTTCCTCCCAAAACAGAATCAGAATCACTATTTGCTACAGGCAGTCTTTCTCTTCCCTGGCCTTCGCTGACTATTGATCAGTGTTGAAGCCCGAAGCCTGAAGCTGGTTGCGTTAGCTCGGATGCATGAGAGTCCTCAGGCCTGTGCTCAAGATACCAAGAAACAGGAGCGCCTCTCATCTCATTGTGTCTATTAAAGAAGGCACAAAACTATTCAAGAACACTTAAGTATTTACTTTGGAAATCAGGGAATGATTTAGGATCACTTTACTATATATTATATAATGCAATTTTATGTAATTTCAATTTGTTGCAACGTCAATATTCTGATCACACATTAGTGCTGCAGTAAAAATAAGTATACAAAATAATGAACCACTTACAAACGGCCCTCTGCTGACAAATTACTTATTAGTTACCTTCTATGTATTTTTACTGATTGTTGAATATTCTTTAAAGAACTTTTCCACTGTTACTTGCTACTGTTACACAAGCGGAGGCTCTGAATCCTTCTACCAAAGTTTGAGTCTGAATTCCGCCGTTGTGCTGATTTGCAGTGAGCACCTACAGCGACGGGGAGCTGCTGTGCTTCAACCAGTTTTCAGTGTTCGTGGTCGGAGCCGGAGGCTTCGGAGGGAAGAGAAGCTCAGACAAAGCTAAAGTAAAAATTCACTTTACTGCGGAAAATCGAATCGAATGAAAATAAGACATCGTAAATAAATCGTTGCCTCTTAATGTTTGTGTTTTTTGTCCAGGTTGCTGCGTCACCACCTCAGCGGGCACCAGATGCTGTGGTGATTGATTCCACCACCAGAGACCAAGTGAGTGTCTGTGTGGGTTTTAGTTGCGGAATAAATCAGCCGCATTGATAAAGCGTGGGTGGAAACAGAACGTATTGTTTTGTACCTCTGTAATAACCTTAAAGATTTAGACAAAATGCGATGGCAGAGCAAAACGTTGAACAAGGTTTTCATACAGCCAGACTTTAAAAAAAAAAAAAAAACAGAATGCTGACAGTGTGTGTGCAGCAGAATAAAAAACTGAACAGGAGAATAAAGAAGAAACCCAAATCCCCTGAGCGATTTAAATGACTATCACTTCAAAGCTATTCTTATTTTAGGTGTCTCTTCTGTTGCCTAGATTATAATTTAATTTCATTCCACATTTGTGTATGAAAAGTTCAGTGGTTTATGAATTAGATATAGATTAATGTGCGTTTCCCCTGCGGTGCCAGGCTGCCTTGTACCGGCTGAGCGGCGACTGGAACCCTCTTCACATCGATCCCAGCTTTGCTGCCATGGGAGGTGAGTGTGGGCTAATCTGTTGTGGCTTCATGTGTCTTTTTCATAAATATATCAAATGTAAATCTTCATTAAAACGTCTACAAATGTGAAAGTTATGTATTTTGGTGATTTGTGTACTTACATTTAAACCCAGAGAAATCCACACTTTCATTCAAAGTAACACAACATTCAATTTTGGCTGACGGCATCAAACTTTTGTTACTGTTTTGATTTGAGGGACGTTAATTCATCTTGATCCAGAATAAATCTCTGTGACGTGTACGGACGTTCGGTATTTAAAGCTGCTGCTCTCTGTTCAGGCTTCAAGGCTCCGATCCTTCATGGCTTGTGCTCATTTGGCTTCGCCGCGAGACACGTCCTCAAGCACTTTGCTGACAATGACCCGTCTAGATTCAAGGCCATCAAGGTGAGTCAGCACTGGGGGGGGGCTCATGCAGGAACCACGTGTACGAGCAGGTTTGATTTTAAATTGATGATGTGTTTTTGCCTTGACGAGCTGAAAAACCATCTCTGGGGACTTTATCCATGTGGTTTTCCAGGTTAACATCCTCAGTTGCACCTACCCGTGCACATAATAAGTCTTCGTCCTTGCACAGCATCAGGTGTGCAAGTGAAAGAACTGGTTTTCTGAACACGCTCAACTCTTGTGAATCTGGGGAAAATTAAGTTTGAGGAAAGCAACCTTCACTTTCCACTGTGTGATGTCCTCCCGTCATTTCCCAGACTGTTACAGCCATTTGTTTTTGACAAGATGTTTCATATTAAAGATGTGGTGCTTCAACGACCGACACTGTTAAAGAGACTGAACAGTCACGTTTCCTCGATGGTAACATTCTAATGAATTAACACACAAATAGGAGGCAAATAACTAATGATAACAAACGTGTGGCCTTTACTGGGAGTCTTTTAACCAGGATCCTACATTTATACATGTGGTTGTTTGATTGAATGGTGTGAACAACCTTTGGAATCGGTCCAGTCGATAGAATCCACCTCCAGCCGGGACACGACGGCAGGGGCTCCACCTTATGGGGCGACTGTGACAGTCCCCAAGATTAAGTTCCATTTATCTACACATCTATAAACACATGGTCCAGGTTGATGAATACCAGATTTACCCATCAAGAGAATTTAAATTTATCCAACTCTTCATACGGCCAGAGTTCAAAGAATAAAATAACAGAGCATTAGAGTAAGAATGAAAAAATGTGCTTGCATGACCCCAATTGACCTCTTCAATTTTAATCTTTTTAATTTTTAAATAGAAACAATCTTTTGGAACGTGGTCGCTTCACAGAGTTTTAATCTATCAGGGTTTAATACTTGATAAACTACTTAGTGTTATGGAAGTTTTCTGGAAGCTGGTGAAAGGAGAACTCAGACAGCAGCTGGTGATTTGAATGTAGACTTGATGCATCAGGGAGAGCAGAAGGTGGAACAATGTACAAATCAGAGCTTCAGCGATGAAACCAGAGTTTGGTACTGGTGTCTGAAACCAGTCTGGACTCTGGTTAAATAACCACAGCACGGTCATTTTCATCATTTTCATCTATCAAAGGAAGAAGAGTATCTGGGTCCAGATGTGGGGAGTGATTAGATTAGGTGGGGTCTTGAGGATGGTCATTCAATAGCCAGATTGACAAGCGGCTGCTGTGTGCTGAGTGGCAGAAATGTTCAAGATATGCTAAACTGAATGGAGGACATGAACCAAATAATCATGATATTAACAATGGGGGAATTTAGCTTTCTTCTTCTTTTATTTATTTATTTCTCTCTTGGGAGCCACAGCCCAGAGACAGTCAATCTTACCAAGGACAGGAGATAAGCATGACGAGGTGTCTCCAACAGGATGTTTCAATCAATCAATCAATCAATCCCTTTTTATTTGTACAGCCAATATTCACAAATCACAATTTGTCTCATGGAGCTTTAACAAGGTGCAACAGCCTCTGTTCTTAACCCTCAACCAGTAAGGAAAAACTACTGGGAAGTGGTCAAGATCAAGAGGTTTTTCTTGTTTATCTTGTAGGTGTTTTATCATCATCGTGTTTTCTTTTGAAACTTTCGAACATTTATTCATCAGGAACATGTTATCACTGATCTTTGTGGAACAGAATAAGACTTCATCTGCTTTAGTTTCTTTAATCTCACTCATAAATTGTTTTAATTTTCTCAGTCAGTCCATTCACACGTGATCACAGTTAAAGACTCAACATTCTGAAAGTCTCTCTTTTTATCTGCCTTGACTCCAGATGGCATTCTGGAGGAAAACACTGCTTCAGACAGGTGGACTAGTTTTATTTACTTGACACTTTTGCGCTGCTTTACGATTTGCCTTATTTCATTTTATAAACACATTTTTCACAGTTTAGTTGTAACCTCAGCTGTGGACTCATTGTTTCCCTTGTTAACATATTCACATCAGTTCAAAAAGCACAAACATTCACTTAAACGTTCATTAAACACTGCTGCAGCATCGGGGCTCCACAGTTACATTATGCTTTACTAAATCAGTGGTGGCAAACTTTAAGGATTTTAAACAAAAACTCAGAAAGTATTTTGCCTTGTGGAAACACCCTTAAAACCATCAACTCCTCGACTATGGGATCAGAAATTCAAGTGGAGCCTCCTCTTTTTCCCAAAGGACACAGAGCAGATTATCCACGTTATTGATTCAAACGAACCAGGCCTCTTCACACTACTTCAAAAACCTCTTTTCTATAGTTTAAACCTCAGGTGGGTCCCTCTGTGTCAACAACCCCCTCTTTTTCTAATCGTTCCCGACGGGCGCAGGCTCATTGCAAACTGCAGCTTACACCAAAGTCAGGATGTAACCAGGTAGCTTATTATGCCCGGTCATAACTAACCGACCACTAGTAAACAGATTTAGCACTGACTCAGCACACAGTGCATCATGACATTATAAATATACAAACTCCAATTTTCACTAGAGCTCAGTTCACTTCCTTCATTTCTGCTCATTCAGTTTTCATTCAGATAGATCAACTTGAGCCTCGTTGAGCAGAAGAGACGACACACATCTCCCCTGCACACACACACACTGGCCTTCGATGCTTTTGTTTTCCAGTCAAAATTGCAGAAATGTCCTGCTCTGACACATTTAGGCAAATCAAAAGAATAAATTTAAAATAGCAACTTACCGATTCCTTGCTGGGTTGAGATCCTGTTTGTGACACCGATTTGTTCTGGAAGTTTTTCTGGAAGGTTTGAATGTCGACCTGATGCATCGAGGAACTCTCCCACAGCGTCCCAGTGTCTCTCTCTCCACTCGCGTCACCCATTCTCACAGCACAACCATGAATGACTCTCACTGCTCTCACTCTCTATGTTACATGAAGGTGTTTGCATCCTATTGGACAGTTCAGCCTGAAGCATGCATTCCTAAATCACATTGTGTCCTTACGTCTTGCCACTGGTGTCATACGTTAAAGAGTTGGTGAGAGTTTCTCTCTCTCTGGAGCATCTGAGTTAGATATGAGTCCCTCAGTGTAGACACAACAATGTGCTGTTGGTCGGCCCTTTATCTAGAACCTGACCTTGTGTACTGCATGTGGAGGAGGGAGTATCTGTGGACAGGCACTACTCTCCTCTACAGATATAGTGTAAAATACAATATACATGATATATATATATATAGTGGCATATACAGTGTGAGGATGGTCAAACACTTTGGACTCGTCAAGTCAAGTTGAATTTGATGAAACCCTTGAATTAGAGATCCGTTGACTCCACTGTCTTGTGTCTCTCAGGTTCGCTTTGTGAAGCCGGTGCTGCCGGGTCAGTCTCTGCAGACCGAGATGTGGAAGGAAGGCAACAGGATTCACATCCAGTGCAAAGTCAGTGTTGGATTCAAACCATTGTAACAGATGAGTGAGTGAGAATGTGAGTGTCCCCCTCCTGACGTCCTGACCCCTCCTCTTCTCTCCGGTCCAGGTGAAGGAGACGGACGCTGTCGTGTTGTCAGGAGCTTACGTGGATTTACACCCTGCGTCAGATGAGTCTCCAGAAAGTCTCAGTCAAGCAAGTTCATCAACAATCCTTCACTTTCCTATGATCAGATTCTGTCGTTCCCTCTGAGCCTCCATCGCTCTTCTTCCCATAATTGAGACAAACTCCTGTTGAAGCATCGAATCGAGTGTGTGTGTGTGTGTGTGTGTGTGTGTGTGTGTGTTTGGCTCCACGCAGGGAGCAGGACTTCAGAGCGAGCTGGTGTTTGCAGAGATCGGCCGCCGTGTGAAGGACCTCGGCTCCGAGCTGGTGAAGAAGGTGAACGCTGTGTTCGGCTGGGAGATCACTAAAGACGGAAAGACCATGGCACAGTGGAGTAAGTGCTGCACAAACACAATGAACACGGATTCTGGGTCTTTGTTGTATGAGAAAGATAGAACTGTCCCACGATACAGATGTGCTGCTACTGCTGGGTCAAAGTCTGTTTCACGTTCGGGATGTGGTTATCTCTGTAACATAAACACAGAGGGATCATTTTAATAGGAACAGATCTGAATAGAAACAGATGTAAGAAAAGGACGAACAAATAGGTGATGGCGATATCTGTCTTTGCCAGGGTGATTCTCTGTGAGGCTTCTCCTTCTCATCTTCAATACGGAGAAGTCAAAGTCATTCCTGGACCTTGATATTAATATCTAACGTTCTTGTCCCACGTCTTAAATGTTATTCATTATGGTCCTAAAAAGGTCTCAAATTATGTCTTAAATTTAACTTTTTGAAAGCCTGAAACACTTTCATGCAAACTTGAATGATCTCCATCTACATATGTGACTACAAGAATAGTGTTTAGCTGATTTATTGGTGAATTAAGGGGCAGCATCATGAAACCCAAAATATAAAACCGTAGGAACAGAAATAGAGCGACTAGGAGCCCAGAGGGACTTTGTGGTACGTCAGGATTAAGAGCATTTATCATGTCCATTTCATATACATGTGATAATTCAGGACTCTACTCTTGGAATCATGTTTCTTAGCCAAGGGGGGGGGGGGAATGTTCTATATATGCTCATATGAATTAATCTCGGTGTGTCCACAACCCTCACTGCAAATTCAAATATCCACACAGGCAACTCACTGAGAGTCAGGAGGTTGGAGGTGTTACTGATCTATTATAGAATCAGTCAGAAAACGTGATCTGCTCCGACACTGGCTCGTGATGCTGAAACACGAGTGTGAGCTGCAAAGTCGACGAGATAATTTGACCCAGAATGACATTTAGCTAACGAGCTGACAAACAACCCGTGAAAACTAGGACAAAATCCGAGCTAATGACCGACTAAAAACTCCAGAGCCGGAAATGGGACGTGGAGGCGAGGGGGCCGCAGCCCGGCCGACCCCGGGGGGGAGTGAAGCTCGGTCAGCGGGTTGTGATTTAACATCATCTCTCTCCTGTAGCCATCGATCTGAAGAACGGCAGCGGCTGCGTGCACGAGGGCCCGTTCAGCGGGAAGACGGACGTGACCCTCACCGTGTCCGACGAGGACTTCATGGAGGTGGTGCAGGGGAAGCTCAACCCCCAGAAGGTGAGAGACAGGAAGCTGCTGCGTTCTCACTTAGGGGAAATTGGGTTTTAATAGAGTTGCGTAAAGAAGTAGAGAAGTAGAATTTATATAAATATGTAATATATACTTAAGAATAAGAGGTATGTAAAGATATGTGCATTATACTGCATTAAGAAACCACACAAAATTTAAATGTGTAAAATACAATATTTACATATATATATATTTCACCGTCCAGGCGTTACACGCTCGACCGGTTGTGAATCAGTTCCGCTGTCAATCATGTTGCCCCCCCGAAACTACCTGAATTCAAACAATCAAATAACTAATTAAAACCAAAGTTATAATAACACTTTTTACACCAGTGTGATTAGAACTACAGAAACTGTCTTAGACAAAAACGTATTAAACGTGTATTTAGGCCGACATGTCGTCCATCTTTCTAAAGTCTATTAAATCCTTGATATTCACTTTTCTTTAAGCTCACATGTAGCATTTTAAAGTAAGTTTCACAAACAGAGGCAGAAAAGGGCCCCGAGGAAACAAGTAGTTTAAAAACCAAATGTCATCTTTTATAAACCCTGTCGTCTGTTCCTCGTATTAAACTTTTTAATTAAAGTGAAAGTGTCTTTGAAAAAGTCTCTTCAGATCTGAGATGACAGCCGAGTTCACAGAGCTCTCAGTGGGGATCAACCCACGCTGCTTGTTATGGCTGTAGCATCTCATCGTGTGCGTGTGCGTGCGTGTTTGTGTGTGTGGGGGGTCTGTGTGTGGGTCGTGCAGATCCCCCAGGTCGTGTCTTTCCCAGCCGCTCTGTCGATGAAAGATTAGTTTCTGGAGTTGAAAGGGACTCGGGTCGTTGTCCTAGCTGCGCCGGCTTGATCGATTTTTAAACTGGGAACCACAGAGCTCATCCTCACTGGTTTGGCTCGTTGTTAAAGAGACGTTACTGCTGCAGCTCTCAGATGTGAACCAACAGCATTTCATTTCTCAGCTGCCAGAGCAACAATGGCCGAGCTATTCCCTCCTCGCCGGAGTCCAGGCTCGCTGCTGTTCGGTTTGTGTGAAGTCTGAGCCGCGGGCGCTCTGGCTTCCTTCACCCGGTGCACTTAATGTTAACAGACAGACGAGCAGAGACCTTGTGAGGAATCAAGTGTGTGTGTGTGTTTGTTGTGTTCGCCAGGCGTTCTTCTCTGGCAAGCTGAAGGTGAGAGGGAACATCATGCTGAGTCAGAAGCTGGAGGTCATCCTGAAGGACCACGCCAAGCTGTGAGCCGGACCAGTGCTCCCGTCCGTCTGCTTCTCCGGTCCGGGGTGAACCTCCAGGATTTGACCCACCTCCTCACTGCAATCAACAAACATGGATCTGACAGGAAATGTGATTGTCTGAGGTGGATACAAAGAAATGCAAAAGTTTTTAAATAAATTTTTTCTAATTCAGTTATTGACTGGCATTGTGTCATGAAGTGAAAGTTAAACATGGCTCTTTATCACTGTTAATGTGTCTGTTGGTCAGAATAGGATTTATTCTTGTATTAATATGAACCTTCTGCTTCAGTGAGGAACCTGGAACTTGCCTTTTCACAAGTTAAATGTTCTGAGTGAAGTGATAATGATTAAAATCTAAACTAATCATAATTCAACACTCGGTTATTTCATGAGGACTAATTCACCTTTGTCCCTTAAAACCACTTTCATGTACCTGATACTGTAACAACTGAAAGTTTGAAATGTAAAATAATATGTATATTCATTTTCACTTGTCAGATGATTTCCATGCACCTGTAATATTGGTCTTTTATGAAAATAAACTAATTCAGAACCGATTTCTGTATGAATCATTATAAATGCTCCTTTTGAGATAATGTATAAAATGTTTAAATGTTCATCAAACCCATGAACCCACAGAGATTTATCACCCGGATCGAAGCTTTAAAAATGAGAAAACAACTTGCTCATGTTGCATCATTTTTATTACATTTTCTGTTTTTAAAACATTGATTTTATACATTATCTTCATTATAAAATTAGAATCTTCTGATCAAATTCACATTTGTAAGATTGAGAAGAGTGAGAAAAAAAAAGGGAGGAAGTGAAGATTCAGTTCTTTTTTAATTTAGCCGAGTGAGGAAAACAAGAAGCAGGATTTGATTAAAAAATAGATTTTATTCTCCAGTTTTTGTCCGAGCAAACATGGTTTTAATTTTTGATAAAATGGATTTTATTCTCTCGTCCTCCTCAAACCTCTTTGATTCGTTGGGGAAACAAAAATCACAATCTTGTTATTCACGCCCACAAAAGGAACAAAAACATAAGAATCACATCCACCTTCTGGTCAGTTAGTCTATTATCCTAAATATGCACATGTTCCATAAATATTTGTATAGAATTATATTCTTCATAAAGTGGCTTCTGTCGTAATTACCTACTGTTTATCTACGACTAGTCATTAATACGCAGTTAATATGAGAAGCCTCGCTTGCGGATCTATGTATTTACACGACTGCAATAAATCTGCTTCATTTAAAAGCTTTTCCTCAGTTTATCCCTGAAATCAAAGCGAATGTACACTTGTCTCCCAGCAGCAGCACAACGGGGGGTCTGTGGGTCGTGTGAACGGATTATTATTACCCTCCTTCACGCTTCGCTGCTGCGGTCGCACCGGCCGAGCTCACACGTCCCAGCAGGAGCTGAAGGCAACGTGCTGCGTTCGGGTGATTTAAAAAAAAAAAAAAGAAAAAAAAAAAGACACTGTTGTGATGATAATAATAAAAACACAAAAATGTGATATTGTTGTGACTTGTTCCAAAACAAGTGAAAGTCAAACCAGATAAAGTTTGTCTGTTAATAAAGTGAATATTACTTCAAGAGAAACACTGTTGTTCCCGAGGCAGATTTCAATCACGGCCCAAGTGGAGAAGGAAAGTTTGGAGATGATGAAAGATGCATCGTCATTGGAAATAAAAGTTTCTGCAGGACACGACGAGAAATGCGTTAAAACCCAGAAGCTTGTTCAAAGTCTCCTGCTACATGTTCATCAGCTTAATCTCCAACAGGTCAGGTGCTCATGGTGTCCCACTGCTCCAACCAGAACCTCTAATTAAAGCTAATCTGTGCAATCTAACATCAGTAACAATCTGTAGCATCAGGACCAACAGCAGCAGCAGCTGTTGGAGAGTAAGGACACTTAATAATAATAATACCACTGATATAATCTAGGCCTGGATAAACACACCTCCTATGATATATTGTACTATTATGACTGACTCCTCTATCCAGCCTCGTACTTATCTGCTTCACAATACATCGAGTTCAGCTTAATCCTGATGTGCAAATGAAAGAGAACCGGAGCAGGAACGTTAGGAAACACTGGGCGACGGCACATCTGTAAACCTGGATCCAAGCCAGTAGGTTATTTTATTCACTTCCTGTCGTAGCAGGTGAGAAGACTGATAGTCTCATATGTGGCTGTTCAGAAGAAGCTAAAGCTGCAGGTTTCCTCTTTAACTGGATTGATGAAAATAGATTTGGGAGGCGTTTTATAATCTAGACTATTTAAATATATACATTCTTTTATTTATCGGGGTGTTTTTCAGGTGCAAAATGTTGAGCTAATCTCCGGGGGGGGGTACTATGTGGGTGACGGGTGCGTGCAAGTGCTCTGGAAGCAGCAGCAGGTGATTGGTTGGAGTTCCACACATTATAAGATGAATAAAACTGCAAACAACTTTGGAAATGAAAAAAAAGAAAGATCTGTTGTCAAAGCATCCAACGGTTTACAGGAAGCAGGAAATGCCACTTGAGAATTTGGTGTGATTTTAATTTTGTAAAATATAAAAACATACACCCTAACAAAAATGAGCAGGGGCCTGTGTTGTGGCTCATCCCATCAGAACGGGAAACTGTTTACAGAATAGACGAGGTCAAAGGTCACATCTGCTTGTGTAAAGGGAAAACTCGTGTTTAATGGAAACAAACCCAAAAGTAATGAAAGTAATAATTAGAAGGCCACTGCAAAGCCATGAGATTGTGCGACGTCTATAAATCAGCTGTAAAACTGCTAAAATGACTTAAACACGTTATAATGTCGTGATTCTGTTACATCATGACAGAGCTAGGCTAACTGTCTTTATGCTAAGCTAAGCAAAGCAAAGCAGCTAGCGACCGTAGCATCTTAAAAAAAACGAAGTGGCATCAATCGTCTCATCTATTGAATCCAAGAAAACAAAAAAGATATATTCTCTGAAATGTGAAACTGCTGTTTCACTTCCAGGAAACATGATGCGTCTCATAAATCTAACTTGTTCACTTCAACTCAGGCTGGAAAAGCCGATCAGCCACACGAGAGTGAGACGCAGTAACAGTGACATGAATCTGACGTCCTGTGATTCCTGTAGTGAGTCTAACGCCTGATCCTCCAGCTGAGCCGGTCGTTGTACGAGGGCACGAGAATCTGTGAGTGGATCGAATGTGCTTAGTAGGATTGTCCACTGCTCTGACGGCTGCATTGTGCTCAGGTTCAGGTTCGGCAGTGTCGTTCAGTCTCCACACGTCTCATCCCGTTAAAAGGATCATGTATCTGCGTGAGGCTCCGCCTCCATCGACTGAGCGCTCCAGCAGAGATTCAAGAAGAGCTTCCTCTATCGCAGACTCTTTCCTAACGTGAACTTAAGAAAAGCCGAAGCTCGGGCTCTTCAGCAGCTTCCTGCTTCTACAGCTTCACTTCCTGTGCAAATAAAGGCTCTGCATGTGCTCGTCCGCAGACGCTGACTTGGCAGTTTGTTTGGGTCTCCTGCTGGGTCGTCTTTATTCTGACTGAACGAGCCATCACGTCTTTACCCTGTGCCCACTTTAACTTCCACAGCAGTTTGAAACCTTTGTGTTTGGTCGACCAGACGCTAAGCTCCACACAGAGCCACAGATGGGATCATTTCACTCTCAGGGGAAAAACCTGAATCAGATGAAATACTCGCACTCTGTCAAAGTCTTTAACTCCTATGAATATTTCACCTCTTTCTTCCATGAAAGTCTTTCTTCATTTAAAACTTTTCAGAACACTAAGTCATCGTTTCTGTCTCGGCCTCGCTCCCCCAACATGAACCCGAGTTCAGGTATGAAGGAACTTTTCAGGACAGCTCCAGAAACGTTGCTCCATCATAAAACAAACTTCACATTATTCAGATCTGCTTCCGTCTATATGATGAATTTAACATCGTTCTTGAGGTTGTTGTTGTTGTTGTTGCCGACACTGTAGCGGTTGGGGAGGACCCTCAACTTCATGGTCCCATCGGCGCCGCAGGAGAAGATGTGATTGGCCGGCCCCACTTCGATCTGCATGACGCCCGTGCCCAGGTTCCTGAACAGCGACTGGCGGGCGTGCTCGTTTGGAAAGGAGAAGAGGAGACACTGCGTGGCCAGGCTCCAGACCTGAGGGGGGAGGAAACAACTTAATACAATAAGGAGACAATCGATGCAATGAAGATATATCATATATTTTATCATTTTAATCCTATGAAAAGACCAAAACTGAATTGATGGTAAGAAGGAGCCTTTAATTCGTTTATTTTATTCTGAGAAGATTCCAGACAGACCAACTTTTCACTGCTGCAGGAGAAACTTCACTGAAAAAGAACCTGACTCCTGTTTGGGAAACGTTTGCAAAACACATCAGTGTCTGTTTTAATCTGTTCTATGTTTTAGGGGCACAGTTCTAGTGACGTCAGTGTCTGCTGGTCAGTCGTTCTACCACCTTGGTCCAAACCATAGTCTGTACTTAATATAAGACTGACTCTTTTCTCCACTTCCTCCAACTATCCAGAAAGGAAGCCGATCCATCCTGGATACAAACGCTGCCATCTTGCCCTGATCACAGAAGCAATCTGCAGATGGAGCTGCTGCATCGAGGTTCCACTTCTACACGCTTGAAGTAACTAATTTAAACCAAACTTTACCAGAAACACGAACACTGGAGCAAACATCAGTGTGATAAGAAACTAATGAGAATGACAGAAATCCTTCTTGAGAAACATTTACATGTATTCTCAGTTTGGTCCATGTCCCACCCACTAACTTGGAGGAGGCAAGGTTTATGACCTATGCTGCAGCCAGCCACCAGGGGGCCATTAAGACGCTTTGGCTTCACTTTTGTTGAACTGCCATGTCGTCCATCTTTGACACAAGATTGTGTACATGCATGGTTTTTCCTCTAGTGCCACCTTAAGGGCAAATTCTACAATTCATGATTAAAGAGCCGACAGCACGGAGTAGAGTCTAAATCTAACGTTCAAATGATGTGTTGTTAAAGGTTTAGGACCAAATGATGTGCTCTTAGTGACAGACGGCGTCGGGATGATATAAAGTTTCTGCATTTGGTCTCTTCACATAATTTGTTGACGTTAATAAAAAAATGATTAAATATGAGCTCTGTTATCGTTCAAGTTGAATCGGCCCCAGAACGACAGCCTGGAAATTGTGAACACGAGATGAGCGTCCGCTGAGATCCATGATTAGCTCTGAGACACTTGCATTGTTTGATTCCTATTCCCAGCCTGGGAGCTTTATTATTTGATAAGGTTCTTCATAGACTTTACTCTGTATATATTAGTCAATCTTCCACTTCCACAGGCTCTAATCAAACCCTTTAAAAGCTTAGAAATTTGCAGCGCACCATGTGACATTTTCACTTGGCCGCTATACAATTAGCAACTTGAGATGAGTTACCATCGCACGCAGCTTCGGAGGATTTTTCTGAGCAATCAGGCAGAACCAAAGTCGTTTGAATTTCCAACAGATGTTTCACAGCAGCATTCCCAAAACATCTGCGTGACACAGTGGCTTCGTGGTCGGTGTGACAGCTGTGTGATCCAACGTGTTTGAGTCCAAACATTTAAGGAGATGAATTATAAAAAGATGGTCACATCTGCTGTTGGTCAGAACACTTTCCTGTAGCTTCTCACTTTTGAACATTTCGGTCTAAATCATTCAGACGATGT
Organism: Platichthys flesus; assembly: GCF_949316205.1. Lineage (NCBI taxonomy): Eukaryota > Metazoa > Chordata > Actinopteri > Pleuronectiformes > Pleuronectidae > Platichthys > Platichthys flesus. The sequence goes on from NC_084947.1 coordinate 7,866,785, forward strand.
TTCTGAGCAGCTGCTTCAAGTGCGCCGTTGTTTTCTAGCGACTTTAACTGCTTCCCTGAAATTTCATGGGAGGGGCCTCGTGTGACAATGCAAATGGAGTCAGTTGCTCCAGACGTTGAAATGTAAGAGTGAGTGCATGTGAAAATACAACTGGGAAATATCTGGAAACTTCCCAGCGAGTGAGTGGACACGTTGATGATGTTTAACACGCACGACGGATGCAAAGTTAAAGTAAACAAATATCTCAGGATGAAAAAGTGTCGTACAGGAATTGTTTTCCACAGAGGAATTTATACATCCTCTCCTACCTCCTCCTGCTCCAACCAGACACCATCCTTCGCCTGAACTGTTCTGTAAAAGTCTCTATTGTTGTGAACTCATCTGACCCAGACCATCTCCTGCTGCTTCTTCTTATGTGGAAGGCAAAACACAGCTTTTGATAGGGGGTCTCTGTCTCCACGGATGAGTGCGACAGTCGATGTGCAGGAGACAGGAAACATTCACACCTGGGTGCAGGACTGTTCTGTCTGGGATGTGCTCACTCTGTGCAGCGGACACCCCCCACTGCTTTAACCTTGGAAATGTTATGAGAAATTGACTCCCTGCGAAAGTCCCTCACGGAGCAAACTGACCTTGAATGTCCCCAAAAAACACTATTAAATATTCATATTTAAAAAAGGAAAGATCCATCAAACTCCCCTATCATTGTTATGGAGTAATACTCTAATCCTTATCAGTATTAGTGTCTTTAATTGCCTTCAGTAACGTGGGGATGCAAAATAAAAAAGGTCAGCGAGGATACCTTGATGTTGCCCTCAGCCGATCCACTGACGAAGCAGTCCTCGATCACGTCGACGGCCAGAGCTTTGACCGGAGAGTCATGGGCCTGGAAGCTCTGCCGCTGGTGCCTCTGGGGAAGCTCCAGGACGCTGATCCAGCCTTTCCTCCCGCCTGTGAGGAGCAACTGCTGTCGGGGGGCCATGGCGAGCACGGTGGCGCCCGACTCATGGCAGCAGAAAGCTGAGGAGGAAGAGGAGGAGAAACAGGGAGGATGAGATATCTTCTTGGAATGGGACGGACAGACAACCCGAAAAACAAGATGCATCTGGCCTCTAGGCAGCAAAGAGTCAACGATGTTAAACAAAAAGGAAATGATTATCAGAATCGCTGTAGATTCATTTCTATTGAACAAATACTTGATTAAACAGATTCAGTGGTAAGATGTTGAAAATAAGCTGATTTTGCAAAGAGGTGTCTTACCGTGTGCGAGGCTGTTAGCAGGAGTCACCAGAGTGTCCCACAAACACACGTTCCTGGAGGAAGTCAAACATAAACACGTTACTGTCCAGATTCCAACATTTGCATCACGTCATACATGCATGCATCATTATTCCTGTCGGCCACAGCAAGGAGAAGACAAATTGAGCAGCCTTCAAGTGTGAAGGGGAAATTCATTGAGGAGGAGTGGAGCCACAAATCCTCTTCCAAATCCTCTTTTTTTTTTTTTTACCTGTTGTCTGTTGAAAGACCTGCAGTGGCGATGAGAGAGGAGGAGCCCACGAAGACGAAGTCGTGAGCCGTCTTGTTGTGGCACTGCAGCGTCTGGCAGACAGCAACACAACGGATGGTGAGTAAAAGTGACAGTAATCGAGACGCAGGAGAAGAGAAAGAAAAGATTAGAGAGACAGGAAGAAAGCAGAAGGACACCGAGGTGGAAAATACATTCTGCAAAAACAGAACTGAATCCGCTCTTCACATTTCTTACCAGGAAGGGTTTGGGTGCATTCCCACTTGTGTTGGTCTGCCAGAGACTCAAACCTCCATCAGCATCTACGATACCGAACTGCACAAACATTCAGAGATGAGTTTGCTGATATGAAGACAGAGTTAATCCTTCATTCAACTACAGACACACAGACACACAGACACACATCACCCTCAGTTTGCACACAACTGAGACCCATCGTTCCCCTTCAGGTTAGGGTTAGGGTTAGAAAAAAATTTCAACGGCCTCACAAGATCAAGCTTACATAGCTACAGTCAAGAGCTCTGCATGTCCCGTCCAACCGAATGATTTTACAATATATTTAACTCCTGGTCACAGCAGGCAGAGAGGGTGGTACTGGCACAGGAGCGGCACCATCTGAGAGTATTATTAGCTGGAGGCGAGTGCCTGAGGTCAGAGCGATGAGTCACTCAGATGAAGAACAATGTGCGCTGAAGACAAACTCCCCGCTGCGGCTCGTGTCTGATCGGTGCAGTTGTGAGCCGACTTGTAAAAGTGTTGTTCAATCCGACAGGCGCACACATCATGATGCAGTCGGCCTAGGCTAAAAACAATGGGACATGTGTGCCGGTGACGGCCTGTTCTCAGCCTCGCTCGGCTTTGTTACCTTGTTGCCTTGGTGGTTGAATCGTATCCTGGTGACTCTGGAGTTGCCGGGACTTCTGAAGCAGATGATCTGCTGGGAGTGACCCCACTCGAACATCCGCACGCTGCCGTCCTGAGCCCCCGTCAGGTCTGGTCCACGGGAAACAAGAACATGAAATCAGGTTTTGGCTTTTCCCCCCAAATTATGAGTTTAATAATTCATGAAGGAATAATTAAACTCTATATTTTGCACATGATTCAGCAAACCTTACATCTTACGATCAGCATCACAAAAGCCTCACAAGTGAATCCCCACTGTGCGGTTTAACTGAATCTACAACAGACTGTGGGGCTCAGTCATCCTTCTTTAAATCAACAGCAGTACCGAGGCCAGAGGAAATAAAACGTTGCCTCTCGCTAAATATCTGCACAGCAGAACCTGTATCAGCTGATGTAATCACCCCCAGAAGCCTCCTCTCTTTTCTCACAGAGAAAAATCATGATGTCAGGATAGAACATTTCATTTCTCTAATCCACTCACAGACATTTTACTTACAGTAAGGCAGTGTGGGATGCGAGGTCATCCTTCTCACATTATTGATATTTCTCTTGATCATCTGGGAGAAGTGAAGAGGAGGAAGAGGAGGAGGAGATTCTTACTGAACTTCAATATGGCAAACAGTCATATTTTACATCAGGGACACTGTACACTGCTGTTCAACAGTGCAGAGTTACAGAAAGTTGCAGGATCTACAGCCTTTGAACAGACACTGAATACTATGTGTAGCCGGCTGCATCCGTCATTTTGTCGTTCAGACATAAAGAGGATGTGTTATGAGTTTGTCTGCTGTATGAGAAAGGAAGCAGAGTTAGACAGTAACGACAGTTGTTCTATCATCACATATAGAATAAATTGCCTTAATAGCTCGGTGACTATTTTCAACCCTGTATTATGACGGGAGGCCAAGAAGGCAGACATCAACGACTATGTCTTCCAACAGTGCTATTAACAAGTATCTCTCTTTCCATACCACAGTTCTGCTCGTCATTAACCCCAGGGCTGCAGAATCTGCTTCTACTGGTCTTCTCTCGTTCCATCTCCTTGGCCTCTCTCCCTTCCCTTGCCCACTTCTCTCCTGTAACCCCTACGAGTCGCAGATCATGGCGCCTTGATAAAGTCACTTGACGGATTCAAGATGTCACAGGTTCAACACAGAGCCACCTGGAGCGCTTCAACTTCAGTCCAAAGAGCGGACTTTGAATTCTAGTTTAGTGATGATAGATTAAAAACTTAAAGATTATGATCTGTAACAAATACAATCATTTTCACATGCAAGTTAAAGTCTGCAAGTCTGGATATTCATGGGTTTAAGGGTTTTTACAACTGAGCCAAAGAAGAGAACCTAAGTTTTTCTGTCTCAGCTGTTTTTCTTTCTCACTGTGGGAACTATTGGGTTTGTCTCTATAACCTTGTAAGGTCTCCACCTCACTCCGTTAAACGTCCTGAGATAATGTAAGTTGCGATTTGCTGCTGTACGAATAGAGCTGAAGTGAATTGTATTCTGCTCCAACCTTGAGCAAACCTCCCGACTGAGAAATAATCACGATGCAGAGCGGCTGTCCAGACAGCATATCGAGAGCAATGAGCGAACTGGGTAAATATCAACAAACATGACACACTGCTGCTCCATTCAAAGACACCGCAACCACCAGAACCGAATCGATCTCCCTCCACACTGCTCTCGCCAAGTTTCACTGCTTTGGAGAAACAGCTTTCACAGACTTTCCATTAAAAATAGCAAGATCTGGCCTCACAAGCTGTAGCAGTCAACAGCATCATAATGCCTTAGTAAATCAATGAGGACATCTTGTGTTTGCAGCCACGAGGCTTTTAAGCCACTGAGCCCAGGCAAAGACAAATTAGCAGCTTCAGTTATTGTCATTTTATCATCTGCTGGTTGAAGAAGTTGAATCAAAAAGCAATGTGTGTTATATGATTAAATATTGTGACACACAAACAGCAACACCTTAGCTCTACTGCTGTTAAGTTGTATTCTGCACTATGGAGGCTACGACAAGAATCAGTTAATGACTGAAAACGTTTAAATCATCTGTATATATTCTAGACAGAAATAAGAAATATAAAATGATCCAGCAGAGACAAGAAAGATGAAGCTCATATTTCATCACTGAAGAGAAGTTGAATGCAAATTAAGAAGCAAGAGAAGTCGCATCATGTTTGATCTTTTCTCCAGTCTACAGCGTCATCGCCATGACCAGCTCCTAGTCTTGGGTGTGCCTCCACCAGACAACTCCTGCTGACTCAGATGTTATCATCTATAACATCTCATCACACAGGTGTAGAACTCACCATGGCTGCCCCCCGGCCTGTCTGCATACCTCCCAGCCACGGCATGTTGATGGGTGTACCAGGGCTACTGTGGGTGTACGGCGTGGTGCCATGGAGGGCGGCGAAGTCGTCACGTGCATGGATCACCAGGAAGTCATCACCTCCAACACTACACACAGAACATTAATAAGACAAACACTATCATGACACAACGTCAAAATTCAGGATGTTATTCAGAACGGATGTAGAGATGTTCAGTATAGAAAGACAGCAGGATTTATTTGATTTAATGATTTCAAAATAACCCATTTCAGCTGGTGGTTTCTTGTTTGCAGGACAATAGCTGGTTTGTGCAGTGTGCATGTATTGAGCTATTCAGACTAGAAGAATAACATATTGACAGAAAGACCCCTTTTTTGTTCTGAGATTCTATAACAATCTCTCGAATAGAAGCAGCTACACGCACACACACAAATACATATAGATTGAGGTGTGCACTCATACATACATGTATGTTCACCACCTACACAACCTTGACTGAACCAATCACATGGTCCCATGCCCACACTCTATTTAGCTCTGTTGGGTGAAAAGGAGAGTTGAGGGTGAAATGGTGAGTTGATGTTAATCATCAAGTACAGTCAGTACACGCACATGCATACACACACACACACACACACACACATAGATTGCCCTCTTACCCTTTGGTTTCGGCATCATCGTCGTCTATCCATGTCATAATTTGTGTGGCCAAGATGGACGACACATCCAGCTCCTGAATGTCATGTGTGGAGGCCATGACTAGACAATTACGATTTGCCTGTGAGAACAGACAGCAACAGGACATTGTCAAAAGGGGAGTGAGGGAGGGAAAACAGAGGATGTATTTGCAAAATTGGAAAAGTTAGAAGAACAAGGAGGACGGACTCTTCTTAGTCACAAATATCCATTTGCTTAGGGATTAACTGGCTCTGCATTGTTCAAGTTGATAAAACTAATATTTCAATATTTAAGCAACGAAGAAACCTACGACCATATGTCTATGCATTTAATGTTCTCTCTCAGTAACTAACATAGATTTAATACAGACACTAACACACATGCTTCCACAGTAATAACTAAACAATTGGAATCATATACATTAAGATGAATGTGGACATGGTGAGGTGAAAATAGAAAGACCATTATAGGTCTGACAGACTGTTTCACTGTTTCAGCTCAGGGCTTCATTGGTTTATCTGTGCTGTTCAATGACATTGTAAAAGTTGTACCTTGTTGATGGCAAAGGCTGTGATGATGTCAGATTCTTTGTGGATGATGCGTGCTTTTCCTCCAGGGCTGCCCTGCTCGGATCCAGTCTGCACATAAACACATACAACAATAACATCAAAATGCATATTCAATGATCCCAGCTGAAACATTGGTAAACATGTCTTGCCTGCAGATACAATTCTCTTCATGCTACAGAACTAATGACCTGACAAGATCCAAGGGAGGGGTTAATAAAAAAAAAAAAAATGTCTAAAATTGAAGATAACAGAGCGGATGTTATAAAAGAATCAAGCCTCTAGCCGGACTTACTCTTTGTTTTCTACACTATGTAACAGTTTCACTCAATGTTTTTGCCTTTAGGAGAAAACATGCGAAGTGCGTCAGACCACACTATTAACCACTGCAGCCAACATGTATTAAGTAGGTTGTGCCATTCGAAAGCACGAACACAACAACCCCTGAGCGAGGGGCACAAGCTCACACTGAACCATATAGGTCCTATGGGGTGTATGCAGTAGCAGCTAAGTGTACTATACTGTGTCTTATCTCTTATATTCTGATGCCCAAATAGCTGAAAACGAGACACGCATCCTTTTAGCACAAGACTGAATTAAAGTCTTTGCTGTATTATTCAAGAGGAAAAGACCACGTCTTTCTCTGTCAGACGGAATTAAGTAAAACTTGACTTGCAGAAACCTAAATATGGTGGTTTGGCATTTTTGCAGAGAACACACTCAGATTCACTGCAACAGTGCTGGGCTCATTAATCAGAAGCTATTCAGCTTCATAGCTTGTCCTCTGAGTGGGTTAATTAACACAGAGCCAAATGGAGTTACTATAACATGGCAGTCTGCACAGCAAGAGCCAGAAGATTAGAAACCTCTATGAAGCATCAGTGTAGAGTGCAATTTAAGATGTATGGCTCACGTTCACATGAATATTTAGACGGCTAAATGCAAGTTTAATATCAAACATTCATAGTTCATAGCCTTGAAAATACGCAGACTGCAATACTGTCAAGTTCACAATTTGAATGTTTCCAAGATTATATGTGACAGGCCACATTTACTATTCTACTGTAAAAGGTAAATAAACGATACACGATGTACTTGTTTCCTTTAGTATGTGATGTTCAGATTCAGAAGGTTTAACAACATCTATATAGAGAATGATTCTGTTTTTTCAATGTTCTCGTCAGAAGAAAACCGATTTCAATGATGAAAACATCACAGATGATTTCATCACTGACAAGTCTGATGTTGCATCACCACTTTTTTATGAGCATGCTGCAAAACTCAGATAAAAAAATGCATTCTTGTTGGGAACGTATTTCATGTTACAATACCTTTGATTGTATGATTCAGACTGATGATTTTCTGCATGTCAAAATGAGGCAACCTTACATGAGAAATAAACAGTTGCCAATGCTAATACAACCAGCTAGTTTTTATTTCCCATTATCTAATATTGCAATGTTTTTCCCAACCCCTCAGGGCTGAGTCATTTTAGTATCAGTGCCAATGCAATACGTTATTCTGCAGTTTTGCACAATTTAGATATGTATTTATTAAGATAAATAAATAGATGCAATAAAATAAGATAGAATAATAACAAAAGCAATCATGTCAAATGTGGTCTTAAAACAATCACAAAATTGACCTTCATTAGTTTTGAAACGTGTATTAAACCCACATATATATTAATAAAGTCTACATTTAAGACAACAAACATTCAAAAGGATCAAGAATAATCGTGAACTATTTGTAATTGTTTCCCCAAACTATTAAATTAGAAGTTCTGCGAAAGGTTCTGAGGTTCAGCTCGGGTCCATCCCCACTCCAACATCGCTCATTTACTATAATTATCTAAAGCAACAGTACCTGATGGTTTCCTGTTTCCTCCACCACTGAACATTTCATATTGCCAGTCTGGTCCTCGACCGACTTTAATGAGTTGGGGAAGCAGCATGGGGCAGACACATCCACACATAAACAAACACACACACACACAACACATAACAAACCAGTGACGAACCATGCAAACACACAGAAACTGAATTATTGTAATGTTAATCAAACAGGGTGTAATTATTTGAATTAAATTAAAAGCATCTTCATGCAACTGGAGGCAGTAATAATACATGTGTTTGGCATGCGGGACAAAAAAAGCACAAATGTGCCAACAGAGATGTAAAAGCAATAACACTGCAGTTTGCCTGGGGGGTAAATACAGAGATGTGCTGTAGTATTTAATCATAACAAACAGTTAATGTGTTATTCAGTGTCAATTAATACAATGTGCTAGCTATGCAACATGGAGACAGTTCATGCAGGGGGGTTGCATGGTGTAAACATGGTGTACCTCGTTGGGGTCCCGTTTTTTGGTGAAGATATTTCTAATGAAAGTCTCCTGCACTTCCTCCTGCTTGACCAGAAACTGCCACAAACGTTTCACCGGCAGCGCTGAATGATGGTTGGTTCTGGAAAGAATAGAACAACTCGTGCATGTTAACATTAATGCTCATTTAATCCGTCAGTTTACTGAAGCAAAACCAAATGTGTTAAAAAATGTTATTTTTGAGTCGAGCCATTGGTGCTGGTGTGGAAAACATTCACATCTGGTGCTTAAGGCGAGATACAGCAGATTCAAATGCACAATGTAGTTCTACCAAGAACGATAAATTCCTACAGTGCATTATATACTTATTACACAACCCCAGAAATATGTGTTAGATAGATACATCTATGACTTAAACAAATACTCAGGTGCAGATCTCAGTGTTACCTGAATGGGGTGTTGGACGGCTCAAACAAGACCTTGTGTCTGAGCAGAGCGGGGCCGGGTGTGGCAGTTTCATCCTGGAGCCGTGTGGAGATGTATTTGGAAGGAGGCCCTCCAAACAGCTCCAGTCTTTTCTGCAGCACCTGCTCCCAGCGCTGCAGCGTCTTCAGCACAGCGTGACACAGAGGAGAGCCCACAGGCAGATCTGTGTTAAACAGGCGCAGGCAGACACAGGACAGCAATAAGATTAGCTCAGACAGAGACTCTCATATACCTCCTGAACATTAGTGCATCAGTGGGTAGGTGGTGTAGTTACCTAATAGATCATATCCTGCCATTGGGTAAAAGGACTTCAGATTGACCAACACCAGCTGAACCATTGACAGCCGCATTAAACACCAACTAAAAGAAGAAGACGTTACAAATCAGAAACACTTCGGAACAGAACACTGTAGAAGGGTTCAAAGTTTCTTTAAAAAAGTGTTAGTGAGAGTCTGTAGACAGACATTTACAGCTGAAGAGACAAGTTCTCTTCAGTCAGCTTGAAAATGAGGTGATTGTGAGTGCCTGGTGTCAGTTTGCTTTTATATCTACTCAGTTACCTGTATGAATTGTGGTTTGAATGCTCTCTCCGCGGAGAGTTGGGGTCAAAGACGTCTTCAAAGTCATCGTCATCCTCGTCTTCATCCTGACTGCCATGGCTGTCCTCAGAGTCGTACTCTATTCTGTTTTCTGACGGTGGCAGCAAAGGCTAAATGATGCAAGAGCGCAATAACAGACATTAAGAGGTGGTTAATTAAACTGTTTAAAAAACAGTGAGTGTCTTTATCTTTCATTTAGTGCTTGAGTAGATGTCAATTATAACAGCAGGTGATCACACCATCAGGTTTATTTGCATAGTCATAATATAATCAAACCACATATTAATCCTGATAATGAAACATCATCCAAATGAAAAGCCAATTTACTCAGGCTAAACTCAGAAATGTAGCAAAAGGGAGTTGATACAAAAGGGCCATGTTTTAACTGCTGTTTTTTTTTTTTTACCTTGGCAATAAAATAGTCCCAAATGCTGAGCTCCGGAGGAACAAATCTTTCTTTAAAGATGGAGGCAGCCTCTTGTTCCACTACAGGGACATGCCTCGGACTGGATGGTCCCTCCCGCTCTATCCCAGACTCCTCTTTGGATCCACTGCGCGATGTCCGAAGCCTGAATCGTCTGGACTTTCTGTCTGAGCCGCTCGGAGAAGCTAGGGTGCGAAGAAAAAGTGTCACAATATCATACTTATGATTTCAGATGCCATCAAGCTCACACACGCCTTTTAAAATCTTATAAAACATATATTTTTTTACTTTAGTCAATCAAATTACCTTTAAATATAAAAACTATAGAAAAGAACAACATTAAGTTCTAAATACCTACAATATCTGAGATAAACAGGAGTTACAATGATATTACATCAGGTTTCCTCTGCCATCCAGAGAGCAGCAGCAAAGAGAGAGTGATCGAAACAGCTCCAACACTAATCGGTTAATGGATTTCACTATGACCCACAGCCGGGAACCCAATTAATTTAGCAGGAGTGATTTAATTTAGCTACTGGGTCACTACAAAGAGAAAGACTCCACACACACAGACAAACACCCACTGTCAGACAGAAAACCAGAGAAACAATCACCTGGAGGGGGTGTTCCTGTCGGGCTGTACGGTTTCTCCATGACGGGGATCCGGGCACCTCCTCCGAACACTGTTACCCAGAGATTGCCGTTGAGAGGGTGGGCCATGATGCGAAACAACTCGTTGCTGGAGTGAGTGGCCATGCCGTGAACAAACAGACTGAGGTATACGGCAGTCAGGATCTCGCAGAGCAGCACGGCCAAGCCTGGCTGGCTCTCCTCGCCTGCTGAGCTCAGCAGACGGATCAGAGAGGCGATACCTGCAGAGAGGGATGAGTCAAGGAGAGCAAGAAGATGGCAGCATCTGTAAAAGCCCTTCAAACGACAAGTTATTTTTAAGAGTTGACCAAAATACTTAGCTGGCTAAATCAATGACGAAAACACTAGAATTCACAAATAACAGAAGAAGGCAACATTAAATCTGTAATTGACTAATAATCTGGACTTGAAAATACTTTCTAGCAAATGCAATCTTTGTTATTGTTCAAGTACTGTTAGGTGAAAAACTAAAGTGAGTATTCACCCGTCTTTTGAAATAAGACTTTATTCATGAGAGGATTTTAGCTTTATATTGTTTTGTTATATTCCTATTGTAGCTCGGTGCTACATACAGGACAGGCAAGTTGTTGTTTTTGGTCTCCTATTTGTCTCTTGGTTGATTTACCTGGCCACTGTGCAGGAGAAGTGTTGGGCTGAACGGACTCGTCCACGCTGACAGCTCTGACCGGCGGTTTCTGAGACAGCAGCACACTCTGGTAAACAATCCCGGTGAAATGGTTCACATGGCTGTTGGAGATTAAACAGATGGAAGAAATGGAGCCAGTGGAGTCAGTCAGACGGCACAAAACAAAACATTTAGGAAATTCTGTCCTGACAAGTGAAATAGAAAAAAATAAATTGGGTTAGGTGCTATAAATATATTATGTCTAAAAGTCTTATTTTAAATGTTATAACTTTATTCTGAATTCTGGGAAACAACAGTTTCTAAGAAAGAGGCACCCGAGTCAAACTGTTCCATCAAGACATGAAATACTAATGAGCTGCAGCTCCTGTTATGTATTGCCTGTCTATGCTGTTCAGTAAAAGAGAATTAAAGCGTCATGATGAAGAACTGTAGTACTTTGATGCTTCACATAGATGTAACTATTGTTTATTTATTAAAAGTCAAACAAATACAACTTAGAATAAACTTAAAAGAGATGAAAATGCATCAAAATACCATCAGCAACACTCAACCCCTGCAACCTACATCAGGAATTAACCTCTAAAAAATTAACACTCATTCATTCTCTCACTCACAAGCGGGAAAAATATAAACAGAAACACAATGTCATCAAACCTCTGCAGCGAAACACCAGGAGAGTTTATTTCATAATTACCACAACAAAGAGAGAGTTACATTTCAAAAAGGTTTGCTAATTCAGCCAGAGTGTTGAAGTCCCAGCAGTGTGTGATAGATAGCTGCTTATGTACATGTGTTGAGTAAATAGAGGATAAGATGTAAAACCATCTGCCCATTTAATCACGTGGCTAGGCGTAGAGCGAGGTTTGAAATATCCAGTTCAGAGAGTTTGCTCTGTAAACATGAATGAATGTTTCCTCTCTTATGTTTAAAATTCTCCCTCTCTGACACAGAATTTAATTGAAACTAGCAGTTCTATCTGTGGTGTCACAGCACTGTGGCTTTTAAAGTCCCAGCCTGGTCAAGCGTAAGTTAAAAATAATGATGTACAACATCGAGCAATATGGCAGAACCTTGATAGGAACCCAGCACAGCTGTATACCAGATGGGCTTTATTAAAAAAGAAGAAAAAAATCCCCCACACACAGTTTAATTCCTACTGGGTTGCTGTCAAAGTGATTGGGAGTTGTGGTACACCCGCATCCTAAATGAACAATGATCCTTCCATCTGCCAGAACCAGAGATCAAATTAAGTATTTAAAATAAGAATTATAAACAGTAGCCTCGCAGCTTTCATAAATTATTTTCAACGAGATCAAAACAGACAAGAGACTGTGGTATTTATAGTTTGTACACTTCCAAGATGTTTTTCCTTCGCACAAATCACATTGATACAGAGCTGTGTAGAACCAGCATTAAACCATGTGTTAGGATGATTGTTCATAAAGAAAATTGAAGACATCTTGAAAATGATGGTCCACTTTTGTCATAAATTTGTAGTGTTTGACTTGAACTGTATTCGTGCACAACCCTCTCATTACACAAGGACGCTTGGTTACCAGCAGCCATATCCTTCCTCCTTAGTTCTTATTATTCTGCTCCAATAAGCCCAAAAATCCTCCAACAGACACAAACGCAAATGTAACCAGAGGACTCAAATTAACATTATTTTAGTCTGCATTGTGTTCACTCAAATGACAGTGCTAAGAATAGGGAAATAAGAATCAGATCACTCGCGACAAATAAATAATCCAGTGGCACCGTTAATGGAATCGTGTCAAGGTGAATGTGATGTGAAACTAAAAAGTTCTATCAAAGTTAAGCATCACCATAAGACATATAAAGAATTCAAGAATCCTGCTAAGAGAGGAGCTTCCTTGTAGATACCCGGGAAGAATTCAAACCGGTCTGAGTCAAGCTGCATAAAAGCTTTTTCCACAGCCTGGACAGGGACGTGCAAAGATTTATTCCCATATTACCAGATTATTATTGAGAAAAGGATGGCTTGCAAAAAAGCTCAAGGTTTGTGATGTACCAATGATGTGATTTATGACTTCAGCAGGAAGCTGCTGGATATGGTGCTTTGTGGAAAAGTCTTTGTAACACGATAGCCAAAGAAGAATAGCGAGTGAGAATGAGAGAGATAAAGAGACAGTTACCTGAAGGTGTGTCCGTCACACAGACACTGATATATACAGGCAGACAAGGAAGCAGCCAAGGTGTGCATCACATAGATCTGAAATAACAGCCGTGATCACAGAGAAACACACAAATTAGCATAAATATTTCATAGAGGCAGACTTTCTTCTTCTAAATATATGCAAAACGATGTCACTTGTGGCAACACTCTACTGTGCAGTTGCTCTGTCAAGCTTTACAGCATATTTTAGCTCATCGTTTCACAGCCAACACACCTCACTGCTTGTTAACTCAAGCATATTACAAATATATATTTAAAATTAATTATTATTAATTATATTGGTCCTTGTACAAATTTCCAAGTATCACTGCTTGTTTTCTTAAATAATATTTAAATGTATAGGTCCTCTTGTAGAAAACATATTGAAGCCAACGCTTAGCTTTTGGAATCCAAAGAAGAAATAGATAAGTGAAATAGATAAATGTGACCAGAGGCGGGCTCACCTCATTGTTAACCACATCAGGATGTGGAGGTGAGTCGAGTGCATTGATCGTCTGCAAGATGTCATGAGTCAAGTTGGTCAGGTGGACGATGGGATTGGCCACCACTGTCTTCACGTTGGCTGTGCAGGCCATAAGGAGAGGGATAGAGGAGGGCTGGGAACTGGTCGTCACCACTGACTGGATGGAGTCATCCTGTGGGCAGACGTCAGAGGAGAGGGGTTTCAAAATTATAAGTTTAGTTCTGTGGGTACAGTAAAAAAAAAAAAAAGATTTGCCACAATCACAAGCATGTGCTATGTCGATGCTGATCGTGCACAATGCATTTTTACGAAAAAACAAAGGCATACAGTATATAATATATATAACCACAGTGAACTTAAACAATGTATGTAACTACAGTCAGCTTTTTCAAATACTTTTTAGAGGATAGAATAGACAGCTCACAAAGAAACTAGAAGTTAAGGCTGCAGCTTTGAACTTTTGAACTTCTCCTGAGCCATAATAAAGACAGGATGAGCCAACTGCATGATCCCAGTACTTAAGAAAGAACAGGATGTCTCTTAGTAGTGGAGGAGTGGAAAGGTTGAGTCTGTTTATATGTGTGTGGGATTCCTGAACATGATTGAATAACAATACCACAGGCTTATGTTTATTTCTGCCTGATGAATCAAATTCAGTTGTCACTATGCTCCTTAATGAAAGTCATAATTTCCTCGACAACTACAGAGAAATTTGACAACCGTGGGATCAGAGTTTTGACAAAATAATATATTCTAAAATCCAGGTAAACACCCAGTGCCTTTTGACTGTGCTAACACTGAAGAGCGCTGTTCCCATCCCGGCTCACTGAGTTGTTTACTTCCTAAATTTGATTCAACCTTTTAATAGTCAGCCTAAGGCAGGCCCTCCCTCAGGAACTCAGAGAGTCAGGACAACCTGTCAAACCGTTGCTGGAGGTGTGCTGACATTTGCCAATGAGCGATAAGTAGGTTTATGTGTGTGTGTGTCCTGGGAATCTGTTTGCATTAACCAAAGAAGTTTCCTTCGTAATTCTGTTCAGTCTCCCTTTTCTGCTCAATAACATCACATTTAGTTTGTACTAAGATCAAGTTTTTTTCCTTTTCTACCACTTGTCTGTGATGATGGACTTTTGGTTGCAATCAAATACTAATGCCATCAGAAGTACCTGAAATGGAAGACCTTGAAATAGGGTAAAAACAGCCACAATCAATAATTCATTATTTTTTCTCACTTCACTGATTAAGAAGTGCTTGCTTCATCTGACAAGCTCCAAACACCCTTAAAAACGAACGCCATATTTGATAATCAGGTAAGAAAAACAGAAATCAAGCAAAGTATTTGTGAAACTGTAATCAGCAAACACATGCTGCTTATTTAACTTTCATCACATACCTGCTAGACTAGCAAGCAATCAATTATTTGTATAGTCTAGTCATATTTTATTCCTGCCCTTGACGTGCAGTTGATATACAATCTTTTTCCAAATTGGGAAGAATAAAGTACATCAATCTATTTATCTACTCATTACAAATGTACAGACAATAATCAAAAGAAACTGCAGCACAAGACAAATTACTCCTGCTAAAAATCATTATTTAATATTTTCTATTCAACAAATTGTCAACCAAGTACCAAGAGATATATTGAATTGTTTGATCACTATCATCAGCAACAGCAAAATAAAAATCAAATGCAATAGTTGCATAGGGAGAATTGCGACAGAGCCTAATTTGGATGCCACAAAAAAGAATGTGATGTTCTGTTTGTCAGAAGCTTTTAGTGTTTGCCTGTGTGTGTTTTCGTCACCTGGTGAGACTCCTGAAGAAGCAATATGAGCTCCATGCGTACAGAAGCCAGTCCTCCGCCGTGGGAGCCATGTAAGCTGCAGTAGCTAAGAAACATCCTCAGTAAGGGCTGGTTACTCTGCAGCCAGTGTCTCCTGCTCCTCTGGCTGTCACCACGAGGGCTCCCAGGCTGGAAAAACATTTTGACTGTATTAGGTTTACTATTGACAAAACAATCAAGATCCCTGTTAATGTGCAGATGTTATCCGACTGCCTCAGATAAAAGCCCCACAAACAAAATAAAGCAGAAACAAAAATACACATTAATCTACTGACAACAATAAATCTCTTTTAAATGTAATTATGAACTGTTATGAAAAGGTTTGCTGCTAAAACTGAATCAACAGTAGAAAAAGAAAGAGAAATTGACAGTTTTTATAACCCATAGAATACAATCGGAGATCAAATGAAGACTGGTGCAGCAAACTCTTCAATAGAACCCCTGTTTCCCCGAACATGACAAAATCTGCTAATGTTTTAACTTTCTAATACTGGAAGTGTTGCAATGATTTCTCTTCCCTCATGAACATCAAAAAAATCTGTACATACCGGTTCCTCTTCCTCCGCCAGCCCAGAAACACAGCCATCACCCTGGGCAGACAGCTCTGGCAGGCAGGGCTTGTAGCTGCAGCAACGCTGAAGAGCCACCACCTGGGGAAAACAGAATTTTTATCCTGAAATCAATTTATCAAGAAGTAATTTATCATCCATGCATGGCAGCGAAAGCAAAACATTTCACCAAAACGTCAAGCGGCTTCAACAGGAGAAGGTAAACAACTCAATAAGAGGAAACCACAGGGGTTATTAACACACGATGATAGAAAACCAGTGAACAAGAAGACGGCAGAGATGTGGGAGTTTTGCAAGTTATGAAAGTTTTGCAGCCAGGATACAGTTTCACAGATGGATATTTATGTATGTGACCTTTAAGTCTGTAAATATTAAAATGCTGCTTTAAATTACCTCTCTTTCTAACCACTGGTAGAGCTGGTAACGCAGCTTCCCCCCATCGACTTCGTACCCCGTCGACAGCGTCCGCAGCTCGTTGGTCATAATCTTCAAGCAGGCAGTAAACTTCAGCTGAGCCACCAAGATGTCATCAGATGGCGCCAGGAAGTCATTGCTGTCTTCACTGTCCTCCCCGATCACTGTCTCCATTAGCGGTGACATGGCGTCCTGTGGGTCCTGGAACACATTGCTGCTGTCTGCGATTGTTCCGGTGTTAGCATTTTTAATATCCTCTTCGTCCTCATCCTCTTCTTCATCATCTTTGTCGCTGTCCCACTTCAGCTCCAGGGCGTCCCCTGGTAGTGTCAGTGATGGCTGGCTCCAATCAAAACTCAACACCGAATCAGATTTACTGTTGGACAAGCTGTTCCCATCTGACTCGTAGCCATTCAGAGACGGCTGGGACCAGTCTGATGCTTGGCCATCTTTACTCCCAGCACTGAGCTCAGCGGTGATTCCTGTATCCTCCTGATTCAGGAGTTTGGAATGCTTGTGGACTTTGGGCATCTTGGAGAGAACTTCAAGTGCAAGCATGGGGCAGCCAGCTTGTAAATGTGCATATGCAGCAGTAAAGAACAGTCTTCTCTCCTCCAGGCTAATGGAGTCAGCCCGGCGACCCTCAGCAGTCAGACCAACTTTAGCCTTGTCTGACGAGCCAAAATGGCGGCGAAGGAGAAGTGGGTGTGTGCGGAGGTAGGTGTAAAAGTTGAAAACTTCAGGGTTGCATGTAGCCACAGAAAAGGAACCTGTGAAAGATTGTTTTTTTTAATGACTTAGAATTGGAAAATATCTGCCATCTTTACCGCTTTTACTAGAGTCTATGAGAACAAGCTCAATTATATAACCAGGTCCTGAAATGTCTGCTGTCTGACTGAAAGTGTGTTGCAGCTTTGTCAGGATCAAAAAAGTGATGTATTAAGTTCACCAAGTTGTTCATGCGACCCTGTCAAAGGACCAAACAACTCATCGTGACCACAGGATAAAGAAAGCACACCCTGTCTAACAGAAGAAGCATATTCAGTTTTTGGTTTCTCTGTAAGCACATTAGCCGTGGTTTGGGGACGTCATTTATGAGACACATGTAGCACAGGGATGTTAATCTGGGACTGGTTTGGCTCTTAAGTCAAAATAAGGTTCATATTAAGTTCAGTTCTTCATCTATTCTTCAGGCAAGCCTCACATATTTTCTTCAATTAAGTGGCCATCCGTGTCCAGTAGGGTGCAATTACTTATTTCATGAACTTAAAAGGACCAAAAATAACTGCACAGTGGAGGCGTTTAGTGAAAGCAGAGGATTCAACCTCAGTGTCAAATTACAGTCTGAGGTAACTCCCACTGGATTTTAACTAATTAAAAGAAGGTTTTAGCAAACGTTTATAAATTATATCACGGAAATATTTCTTTAAACTACTAATATCTATCAAATAAGTGTTGCTACGCATCATTTTTTTTAATTATTATTTAAAAAATGCATTGGCATTAAAAGCATTCTTTCCTTTGCTTACTAATAATCTGAAGTAAACAATCAGAGGGTGGTGTGCTAGGTTCAAGTACACAAGTTGGGTAAAAGTAAACTCATTAGATTATTAATTGAAAACATAAATGTGTGGATTGCAGTTACAAATTGTACTATTCCAAATTCTCCCTTGCACATATGTAGATATAAACAGATTCCCTGCAGACCTACCAGTGACACATTTGCTCTCAGTGGACCTGGAGCTGTTGCTGGTGGCAGGCTGCTCAATTAAGGTGTCCAAGGCTCTGCTGTAGTCCTCCAGAACCCAGTGAGCCATGCTCCGCAGGAACGGGTCCTGGTGGGCTGAAATCTGAAATATACAGAGATTTAAAATGTCTCACTCTGGTTTCTGCAGCTTATTATCCTTTAAAGAATGCTGAGTTGTTTTATGCAATGTGGACGCTGTGACATCCCTAAGGTATAGGTACCTGTTTGTCGTGACCCAGAACGTGTCTCTGCAGGATCTTTTTGTAGGTTGATGACGTCTCAAACTCAGACTCATACAATCTGGAGATCACCAGAGCCAGCTGCAGGTCCTGCAATTTCTCTATACACACCTATGGGAGGAATAAGTAAGGCAAAGTCAGTCATCATTTGAAAATCTGAGTCTGAGCTATTGTCAAAAGACTGAATAGGTGAGACAAGACATAAGCTGACAAATTGAATATTATCTGGATAAAAAGGAAAGTAGTGGAGCTTAACGATCCACTGAATTTATTGCTTTCTTATCCATTCATTTTTATTGAACTTTATTGAACAAAATAAATGAAACTCTGCTCGAAGAGACGAGTTAGTGGGCATGTCTGAATTGTTCTCTTCACTTCTGACTGTTAAATTGTGAGAGGCATTTCAATGAGACTACCTCCCAGCCAGAGAAAACTAAACAAAGTCAATGATAGCCCATTGCCCGGGTAATGCTCATTTCCATAAAGTGCTTAGAGAAGCTCCAGTTACCCACGCTGATGAAATAATGTGACTCATTGCTTCAGGGATTTTCTAAACAGAAGTAACCTGGATGAATAAAAGGTCAAGTACAGAAGATGACCAGAATCTGCCCTTATGATTTGCGAGTAAAAAGATGAGAACCATGCGCTTTATTAGTGGTGACACCACAGGGAATAAATGTAACTGTTAGAATAATAATAATAAGGATCCACTGGTCACATGATCTCTTTGTGTGAATCTGGTGTTTCTGCTATATCAAGGACTGCCTGCATGAATATGACTTGTCTTATTCTGAGATCAAGGTCTCTGAGGTTTAGCTGGCTAGAAAGTGACAATTGCAGCTGAAGGAACATGGGCTTCTTGCAAACATCATATCATGTATCATGTCTATTTCCACTTGCCTCAACAGCATCCTTCAGGGAGCCAGCTAGAAGAAAGAATGCTGCAGAATGCTGGAAGCGCTGCTTTCCCAATAGTGAAAAGGCATTTTTCAATGCTGCTTTTCTCCACCGGTCCTCGGTGAAGTTGTTGCGGAAAAATTCTGTCATTTTGGCATTGTTCTGAGACCTGGAGAGAACGTAGTTATGGATTGAAAACTGCTGTCATACACCTTCAGTTATCAGACAAAGGGAAACTATTTTGATGACTGTATGTGCATTTGGTTTTTCAATGTGAAACATACTGTCACTTCTGCCTACCTGTACAATCCCCAGACCACTGCCTTCTTTTTCATTGCGAGGTAAAACATAGCTGCATCCAGTGGATCGTTGCTCCTCAGAAAAGAAGCCTTGGCAACCTGACAAAACAAAGAAGAAAAATATATATTCAGCTCACGCTTCCTCAGTCTGCAGTCTTATCCACAGAAAAAAGTTTGTGCTTTGTGGATCAAACTCAGGGAGGAGCTTATATTCCATTTTAATGCTGCATTCTAAACCGACCTCGAGAGAATGTCATTTTTACCCTAAATGACAAAAAAATATTTATAATGAAACCCTCAGTAGATAAGGTTATCACTCTAAATTATTCTGTTCACGTTTCTTAGAGAAAATAAGAAAATCCTTATTAAAATTTGTTTGATCAATAAGTTGCTTAGAGTCAGAGCAGCTGTTTAAAACAATATTCTGTTCACTATTGAAAAGGATAAAGAAAATTAAATCCACTAATCAAAATAGTAGAGATTAAGTTAACAGTGAATATGAATGCAAACTGAATGTGTGAGTTCAGAGTACAACCTGTAAATTTGTACTTCGTACGTATCAATCCTATTTTATCTGAATTGGCACCAGTTCACTGCTTCAGATTGAAGCACTGGCTCCTTAATTGAGAATGAAAACTGATTGACATTAGCAGCCTCACCTTTTCAATACACCTGCGTAGCTTGTTGGTGCTGCGCAGCCACCAGCCCACACCCATGGAGCGGAGCTCAGGCCAGGTGGTCTCCCCCTTCTGTAGGGCAGGGAGCATGTTCATCAGCTCCTCCTCAGCTTCAGAGTGGAAGGCCCAGGCATAGTGACATGTTGACAGGCCTGTAGATAGTAGAAAGAGACATGTGGAAAATGGGGAATGTTGTATATTGAATTTTGTACTTTGTAGGGAGAATATCAACATAGATGTAGATGTACAGTAAATACAGAGGCACAGTCGGATCCATATATTCAAATCATTGAGTAGACACAGATTAAGTACCTTGCTCAATGAGATTCTTAAGTATGATAAATTGGCTATGGCTTGACTAAAATCTAAGTGTGCACTTAGGCTATCATTAAAGGAGTGCAGGTCACACTCAGCAGCAATCTGGACGATAAGTTAGAAAAGTCTTCTGAAAATACAGTATCAAAAATCACATCAGCATTGGGATGATCCAAATGAAAACAGTTTCTCCCCAGTCTCTCTACCTTGCCGTAGCAGCTGTGCTCTGTGCGCTGGAGGCAGGGAGGTAGAGAGGAAGGTGTGCAGTCTAACGGCCAGCAGGAACTTCAGACCACACTCATCCAGTGTCTCTCCACCTGGCAAATCAACAACAGACAGTTAATTGATTTACAATTTTATAACATTTAGTTACGAAATGGAGAACATGTCCTTGTAGGACCTTCGTGCAAATTTTGATTTCCCTGCAGTACCTTTGCTTTTGCCCTGGCTGCCCTTGAGGTCTGTGCTTGTGCTAGCAATTGTGTCGGCCAACGCCATGAGAGACATCTGCTCCATACAAGTTAATCCTGGCAAACTGGAGTGAAGGAGGTGGCTGGACAGAACCTGGGCATGTTCTGGACCAAAGTATGTGGGACTGTACTGAGACAGGTCAATAACCTACAGACAAGAACAGGACAGAGGACAGTCTCTAAAATTAAATGTATAGTATTTCTAATTTAATACACAACAAATAATAAAGCAGAAAATAATGATAAAAGAAGGAGAGGCAGAAGATTTGAACTGGTCTTTAATTTCAAGGCACCAATACATCATTCCCTGAAACCAAGAACAGGCAAACAGAAACTGACCTTGTTTCCAGTTTCCTCTTCATCGTTTTCCAGAGGATCCAGGTCCGCTATGCTGGGTGTATGGAAGAGCTCATCGTAAGCATCTGTGTGACTGGAACCGTGCCCACTATCTCCACTCACACTGCTCACTGTATCTGTAAGGAGGCACAAGGCAGAGCTAAATTGTATAAGACGTGTAATTCATAAAACACCTGAGGAAAAATACCCTCCTGCTGGGTAGACAGCAGATCAAATTAAATACCACAGAGCAGATTATTGTATTATTGTATACATGTTTCAGCTTTCATACTTGTCACTTAATATCCCCGGAGACAAGATGAGAGAAAACAAGAGGATGAAACACTAGGATGGTCTCTCAATCCTTCCCATCCTAGTTACTTAGTATAATCCTCAATCAACGTTTTGTATACCCACCAGTTTTTCGTGATATATCCTCATCAGCTGCTAGAAGGGCGTACAGAGGCAGGGGAGGGATGGAGCTTATCTCTGTGTAGTCGGGGGCAGAGTTCTCTGTGATATTGAACATCTTTGGATCCCTGGCTGTGCTTCCACTGGCACCGATGGTTCGAGAGCGCACACGTCTCTCTGGATGAGCACTGTCTTTAAGTGGCACAATTTCTCCGGCAATGCATTTCACGAGGTGAGAGAGGATGGCTTTGGCGCGATGAACCTGAAGACAGGCAAATTATGTTATACGTATTAAATAAAAAATATTTATAATCTTTGTAAAGAAACCTCAAAAAGTGGGTAAGCTTACTTTCCCAAGATCCATGAGCTCCAGTAATTGCACAGGATGGTATTGGGGCAGAGTGGGGAAGAGTTGGTGAGCTGCTTCAAAAAGACCAGAATCTTCCATCTCTACAGGCAGGTCATAGGCCGTCCTCTTCCCGCTGAGTTTCTGAGCCAGACTCATCATCGACCTGGTCAAGGCCTTTTTGGGAGGAGCTAGTGAAGACGCTGGAGCACCAGGACTGAGTACCTCCTCCTGGCTCTGTCTGACAGCTGAGATAATGGAGGAGACACTGCTACTGATGTCGTTGTCTTGGTTAATGACAGCACTGGGTCTTGGTGGTGTTGGGGGCTGCCACTGGGAGTAGACGTGCATCTCACAGTCCATTCCTACAACCAAGATGCCGTCTCGTACCCAGGAGAGGGAGACCGGGATGGGTAATGAGCCTTCAACCGAGGAGACCAGATCGACTGATCGAAGCAGAACTAGACGAGACAAGCTCTGTTCTCTACTTGCTTCAGACGACAGGCCCAGTTCTGGAGGTTTCCCAGAAAGACGGCCGTACATATAAATCTTGGTCCCAATACCAACAGTCAGGACATGTGACCCGTCCTCTTGGGACACCCAGTCCAAATGAACAAGGCTCTTACTAGTGGAACCAAGACAGTTCTCGTGAGGTAAAGAGAAGTCCATTTTAGTTGTAACACTTATAGGTGTGGGATCTGCGCTGTCCAGGACGATGGTCTGATCGAGAATCCACTGTGAACCACCAGTAGACTCACACTGGAAGATGCTGATGTGCACCAAAGGTTCTCTAATGTTTAATATGTTGGGGCTTGGGATGGGGTTTGAGCTACGCTGTACTGTCAGAGTTGGGGTCAGATGAGTGCTATAGGGAGAGGATGCCAGGGTAGGAGGAGACGTCAACAGTCCATTAGAGTTCAGATGAAGTGTTGAATTCAAAGATGTGTTTGGCGTCTGCCTGTAGGCAACTGCAATCCGTCCTGTGTGACAGCAGCTGACCTCTATGGGGCGACCTGGCACACTTACTGTGCTGCTGTTGGGAAACCTGTCCTCCAGCAGGAGTGGCCACTCCTCCCACTGGTACAACAAGGTGTCCATACTGGAGGGTCCTGCCGCCACAACATTACACCTCCAGAAGCGCACCTTACCATCAGAACAGGAAGTAGCAAGGAGATAAGGCACACGGCCAGCTGACAGAGAACAGGATGCACTCAAGTGACCTAGGAGGAAGGTTGATGATAAAATATTAGCCAAGGAAGTTTTTCTTAATATCTTAAGTTAAAGAATGTAATTTCTTTTCAGATTTAGAACTCTGGCAATTTGACAACCTTTGAATTGGCAATTTTTGTTTCGGGTCGTTAAATGCTGTTCTGTGACGTCTCCTGCACCTTGGATCTTTTTATCATTTGCATTATGTATGATCCCATTATCGCTCACCTGCGGAGGGTGTAACACTGATGGCTTCTACACCTTCTGGAAGAGCCATCTCTTGGCTGTAAAGTCTCTGCGTTGTGAGGATGAGGCGACAAGCACTATGCAGACTGGAAGTGCAGGTTTTACTCTTCTGGGCTACTGGAGAACTGAACGTGTCAAAGTCAAACTGGGATGTGTTCATGGGAGAAGCTGAGGTGGGATCTTTCTCCGTCTTGGTCTCCTCTGGGACGACACAAACAGAAAGAGGTCTCTAATTTTACTGCCATTACAGTTTAATTAATTAATTTACAGAAAATTCTCAAAAGATTGTCCACAACTTCCTAGGCTCCTCAAAAGTTATTGTTTATACATATTCAATACAAAATGACAAATTTTATAACATATTATATATATTGAATGCTCACTAGCAGAAATCATAATACTGTCAGGGAGCTTCAAGTATTTGTCCCTTTCTCAGGATTAAAGTCGTTGTTTGAGCTGTCATTCAAATATTTCATTAGGTATTAAACAAGGTGATAGATAAAATAGGGCCTGTCCTTAAGCAATTGTGAATTAAAATGTCTTTTTAAATTACCCACCCATGGTGATTGGTTGAGCAGCAAGATGGAGATGCCACATGTGGAGGAGGGAACGACCTGTCGGCGTGATTTCGACCACCACCAGGAAAAAACGTGCCGAGAAGGTTGGCTCACCGGAGGCTGTAGAGCAAAAACACACAGACACACAGAGAATAATAATGAAGTTTGAAAGGTAGCATACATCTAACTTCTGAGCTAGCAAAAGATAATTTATCTGTACCAGTGCGAGGAGAATCAGGATTGTCCTGTGTGCTCTCTGTTCTCTCACTGCCAAGGATCAGATCCTCTTCGAAAACATGCAGGAGCTGCGTCTCCTTTCCCTGCTGTAGAGAACAACACAAGCTACTATCAAACTGTAACAGATGCAGACTATGAACAAAACACTTCATCGACCGGGGTGCAAATATGCAAATACATTAACACGGACGGGAGTTGTGTCAATGCTACATAAACACATTCACAAGCTGCCTGAGGTGAAGAGGAAGGATTTGCTCTGCACCCGTTTAGACCTTTCGAAGAGACCCTGAACTCTACAGCTCAACTGTTCTTATACAAATGCTCCAGATTCCATCTTTGGCTTTTAAATTTAGTTGAGTAAAGGTTTTATTTCAGGAGTAAAGTTTCAGTTCATATCTTAAATATCAAAGATAGTTAGAAACAAAAAGCAAATGTTTTAGAATACGCTCTTGGGTGTTATTTATACTTACAAAGTCAGTAATGGCGTCCAGCTCTATTATACAGCCTGGTTTTGCTGTGGATTGCTGACTGATCATGTTGAACACCTCCCCAACATTTTTCTGAAGAGGAAAGGACATTAACATTTTCAGAATAGCATTACTTTTCTATTACTTTGCCCAACGTATAGTCTAAATTAAAAAAAATTAAGCTTAGATGCAATAGATAGATAGTGATCTTGTTTTGGTTGATAAAGGCTTAATATCAAATGTCACATTTTGCTGAATTAAACACTGCTGTAGTAGGTCAGAGAGATCCCTGACATGCCATTCGTCTTAATTATCACGTTATTTGATGTCATTTTTCTACCAAGTAATCCAAGGCTGACACTAATTAGGAGGCAAGACTGCAAATTCATAGCTTCTTCTTAAATCACCTGATAACAGTTGAAGGTATTAATACATTGGAGGACTTACTGAGATCTCAGGGTTGGAGAGTTCACCTAGGAGTTTCTTGGCTTCGATAACGGCCTGATACAGCCTGAGTGAGTGGCCGTCACTGGCCACAAAGCAGGCGCTGGGCGAGTTACAGTATACACCTAAAAGAGGGAAACAAAATGAAGACTGGTATTAAGCTTGTTTCTCAAAGTAAACATACAATCAAAAGACAAAAAAATCCAGAATAATAAGGTTAAATATATTTTACAAATGAGAAGATTATTAAGGTGATATTCATGATGTTCCTTCATATAACTGGACCAAAATAAGTGTTTGGTAAACAAACATATTATGATGATGGTGCTGTTCTCATTAAAATGTCAAAGCAGAGAAATCCTAAAAACATTTTCTCACCTAAACAGCTGCTGGGAATGAGTGTGGGCAACCAGGCAACGTTAGCGAATGCTGATGCATGGAGGGAATTGATCCTTGCGAGCTCAGAGACCCCGCCTGACAGAGACAGCGGGCCAACAGGGTCCACTCTCCATAAAATCAGCTCACTGTAGATTGCATTTGGATCTTGGGAAACCACACCGAGGGACAGCCGGCTGGCCCGTGAACCACGGGGCAGTGATGTTGAAATAACCTCTGGAGGAGCCAGAATGCTGTCTACCTCTGGTGTCCTCAAGGCGTTGTGGTGTGAGGTGGTGAGGAGGAGCGGGAGTAACGAGTGACAGGCCAGGTCGTTGAGGTGGAAACGGTGGCCACAGTACCGTGACTTGTGTGAGACGCTAAGGACAGTGGAGAAAGCAGAGTCCTCTGCAAAACTTACTGCCCACTGGTTCAGGGAACCATCAGCGTGTTTGGAGATCATAAGGACATTGGGGGTGAAAATGCTGAGTCGAAGGCTACTGCTTGGCAGAGTTTTTCCTTGATCTCTGTAGCTTATTAGAGCAGATTTAGCTTGAGGCAATGTGCTCCCAGACGGTCGTTGTCTGCCGTGTTGGATAGCCAGATCCACGTTCTTGTTGCAGGCATACATAACAACGCTGTGGCTCAGGGAGATGGCATCACCAGCAGGGAATGCCACAGGGATACGGGACACAAACGACACCTGAAGGAGGAAGAGGGAAATCAGAGCAATGAAATCTTTCACAACTCAAACTTTTCAGCTCTGAGTGTTAAAAAGGATTTTGACAATCATTTATTTTCACTTCAGGAACAGAAAAACGTCCCATGTGGACACGGAATTTGACACAGATGGCACTGAAGATCGTGAACCCATTTTATAAAAAAGGGTGAGCTCAAAACAAAAGGCTCACATTCTTCTGTTCTTCTTTCTGAATTTGAGCGACAAGTGAATATCTGACAAAAAGTGAGTCACAAAGACAATAATGGAGACTTTTCCTGTATTTGCACCTTCACATATGTAAAAAAGGATATGTTCAACAATACTCAAGCTAAAAATAAAAGTAGGATCCTGTCTGTTTCATCTTATCAAAGCAGACAGGCTTAATCAACCTGAATGGTAATGAAACTTGGGATTCTATTTGCTGCTTTGCCCGACTGAGTAACTGCCACGTCAAGAGATTCTCATTATTTCACTGCTAATAAAAATGCAGGCCGGAATTTGATATGAAATCACACATAATTAGAATGTAATTGTCTGAGCGGCTGGTTGAGAAGCCATTAGAATAGGAGCCGGACCATCGCGACTGTCAAAATGATTCACAGCCTGACTGAGATGATGAATTGATGCTGTCACTGAGAAGCACTCTTTGAAAATTTGAATACAAACCAGACATTTGAAAGAGTGAACAAAATGAAAATCTACTTAATTTACAGTGATGATTAAATCATTAGGTAAAACATTTAATTGACATTTGCTTTACTGTTGTTTCCTATCATAAAATTTCATGTTTCTTTTTTTCATTATCAATCTTTGTGGATTCAATTATTTTACATAAATATGAAGCACATCACAGTCAATGTACCTGAGCTTGTCTGAACATCCCTGGCTGGTATTCATCCAACCAGTCCACATTCCAGACTAACAGGGAGCCGTCCATGGGGTGAATACTGAACAACATGTCTGCCCCTTTATTCCACTCCTCTAACAGCACGTCCACCTGGTGCTCCACTGCTGCCAGAGGAAGCTCCCCACCCTCAGGTCCTTGGGGGTCAGCTGGTCTGCTCCTAGTGTCCTCGTCATCAGAGTTATCCTCATCCTCATCCTCAGGCTCTGGGTGGAGAATGCAGATCAGTGTTCAGTATGAAAAACAAAGCAGGACACCATATGTTTTGACAGTTCTGCTCCAGCTTCTTATCCACACTCCTTCAAATAAACTGTTGGCCTAATCCAAATATTTGCCTGTACCTTCATGGGAGCAGCCATTCTGTTGCTCCAGGCTGCCTCTGAGCTGCTGCAGGAAGACTTCCATAGCTAAAGTGAAGTGAAGCTCTTTGTTGTTCAGCCAGTGGACGGTAAAAGGACCTCCAGGTTCGTCGTCATCTGCGGCACTCAGAGAGGAGATTGAGGGCAGCAGAGGAATGTCTGCAGTAAAGACATTACAACCTTTAGACTAAAAGGTGAATAATAACAGGGATTTGCATTCCATTAGTTCGGGGGCATGCTGGAGAAAATAAACTTCCATGAATATGAGCATGGTTTGAAATATGCTTAAACATAATTCAAGCATACAAATACGAGCCTACAGGAATTAAAGGCTGAAGGAGATTCGGCCGCAATTCAGGTCAAATTAAGCTACCCTAAAAAAATAGAGAGGAACAAAATGAAAATAACTTCCAATTTCTGTGAGCAGCTTCCGTGAGGGAAGGGAAACACACTGGCATGTTAAACAACCTCGGGCAATGAACAACATTTACAGTCCTTTTTGCCAAAAGAAAGAGCTGAAGCCCTCTGACCCACTACTGACCTTATTCAAACGAGACTTGATTTAGCCTCTATGGTTTACAAATAACTAATATGTTGCTGGACTGTTAAGGCATTTCTTGACATGAATTATGCTAATCATCTGGATTTTGCCTTTTCACATATGTAGAGCGCAGCAGGAGAAAGAAACGCTCAAAACTGGAAAATATCCAGAACGTTGAGGTGAGGGATAACGTCGAGCATTCAGGAGACAGGGCATATGAATCTGCGGTTTTTAGTTACAACTGACATCAGTGTCGCCTCTTATCACCAAAAAGCTATAAAATGTCTGTCTTAACAAGTTGACTTCTTTGTCTGTGTCTCATCATATCTATAAAGCACCTCTTTATCATCCTAAGATATTTATATTCTTTCAGTTTTGCATCCATCACATGTTTGAAATATCATCACCTTTAATACTTCACTAAATTTTGATCAACCATCAACAACTAGTAAGAGAAAGGTCAGTTTTTGATTCTAACCTGTGGCTGGGTTGATGCTGGCAGCAATGTGGAAGTGGCAGAGAGCGTTGGCATGGGGCATGTTGCTGTTGATCCTCTTGTGGTTGTAGTGGCAGCTCTGATGGCTGGACATGCACCCAATCAGGGAGGGTTGGGGTACGTCCTGGTAAGAGGACAAGTGCCATGATTCTTGAAAACTCAACTGTGAAGAAAACATTAATAATTTAAAGCAGACAGTAAAACTATGTTGTTTCTTATCAAACTTGGGTTGAGAGTCTGCCTTAGATTTAGGCCAACATGCTTTTTTCCCTGGCTTATGATAGTATTTACATTAAAAGAAATGATAGAATAAAAAAATGATCCCCAAAAATGTAAATAACCTGAAAAGCAGGTGTTGTATAGGGTGGGTCAGTGTAGTGACAAACCATAGGTAAACACACACAGAGAAATGCCGGTCAAACCGGCTTTTTGTTATTGTGAATGATTCAAGTTGTACTTACTAACAAGGATACTCCTCCCAGCCTGAACAAAGCTACTCTGCATTAGGGTGTGAATTTAATTTGATGTTACGGATGTTAAAAGACATTCAAGTTTTACAGCCAAATTTGTCTACGGAACAGAAATGGAAGGAAACCGCAAGCCTGGAGAGTGGATATGAGAGATGGGGCTTAAAACTTAAATTAGTACTTAGGTTAAGTACTTTGGGTTCATTTGTCATTCAGATATACAGTTCTATATTTGAGCCTCTGTGAATGCTCATGACAAGATTAAACCTGTAACATGAAATCTTAATCTCAAATACAGATCATCTTTAAATTCATGTCAAATTTTTGTTTGTTGCGGTTATGAAAAAGAAATGAGTGTAAAGAGACTATTTGAGAGTGGGTGTCTCACATTGACGTGTAAAAAGGAGACACACGTACTTCTAATTGGTTTAAGTTATCCAAGTAGAAACATTTGATTGTAGGCGATTGCAGTTTAAGTGCTTTCTCTGTATTGTCCATCCCTTGAGTTGGGGAGGGAGAGAATTACCTCAGACTACAGCCTGGATCAACCCGCCCAGTCTGTGAGTTCTAATGAATAATTCCACACATCTACTCTTGCAGACTCTCCTCAAGGCAAAGTACAGACATTTGCATACCTATTTTTCTTGTAATCTTATGTGCTCTGGGCTCTGTTAAGTGCCAGTGAGATCTATTTAAACATGGACATTTAAATGTACATATTAAAATGGATTTTAACACTGTCTTTGGGGCCTACAGAGGCCTCACAGCCAGCAACAACCTTGGTCACAGACGACACTACCGTTGAAGGTGAGCTAGCAGCAGCAGAATGAAACAGAAAAACAACCATCAGAAGTCAAAGTTATAATGTTCAAGTGTTTTATAGAACACGGAAAGGAGGCCAATATTCTTCCCTGATTCTCTTAAGCCCTCGACAAAGCTTCAGAAAGTTTTTTCATGTCTGATAGCCAATTAATTTTCCCTTTTAACTCCACTAAGCCCCAGTTATATTTCTATCTCCTTCTCCAGTCTCCCTTTGCTCTTTTTCTCTCATCTCTGCAGTTCCCTAATGACATGCATCAGCAGCGTTGAAAATATAGTGGTCTGGCTTCTATTTCAGGGTTATTTGTGCACATTTCTTCCCCACAACAAAGACAAATTATGGCATTTCTTTCTGTATTTTGTAGCCAAAAAATATGACATTCCCAAAGTGATAAGGTTTTACACATTAAAGCATGAAAGTTTTAAGCTAATATAAATATTAAATATGTTCTTACAATGCTTTAAGAAGACAATTTATAAAACTTACTTAATCTGTGCATTTTATGGTATTTATTTATTCATTTATATCCAAGTAGGAAGTTTTGAACATGTAACAATTTAATATCTGCAAAATGATTTTAGAGGTAATACACAAGCATACAGCCTGTAATACATATTAGTAAATACTGACATTAAAGTATAGATTTTTAACTTAAATTCTATGATGCTATTTAGGTTGTTATTATTGAGGTCCTCTTTTTTTCTTAGTTTAACATTATAAGACTTGGTTAAAACGGTTTTGGAGACAATATGACAACACTTCAGTTAAAGTTGCTGAAATGATGAGAAATATTTATCATATTTTGCCCATTCGAAGATAAATTATAAGTGTATTGCGAATTAACAGCACCTCTTACTTCAATCCCCCAAATGGCCAAAGCAATGAACTGCTTTCTGTCTGCACAAGGGTCCTCTAATAAACAGGGCAACTGTTAAAGTGACATTAGAGTCTCTTACCTCCTGTGCTGTATTTCCTTGGGTCTTTCCGTTACAGGCGTGTTTTCTCGTAGGACCGGCACATCTGAGTGTGTCACTGTGTTGGCCAGAGCTGTGGTTTTCGTGGGGACCGTTCAGGAGGCTGTCACCGGGCAACAGCGTCTCTGCCCAGAGCCGACACACGCTGTCCTTACAGCTGGTGAGCAGAACATTACACACTGCACCTCTTTTAGGAGAGAGGAAGGAAAAGGGAAGGGAGAAGGATAATAACAGTAAGGTTAGGCTGAAGTCTGCTGAAGGTCAGTCATATTTGTCAGGCATTAAGTATTTTATCTACTGCTGAAAGGACTACCTAAACGTTAACTAATGTCTGTTGACATGTACTTTTCTTACTGCTACTGTCAGCAGTGTAGACTAAAGTCAATATTAGCCAAGTGAGAAGATGAATTAATCATGGCTGCAGAGAGGAGGGCTGTCAAATAATGCTTGAACAGTGTCAATACCGTGGCATGCTCGTGCTGGTCTTCCTCCATGAGAAGCCGGTAACAGAACGGGGGTGAGCCAGGTAGACAAAGGAGAAGGCCAGCTCTCCCTGGACATTGACACTGGGATGTGCAGGAATGAAGAGTCTGGAAACACCTGACTTCCACTTACTGGTGCTGTACCAGACCTTGACTAAGCAGTCATCCTGGAGACGAGAGTGACGTTGTGATTTAGGGTGTGGAATTATAATTTAAAGCCATTGTGAAAAAAGTGAACACACTAAGGGAAAGCAGTAAGTTACTTAACCCTAACCCTACAATTACAGTGTAATTACTGCTCATACTAAATGAAGAATGCTAGCATGACATAGGATAGCTAGCATCACACTACAAACAGGTTTGGCAACTCCTGTTAAAGCCACTTACTTGTCCAGCAGTAGCAAAGAAATCCCCATCAGGTGAGAACCTCATTAAACTGACTGGAGAGGCTGTCCTTTTGAAAAAGAAAAAATATGAGATTACATTTTAATACTAATAACACACTACAGACTACCACATACGTCTATATTCTCTGATACAAGACAACGGTTTAAGACAGAATAAAACAAGTTTATATAAAACGATGCATATGCATTCAAAGTTGAATGTAGAAGTAATGGAATAAACTAGTTTTATTATAGTATACTATAATTAGTAAATAAGTTAAAAAATTGTGTTGATACTGTCAGAAATTAAAGAACATTTCAGTAAACATTTCCTTGGCAAAATCCCCATTTAAAAGTTTTCCTTAGTTCTTACTTGCTCTGCCAGATACACCTCCAGGAACAATGAGAGTCTCTCATGGTCATTTCTTCCTTCTTTCCCCATTCTTCAGCTTCATCTTTCACTCCATCAACATGAGACCACAACTGGAGGCTAGTAGAGCCTGTTAGGAGAGTGCTACCTGCATAGACAATTAAAAGATACATGAAGGCAAATCTGAGAGATTCACCAATTCAACACTTTTTCGAGGACATCATTGTTATTTTGGTACGGTTGTGTTACATTGATTACCTGTGGGGTGCCAGGCAAGGTTCCGTACCATAGAATGTAATACAAACTGACCCGTCTTCTGCCATTGGCAGTTCAACTTCTGCAGAGAAAAAATACGCAAAACATTAATGTTAAAATGGGATCAATAACTTCTACTACCAGTTACAACTGCAGAACTAGAACCAGCAGTGAGGCTGCTCTCATGTGATCCACATGTGATCAGGCCACATTGACAGCAACAGTTACAGCAGGACACTTCTGCAATGAGAGCAGTGATGGTAAAATTGTTCCATCCCATGAGACTATTCTTTGACACAAAGCTGTTTGCACAGAAATGGCAAATTTCTGAAGTCTGCACTGAATAAAGAGTAGGTATAAATAGTAAATGAGAAAATGACTGCAAGATTTGAAAGGATATTTCAGCAAGAATGTGTATACGTGTTTCAAATATTTGCTCTTCCCTGGTGACTTTCTTACAAGATTAGAGTGAAAATATTCTGATGTGTGTCAAATTGTACAAGAGCAGCCCCTGAAAGAGAAATGTCTTGTTCAGGATGATGTGACTGCATGCATGACCACGCTGTAATTGGAGAAGGATGCAGACTACTCACAGTCAATGGTGGATCTTTTTGATCTGGGTGCTGAACAGGCTCAAAGATGCACACAATGCTTCCATAGGAAGCTGCAATCTGTCAGCAGAGAAAAGAAAATGCAACCCACTATAAATCAATACATGTTTTCTGATGCAGAGTGAAACAATTCATCATAACACAAATTATATTTTCATTTAAATGTATGCAGAAAGTGTAACTTCCTTTAACAAAAATTGTACGTAACACAGCCAAATAAACTTAACTTGAATAAAGAAAATGTAAATACATTTTGACATAAATATATACATAATTTCACACAGTTTATTATTCAGCGATGTTATACTGATGTACCTGTGAAAGGCTCATATTGGTACATTTTTATCAGCCAAGCAATAAGTCAATTGGGCTTTAAAAGCAACAATTTGTTGCAAAAAGAAAAGGATTGAATGTAAATAAACCTAATGGAAATAACTAACTTGACATTTTAGATGGTGAATAATGAGGGTTAATCCATAGACTTCTCTATAAACCATAACATCAACAAAACATTTGCATAGCCCCTGGACATAATGCTGAAAATATTTGAGCTTATAACACGTGAGGGATGAGTCAACAATGTCTTGTCGACTGTATGCACAAGTCTTATTCATGCGTTGAGGGCAGCATGCTAAAGTGCTTTCTACGGGAGCCACGGTCACAATGTTAAACAGAGTGAATGGATGACATTTCTATGGCAATGAACACAAGTAACAAGCTTCCAACGTTCAGGGATAAGAGCAGCTGTGTCACACATAGGGTCAATAAAATACAGAATGTCAGCGAGTGACTTCTGTGAAAGAGAGAGTTTAAGTTCTTTAAGAGCATAATAAGTTCAATTTTTGTCTCCACTACAATTTGATTTAATGTGAACCATCAGACAAAAAAGCAGCAATTTAAAATGAACTCTCTATGGCTGTGATCACTCCACTGATTTTCATAAAAAAATAACTGAGAGTCTTAGATCACTACAGATATTATAACCAGGAGGAGCACATATTTCAGCTAGCTAACTAGTGGGAGCCCTTTTTCAAATTTCACTGCTCATGCTTTCTGATCGTTAGTGGATATTGCTCCCGCTCTGTCTCTATGGAGTTGCTCTGCATGCATTTGAATTCTAAATGCAAACCGTAGATATCAAGTAGGCATGCAAATTGTGAGGTGAGGTAATTTAATTCAGTGTTCAAACTTTGCCAATTGCCATCATTTATTTTGTTTTGTTACAGGTTTCAAAATAAACATTCCATGGCAGCAGGGCACAAATGCCTAGAAATGTATTTTAAGTGTTACAGCATATAAATTATGAGCAGAACAATGCTGTGTAATCTAATAGCATTACTAAGATCACTGTTGAGATAAAGGTATGCATACCAACTGAGCAGGTTTTTACAGACACTACACTGTGCTGAAGGCATGTGAGGTTAGTTCTGGACAAACAGAATTGGATTAGACATCACATGAGGGGAGTGGTGACGGCTTGGGAGACCATTTTTCCCCCATTTGAATTAAAGCAGGCCTGTCTGCTGTTTCAGCAATGCCACCACATTCCCCAAATAAAAACTAAATTGTCTGGCGAGATGACTTTAGCTGTAACATCTTAACAAAGTAATTTGTCAAGTTTATACAGATGGACAAACACTTGAATTCTCCTTTTGCATTTGAATGCAGCATTGTTAAGGAGTAGCTCTGAGCAACCATGAAAATCATGACTTCAGTCAAAGTACCTTGTCTTCCACTAAAAACAAAAACAGCCATCTATCAAGCTTGAGAGAAACTGAAGATTTACATTACTATTCTGTAGAGACGCAACCATCAAGTATCAGTTTTTTAAACTTTTACATCAAAGTTCTTGACAGCTAATATCAAGAATATGAAAGTGTGAATTACAAACTTAAAGCCTGTGCTGAATCCAAACCTATTCTGTAATCCTTCACTCTTATTCATTCACGAAACTGGGTCAACATCTGCCCCAACTTCCTTTATAAAGACTACCAGCAATCCTGCCATAACGATGAAACAAATCCTGTTTCAGCTCTGCATTCCAGTCCCACAGATATAATCAGACACTAGAAATAACTATACATTTTCACAAATCTTTTTGTTGTCCTGAAATCTGTTTTAGATGAAAATTACAGATCTGTTACTGTGTAAACAATCATTTGAGGGGTTATCAGGGAATGTGCCTGTGTACAACTACATGCTTCTACTGGGGGATTTTCCCCTCACTTGAAAAGTAGAAGCTCAACTTCATTACACAGCTTCTGATTTTGCCATCAAATGTCTTTCAACAGTAAAAAGACTGCAACAGAGCTGCGGCTTTGCAGTTAACCTACAACAAAAGAACTAAAGAACAGAGCCCTGCAGGAAAATTAGCAAAGGGACAGGAAATGGATATGATATGTAAGGATAAGTATGATTTCACCAACACTAGCTTGCTTAACCCACATAATGGAAAAAAAACATTCAAACAAACTAATGTTGCATATAAAAAAATAAAATAAAAACAAAAACATTTCATGACTAACATTTACAAAATAAGCATTACTTTAAACTGGAATAATGTCCGTCTTTAATGCAAGTGGTATTTCGGGAACATGCCAGATCATGGTGACCTAAAAAGACGGAGAACCAGCCCATCACTCTTACCTGTCCACCCTGCAGTGAGCAGTCGACACAGCCGACCTGAATGTTCCCATGTTTGGCTCCTGGGACGATCTGCAGTCGCTCAAAGTCACTGCCCAAGATTACCACGTCGCAACCTGACGCATAGGCCTGTGTCAGAGAGACAAAAGAGAAAAGCACAAGGAGAAGAGGAGATGAGGATGATTTTCAGATCCGTCCAGAGAGAATTGCATGAAGGGTCACTTCAACTGCACTTGTCTTATGCCACCATATGACAGGTCTGGAGCATAACCAGATGAGAATCTGAATTATACACTCTATTTCTGTGGCTCTCAGAAGAATATCTGTGTTTCAGTGTGACAGTGCTTCTTTTCACTAGAGGACAGAAGGACAGAAATAGTTCTCCTATTGATCCACTCTCTGAATAGCATGGGAGTAGTTCTAGATCACGGAGTGCAAACGCAGTCTGAGGTTCTGCCTTTGAATTTCAGCCCTGGAACAAAGTTGTATACCCTCATAAAGAATTTCCTGCAGAAGAGGAAAAGGACTTTGGCACAATAAAAAACATTTGAATTATACATTTAACATGACTAATAGAGTAACCCAGCCTACATCTATATTTCATTTCAGACTAGCAGTACTCATTGATGAGGGACTGTGTCAAGCAAACCCATAATATCATTGCTATTTATTTTTCACTACCAGAATCCCTGGTGGGAATCACGACTGTGACGCTGACTCCCCAGTCAGTTGTTTCTCGAACTGATAGAAATTAATTTGTAGAATTGTTGATTCATACAATCTTAAACCTAACTTAAGTTGTCCTGTAGACATGTAGACTTTGAAAAGAGATTTAATAAGTGTATATACTGACGAGGCAGGTACATTTTCTTTCATTTAGCAAAAAAGACGACAACCAGCTTAAAGCGAATTTTAGACTTTACCAGTAGAGGGGCTTTTAAAAAGGTAATAAGATATAACTTTTAGCTGAGGCCGGCACCTTACTTTTGTGTTACATAGTATTGGCTGGATCATGATCGGATTTTAGCAAATAAAGATTATTAATCTAGTTATGCTCATGTTTCTGTGTGACCCTAAATACTCAATTTTGGCCACTAACAGTTAAAATCAGAGTATGAATTTTAAGTCATATTGGATTAATAAAAATATTTTGTTTTTGTTTTGGCTGAACAGTTCCTTCTGAAAGAAAAGTCCATGCTGCCATGGCTCACAGGGGAAGTTATAGAATAGAATAAGGACTTTACTATTAGTAGCATCTGTGCTTTCCTACTATGACACATCAAAATGTCTGTGAGGGAAAAAGAAGGCTGTCCTCATCTCCTGTCCTATAAACTCCTACTTTGAGTATAATTGGACCAAGATGGCTAAAGCAACAGAATCGGTGTGATGGCTGCTACTGTATTTTATATTACAGGTTTCATTTTTTAAACAGCAGTACATTATGTTTTGAGTTCAAGGTCACGTGTCATAAATAGATAAATGGTTGCAGAGCTGTTCTACGATAGACAGATAGTAGATCAGTGTTCAATTAAAAATATTCGACATCAAAAATGTGTCCCATATCTATTAGCCGGTTACTAAACAGGATCACCACCTCAGCTTAATTCTTGCTCCACGGAGCATTAGTTAAGCATTTTTTATCCTTTTTCCATCCCGTGCTTCTGCTCCCACTACATTTACCTTAATAAAAAACATCAATGAATAAGAGTCTCTTCAGTTTTGTGACAAATCAGTTTAGCAGCACCCAAGGAATCAGAACTAAATAAGTGTCTGGGAGGGAAATGTTTCCAGAGCTTGAAATATCTTACCGTGAATGGCACATTGTTGACGCTCCCGACAGAGAAACAATTGTCCCCTGGGTTGACAGCCCCTGTGAGGACCTGATGGAGATTCATGACTTTTGTTGACAGTCTCCTTGTGCTCCTTCCTTTCTCACACCCTCCCACTCCGGGTAAAATCCATGGGAAACCATTGGAAGGATGTGTTCATCTTTGTCTTTTGTCCTTAATTTCACTTAAGTGACTCTACAGATATGCTGTTAGGAAGAGATAAAAATAGAGAGATTTGATGATGAATGATTTGGTAAACACCAACCCTGAAACCGTATTGACTTCCAATTGATATAACACTCAGCTCTTGTAACGTTAACAAGGATTAAATACTGTGGGTGATCGCTGAAGGGTTTCTGTTGTAATACTTGGAACTTAAAACGTTTCTCGAACTGTAAGAAATGAATTTGTGGAATTGTTGATTCATACAATTTTAAACCTAACTCAAGTTGTCCTGTAGATATGTAGACTTTGTAAAATGATGTAATATGTGTATATACTGACGAGGCAGGTAGAGGTACATTTTCTTTCATTCAGCAAAAAATACGACAAACCAGCTTGAAGCGAATTTAAGACTTTACTAGTAGAGGGGCTTTTAAAAGATAAGATATATCTTTTAGCTGAGGCCGGCACATTATTTTTGTGTTATATAGTATTGGCTGGATCATGATCGTTTTTTCGCAAAGAGATTTACATATAAAATAAAGATTATTAATCCAGTTCTGCTCATTTTTCTGTGTGACCCTATATACTAAATATTTAGTACTTAGTACTTAATATATCGACTGAGATCTAAAACATTTTTGACCACAGCTCCCAGCCCTCGACTCTCCTCTCAGAGCCGGATCCACAGGGGGGCAGGGCAGATGTCAGTGGACGTGTCACCAGGATGCAGACCTACAACATCCTACAACGGACACATCCTACTGCAGCCCTGTGCACGAGACCTTCCCTGCAGATACATGGAGGGTCAAGTCAGGGTCACATGTCTGCAGGCGTTCTCCCTCTCCTCGTGTGCCTCTGTCTGCGCACAGTCTTATTTCCTGTTGATGTTTGAGCCTTAAGCAATAGTGTTTTATGACACTGTGGTTTTGACGTTACAACACCAGTGAGACACGAGCCTTCGCATATCAAAGTTAGCAACTTTACCACCAAAGGGCAGCAGCGGCAGTGTCACAAGCCATTTTATAACCGGGGCAAATGATCGTCATCTCTCCTGGGCTGTGGCGACTCAGTGGAAAAACAGTTTATAAACACCCGCTTCCCACACCAGCTACCTGTATCCCAAGTCACCGCATCACGACGCTAACTTTAGCCGTCAAGTTTAGCTAGTCTCCGGCAGTCCACAACAGCAAACCCCTCCATTAAAACCCCCCAGGAGTCCCAGAGGCTAGCTAGCTACTCACCGTGTGCTGCCGCGGTGTTACACGTCCCCGGGGGATGCACTGTCAACACTCGCCCCCCTGTCAGCTTCTCCTTTCTGGGAAGAACGCCGAACGTTACGGTTTCGGTCACCTCGGCTAGCCCCGCGTTAGCATGTGCTAGCTGGTGGAGCGGTGTTTTAGCGAGGGTCCTGAGCTACCGGAGCTAGCTGCGGCTCACTCGTCGCACATCGCTCGGTGCCCGGTGGCCTCTGCCCGTCAATGCGAGTGATTCGCCGAGTTGTCAAGGCGCCTCGGAGCCGGAAGGAGCCAACCTCTGCCCAAGGTTAGCAAGAGAGATGCCTCCAGAGAGGAAGCTTTTGCTTATGTTGGAGATGTGTCATGATAATCGCTGTTTCCGTGCGGTGCATTGTGGTCCTTGTAGTTTGGGGTCGTGGAGTTTAAAACTCATCTGCACTTGTTGTGTTATTAAAAACGTCACTTTACCCTCAGGATTATAATTACAGACTGATTTAAAATATTTGGTAAATATTCTAAGGGATATTTAATAATTTTGTTGGTGAACGTTTTAAATGTATTTAATTGATGCTGTAGAAGTGAATGAGTTTCACTTCAAGGTTCTGAGCATGCGATGATGTCGTAAAACCCACCAATAAAGAATTTGTGTCTTTATTCTGCCTGTTGATTCTTATGTATTTGTGTGTATATAATACATCAATCCGTATATAGAAATATTATCATCTATGGTCATAAAATCGACTATAATAAAAACATATGCAGCCGTATAGATTGTGGGGGATTTTGTGTAGATTAAAATGATGAAATAAACTCAACAATACAAACAAATAAAATAAAAAGAGCACCACAATGCTGCAGAGCAGGGACTTCAACCACTTGAGGTCAGCAAAAACATGTTCTGCTACATATTCAATAAAATCACAACAAACATCTGGTCCCTGCTGGTTTATAGACTTCCAAACAGATCTGGTTTTATTTATATCTTCCTCTATCACTGAACATTTGAACTGGAAAGAGTTTCGTTGTTCTTCTCACAGCTTTTGAAGTTAACACTTCATAATGACATCATGGTATTTACTACGGGATGACTGTCACATGACTGAGCACGTGTCTCCATGTCTCTCTTTTGTTTATATAAGGCCAATACCTATTGGTCATACAAGCGCACAAAAGCTGCACATTTCAAATTAGCTGGTAATGTTGCATTATATTCCACAACCTTTGGTTATTGGATGTCAATTTATCTAAATGTCTCTTTATTTCCTCTTCTTGTCTGAGAGGGTGGTAGAGTCGTTTCAAATCCTCGCATTAAGCTTAAGTGACCATAAGGTGTCACTGTTCCTCAAGATACTGGGTTCCACTTTACCTTGACCAGTCTAAATGTTTGTCCCCCTAAAACCTGAAATGTCCTGGAATATTATTAGAAAATGTGGCTTTTCGCGGATTAAGTCTTTGGTTAACTGACATCTTTCCTGCAGCAATCAAAGACAAATATATGCACTCAATTGCTGCAGATGCTTCAACTTTTGTCGATGACGTAAAATCTGTCTTTACTAAGACAGTGTTGGAAGAAACTGTGTTACTGCACCCTGTGATGAATAATAATAGGACAATACTGCAGGGAGTAGTCCTGTATATTATTATCAGAATGGTGAGAAAATGTCAAGTAGCAAAGGCAGACAACCTGGCTGCTCAAGGGTTTATCTTAAGATAATAAAACATGAGTAGAACAGAACCAGCTGGTGTTTTCACTTGATAAACAACCGGAGCAGGCTCCAGACTTAAACATCTTGAACTTTAGGATAAACTGGAGAGAAGGTGACAACAAAGCAACTTGTGGAGATAACACTTAAGGCTGAGGGAGAACTCTCTGAACAATAGTTTGTTTTATAGCTGGTTTACACTAAGTTTAGTCAAACAAGAATATTCTATAAAATCTCATAATGACTATTTGTTCAATGAGATATCGAATTATTAATTATTTAAAATGACAGCTAGCAAAGTGCAGGTGTTCTACCAGCAGGGTGTATTTTAGAATATAGGAAGAGATCCATTTAAAGGTCTTCTGCACAATCTAAGTTACCAACTATCAGTAGATGTTAGCAGGTGTTAGCAACCACAAGCAGATGTAAAGGTACATAACTTCAGTTGTGCACCTTAGCGTCATCTCGTGTTTTTGCCTTGTAATCAACGATAAAGGCTGAACTTGAGGGTACGCTGAGGCTTAAGGTAAATCTGACTGGCTACTGGCTTGTATGGCACCACTATGAAAGCCATGTGGAGCACTCAATAGATCAGTCATCATTACCCCAATGCCTTTTTAAACTTAACGCTGTCCCATTTTATAAAATAGGACAAAATGGAGAATATTACTTGTATTTTCTACCTCACTAATTAATGCCTAACGCCAATGTTAATGGATGTTAGGGACGTATCTTCTGTTGTGTACCTGCACAGTCTACATGATGTGAACCCGACTTCTCTATTTCTACTTGCACCGTGTTTCCAAACATTTTTGCTCCAGCTCCACTGTAATTGAAAGGGGATGTGAATGAGGACAGGGATTTGGAGGCTTCCAACAAAAACTCGTTGAGATAAATGGGAGCGACACTCTCAATGAATAATGAAAATGGCTGACATGTTAGTGACATCAGGGAAGGCTGGCGACATTTATCGTACTGGCAGTCGGATGGCGTCGACGATGAAACAGTTGACTTCCCAGTCAGGAAGTAGGTCACGGCATTATTAAGATGTAGCTTCATAATTCAACTGTGCTAAATATTGCATTGGGTTTCAGTTTTGACACAAACAACACAGACGTGACCTCTGTATCTCTGCCGGATATATGTGCACTATAGATGTAATAGTCTTGTGCACACACCTGCACACACAGCATCCACCCTGGTGTAGCAGTGCCTCCCTGTCTTGTTTCCCTATCTCAGCTTTCTGTTGGTTGTTTTGACTTTGAGCAACATTCACAAGGAAAATAAAAGAGATTTATAGAGGAAATTCAGTCCAGAGTGTATAGAAGATATGGCTGTTCAGGGTGATGTTGAATTCTCTGAGTTTGTGCAGCAGAGTCTTGTTCTTTGTCAGCCACACTTTTCTTTTAGTACAAGCCCCTAAAAAGAAGGAAAAAATGATGTGCGTTCCCCCTTTTTGAAACAGAAATTAACTAGGAGATTATGAATCATCTGGAATATGATGACTATGGAATAGATTATGCACAATATATTTAATTTCTATTTATATAGTTTTATTTTACAACTGCAACCTTCTTGCCTCATCAATTGATCATGAGAAAAAAGATTTAATTCAATTTATTATTCATGTGATAAGTATGACTATTGTTTTAATTTTCTCATACTTTTGTGTGTGTGTGTGTGAGTGTGTGCGTGTGTGTGTTTGTTTGTGTGTGTGTGTGTGTGTGTGTGTGTGTGTGTGTGTGTGTGTGTGTTGAATTTCTTCTCGTTTCTCTGCTGCTATGATAAAATGTCCCCATGTGGAATTGTTGAAGCTGATCTTCTTTATGTCTTTGATAAGAAGAAAACAGGAAAATATAATAAAAGATTAAGTTTTTAATTTAGCTAGTAAATGATAAATTTGTAATTTGGAGAAGTAAAGAGTATATTGTAAAGTCTAAAGTATTATAAAGGATAAAAATGGAAAGAACATATTTTAAATTATGTGTATGAGACACAAGAGGGCAGTATTGAAACATTAAAAAAAAAATCCTCCGGAGGCAACTCTGCTCTGAACCAAGTCCCAGCAGTTTAACCTCGCCCTCACACTTGGCTGCTGTGAACTCCTACGAGAATTAGTCACCACATTGTAAATGCAAAAATATGGTAAAAACAGTCAGAAACCACAGGTCGGCTCA
This sequence comes from Platichthys flesus, assembly GCF_949316205.1. Classification (NCBI taxonomy): domain Eukaryota; kingdom Metazoa; phylum Chordata; class Actinopteri; order Pleuronectiformes; family Pleuronectidae; genus Platichthys; species Platichthys flesus. Next base: position 7,909,820 of record NC_084947.1, read on the forward strand.
GTTTTAACGTTAACATCAAATGTATTTTCAAATTGCACCAACATAAATCTTGATCATCAGGTTTGGACCTCGCTCCAAATAAACCTGAGCTGAGCCCCCGGCTGCTCTGGAAGGTTGAATCAGACCTTCCTAATGCATAATCCATGAGTTTTTATTTTCCCCTTGAAATGTGAGTTGTCCCTTTGATGTGCTCTGTGGTATTATTATAACCGTGGTTTGACGAGTAATAATGTTGATGTCTTGTGTGAGCTGTAATTACCGGATCTGGAGGTAGGAGGGCAATGCCAACATGGGCTCGGAGCTCAAGTGTGGCCGTGCTTTGATGTTTCACGGGTGGGGGGGTCGAGGGAAGCACCGGCTAAGTGAGGCTGCTTTTCCAGCGAGTCCCTGAACTTTGTCTGACAGACAGGGACATTAGTACCAAACCATAATGGAGTATAATGGCAAATATAACAACTCTTCTTTTGTAGAGACTAACCATTTAGCATTTGGCCCTAGTAATCACAAAATGATAAATAGTCTTGTCGCAAAGTAATTATGTGTCGCTTTGAAACTCTCATCAACTGATTTCATTTTGGTGACTGTATGTAAAACTGCACTGAGATTGATAATAGTCTTTGTTTGCACCCGGTAAATCAGACCAGCTGCACTGGGCTGCATGATAATATTGTTTTTGTTGGTGCCCTCTCTGCCAGACTCTCTGTGTTTGCAATTCACCGGCTCTTTCTCCTCCGTGCAATGATTTCAACACTGACCTTCGTTTGTGTGAAACGCAGTGACCTGAGTGAAAGTGTCCTTGGCTGTGAACGTTGTTGAGTCAACTGGAGGTTTGCGCGTGCGTGTGTCGTGTGTGTGTGTGTGTGTGTGTGTGATTGTGTTTGTGTGTGTGTGGTCCAGCTTTGACTCATGTTGTGGGGACCTAAATCTGCCGCTACAGTTACATTATTGGAACTTCTTTTCTTTATGGGGAAAGAAAAGTCTCCATAATGTAAATCCTCTAATTTTGTTTAAGTTTAGCATTAAGTTTAAGTGTAAGTTTAGGATAAGTTTAGGTAAGGCTAAGGCAAGTAGCCAATATTATTAGGGTTAGAGTTAGTCTGCAGGAAATCCATGGAAGTAATATGATGTCATCTGAAGTCATAGAAACTGGTGTGCGTCTGTGTGTGTGTACTTTGTGTACTTTTTGTCTTTATGATGACCATTTTGAGCAAAGACCTTATGTAGTGAGGTCCTCACTTTCTCAATATTCTGTTAAAGGGTCATAACTTGCTTTTAGGATTAGGTTTAGGTAAGTGTTGAGCATTTAGTTGTGATGGTTAAAGTTAGGGTAAGGGGCTCGGGTGAGGATTATGCCAATGAGTGTCCCTGGTAAGATAGAAGTACAAGGTTGCGTATGTGTGTGTGAGTTTGTTTTGGGCTGTCAGCATGTGTTAAGGCCTGCGTACATCAGCGCATGTATCCATCTGCGCTCGTGTGTGCGTCACTGCACGATGAGTCTGGTGTGTGTACGTCTCTGGAGCACAGCTTGTCCTGCAGAGGTGGCTGTGAAACGACGGGTACACACATTTACCAGCGGAGGAAGACGGGGTGAGCGGGCAGGCGGCAGGATATCCCATCACATTAGGACTTCTGCTGCGCCCACTTCCTGAAGCTCTTCCCAGCAGCCGGATCCAGGAAAAGGTCAGGAGGGGTCAAGCAGGCTCCTCCCTCCGTCATTATCCTCCCATCACCTGCCGTCCTCTCCCTGCTGACAACAGAACTTTCTTTTCTCTCTCTCTCTCTTTACCACTCACTCTTGACACCAGCTTCAGCTCTTTATGACCCTCACTCCCTTCTCTTTTCCTCCTTGTCTGACTCTGCCTTTATGATTTTCACTTTTTTCCCCTCTCCCCATCTGTTGCCCAGTTCTCTTTCCTTTCATGGCCTTTTATTTGTCTCCTTTTCTTTTTTCTTTGCTCTTTTCATAGGCCTGCATCACTTTCAATTTCCCCCTGTCATTTTCTCTCCCAGATACAGAGAGCTCAGGGGTCCCTCTTTTTGAGACCTTTTGTTGAGTCTGCAGCTGATCCCCAGATTGCAACTGAGTTAAACCCAGGCTGCTTGCACAGACAGACAGGAGATTGAACCAGATTCTTCCAGAGGAGGATCTCTGGTGAGCTTTTTATCGAAAAAGGGAGGAAGACTGGTTGTGTACTGTGAGCCAGAGAGCTCAGTCTAATGTGTGTCAAAAAATAAAGCTGAAATCTGGGCCAAGTGGTAATGCAATATAGATGTTATATCGTTATGAATATTTCACGATACACAACAATGTACTCTAGTAGAATAATGGGCACGTATGGGTATTGAGTTAACTGAGCAACAGAGGTGATAATTTGATGTCTTTATTTTCCCTGTCATGACAGTTTTAAGTCAAACCTGTCAACCATCTTGTGAAAACACGATGGCTGCCTCCAAACGGAGCAAACTTCATTCATTTAATTCACTTTTAAAGGGAGTTTTAATATTTCATCTCAATGGTTCAATATTTTAGCGAAAGCTCCATCTGTAAGTATAAAACTCAGAACTGCAAATTACTGATTTGTATCTCACATAACAGTTTTGAAATTCAATAATGCCCTTGGAGTCTTTATACTGTAGATCTTCCCTTGTTTTTAGCAGCAAGATGCACAGTTGTTCTCACACACACACATACACACACACACACACACACACACACGCACACACATTTGAGCTGCACTTCCCTCGGTGTGTTTTTACTTTCTTTGAGCTCAGGTCTCTCTTTCAACAGATGCTATGGCATCGTTCTTTGTCTGGCTGCCTCCTCCTGTCTGTGGAAATGTGGAGTGAACTTTACTAATGAGGAGACAAGAATATTTTTACATGATTTAAAATGAGATCACAGAGCAGGCGTCCGAGAACACATCTCTCAAACCACGCACGTCTGATAACAAATCAGATACAGGGTAGAGAAACTGCAATTGAAAAGCACTTAGCAGGAGAATCTTCTCGACTCCAGTCGCATAAAACATGACGTCCACATACATACATCCGTCCATTCATCCATCCGTCCGGCCATCCTACCATCCATCCGTCCATTTATCCATCCGTCCGGCCATCCTACCATCCATCCATCAATCCATCCATCCATCCGTCCATTCGTCTATTCGTCCATTCGTCCATTCGTCCATTCATCCATCCATCAATCCATCCATCCATCCGTCCATTCGTCTATTCGTCCATTCGTCCATTCGTCCATTCATCCATCCGTCCGGCCATCCTACCATCCATCCGTCCATTTATCCATCGTCCGGCCATCCTACCATCCATCCGTCCATTTATCCATCCGTCCGGCCATCCTACCATCCATCCAACCATCCATCCAACCATCCATTCGTCCATTCGTCCATTCGTCCATCCATCAATCCAGCCGTCCATTCGTCCATCCATCAATCCAGCCGTCCATTCATCCATCCATCAATCCAGCCGTCCATCTGTCCATTTGTCCATTTGTCCATTCGTCCATTCGTCCATTCGTCCATCCGTCCATTTATCCATCCGTCCAGCCATCCTACAATCCATCCGTCCATTTATCCATCCGTCCGGCCATCCTACCATCCATCCAACCATCCATCCAACCATCCATTCGTCCATTCGTCCATTCGTCCATCCATCAATCCAGCCGTCCATTCATCCATCCATCAATCCAGCCGTCCATCTGTCCATTTGTCCATTAGTCCATTCGTCCATTCGTCCATTCGTCCATTCGTCCATTCGTCCATCCATCCTTCCGGCCATCCTGCATCTGTCCATTCATTCATCCATACATCCATACATCCATTCATTCATCCATCCATCCCTCCCTCCAGCCATCCATCCAGCAGGTAGACTGCTTGTCTTATCATACCATCCATCCATCCATCAGCTAAACTACTTATCTTATTGTCCTATCCATCCATCGATCTGATATGCTGCTTATTTTATCATCCATCCATCATCTATCCATCCATCCACCCATCCACCTGTACTGCTGATCTTATGACGGTTGCAGGGGGCTGGAGCTAATCCCTGCTGACATAGGATGAGAGGCACAGTTCTGATCCACCAGTCAGGACCAGTTTATATCATTGTCGCTTAAATGATCCATAGTTTCAGTGCCTATTGTATTATTAAACACAACTCGCTCTTCTGACCTCAAATTGTGAATCATATCACGTTTAAACCACTAAACTCTGCATATTCCACAACATCAAATTATTCTTAAGTAGTAAAATGTGCAGTGCGGTATTTAATAGATATGGCAGATTGGTGAGTTATGGCTGTTGGGTGTACCTGTAATGCTTCTGGTTGGGTCATTATCCTCCATGATATCTGGTTATCATCCCTATCTGATTTATGCTGCCGCCGTCAACCCTCAACCACGGTGACCTACATTCACTTTCATCTCAGCCATCAATCATTCAGCAGTTCAAAGCCAAGGTTTGGCTGTGGAGCAACGCAGAGGGCTTGATCATAATGACATTAATTCTCCAATGCGGAAAAGTGCCCACTATTATGCATCTAAATGTGTTTTCACTGTGGGGATAAAACAGAATACCAACTACAAGACATCAAGAGACAATGAGCGGGTAACCGATTGTTTTGACACTCGTCTTCGCTGAGTGGAGGAATCCAGCTGTTATCAAGGCCAGCAGTAAATCCAGAAGCTCTTACGTTCATGGTCACAGTCGGACTTCAACCATTTCCCCCTGCTACTGTTCCATGGACCCAAACAGCCCAACCCCAACCAGCGTCTAAAATAACACAATTAAAAAGACACTACTAAGAGTGACAGTGACAGCAATGATACCAGAATATTTTGCTGAGCACACATATGAACAACACATATCTACAGAAACAGCAACGCAAAGACAGACACATGGGCAGACATAGAGTTGGAGTGAGAAGGTAAGATAGAGAAATTGCCTCCCCTGAAAAATGGATGAGCACTATGGGTGTGTGTAAGCGGAGGCTGGATGACTTATTCAGCAGGGACTGTGTGTACATGTCATTAAATCAGCTGCTATATCCACATCCAGCCGCCCTGGTGAGGTGAAGGCTGGAGCTCAGAGAGAACTGAGACGTCGGGGTCTAATCTGCATCTGGATTTGGAACTGGATCAACGGGGCAGGGTGAAGTCGGTAGTAATAATATTGCATTGTAACAGGAACATCTGCTTTCACTTTGTATGCCACTGTAGTGACACTATGCTTTACAGAGTCATAAATCAATTCCACTCGACACCGGATATTAGTTGGTAGGTGCAACAGAGGGCACTGTACCTCCGCAGTGTGTAAACAAACATCTCCCGTGCTCATGCAGACAGAACGAGGGGACAAAGGTCAGTCTTCCTGCAAAAATAATGTCAAAGTAAATAACCTAAATCTATAAATCAAATTGTTGTATTAACATACATTAACTCAACATAATATATACAATAATGTACAATACAATATTTATAATATACATTAGCTGACAGGGCCTTTGTTCTCAGGGTCCCAATCCTCTGGAAGTTTTTAAATCATCTCTCAGAATGCAATTTTACTGAATGGCTTTAATGTGATTGTTTTTGTTTCCTGCTCTTTTCTTATTTTTCTTTTTTAATCCTTTTCTTCTGATATTACTTTTTTTTATAGATTATTTGATTTTAGAATTTTTATGGTACCATTTTGAAAATAGATAAAGAGTCTTTTTGTCCCTTCATTTTTCCAACAAGTCAAACCAGCGCCAGTTGTTTAACAGGTATCTCCTGCAGTTGCACCTCAGCTGACACACAGAGCACTGACAGTGGGATAAGATCATTGTATGTGGGCAGAGAATGGATTTCTGATGAAACTGAACTCAGGTTTGTCTGGAGTGAAGCATTGTGCTTCCTCTGACTCAGGGCTGTGACAGGGCTGTGGTTTTGTCTTGAGAACAGAGCTTGTGCTAAGAAACTCGTGCCTTCCCCGTGAAAAAAAAGCCATTTAACACACAAGTTATCACCATACAAAGCAATAACACACATCCCCGTGGCATGCAATTTTAAATTATGTATGACATTATAACATTAGTGTCATGGAAAATGTCTAAATATCCATACATGACATTTTCCACATACTGTGTTTCAATAAAGAGAAAGAGAAAAGGAATTTCTGGGGAAAAAAGGGTAAATTCCGAATATTTTATAGTAGATAAATGAAAATGAATGCTGGGATATTGCTGTTTGGTTACGTTACGACCCCTCGGTAGTATTCCCTCTCCACCTTACAGCTTCATTTCCCACTGACGTCAACAACCGCTCTCTTTCCCTCCTTCAGACCTCATCAGCGGCATGGTGTCCATTTGTGAGGTAGACGAAGGCTGGGGGGAGCCAGCGAAACCCTGCATACACCTACACACTTATACACACACGCTCACACATACACACACACTTACACAAACACACACAACCCATGTCCCTTCTGAGATTATAAAGACTATGCTCTCTAACTGTCACTCCTAGTTACAGACCTATCATGCAGAAATGATGACTTATTCATGGCTTTCATGCAAACCTGGATGCACAGAGGAAACTGAAGCTGGCTGGGGCGAGGCCCAATAGGCTGTGCATGTCAGTGTGTGTGTGTGTGTGTGGGTGTGTGTGTGTGTGTGTCTGTGTGTGCGTGTGTGTGTGTGTGTCTGTGTGTGTGATTGTGTGAGTGCACAGTCTGCCTTATAGTACTTTTGCTCACTCCACCTAACTCAGCCACGCTTTACATCATTTTGCAATTACACGACACACAAACACACGCACACGCACACACGCACACTTCTTCAGGGAATACAGTATGCTGACGTAGATGCCTCAGGTTTACACATGTATTCACTTTCAGTTTCTAAGGCTTTTAATTATTTTTGAAAAAGTGAAGTACATATCGATGAAAGGACTGAAAAGACAGTTTTGAGTTTTTCAGTATGTGTGCTAACAACTCATAACAAAGTCTAATCACGGCTCACTGATAGAGGAGAGATACAAATGCAACTCTTGAATAAATGTATTTGACTAAACGCAATTTTCTATTAGAATGTATTAATCTAAATTACTTTATTTGACTGAAATGGATTTATGTGACTTAATAAAAACTGTGGCCAATATGCAACAATACAGCACCATACCGGCAAGTTATTGATCGTTAATTGATTGATTATTCAGGTAGGCACACACCAAAGGCTGCCTACCTATTGCCTAATCTCGTCTATATTCCGTGTTAAGTGGCTGGCGACTCTGCTTTGACATTAAGTGCTGATGGAGTTTTTTTAAGTACTGCACTTCAACTTCAATTTTCTCAGAGAGCAATTAAAACAGTGTGAAAGTGTGATTCATCAGCTGCACTGTGCTGAAAATGTTCTTCCTGTGACACTTAGTAAATGACAATAAACTTGTGTTGCTGTTAAAACACCTTTTAGTTCATATTGTATAACGTTGTGAGTTCATCTTACATTTGAGCTCAGTTTTAACATTGTTTGATGAACCTCCGGAAGCCTCTGGGGTTGTGGAGTGAGAAACGTACAGTGACAGCAGCTAAATTATTCACCTATATCAAGGCTAAGTGCCTAAAACACAGCCTGGACACCTTTGTATACTGGTGAGCAAAATGTCTGATGGTGAAACACAGTGTTGCACTTTTTATCTGTATGCTCCGTGCTCTTTCTAGGATCATCTATCTCAAAGTATACCTTTTATTTACATAACATTATATATTTATATTGATATTACTTGTTCTACAGTGACTTGCAATGATTAGGAGGCTTTAGATACATTTCACAAACAGTACCTATTGAAATTCAATTAAATGTTATTCATATGGCGCCACATCACAACTTTCATTATCTCGAGGAACTTTTCATAGAGAGATCGGGACCTTACAATAGAGAAACCCAACAGATCCCATGAGGGGGCACTTGACGACTGTAGAGAGAAAGAACCTGGACTCGGTTTTGGCGGCCATCTGTCTCGACAGGTTGGGTTTAGAAGATAGAAACGGGGGAGAGAGGAGAGGAGGGTGGAAAAAAAAGGGGAAAGAAGAGAGAGAGAGATATACGGGGAAGGAGAAGAAAAATTCCTAAAAAATATTTGAGATATTCATCTTAACTATTTCTAAAATATTTGTCTGTATTCTGCGTTTTCCTCACATCTTGTCATGGATCTAGAGCTGTGTTGTGTATATATATTGTCAAAACAATACTGCATACAAAGTATAAATGTCATTTGATTCATAACCGTTGTGAAAGATGCAAACTGACATGTGTTCCACTTCCTCTTCCTTCACCACTATCCAGTGGTTTAAAGTAATCAAACTGCTTCTTTCTGTCATTCACATCCACAGTAAACAGTCTTTTCTATGCTAAAATAATCTGAGCACATATTGAACCTTTGGGTGACTTTTACATGGCTGTACCAGAGGCCTACTAAATTAAACATCGAGCAAAGTACCACTAGTTCTGCAGTAACTGAGCATGTGTGTCCCTGTTCTGCTGCTGGGAATGCTTCAGACTCGTAATCCAGCGCTCTGAGCCTGAACATTCTTTTTCCAGAGAACCCACAGCATCACTTTGAAGCCTGTAGCTGTGTGGCAGTGTCAGACCTGATCCTTGTAATCGCTGCTTCTCTGTCTCGTCTCACCATGATCCATGAGTGGATATCAGTTGTGACACGAGCGAAAAACGCAGAGCGCAGACGATGAACACAGATGCAGATGTTGTGCTCCCGGTGGTCACACATGGTTTAGCAATCAGCAGGATGTTACCAAGAAGTTTTGGATGTTACTTGTTTACTCTTTTCCACTTTAGTTCCTTTGGGAATAAAAAAAAACAAACAGCTGCAGTGCCCATTAAATCTCCAAGAGGGGAAGCAGCCGACAGACCCACTGGCGTGCAACACCACAATGGCTGTAAACAGGCCCTGCTCCGTCCTCAGGTGCCTGTGTGCTCCACAGGTGAGCAGCCTCCATTAGGACTCCAGCAGCAGCAGCAGCAGTTTGAACAAGTGATGCTTATCCAGGGGTCCAGCATAAAAACACACAGCTCAGCAGGAACAGAATCTCTCTCACCTTCATTACATTGTGATACGAAAGCAAAACAACACTCCAGCAGGTTGAGAGGCCAGAACAGTCCCACAGATACACAACACACCGTCTATGGGGGTTTGGGGATTTCTTAACAAGCTCGTTACGAGTTTTTAATTCTTTGGGAACTGGTGTTTTTTGTCAATGTGTCTCAATAATGTGTGGCTATTCATGATGTGAACTGCATGTGTAGGAAATAAAAGTATATTTTACTCAAATTCAAGTAAAATTTGGAGTTGTTTTTATTCCAGGATTTCCTGTATACGCTTTTCCAATTTAAATGCTGCACTTTCAGGGGGATAATGTGTACTTTTACCTCATAAAATGAATTTCACTGCTATAGTTTCTAGAAACTTTGCAGATTTAACATGCAAAACACACAGGATACTCATATAATATGCTGCTTTGTTAATCCTTAACCACACAGACCATGGGATTGTTAAAGTTGGCTTCATTAAGTGAGCTACAACATTTGTATGCAGCTCACACAAGCAGCAACAATGATAAATTAGGAAAAAAATATGTAATTGTATGAAAATCACTACTGTGTATAAGTACTTTTGATGCTAAACAGATTCTACTTCCTAAATTGTACTTAAATACTCCTAGAACTAGTGTGCTGCTGTACGTTGATGTCACAGAGTATGTGGGTGGAAAAGTGGGTGCTTGCATACTATATATATATATGTGTATATAAATCAATGAGATACGGGTTTAAGCCTTTGAACACATTTCAACATGTGCACATGTGGTTCAGCATGATTTCCTATGACTCCCTTCTTTTTACATAACTATTCACATTTAGAACATTCACTCACATTCTGTATTTGAGTGTATTTTGAGGTCCTTGTTACTTGAGTGGCCTATTTCCATTTTATTGCACTGAATACATCCTCACAGGGGAAAATTACTTTTACTTCACTGTTTTTATTTGACAGCTACTTATTACTTTCTTCCATATGAAAAAAAAAAATATAAAAAATGATCCATTGTAAAAGATTTAACCTTAGTGGGTTGTGACCCCTTGTAAAGAAAGCAGTGCCTAGTAAGCAGTTCCATGAAAGACACAGTTACCCTCTTTTACTAAAAAGAAAACACATTATGTTTCATAGAATATTTCCTGTTTTCTTCTCACTGTCATCTATCATCACACAACCGCTGATATTTACCATGGGACCCTTTAGAGGGGGCCAGACCCCTGTGTTCAGAACCACTGCACCTAGACTGGAAGTGTGTGAGTGTATTTGAAGTAGATCCTGTAAATAGGTTGCCCCTCAACCTCCTGATAACCTCCTGTTACTCATTTAGCGTCAGTATTCTCAATGTTATAATATCATATATGATGATTTATGAATTCTAGCCTTGAAGGTCAAGGCGTCTCGAGTTGAGTTTGTTAAGCTGGGGATTGATTCGTGTTCCACTCTACAACAAATGAGGGAGTCAGGGGTCAGAGGTCAAGTCTGAGAGAGGACAGTAAAAAACACTTGCAGAAGGCTGCAGAGAGACGGCTCCGGCTGAGAAGGAGGATTAACTAACTGATTGTCATTAGAGACTCGGAAGAGTTGGTAATTGGCTATTGTCTGATCAGCCTGCGGTGGGCCAGACTCAGGAAAGAAACACCCAATGACGATGAAGAACACAGACAGAAGACCTTTTCATGTCAGAGCGCTTTAACACTTATCAACCGTGAGGCACCGGCCGCAGCTAGAATCTGATTGGCTTCTGAAGTGTCCCTGTCTTGTCAAATATCTACTAACAATAAATATGAAATATGAATATTTTCTAAGATTTGAGTAAACAATGTGCTTGAACAAGGTTCACTTTTTAAAATGGAGCGGTAGATAAAAACAGTAAATGATGAATGACTTCAATGTGCACCTTAATGAATCAGGAAATGGGAATTGATGTTGGACATATACAGTAATTGGCTCCTCTGTGTAAATTGCGGCTCCTTTTTCCAGCCACTTAACACAGAAAGTTCTAAATCCGCCATTGTTAGCAACAGTAACTCTACCACACATACACACACACACACACACACACACACACACACACACACACACTGTTAATGTGCCTGGAACAACTTTAGATAAGCGGGATAATGATATTTACAGAGTACAAAATCACTATTGTGTATCTTAACATTATTGAGCCTCCCACATTGCACCTCAAAGTGTGTGAAATACAAGTTTTATGTACATTTCTCCTGCAGCATTTGCATGGCGATTGATGTTGGAACATCAAGATGCTTTTCTCGTCTGATTTGTGTGTCCACAATGATTCACCTGCACACGTCAACTCACACTAAACTTACACTCTGCCACACTTCTGGCATAGAATTTTAATGAAGCCTAACAAGCCCGCTGTACATTACGCTGTAAGATGAGATGTACTGTGTGATATATGACTGCACTCAGAGGCAGTTGAGGAAGTGCATATACTCGCCAATGATGTGCCGGCATTTGCATATATGCCTCAACCACATTTTACCTCTTGTCACTTTGTAATAAGATATTTTTTAAAACAAGCAGGATACAAACTCATGATAAATCAAACAGCCGTCATTTCTCTGAGTTATTATGTTCTCTCTCTCTCTCTCTCTCTCTCGTGCCTGTGTGCACGGCTCTCTGTGACGCTTTCATTGCATTACGGTAAATGAGTTTTGTTTTTAAAGCAAATTAAATGATAACAGATGAGGAAAGGGCTGGCAGGCATGAGTGCATTACTTTGTTTCAAGCAACAGCGGTGTATGGTGTTTGGCATCGGGCCTGTAGAGGCAGCACTGTACTGAGATGTTACTGTAACAAGACAGCAATGGTGCCTGACAGGCCACGACTCAGGAGCACTCACACACACACTCTCTCACACACCCACACACACACACACACACACATGCACACACACACACACACACACACACACACACACACACACACACACACACACACACACACACACACACACACAAACACACACACACACACACACTTGTCTCTCTATAGTTGTTAGGACAATCATTGACATAATGAGCTATCTAAAACCCCTTATCATATCCTTAACCATCACAACCCTAACTCTAAACCTACAACCAAATCATAACTTCCCAACGTCCTCACAATGATGGTCTTGAACCATTGTCTCATAACTACAGAAACACAGAAACACAGAAACACACACACACACTGTTTTCACAGGTGGTGTGTTATAAGCCCAAAGCCTCACATATATTAATGTTCCTCTGGAGATTTTGTGCACATTCATACACTATCCATATGATGTCCACACAGGTGTTTATGCTTCCACAACACAATGTGTATTTGTGTCTGACAGCATGTGCAAAGAGTTAGGTTGGTGTTTTGTAGCCGGCCTGCAGTTTGCAATCTGACAAATTTGCCTTGACAGAGAAAGAGATTATATGTGGAGCATGTGCCTGACCTCAGATTGTTGCCTTCAATGTACCGTGAATTTTAAAAACAACTTTTTTCAACTTTATCTTCGGATGCGATCAGAGCCAAATAAAGTGAGGACCCATTTGCAAAAAACACAGTGACTATATAAAAGTGTTTTTGTGTTTAACGTGCGTACACGTGCGTGCCAGGGAGGACCACCAGGGAAGGAAGGGCGGTCCCAAGTTAGGAGGCAGGAGACAGGAGGCAGGAGGCAGGAGGCAGGACTGGCTTTGAACCTGATCATAGACTGTGCGCACAAAAGACGCACCAAGTGGAGGATAACGCGTCTTTATTGTGTCCTGCAAATCACCACTGACAGTTTTCCATGACACATAGCCAGCAGAACAGCGAAAAAACGCCACTTCATTTAATCTTCTTTTTTTCTCCAAATAACCTCTTCTTTCTTGTTTTCCTATTCTCTTTATTAAAAGCTATTAATATCGCACAGGCTTTCTCCTTCGCCAAAGCTCATTCTTATGAAATACCGCTGCGTAAAAATAGAAATACAGTTGGCCATAACTGGCACCCATTGACACAATAGCTCCCGTTCCACAGACGAAGCTCCTCCCTGTGTGTGTGTGTGTGTGTGTGTGTGTGTGTAGCGGGTGGGTGACAGCTGGGCTCGCTGCGCTCCGCTCCAGTCTGGTAAGGAGCTTCATCTCCAAATAGGATGACCGTCGGCTTTTGTGGAAGGTACTGCGCTCGTGCTCCGTAGCTAGTTCTGGGACACCCGGTTCGCTTCCGTCCGTTCAGCTCACACCTTGGGTTGCGGGAAAAAGCCAGAAGCGTCGGTGGGTTGTTATTTCTTCTCTAGTGTGGATTTCCGATGGATATTCCGATCTGAAGAGGTGTGATTTGAGCGCGGCATGTAACAGAAAGAGGCGCAGGAGAAAAGTAGCGCTCGTATTGTTGTTGTGAATCGTCTGAACTGCTTTCAAGAGCCGCGTCTCATGGATTACTAACGGACAGAGCATCTACTATACCGAGGTGGATCCATTCATGAGCTGAAAGGTAAGATTTCTTTGTTTATTTCAAAACTTCACGTGCGCTCGGAGCGTCTTTCTCCGGAGCCCCGGAGGCTCGTTTTCTGCCGGGCGACAAGTGCACGCACGCGGCACGGGATTACTCCATCCGCTCAGGGCGATTTCGCAGATATTTATACATATACAAAGCATTTTAAACTGAAATTAAGTTATAGAGAAAATCAGAAAGTGCCTGTTTTATTCAAATGGGAACTGCGATGCTTGCCCTACGAGACAAACACCTTCTGTCGATGTAAACAGAACCACATTTCCGTGCGTAATCCCTTTTATGCTGTTTACGCATAAGGATTAAAGAAGTGTCAGTCTAACAGGAGCTATGGCTGCTCACATTAGCACCGTCATTAGCAGGTACATGGACGGAGAATAAGAAATGTGCCTGTGGGAACTTGACCGACTGTTGTCCTCCCTCGAACGGTGCGTTTTTTCCCACCCCAGCCTCGCTCACCCTGAATGTGTTATTAAAAAAACTACTGACACAAAAACAAACAGTTTTAGATTTGAAATAAAACGAGAGAGTTTAAATGAGCCCATAATAACATATTCATGGCTGATTTGTGATGGAAAACGCACAAACACAGAAGTGCTCGCTCCATTATTGCAGTCCATGATGGGATTTTCATTTTGCCATTTATTTTCCCACGACTGGAAATTCAGAATTAGAAAAAAGCAATTTACATTTAGACTTGTGTTGCCGAGTGTGTTCACAATCTTTCTTTCAAGAAAAATGAGGCTAGAAACTTCATGTGCATTCATTAGTTAATTTCACATGCAGATTGTTATTGCTCTCTCTCTTTCTTCCTCTTTCTCTCGCTCTCTCTCTTTTAAACACACATGCATGCTCACACACTGGCCATAGGGGTGCGTTCAGGGATTTCAGGAGAAGCAGAGTGGTCAATCTGGTCCCAAAAAAAAGATCCAACAGAAATGTTTGTAATTCCGAGCAGGAGGCAAAATTGCGTCAGTCTCTGAAGTTGGATTTGGCCATTAAATCAAGGGCTGCTGCTTTAACGAGCCGGGATGAGGAGATAGAGGCCTCGCAAACCACATCCAGCCGCCGGACTGCCAACACCCAGTCAGTCATTCATTCAGTCCCTTCTCCTCTCCTCTCCTCTCTTCTCCTCTCCTCTCCTCTCCCAATACACCCCCCTCTCCCCTCGCTCCACCAGGCACTAGGGAAGGGGAAGGCTGGGAAAAGGGATTCAGCAACTCTTAATGTAGGATTTAGATTAGGAAGCGTGTGCAAGGCTGGTGATAGAGATGGATGAATCTAAAGAGTATTGAAATGCCCACAGCAAAATGTGCCTCCCGTCAGCTGATTTTCAGCAGCAGCAGCACATGGTGTTTTGGAAACATGATTTTATTATCAAGCTTAACAGAATTAAAGGAAGAAAGAAGACACACGTCACATTCCGGCTCTGAGACGAGAGGGTGCTGGGATTCATGGTTTCCCTGAAATCAATGGAAATGTTGCATGTTGCATGTTTTCATCTATGTTGGTTTTTTTTTGCTCACACTATACATGCTGTGCTGGAGATTAGACATGATGTTGAATGTGAAATAGCATAATGTTTTAGCTCAGCTCCTCCTACAACATTAGCCTTGAGGCATTCAAATGTCCTGGAGGCATTTTTTTGAGATGCTGCACAGGCTGAACCCCCCCCCCCCCCCATGCTGTTTCATAAAGGCTACAACACCAAAAAAACCAAGCGCTAATCCTGGCTTTTGAGAAAGAAAAAAAAAACACTTTATACATTGACATGTCATGATGCTGCTGCTGACATGAATTACAGCATGATTTACCTTTGTGACAGAAGCCTGCCGCTCCTCTCTTCCTGGGGAGGCAGAACAGAGCGACCAGAGTTGTTACTTGTATTTGGAGCAATGCTCTGCGGAGCGTTTGATCCAGCCGATCCCCCAACAATAGCGATGGGGATGGCATTGTGTGTGACTGATGTGATTTGTCACACTGTATGTGTGTGTGTGTGTGTCAGAGAGAGAGAGAGAGAGAGAGAGAGAGAGAGAGAGAGAGAGTTAGTATTTACCTTTTGCCGTACAAATGCAGATGCAGCCTGAGGATAGTCAGCTTGAATAATTGATAAATGGCTTTGTTCCGATTCAAATGAATTGCCCCTCTACTCCAAACAACGAGACAGGTCAGCTGCTGTTAACCACTGCTCCTCATTCAGCCAGTGTCAATACCCAGCATTCAATAGTGTTTGTATTTATGCATAATGCATATTTCATAAAAGCCATGTTTTATTGATGCACGTCCTTGGTGTGTGGGCTGGTGTTTTTTTGTTTTTTTAATTAGAGTGTGAGAAAGCATCAAACCCCTCTCACTCATCTGCATGTGATTTATTGATGCTTAACCCATTTTCCAGTTTTCACATCTTTACTAAATTGCCACTGCTCCAATTACACTGCCTTAACGCTAAATCTGCTCGAGCGGTGGAACATTAAAAACACATAATCGTGAGCTTGAGTGTGTGTTTGAGCACATTTTGTTTTCAGGGACACAGGTCAGCACAATCAGAGAAGCTTGCGCTGAAATGAAACTGTCCATCACAGACGTGAGCGTGTGCTAATTTTTCTGAAGTTGTGATTCATCTGCCGAAGGAGGTAAAAAGAAAATACAGGAGATGTTGTAAACTGCTAATAAATTACACAAACTTCTCCTCTGTGTAAACGCTTTTCCACTTTTCCTCTGCTGGTAAGATTTCCTTCACCCCCTGAAGTTGAACTCATTATTTGATAAACGCCTTAAATCTGATTTAAGAGAACACACTGAATAATATGCAGTTTGAGGGACGATGGCTGGAGACCCGTATCTCAATCTCATCTATTGCCTCTGTTGATATATATTTATTTTTCTGGAAAGGCATCGGTTTATTTGCTTCAAATTGGAACATATCGCCCACTCCTTATAGGCGATGATAAATGATGTTCACTGTACTGTAGGGATTTAATATATCTCACTGAGCAGTATGGTCAAGTGTGCTATATATTCACAGCATGGCTCATTGAAAATGTAATCTCTCGCTTGAGTGTGTTGGTCCATGATCTCGCTCTCGGTCTTACATACACACACACACACACACACACACACACACACATGCGTGGATCCATGATGCCAGTTTCCACGTTTCATTGTGTTGTTGGAGCTGGCTGCTGTCTCCCACTTAGCCTTAACCCTTCCAGCTCCCTAGAAATGACTCTCCATCGCATGCACAGAATTAACCGTCCATGTGTTAAACATTCTTCATACTCATTACATTAGCATAATTGATTGAGAGTGTTTTGTGTGCCAAGAACGCCAGAGGCATGGAGGACCAAGCGGAGGGCTTATTTCGGTCCGGGCGCCGCAAGTCAGCGGCAGAATTGGCTGAGGGTCTGTTGATGCTGTTGGTCCTTGGCAAAGCTTTGTTGTTACGAATTTAGTGAATCAGAAAGTGATAGCCAGTCCATCGAGGAGAAGGTTGTTGAGGAGCCAAACTTTGTCACATGCTCGCCAATTGAGAGCTCATCCAGAGAAACATTTTAAACCAGCTTATAACATCTGTCTAGTCCTCATGCAAATTTGTATTTTAAATACTTAGTGTATGCGACATTAACATGCAGTAATACCTTTGTCCAGGCTGACTGTGTCTGCCTGGTATTACTCAAATGGAGAGGGAATGTATTTGCAGGGATAATCCAAAAGCTGCAGGACTTTGTGTGATTGCCTGGGAGATGGATGAATGACTGGAAAAGTCTTGTTCTGCAGATCAGATGATGTAAATTGTGGAACAAAGCATACAAATATAATGTCCCAGTTCCCGTCCTGCTGTTTGGCTTTTACAGGTAAGAGCAGCCAGCTGTGAGTCATGGAGACCGCCACAGGCTGATAAGATTCATTAGGGCCACATCCGCTGCCGTGGTAATTTGTGTGGTTACTTGTTGTGTGTCATGTGGACGTTAAGCATCAGGAAAACTCCGCCACCTCTTTGTTTGCCCCTTCAGCGTTAACTCTGCCTCTAATACAGTGTTTATGTGTCTCTCTGAGGTGTGTGGTAAGAAAACCACTAATGGTGGTACATATGTGTGAGCGTGTGTTTGAGTTTGTGTGTATGATTTTTCGATAAGATGGGGTGGGGTTGGGGGGTCGGGGGGGGGGGGGGGGGGGGGGTCATGAGTGCGTACTCAGTGTGTGCTCTCCCTGTGACTGTGCGTGCAGGTTGCCTGCATGGTGTTGTTCAAGTGCATCTGTCCCTCCTCCCCAGGCCCCAGCGATTGGCACTGCATCTCTCATCTATTAATCATAGAGAGCGCTTTCTCTCCCATTCCGTTGCCATAGTTTCAGGACCTGAGACAGTGTTGGGGTGTCTGGCTGCTCAGAGAGAGAGAGAGAAAGGAAAGAGGTGTGACTCTGTAGGAAAGGAGGAAATGATACAGGCTAAACAGCGTGGCGAGGGGAAGGCAGAACAATTGAAACGGAGCAGAGGAGGAGAGAAGGGAAGTGGTTGAAAGAGCGATGGTGGGCTAACACACTGAGCTTGTCCTCCACATGGATGAGTGTGTGTCGAGAACCAAAATGGATTTTATATTTCGGTGGTGAACCCCGCTATCTCCCTCTGTGCATGCATCTTTTCACTTTCTCTTAAACAGCTCTCTGGTTCCTAAGGAGAGCAGAAGAGGATTTTCACAGGAGGCATCATCTTGTGAATAGTGTGGTCAAAGGGCCGGTGCATCTCCTGTGTGTTACAGTACATTGAACTGCTATTATTTCACCTTTCTTTACAATGGGAAAAAACTTCCAATGCGCTGAGACGGAAGATGGGCCAGGGCCTCCTGTTTCATGCTCAGTTGGATGTTTTGATGGTAAATCATGCTGAATTCATGTGTTATTCAATGCCCGACAGCTATGGAAATCGACTGTGGAAATGTCTGAGGCAAGGAATACCTTCTGCTATCAAGCCCTATCTCTCCATCTCCGTGTCTTTGCATTTATCTGTCTGTCTTTCACTCTTTTTCCTTTCCCTTTCCCACTTTCTTTCTCTCTAGCTCCCTCAACATTAAGATTCGCTCTCCTCTGTGCAGAAGGAACACTGAACATGCGCCGTTACTTCCAGAGAAGCAGTTATTGTTTTGGCTTTAGGCTTTGCAGCTCCCATATGACCTCATAATCTCATTTGGGCCTTTTAATGGCTAACCATGCACTAATGTGGTGGTTGTATTATCGCCTTGTCTCATCACATCATACCCTGCTGGTGAGCATTGCCAATGGGAGCTTTTGGAGAGTAGGCTACCGGCAGCCCTGTAATCATGGGATTTTCAGCACACACAACTACCTTTCACTCAAATGCATGAACACAATTACACAAAAAAAACTCTCTAATACACACACAAGAGACACATGTAAGTACACACTTGAGAGTAGGAGGAGGATAGAGAAAGCTTGTTCATTGTTACAGCACTGCACAAAGTGAGCGCCAATGGGCACAGAACCAAGAATACCTGATTGCAGACACCGTCATCCTCCATGTATGGACCTTCTGCAGGGGGAATCACCATTAAGGGACAGGCGGACAAAGGAAGCAGTGAGAGGGTGCGTTTGCTCTTTGTGCTGCGGTGCCACTAAGGTGCTTTTGGCCCTTTGAAGTGATGGGATTGCAGGTGACATCATAGCGGTGGCATTCTCAGGTGTAGCAGGTAAATTGATCCAGCTGGGGGAAGGGGTAAAGGTGTTTCAATGCTTCTTGAGTATCGGTGGAGGCAGGCATGCATGGCTCTGTGTGTGTGTGTGGACATACGTGTGTGTGTGTGTGTGCATCAGTCATCAAAGCAGAGGAAAGCCAGTGTGTAAGGTGATCTGTATGCTCACGGCAGAGCAGCAGTCCTACCCTCCCAGAGGCCGTAAGCCTCGCTGAATGTGGAACAAGCCTCTTCTTCCTCAAAAGCCCCGCTGCTGGTTTCCGAACGCGTGCCAAACTAGACAGATTTAGTTTATTATAAATGTTTCTGGGTTTCCCTCACAGCAACACTTCAGGATAAATGATCTGTCAGCGGTGATATGGTTTCACTCAACGTGACATCGCTTCCTAATCTCGGGATGCAAACATTTATTAGCCGGCCTGAAACCTTGCCGGCACGAGCTCGTCTCAAACAAGCATCGACGGATATCCTAGACAGCGGGTAATTTGTAACAACCGTCCCCGGCTCATCTGACACACTGATGATGATGATAGATTGCTGCAATTGGCCCTGGGTGATTATTAATTATTTCCAGGTGACTGGTAAATCCTTACAATGACCTGAAGTTATTCTGACGCATACACATGAAACGTAATAAGGAAAGATTTTTCAGCCAAAGAAAAAAGCAATTAAAAGAATTTAGATAAGATGATCAAGCTGAAACCAATTAATATCTGAAAACCCTCAAACAAGCAATATAATTTTAGAATATATTCACAATGGTTATTAGGGAGAATAGATAAATAGAGGCGAATGTGTTTCAGAGTTGGAACCAGTGCTGAGAAATCAGTCCTCTCCCGGTCACAGTGGCTGGCAGACTACAAGTGATTCCCCTGAGGGTCCTCTATTTCACAATCCAATCAGGCAGGACTCAGAACAATATTACCCCTGTGTGTGTGTGTACATTTATTATATAGCTAATGAACAAATTGCAGCCATGTGGCAAAGCCTGGTGGCATGGCTGGTGAAAATAGAAACACACACACACACATTTTCACAGACTCACACACCACACGCACAGCCACCGTCTTCCCCCTTTTCACCACAGTACACACAGATGCACACACACACGCCCTAACCACAAGGCCCCCAGTGTTCTTGGCCCGTCTGACCATCAGCTCATGCGGAGCGCTGGGCTGGGAGTACTTATCATCACTCTGCTGAGAGGAGGCCTCACAAAGGCCCACTCACATCACACACACACACACGCACACACACACACACACACACACACACACACACACACACACTGCTCAGGCTGCTGGATTGATTAAATGTACGGTGTGACAGCAAGCCTGAGCTGAGACAAGGAGGAAGAAGAAAGCGTGATGGGCAAATGGAGACTTGCAGGAGCAGGTAGACAGGAAGTAGATAAGTAACCCTTTCTCTAATGAAATACATTTTAATACATTTTACTTGCTTTGCCAGATACAGTACCTAAGTTATGTTTCCTCACAACGCAGGAAAGAGAAAATCAATATTTTCTTGTCCACAGAAACTAAAGGAAGGTGGTCAATGTGACTGTTGGACTTTGGTCTAATTAAATACTTGGTTGAGAGGTGGGATTTGTGAAGTACTCCAGCCAGCTTCTAGGTGGCGATCAAGACTCTTTGGCTTCACTTCTGGTCGTCATGATGTCATCTTGTTTATGGTCTGATGCCGCAAGTCGCTATTTAGATAAGAACACACTTTACGCCGAAACAACGTTGCCTGAACATAGCTATAAAAAAAATCTTGGTTATGAATAACAAGTTCAGTACCACTCTGATGTATGTATGATGAAATATGAAGTCACAGCTAGTAGCTAGATAGCTTAGCTCAGACTGCAAATAGCCTGGAGGAGGTGCTGCTAGGCTAATTTTGTAACTAGCTGTTTCCTCTGTTTCCTGTTTTAATGCTAAGCTAACCAGCTGCTATTGGTTGTTTCATACTTACTGTACAAACAAATAATTATATAAATTGTCTCCTCTACCTATATAGCCAAACATTTATATCTTTCCCTAAATGGCCATTCATTGAATTGGTCCCGAGCTGACGATATGCAGATAGATAGACAGTTTGTAGATATCAGTTTGTTTCTTACTATATATTCATGGATGCAAATTTGTAAAAAAATGAATCAAATCGTCAAGAAAAAAGGAAACAGATAGACTGTGATGGAGAAATCCAGAGTAAGCAGTAAGCACACAATCAGGTGGGGAAGGAACTCTCTGACTCAAAGTGGTAACTGGGATATTTAAGTGGACTGGGAGAGAGAGGAATCAAAGAGAGGCTGAGGAGGCAGGCAGCGTGGTTTCCAGGCACTAGCTGTAAAAAAGATATAAAAAAACTCAACACGACTTCTCGAAATTATTCCTCGAGAATAATAATTACAATTTCACCCTGCCCCCCCACTCAAACCCCTTTAATGTGGACAAAAGATGCTCCATATGTGGGCAGGTAATCACGCTCGCGGGGTTGATAGGCTGTAAGACAGACAAGCTGTGAGGCAGGAAAAGAGAAGTTGCACCTTGCATGGTAATGCACTCATTCACCGCCTGCTCTGATAATGTTCACAGCAGGCTCGGATTGATTCATTCATCACAGTCTACTGAGAGCCCTTTTCACGTCATTTGTTCCAAAGCCCCTTTGCTTTTTTTCTCAACCTGTTAATTTGATCTGTGTGCTTACTGGAGTATTCATGAATTCATGAATCTGAGATATTTGTGTATTCACGCGCTCCTGTATACATCGGTATATGTGGTGGATTCTGCAATGAGGCTTATTTTGGTCTTGCTGGAGTTTGGTTTGATTGGGCAGCTCAGGAGGTGAATACTGAAACACAGCATCTTTTGATCTACTCCCATCCTCATGAGACCATCTCATCTGTTTCACTGAACAACTCCTCTGTATTTGTTGTATACTATGGGATCTGTTTAATTTAATACAAAATAACCAACAAATCCTCTGTTTATAGATCCCGCTATTATAGAGCAATTGAACCTGTGCTTATTAAATTGAGTTTGCAGTCTGATCGATGTGGCTATGTGCCCAGCTCCTCGGCCGAAGGGCTCATGAGTTCAAACTGTTAGGACATCATAACAGAGAATGCTACTGGGTTTTAACCCGGGCGAGATTATTAAAACATGTGTTTTCCCCCAATATTAAACCCTGTTTGACTCAAGGCTTTAAGCTGCTGCTCTCACATGTTCGACAGGTAGGAAAAACAGAATATGGCAAATTAGTCTCCCTTCGTTTAGTTTCTCTCCTCTTCCCTGTCTTCCCTTCTCTTCCTCTGCGGGAACATGTGATGATTTCAGTAATGCTAGCTAGTCTAGTAATGCTAGCCTGGTAACCAGATAGGAACACAGAATGGCAGGTAAGACTATCTAGACCCTTGAGCTGCTTTAATCATTTACATGGTATAGCTTCTTATTGTCATGGTTATCAAGGAGGCAAGGTTTTCGTCTGCGTCTGTTTGTTCTTAAGCATGAGCACGCTAACAACTAATGGATGGATTAATACAAAACTTGAGGAAGGATGTGATATGAGTGTGTGAAGAACTCATTATTTTTTGTGTGGATCCGAATCAGGGCACAAATCCAGGCATGGTTTTTCACACTTTCTTTAACATTAAGACATTTTGGCCTCTATTACTAGTTTTTCACAGAATAATTAATTGGAACTTGATGAAAAACTATCAGGCTTATATAGGAGACTGATATCTATGAGTGTGTGCAATTTGGTGCAGTTTGATTCCAATTTATTTGTTTGTAAACTCTTTCATCTGGGGAATCAGCAGACCACAAGCGGTGGACCATCATTTTGTGAGTTCTCCTTCAGGTATTGGAGAGAGTGGTGTTGCTGTTGCCTGGGGCTCCGCTACCTGGCCTCTACTTTGGGTTCACGCCGCAAAGTTACAGTTTGTTACATCAGCGCACACTACAACAAAGAAATCAGAGGGCACGAAGAGGAGGTGGGCTGAGTCGTTCGGAGGTGTAGCTCTGACCTAGATTGTATTGTGGAGTTTTGGGGTGTTGGGTTGATCCTGTGGTGTCGGGCCTATTGTTGTGGTTGTCGACTTTGATGTTCATCCCTCCCCCTGTGCTGCGGTGGGCTTGCCCGCTCCTGTGAGGCGCAGTCATCCACGGCCAGCTGAATTCCCTCTAGCTGACTTGCTTGATTGTCGCACACTCTATCTAGTGCAAACAGGTTTTCATGCTGCCACCCGATAAGATGGGACATGGTGGTGTGTTCTCGTTGGCGCCACCGCAGCAGTCATTTGTTTCACACATTAACAGGTGAAGGACTTAGTGGGTTTGTCTATGTGTGTGTGTGTGTGTGTGTGTGTGTGTGTGTGTGTGTGAGAGAGTCAGGCTGTCTGTCTGTGTGACCCAGACTTTCAGTGAACTGTCACAGATAACACAGGCTACTCCAATAAAGACATGTCATTACAACACTGTGAAGAATGAGGATATGATCACTTATCTTTGTGTTGTTTGCACACAAGCGTGAACAAACAACCATAAATACATGAAGTCAATAGAGGAAGCTCATAAACCTGTGACAGCTGAGTAACTGAGGTTTGACGTATTTAAATAACTAGGTTTGAAAGATATCCGATCATAGAAATTAGCTACATAACTGGGCTTTTGCTTTTTTATTATCTTACATGCCTCTAGTGGCACATGCTGATCCTAACTTTGCACAAAGTTGTTCAGGCTTAGGAAGGAATAAGCAAAGCTGTTTTTAAACGAATCGCTATTATAGAACCATGGCATTCAAATTTCACAGAAGCTGTGGTGTCACCCACTCGCAGTTCACCAGTTCTTCATTAATTCTGCACCATGAGATATGCTGATGGGGGGGACCATTGTGCGGCGCTTCTATTCATTTCCATTTCTCGTCCGCGTCTCAGACTGTCTCCGTACGAAGCGGCGTACATGGCCTCCATTACCTTGGGAGGTCGTATTTCTTACCTCCGCCACTTGCATAATAAGGCGTGACTTTCTATTTGAGTGCTCTCATTGCCTGTCCCACCCTGGAGGCAGATAGTTATTCCTTAATCACGGTGATTTCCATGCTTGTAACACCGGGCTAATTACTATTGTAAATACCGCCTCAGTTGTGAATATAGCATCGGCTGAATGGAGAGTGAGAGAGCGCAGGGGACGTGCATTTAATGAATTGATTGTTATTTGGAATTCCTTTTGTAAATGATAGCAGTCAATCTGACACAATGGAGGCGGAGCTGAGGTATTTCCATCCAGGGCAAGAGTAGATTTTCTACTCTGGATGAATCAGAGTTATTATGTTGGTGAAGTGTCCAAACCTCTAGGTAGGATGTGTGCTGACAGCACTTCAGTTCAAATCCTCCCCTTCTCTTTTGAATGACTCTTCTGAGTAATTTCTCATCCACTTTTCATCCTTAATTCCTTGTGCCACTATATTGAGATTAAATAAAGATTGTGGTTGGGGGAGATATCGATTCCAGTGGCTAGATTGTTAGCCGATTCTCAAGAGCTTTTTATAGCCATTAGCAACGGTTATTCATTCCCTGGGATGCATTGTATTACATCTAAGGAGGGCATAGGGCGGATGGTGAGATTCTAATCAATAGAGGCATTAAGACTGTTTTGTCCTCTTCTCACAAATGGCCGGTATAATTACGAAACGTCCCCCATCATGTTTGTACAGCGATGTCTCTCTCGTAAAAATATTTTTTTTATCTCAAGTTTTTATGTCAATGACAGTTTGAAGTTGGAAAATAAAGAATAAACAAGCAATGGTTCAAGTATTATCATCGTATGAAGTGGTCATAAAAAGTGCAGTGGCAGAAGCAGAGCGGGAGGGTTTGTCATAGAAGCAGCTTGCGCTCCACAGCGGGCCTGCCATATGCCTGAAGTAAGCAGAGCTAAAAGGAGATATAATTCACAGAGGGACGTAACGAGGAGCCGGACACAGAGAAAAGAGGGGAACCCAACAAGTGGAGAGGCTTCGGTTACCCTTTTAACTGATAGCCATCTCTCAAATGGACAGAGAGACGAGCGCACCTGTATCGCGGCCATTTGAATAAGAGGACAAATTGTGTATTTTATTACCTGGAGGGATGATGGAACTTTATCCACCGCTGAGGGGTTTTATGATGCTGGCGTTTGATGAACAAATATGAGCGAGAGATAACAAGCTTTAGACAAGCTTTTATGACATTGTGACGGTTGGCTGGGAATTTGAGATGATACAAAAAGTACACACCCACACACTCATGCATATACACACACACTGGCACCCAAGAACGTGCGCCCCAGAGAGTGTATATCATAGATATAGCCTCTCAGTGTCATGCAAACATCCACAGCCACTCAGCAACACTCATTGCCTCAGGGTGCAGACGCTCTATATGCTGTGGGCTGGGTTGCGTGTGCGCCCCGCTCTGGTATCTACTATCAGGGTTTTGGGCTGGGTTCCGTGTATCATGTGTCCGTAGGCTGGACATGTGCTGGGAGTCAGATGACCCCGTGGTGGTATCTGATCCGTGAGAAGCCTGATTCTCTCACTGTGGTTGTCTTTGTGTCGCTGGCGTCGGATGTTTGGTGTTTCAATTAAAGGATGAGAAAGTCAGGTGAGACGCACGGACTAGAAGTGAAACAGCTAATGGATTAATCAATTAGGTGATTGCCACTAAGTTGATGAACTGGTATTTTGGCTGATCAATTTAGCAAAAACGGAACTAAGCAAACATGTGTTGGTTCCAGCTCCTCAGTCAGGACGGCGTGATTCTTCTCTTCTTCATTTACGGTGGTGAACTGAATACCTTGTGCTCTGATAAGACAAAACTATTTAAATACATTATCTCTGGCTCATTTTTCACTACATTTCTGACATTTCATAGATAAAAATGATGAATGTGTTAATTAAAAAACAATCTGTTGATTAATCGGTAATGAAACAATCATTATTTGCAGCTCTGCTAATGACACAATTTCATTAATGCGATGCACGGGGTGGTAGGTACAGTGAGATGTTCAGTTACTTAGGTTCTCTGAATGAGTTCAAAAACAAAAAGCTCAAATCAATCCATATAAAATGCAGGTTAATCAATTACAAGTTCGCATCTATACCTTGACGTAAAATAACATACAGTGACAGACAATTTTAACATTTTTGCCCCCCCCCCCCCATAGTGCAACAGTGGCATCTAAAATCTAATCAGTCTAATGTTCCATCACATAAACATCACACGCTCTACTAAAACAGATTTCTCTGGTTTGATGGTTTTTGGCACCGTCATTCTCTACAGCTCAACTGGGAACCATAAACAAAGAGGTATTTGTTTATGTTCTTGCATCATATACAATTTACACCATCTACTGTGTCCAATTGCTTCCAGTTTTAATATACGTCACAGTAATCGAATATGAAGATTTGGCCAAATGAAGTCGAGTCTGAGTCATGTTTTCAAACAGCACGACCGCTTTCTCAATTCCAGATATTGTCAGTTTGCTGAATAGAGCGTTTCTCTCCCTCGCTGGGATCTGATGATAAGAAATGTCACAATTAGCACAGGTAGATGTGATCGCAGGGTGCCGGCTGTGTTCCCTGTATTGAAAACACGCGACGGAGAACAAGACTCGTCATTGAGCATTCAATCAAACCTGTGTGATTTGGTTTCTGCCCACCCACCCTGCAGACCAGGGGATGTAATCTATCCGGGTCGATCACAAAGAGCCATTCAACTGGACTTCCTTCCCCCGAACAGATTCAATGCGTAGATAACACAAACAATCTTCATATGATATTTCCCCCTTTGTTTTTTTTTTAATGTGCAGAGATGCAAAGAAACAGTGTTCGGTCAAAAGCTAATTTGTCCCCTCAGGTCATATTTCTGACATCTTCTCCTTAAGCATAAGTCACATCTTTGTTTATAACTGCTGGGCTGTGTCTGAACGATGCAGTTCCGTTTCCGTCTGTTGATCGGATCTGTGTTTCTGTTGCTGTCTCATTCTGTTTCTTCGGGATGGAGTTCACTATGCTCCTCTGTATGGTGCCTCCTGCTAATTAAACTGTTTTCTATTTAGGCTCCACAGACCTGTTGTCAGAACCACATCGGGTCAAATGAATAAGAGGATGTACCTAAGGGGCGGTCCGACCTCTGCTCTTAGAAAAGCAAGTGGAAAAGTTCTTCATAAACAGAAGAAAATGGAATCCCAACTGTTTTACACCCAGAGATGTGTTTTCTTTAAACGCATATAGACCAGCTAAAAAATATGAATACAGATCGTATCCATTCCCGTCGTAGACAAAACTAAATGTTAGCCCATGTTAGTTTTGGACCGGCGGAAGAGGGGTTTCAGAATTGTATTGTCTGCATGAATCCAAATGAAAATGTTGGAAGGTTATTTTAAAAAGCAAAAAAAAAAATGCAAAAGAAGTTCCTGCTCTCATCCTTTACAAAGATTTCAGCTGTTGACACACTGTACTGGGCTGTAGATTCCAGAGTGTGTCTGTGAGGAGGAGGTGGATGAGGAGGAGAGAAGAGAAATAGATCTGCCTTTGGTGGAGGTCATCCTCCCAAGTGCACAGTGTGGTGCTCTTGTAGTTGAAAATGTGGGCATATTTCTGGTGCGAACATGTGTGCGAGTGTGTGCACATCAAAGTTTCTGTTTTTATGTGTTTCCTCTGTACTTGTGCCTTCCCCGCGGTGAGCTTGTGTGTACTTAGGTGTGCACGAGCGAGCGCTGTTGCCGCTCTCTCTCGACCCCCTACGAAGTGAATATTGCAGCGCTGGGAAAGCGGACCGGGGCCGGAGCTGCAGAGGCAAAGTGAAAGAGGAAAAAAGGGTACACAACCTGCACACAGACCCTTCTTTATACCCCATTAATAACACGGTTCCATGAAGGGCAGCCTCGGGCCACAGAAGGTCTGTCAAGGTAGTTCATTGTGCGGTAGGAAGTGAGTTGTTCATATGGTAATAGCTGCTGGAGCGGGCTCCTTCAAAGCCCGTTTGTTTTAGTGAAAGTTGTAGTCACTCATTGAGGGGGACTGGATGGAATGTGACAGGGTGCACTGCTGTTTAGTTACTGTAGCTTAATTGACCCTGAGAAAGCCGAGCAAAGCCAGGGGGAGAAGGAGGAGGAGGAGGAGGAGGAGGAGGAGGAGGAGGAGGAGGGTTTGCTCGACAGAGGGAAGTAGAGGAAGAGGTAGAGGGAGGGCAGAGCAGCGGGGTGCAGAAAACAGAAGGGAGAAATTTATAGAGGCGGAGTGAAAGAAGGAAAAGAAGCTTGATTACGGCGGAAGCAGCTTTCCACTGGAATCTGTTTTTCTGTTTAGTCGAGAGGAAAGAGCTGTTATTGGTGGAAGCGCTGCACAATGAAGTCTCCTCTGCTAATGAGCCAACTTGTCCAGAATCATCATCTTTATAATTATTTACTTCATCGTTATTTACGGTTCCATTTATGTTTTTTTCTATTCATGGCCTGCTGATCTGCTTTTTCTTTTTTTGTTCTGGGTCAGAGAAGAAGCTGAGTCTTGTCTTTTCTCATTGAGACACATACAGTCACGCGATGCTGTAGATGTTGTTTCTGCAAATCACGGTTTTCTTTCACCTACATGCTGCCGTGGTTTTATCCACGGTGGAGTAGAGAACAGTGACTCTTATTGTCTCCTATTTGGCTGACAAACAGACGTCCACAATAATGAATACAGAAAATCCGGTGCCAAGAGATATACAAGTGCACAACAGTGCCGTCATTGTCGCCAAAACCATTTAGAGAGAGCAGCCAGAGGAACCAGAGATGAGGCACAAACAAACGGAAAAATAGTTTCCAGTTGAAAACGTTGAGGCCACAAACGGTCTCCCCAGACGATCTGCCTCACCCCCGTGGTCTGAACTTTGCTGATGACTTGAGCAGTGACCACATGACTTCAGCTCTACGTGTCCGGGACCTGGCTTGAATAAATCCATCCGACCGTTAACCAGACAGCTCACCCTACGAGGGTCGTGAGCAGCCGACAGCTTTTATGATTATTGAGTCAGTGCACGTTTTCCTGTTAATAACGTACCCACTGAGATCGTGAGAGTTTTTAATCTGAGCTTTAACGTTTACTCAGGCTCGGCCGCGTCTGGATCCGCTGTCTTCATAGGACGAGGCCTCGATAAAACTTTATTTGTCTGAGTTTCCACATTCAATGTCAGGCTGTTGTGAGGTGGACAGAGATGTTTGTGTGTGTGTGTGTGTGTGTGTGTGTGTGTTTGGGTTTACATGAGTGGGTGTCAGTCTGTCTGTGTGTCTGACATTCCCCTGAAGCCATTACTAGGTAGGTCTAATCTGACAGATATGATGGATGATGACACTCACGGCCACACATGTGCACATACAATACACACGCATCCACACGCATGACGTGTTGGGAGTGGGCTGCAGCTCTGCCTTTCAGCCCAGGGTTTTTTCACTCAGACACTTAAAAAGGACCTGGATACAGGAGGAGTCAGAGTGTGAAATCCTTCTCCTGTCTCCTCTCCACCCGGAGGCCGTGAGCTAATCAAAAATGTAGAGACCTCTGCAGACCTTTGTCAGCCCCCCCATTATTTGGGTTAAAGCCGCGCTGCAATCAGGGAAGCTATTTTAAGGCGCTGGCTGCTGCTTGCCCTGTACTTCCTGAATCTCTCAGTGGGAACACGGAGTCATTGATCTATTGCCTTGCAGCCCTCGTGCACTGCCCCCCCCCCCCCCCCCCACCCACCTACCCTTCCTTCTCAGTGAAAACCCACAAAGCGTCTCCACCCTGCAGCTTTCACCTTCACACGGCACAGCCCTGATGCTGTGAGTAAATAAAATATCAGCGGGGAAAGAAGGTTGAAAAAGCTTCATGTGACACCATCAGCCGTCACTTCACAACAGCCTGCACCTCTCGAAGGCAGTTGCTACTTATAGTGGGTTTTCGGCGCACAGAGTCTGTGAATTATAGTTCATACATAATGAACGTGGAGACCTCTGCTCCTCTGCGCAGTGTTCGGGAAGAGAACACTATTCCTCAGGTAGGTGAGCTGAAACAAAGACCAAAAAAAAAGGCGTCCCGACTCTCCAGCAAAGCATTAAACAGCTCGGCCGAGCGCGAGTGCTGATGATGAACAAAAAGCCCATGTGCCTCTCTGTGAGAGGAGAGATTTTTCTGTTTCTATTCCGCTGTGCTGCTGCTGCTCAGAGGGGAGATTTAGCCTGTTTTTTTTAATGTAATTACTTTCTGGAGTGGATCATTTAACTGACGAGTGACTGTGCACATTTCCTGTATTGGATAAACCTCTGCAGTGATTGGGATTTGAAACAGTTTCTGTGGAACATACAAAGTGAAATGACTCATTACTACCGGCTTGGCGGAACAATTATTGATAAATGTCCCAATCTTGCCCGACAGTGAGTTGTCTTCTATACTTTTTAAGAAGAAATTTGACCAGGTATGAGGTCACCGTGCACACCTCACCTGCTCCGGCTTGTCAGGACTCGGTGACATTGGGCCGTGCGGCACGAGAGAGGACTGTGGGAGAAAAACCCTGTGTCTACAAATATCCCACATTCATCTTCCTGTCTCTTCTGTCTGAACTGCGTCTGTCTCTGTGACTGTTTGTCCTCCCTGGCATTACGTTCTCTAAGCCCTGCGGTCAGCCTAGAAGAGGTGATAGGAGAAAATGGCCCGTTTAATCCCGGAGTATGTGGGTGTGTATTAGTGCGGCCGTGTGTGTGTGTTTGTGTGCTTAGTGATTGTTAGTGCTGCTTGGAGCTTGTGCGCCTAATCTCTCATAGAAAAAAAAGAGAGTCAATAGAATCGAACTGTTTTTCAAAGAGATAAGGAGACTTTTGAATGGTGGAATAGTTGAAAGGCGTGGGCTAAGTAATTCACATTAAATCCTCGGAGTTGAGACGTAACGACTCATGAACGCATTTACCCAAACTGCAACTGGAGAGAAAATGTTCCTTACTCTATCAAATCTGTTATTCAAATGAATATCATCAGCCGGCTTTCAAATACACTTTTCTCCCCTCTTGAGTTAATCCGGCACCATTGAGCGTTGGGGGGGGGAGGGGCCCGCCGGAGTCATAATGCAACTATTGAGTCATCTCGTCAGTGTGACATGTGCTCCGGTTCACCAGCGATCGGATTTGTTCGTTCGAAAAGGCCCCCCCCCCCCCCGCCCCCCCTCAACTTCTCAATCATCAGCTGTCGTTGACACAGTCGGTTCCTCCGTCTGAGGCTCCTGCTGCAGACTGTCCCGCTATGTCTTTGTTTGTTTTGGTAATGGATTCCAAGTTGCTATTGTTGCTTATGGCACTTGGTGATTGATGGGAAAAATTCACCTTCTTTTAACACCTCCCACCCCCCTCCCTCTTTTCCCTCCCCAAACCCGCCTTGCGTGGCTGCCACGATGGACACACAGCGAGGGAGAACAAGTTCCATCCTATCCTCCTGACAAAGTGACTCACTGGCGTCCGGGTGCCTTTAAATCACGACGGAGCCCTTTCTGTAAACAAGGTTGAATCTGTGTGGCTATGACAGCGCAGCCTCCGAAGGAAAAGGCTGAGATTATATGCGTGGACGGTT
Organism: Platichthys flesus; assembly: GCF_949316205.1. Lineage (NCBI taxonomy): Eukaryota > Metazoa > Chordata > Actinopteri > Pleuronectiformes > Pleuronectidae > Platichthys > Platichthys flesus. The sequence goes on from NC_084947.1 coordinate 7,941,740, forward strand.
TGGGGGTCCCTCTATTCATCGGTCATGTCACCCCATGGGGGAGGACTAATTGGGGGCCCCAAAGAGCCCCCTGTTTTGTACCCGCTGCTCACAAAGACATTGGGGTGCGGTCGCGTAGAGGACGGGGGTGACGGAGAGCGGCAGCAGGGGGGGACAGAGAGATAGAGCAGGTTTCCCATAGAATAGTTGGCTGGAACTAACGGGACGGGGGCCCTCGCCACTGGGTCGCGAGGGGACGCGACACACTCATTCACTCTCACCCGATCACCCGATCACCCACCCTCACACAGACACACACACACAGTGGGGGATTCTGGTGCCAGTTGCTGGCCTCCTCTTCCACAAATGATCCAAGGCTGACCCACATAGTCAGCCATGTGTGAGGCTTCCCTTTATCCCCAAGCCCAGTTGAAACACTGAGTTATGGGTGTTCTCTGGTGCGCCCTGCCTTCTCGGCTGGGACCGCACTGGGCCCCATGTGGGCTGACATTGTTCACCATGACCCAAGGACAATGAAGCTGTTGGATGGGCCAAGAGAGAGAGAAAGAGAGATAGATAGAAAGAGAGAGGGAGAGAGAGAGAGAGAGAAAGAGGGGCGGAAGGATGGGTGGACGAGAGACAGAAAGAAAGACAGACAGAGAGAAATAGATTGAGATGGATGGAGTGAATAATTGAGAGAGGACGAGAATGGATGAGAGGGAGAGATGGGGAGATAGAAAGTGTTTGGGGTAAAAGAGACAAAGAGAAATGGCCTCTCTGGTAACAGAGGAGGGAAGAGATAAGAAAGTAAGATGACAGAGGTGAAGGGAGAGTGACAGATAGGAATGAGAGATAGGACGCGAGCGGCAGGGAGACAGATGGTGAGACGGACAGCGAGTACAGGGCTCAGCCGGTATGAGAGGGAATCGATCGCCGTGTGTGCTGGGTGTCTTCAGCTGTCGGAGCTGGATCCAGAGCGGGGTCGTTAGTGTCTGCGCAGCATGGAGCCATGGACATTAGTGGCTCTTTAACAAACTCTCTATTGATTGGGACTTAGAGGAAGACCTACATGTATGCCGAGGGATAATGTCCTGCATGTAATTAGCACCACTGGTCCGAGGGTGACATTGCACAGGACATAACCACCAAGGATAAGGAGTTCAGGTTTTTTCTCTTTTGCTAAAAGCTTAATTTCTCTCCCTGCAGTTTTTTTACGAGCCTTTTAGTGTCCTCGCCCTCACTCGTATCTTAATTCAGGAGTTTTATTCCGATAAAAGCATGTGATGACGGTAATACTAATACTTTATCTAAAAGGCATAAAGAGGATAAATCAGTGAACGGGAGCTGTGACTGTGTCACGGATCATTTCACGTGTTCCCATTTTCCTCGTCACTTCCACAGTTTCCTCCTCTCCACTTGACCGTGATTGGTGGTCGCGCCCGGCTTTTAAAGAGAGCAGTATAATTGACGAATGACTTTTTCCTAATGAAGTGATAGTGGTGACGATGACGGAGGGAAAGTGTTGCCTCAGGTGCAGCGTGACGGGTCAAGCAAATGAAGTGTTTCTGCGTTAAAATGTGCTGAAAGTTTTATATTTATATATTTATAATCAATCAAAATGAGGATATAATTTGTGTTGTTTATCAAGGTTGACAACTCATTATGTTAAGTGCAGATGTTGACCTGTAATACCAGGCAGGACAAAATGTGCAATTTGGCGACAGTGGATGCTAGCAGTTGCTATGGCCTTTCCGTGATGTTTTAATAAAACACAATAAACACACGTTGCTGCTGCGTCTGTGTCTTGCTCTGTTCTGGACAGTATCAACCAAATCATCAGGCATTTTTCGCGGTATACGATGAACTCTTCATCATAAAGGGGGCGGCTATGAATCACGAGGTAGAGCGGGTCATCTTCTAACCACATGGTCAGTGGTTCGATCCCAGTCTTGCCTTTCCCCATGACGAAGGGTCTTTGGGCAAGACACTGAACCCCAAACTGCCCCTGATGGCTTTGATTGATGTGTGACACAGAACCTCCTTCACATGCACTGTATGAATGTGTGTGTGAATGGATGAATGACACAACTGTACTGTAAACCACTTTGAGTTGTCATCAAGACTAGAAAAGTGCAGGAATGACTGTTTTGACTCGTCTACCGACCTGATATTACGTTGTTGTACCGGTTATTAAGAAGGACAATCATGTCATGTGTTGTATGGATAAGGTTCTTGTGCTTCTACGTGTGAACAGACACACAAACACACACCGTCACATAAGATGTATACATTACCAAAGACAAACTAAATAAAGTTTCAGTTCTCTTTCTTTCTTTCGTAGCAGTCGCACTCTGTGCCGTTTGTTTTTCCATTGATCAGGATGAAAGAAGGTGCTAGAGCAATGATTAAAGCAGCCATGGTTTCAACAGCAGCTGTCATGTTTTTAGGTATATCTGGAAAGATCAAAAACCTGTTCACGTTGGACAGTAAAGAAGTCATGGAAGCGTTGGATGGTATCTTTATTTGTTTTAATGGCTGTGTTGCGGCTTATTAGTTGTAGCATTGAAGATTGTATGGTTTTGATTTAGACGCTCTTGTGCGCTTCAGTTGGTGGCGACCACTTTCATGTTGTTTCATTAAAGTTCTGAAGTTATTCTCGGCTCATTTTCTCCCACTTCTACCCAGCTCACCACCCAACTTGAGTTTTAAACAAAGGATTTCATGGTTCTGAGTCAGTGTGTTTGTGTGCACGTGTGTGTAAGGAGAGGACACACACATACCACATTGAACCAGTAGCATGTCATCAAAAGCTTAGACTTAAGCGCCGTGTGTACGCAGCACGCTCTCTTCTGGAACCCATTTTAAAGTGGGGTAAAACCACATGAAAGCTCTGCCCCTATCCTTCCGCCCATAACCCCATCCCCCCCCCCCCCCCTAATTCCCGCTGCCTCCCCTCCGCTGCCGTTAGAAGATTAGACAACTTTACTAGATCTTATAATCAGAGATGTCAGCCACAGATGAAAATGCCCAGCCAAATGCATCTTGATAGTTCCCAAGAAGAGGGAGACATATGCAGGTCATTATGCCTTTTCCTCAAAGACAGCTGCTGCCTCTGGATCCCCGAGACTCCCTGAAAGTCTCTGGCATAAATGGAAGGTAATTACCATATCAGAGATCAAGACTCTGGGCTCTGACACCACTTTTTCAATTACTCAGAAAGGTTGTTAAGATGCAAATTCAACAAAATGGCTGAAACCCCCAGAGTGGGATAGGGTTTCACATCCAAAGCGGCTTCTTGAGTTTCTTAGCACATCACATTTTGACATGCAAAGAGCGGTATGGAGGTTTGGGCGGGGTGATGCAGGCCATCTATAATTCATTCTCTTCGTTAGCGTGACAACCCCACATCTCATCTCAGCACAAACTTCTCTCAATTGTGTATTCTCTGCAGAGTTTCTCTCCTCGTAGTGGCATGCAAACTCTCGTCATTCAGCCCTGATTCAGGTCAGATTTTGTGTTGATGTCGTGCGTGGAGGTTGGAACCTGACGTCTGCTATGTTTCTGTTTTGGGAAACACAAGACCCATGGTTTGCCCTTAAAATAAAAAGATATGATTTTACCCTTACATTTTTTACACGGCCTTATTCTGAAGCTCTTTCAGTGAGGATGATATCTTGCAACGTAGCAGAATTACACTGCAGTAATGTACAGAACTGAAATGTATTATTATATTTTGCAGATCTGTGATTCTGGCTTGCAGTTTTTGTATTTGAAGCCGAAAAACAAACAAACCATCTCCTCGAGTTTGAGCTGACAAGGTACCGACTCTAGTTGGCCTCCTCAAAGGCCCAGTGCTCGTTCTGCTGTGGTGCTAGCAGGACATGACAGATATGAACAGTGAATAAAACTGGCATTGCTTGTGTTTCTGCTGTTCAATCGTTTTGCAATTTCCTTGTATCGAAGAAAAGTAGTTTCTTTTAATGTCAAACATGCCCTGGTAGCAAACACATTGGACCTGGAGGATTATTTATTGATGGTAGCTGTATGTGTTGTTTCTTATGGCTACCTGTGGAGTAAATGTAGACACTAGAATAAGCTGTAGAGGAGATGAAGGAGGATCCCAGAGGGAACCAGCAGCAAAACGATGTGGATGAGGAGAAAATAGTGTGAGCTTCACCTGAATGACCAACACTGCTCAGTGCCAGCAAGATAAGAATGATATGAATAATAAGTTACACTGAAATAACTTGTGTTTCTGGTCTTGAGACATTTTACAGATTTTCCTCGTGTTGAATAAAAGTAAAAAGTCGTTTTTTATCATGTCTCCAGCACATGAGTGACAAGTTCATCTTTAATTCTATTTGTTTCTGAGAGCTCAGCAGGGATCAACTGCAGATACAAGAAAAGCCAGTAGATGAGAAAAAAGGGAGATCTAGAGAAAACAATAAGTGAAAGATGTGGAGGAGCAGCTCTGGTTTGACTGGTGCTGCCAGGAGCAGGGTGCCAGGGCCTGGAGGAGGGAAGACTCTCACTGAGGTCATGCCATGTAGGCCTCTCCGCTGGGGCCCACCCTGCCTGGCAGTCACACACAAACACACACACACATACTCACACACTCACACAGACATGCACAGAAAACCCACACTCACACACAGACACACACTGGGGCTAGTGCCAGACAGAGACTTGAGGAGACTCTATGGCTCTGTGGTATAAACGGCTGTCTGTTAACTCTGTGCTGTCCTCCTCATGATGGCCTCATTATGGCATAGCTAAATTGTGTTGGTATGGAGATGTGCGTGTGTGTGTGTGTGTGTGTGCACCTTAGGTAGACAGCATAAACACTGACTAGTTGACATCACTGGGACCAGAGTCCTGTCCTTAAGAGTCAAAACTTACTTTCTGAGGTCCTAGTTACCGTTAGTGGTCGGATGTGATTTGTGGCTGGGTAAAAGTTAATGAGTAAATGAGTGGCCTCACTAAGATATAAAGAGCCTGTCTGTGTGTGTCTGTGTGTGTGTGTGTGTGTGTGTGTGTGTGTGTGTGTGTGTGTGTGTGTGTGTGTGTGAGTGTGTGTTTGAGTAACATTGAGAGAAAAAAAACGTATAGATACAAAGACATAAAGACCTTTATGTGCGTTCATGTGCAGTATGTTTAGTCAGTATGTTTATTCAGTGTGTGTGTGTGTGTGTGTGTGATTGTGTGTGTGTGTGTGATTGTGTGTGTGAAGCCGTGCTCCCAGGGTATTCCTCTGTGCTGGTGTGTACCAACAGGACGTTTCTTCTCATCGAACACTTAAGGTTGGATGTCTTCATACAGCAAAAGGAAGAGGACTCCTACAGTTTCGAGGAAAGCACTGTGGGGCTTCTGTAATAATTCATTAGCTCCACGTATTATGCATATATACATAAAGTTCGCTTGCTTTCTATTGTTAGTGCTGTGTCCAAATTTTCCCTTGACAGTCTATACAGAGGCTTCATGCATTATGCAGATCACACAAGAGAGCTGGTTTGCTGGGGGAAAGTACGACTCCATAGCGAATTATTACAGCACACACACACACACACACACCACATTGTTTACACATTCTTACATATTCTGTAAGAAAAGGCAAGAGGAATAAGATGAGGATGTTTTTAGTTTTTTTTACATCTCCCCTGTCTCCCTCCTACTTTCATGCCTCTTCTTAGAGTTAATAAAAACACGTTGGTAGTGAGGGGGGGGGGGTTGATGTGTATTAGCATGCCATGTTTTCTTCGCTACTCTTTGTTTTTCCTTTAAGCAAACACGAGTGTTTACCGTGCGTAGCGCCATCTCCTCCCTCACTCCTCCTCTCTCACTACCACTTATCTCATTACTCCCTCGGGTGGATTATTGGCAGTGCCTCCTCTCATCACCACTCTCCGGCCCCCCCCTCTCCACGCAGTCACAAGGAACCCCTCATATTTACGCCGCCCCCCCGCACACCGCTGCACCCTCACGCTCCACTTTCCACCTTCCCTCGTTGCTCTCCATCCCGAGGTGCATACTCCCTTCTTTCGCAACACTCATTTGCGCCGCTCCCCACGGACCCAGTGCCCACGGGCCCTCGTCTCCCATTCACTCGCTGGTGCCGTTGCGGCGACATAATAACTTTTAATCGACAGCCCTCCCTGTGCTGCCAGTGTTTCATTATGGCCTTGGCTCTGCTCCCCGACTCGGGCGATTTCGATTCTTGCCGGAGCCACTCTCAATGAGCTTATGCCCCTCTCCCACTTGATTAGACGAAAAGAACGAGTGAGGGCGAGAGGGAGAGTGAGCTGAGAAAGATTAAGGCAGAAACTGTGCAAAAAGATATATTTGCTCACAGGGGAGAGGAGTGCAGAGAAGGAGGCAAACAGTCAGAGAGAGAAACGGCGTCTCACGCAGAGCTTGAGAGCGTTGGCCGGCCTGAACGACGAGCCAGCAATTGATGTCACCTCTGCTTTTAAAATAGTTAATCTGCTCCTGGAGGGACAATGACTACTTTAAGTCCCTCTCCTCTCCCGCTCCCTCTCTTCTAAGTCCCTCCCATGAGCTAAAGCCCTCTGAGGCACATTGCTCGGATTAGCTTGTGTTGTTGTTGCATCTCTTCAGCTCCACCAGCTCTAGATGCAAATGCAGCAGTTACCCAGTGTGCACTGAGAGTGAGGTGGAGGAGCGGTGTGGGTGGGTGGGTGGTTGTAATGTTTTTAATCCGAGGGTAGGACTTATGGTGGTTTTACGCAGACTGAATATTACACGTAAATCTGTGGATGTTTGTTAAACCTACTGGCACAACATAAATTGTGTTGCCTTTACGCTCGCTCACTTTGTGACAGGTTGGAGTGAAACATGAAATCACCGCTGATATCACAGCAGTATCGTGGATCCTACTCTTTAAGCTGAAAGTCCAATTTGTGTGTTGTTGTGAACACACCTTCCAACACATTCTTAAAAATAGTCAGTGTTTTTGTTTTGATGCAGATTTGTTCTCTGGCTGCAATTTCTCAGTCATTTCCCTCAGATGCTATTTAAGTCCTGGTTGGGAGTAGACATGACACTGTGAGGCAATTTGGTTTCACGATGAAAGTGACCAAAATTGTCCCAGTATGAAGAGTGTCATCACCAGTGGTGTAGTGGCAGGTTATAAGCTGGTACATAGAGTAGACCCACGTACGACAGCGTCACCTGCTTTAATCTGCTTCTGATTGGTTAGCTAGGATAAGAATATTCGATTAAGCCAGTCAGAGGCTGAGTAGGGCGGGTCATATCTGTGTTTGTCTTGCTGGTAAAATATATCATCTGCCCTTTACCTGACCTCCGTCCACTGAACTCATTCAGCCATAATGCCGGTTTTAACGATACCTCTTATAACTAAATCAAATGTGAATTGGAAAAACCAGTTCAACAACAATGTACAGCACATTATCCTGTACTCAGAGTATATCATGTAATCTAAATGGAAAATATCAAATGGACGACATTGACAGATTAAGATTACACAATAGCTCTTTAGGTTATCCTGCCCATTTGGATAAATATGACTCACTGCATGATTTAAGGATTATGTCATATACCTAAAGAGCCATGTAAACACAGGGACAATCCCATCCTCACATGTTTCTTAATCACTACAAATACGTTTTTCCATTTCTGCCTTGTACTGCAGTGTAATTGCTGCTGTTCCCGAGAAATTATATTTCTGGAAAGTGCTTCCTTTATGAACTGAGTACAAGTCTTATGGAGCTGGTGATTGTTCGCTGCGAGGAAAGAATATTAACAGCCTCCAAACAAACTTTCCAATCTCATTTCACCAGAACACGGTTCGGAGTGAATATGACTTTTATATTGAATGCTTGATATTTGTTTACAGCGGTGGAAGAGCTGCATGTTCTCCAGAAGGTCTGCCTCCACAACAGCCTTCGTCAGTGAAACATGTGACCTTTGACCTTCTTTCCTCATCTGACCCTTCTTCACTGAGTCAGCTGTATATTCCAGTGCCATGCTCCACTGCTGTGGCACGGGGGGATTAACGGCTGCGGCTGCCTGTGGGTTTTGTCTTGTCCGCCCGCTTGCCGCTCTCCTCAGCCAGTCCACACACACCGACGAGGCCGCAGTGGACTTGTAGCTGAGCGATCCTGAAGGACCATAAAGGCAGATCTGACGGCGCCTCAGCTGTCAGCTCCAGTCTTTTGACAGATGTAGACGCGGGGTCAAAGGGCAAAGCAGATGTCTGAGTGGAAACACATCAGATGCAGATTTACCTGTGTGGCCTGGAGTGAATCTACAGAAATGGCTTCGACTCAACATGACATAAAACTGCAGATGGTGTCTTTTTATGTGCTCTATCCACAACGGAGGATCTCCTCTGAACAAACCTTAAATATTAATTCAACCCAGATGCTGGTTATACAGAGCGTCTTCCCTTGTCTCTATTGTAGAACCGATTTGACAAAAAAATTATAAAATACAGTAATATTCCCTAATGAGTAGAAATATTTAGACGTGCACGGGAGAAGCTTGAACTTCTTGTCAAATCTGCATAAATACCTTCACTAAATCATCTCGTCACCCTCCCAAGTAATTTTCTCCTAACCTGTCAGTGCATGATTATAATTCATTACATTACTATGCAACAGGAGAACTGAGCCCCGGCATCAATTCACAAATGGCTTATCTTTGCAAAAGGAAAAAGACGATAATGAAAAATTAAATCTTCTGTATTGTGGCATTGAATTTCTTCCTTCACAAACTGTTGAATCGAAGTGTCTCCCAATTAACGACCTGAGCTGAGGAATAAGAAAAGATGGTAGTTGATTAGTGTTTGACATAAATGAATTACGTCTATTCAAGATGAAGATCTTATCTGTTGGAATTGATTCCTATGAAACTTGGTGGAAGGAGGGGGTACGGGTCCGGGAAGAAGTCATTCATGATCCTAGTGTAGGCTACATTTCAGCAAATGGATTGTTTGCCAGCATTGTGTAGCTGAACTTAATACACACTATTGTGATAAAGTGGAAAATCAGCCTTGGTGGGACGTGTGCACACTCTGAGTGCCCTTCTAGTCAGAAGTGCTATAGTCCATGAGCTCAGTGGACGACATAAAAGTCACTACACACATTTTGCGTGATTGCACAAATCGCAGCAGGTTGAACAAGCAGCTTGTCCTTTACATCGACAGCTATGACGTAAGGAGAGAAACACAAGCTGGGAATCAACAGTGCAACTGTGATTTGTGAGATTATGTCTAAAAAACCAATGAGCTCTTTTGCTAATTATACCACTGTTGTTTTATCCTTCCAGATTTGTTTTTTTGAGGTAAAAATAGTAATCTGCCGATCCTCCAGGAACAATGAGGCCGAGGATGTGAACTGCTGCACATCAGCTCGCAAGTCAACTGAACAAAGTTTCCATATTCACTAGCAGGCAACTGGTGCTGGTGATAAGAAGATGCCTTTCTTAAAAAAAACTTGATATGGGTAAAAAAAACTCAGATATGCAGCTTTCAGATTACTAAATTTGTTAAAATCCCTTTCCCATAAGTAGTCCTCTAAATTCTGCAGGAGTGTTCTCGTTAAGCCAGCTTGATCGTGGCATTAAGCCTCAGCATTGTCTGACAAGATAGCTCCTTTGCATTGTTTTCTGTTCAAAAATGTCATGTCATTGGAATTAAACGCACAAACAGTTAAATGGTTTAAGTTACCGGATGAGCAACCTGATCCTCTTATGTCTTTAGGGGCCCTCACTCTGTCAGTAAAGCACAGATTTCATTGTTGCTCGAAGCAGCCTGCAGAATGCTGTCTCTGTGACTGCGTGTGCACACGGAGGTGCTGGTGTGCGTTTGCGATGCTACAGGCCCTGTCCTTGGATTAGATGTGGCGGTAATGGTCTGGATGGGATCATATCTGGATGAATGGAAAGGAGGATTGGATGGAAAGGGAAGGGTCAGGTTACCCCGGGGACTCATCAAAAGAAGACAGAATGAGGCAAACAAGAAGAAAAGAGAAAAAGGAGGACATTGCCTGTCCGCCTTTTTTGTCCCCTCTCCAAGGCCAGTGTGAGAGCAGCTGAGGCCTGCTCACTGGTGATGCCTTTTAGCTGAGTGGATATTTGAACCCGGAGCCACCCTCTCCCTCTCCTCCTCGATCGCCGCCTCCCTCCCTACCGCTCCGCTCCGCCTCATTTTGTGTCTTCAGTGCCATTAACTTGATTTACATTATTCAGACATACTCATTAATCACATTTTCTCCTGGATATAATCTGCTTGTCAATCTGAAACTTGGCGAGAGGGAGGGAAGGGAAGGGAAGGGAAGGGAAGCAAAGGGAGAGAGAGAGAGAGAGAGAGAGAGAGAGAGAGAGAGAGAGAGAGAGAGAGAGAGAGAGAGAGAGAGAGAGAATAAAAATAATGAGTGAGGTAAAGAAAAATTAGGTAGACAGCTGGATTATCTCCTGCTGGAGGGTCGCCTGGACGTCACAGCAGTCCACTGTGATTACGTTCATCCTCATAGATATTTTGTGTGCATGAGGAAAGCCAGACTTGTGTTTATCTCAGGAGCCAGACGGACACCAGGGAGATAGAGACACACTGGGAGAGGAAGCGAAAGGTAAAGACAGAGGGAGAGGGGTAGAAGAAGAGAAAGAAACTAACAAACAGAGAGTGAGAGTGAGAGGGAGAGAGTCGGGGGAGGCTCCAGCCACCGTCTTCCAGTCGATGATGATGAATTACTTTGACAGAGACAATCAGGATGAAATGTTAATGCGAGTGTCAGTGGAGGCAGTCGCAGCCAGACTTACTCCTCCGTTGGGGAAATGAGACGGTTAGTTAGAGCACACAAACACACTCACTCAGAGTCCGACACACTCCGGTGCACACGTGCTTAGACAGATATACACACGTGCAACGAATCTCAGACGATATTTAAGTCCTTTTATTGGTTGTTTGTTTAAGTGTAGAAATATATATCGCCACAGTCTGGGGATTAAACATATTGAAATGCCACTGTTCTCCTGACCTTTGTTTACAAGTAGGTGTATGTGTGTGTCTGGACAGTACTGACTTCAGGAGATAAGAGGAGATAATCACACAATGTAATGGTTTCCTGAGTTGAACTGCTCCGGATGGTGGGGACAGTTGGTCCGGTTCGGACGGAATGGGGACATGTATAAATAAGATTTATCTTTTTCATGTTTTGCTCCATGTAGAGAATTTGGACAGTTGGAACACGATCAGAGTGATACAAGATTATATGGAGTAGGAATTAAGTGCATTCAATATGTTAGCACTAGTGGTCTCATAGGGCCAGGAAGAGATGGGTCCAAGCCTGTCCTCCTGTACTTCTCAGAGGACACAGATGTAACATCAGGAAAGCCCTGGTGCTCTGGTCAGGACGACAGCTTCACTGTAAACATCAGATTTATATATTTTGGCCTTACCTTCACATGTTTCCGGTCGACACCTGTCTGGCTTTGGCTTTTTAGGGGGATTCATGCGAACGCTCACGTTAACATTCAGCTCAAAACTCTGTGTCACCATACAGAGCTGCTAATATACACGTACCTGTAGAAAGCAAAATCCCCCGTCATGTAAAAAGAGAAGTTCAACAAGATAAAGGTGTATAAAGATGCTCTTGCTGTAATAAATCAAAGTTTTCTGGCTCTCAATCATTTTTTGGTTCTCTGAAGCGTCGCCGTTCTTTTGTCTCTTTCGAACACTCAAAGTGTTTGAGACAAAGAAGGGGGCCTTCCTCCACGAGATGCATCAAACTCTCCTGAAAAGTGGACTGACGTGATAACTTGTCATCCGCTGAATAAACAGCAATGATAGATGTGTCTGCTTAGCCATGAAAGGAAGATGCCTCCCCTCTTTCTCTCACTCTCTCTCTCTCTCTCTCTCTCTTAAATCTGCCTCTTCTCCGGCACACTTCAGCAACCGTTCCCTAAACTTCTCTTTAAACTCTCCCTTCAGATCCTTCCACGAACTGTGCGGGCGTATAATTAGGAGAAGCCGGTTTAAACCGTTTTATACCTGATGTGCTGCGGTTTTGTTGTCTGGCAGTCAGTCAGGCAGACGGAGAAAAAAGAGACAGACGACAACATGGCTTGATTTTTTCTTTCATGGCTTTGATTGAAAGGAAGCACTAATCTCAGCATTAGCTCAACATCCTGACGAGTGGGCTCCGGTTTCCCTCCGAGGTGTTTCCGCTGTGCTAAACCCGCAGGTGGGCACATGCTCCGCCATCTGACCGATCGACTGCAACACAACAGCTGCAGGAACAAGCACATAACCACAAACATGCACAGCAGCCCATTACCACCATCTCTCTTCACACTCTTTCCTTTATTATCACTCAGACGGAGAACAACGTTTCAAGGCTAAGCTCTCAGCGCCTTCAGACACTATTATTCCCCCCCCCCCCCTTCTATGCTCACGCTGACAGGAAGTCGTAAAGGCAGATCTTTAGATGTTGCCCGGGTGCGGTTAGGGGAGAGGTTAGAAGGTTGCGAGGTCAGAGATGAAAGCGCGAGCGACTGGTGGAGTTTTTTTTTTTACCAGAGGCCGAACATGTGATGTATTCTCCAACTCTTTGTCTGCTGGTGAGAGGCTGAAACAAAAAAGGAGAGTCAGGATTTGTACGTGTGAAATTGAGGCAGTTAGCACTTGTATCACTCGCGAGGAGCAACACTTAGTGAGTTATGGTGTGAAATACAAAAAACAATTAGACAAGAAAGAATAATTGTATCTCCCGCCCTCCAGACTGGAAGTTTTCAGCTATTTGGCAGTGTCATCTAGAACTGTAAACAGCCATTTCTTCAGCTGCACTGCTCCTTTTTTATTCCGATAATTATGCTGCTATATTTAGTGTTTGGCTATGTCCAATGGATTGTGATGCAATTATTGTTTACACTTGACCACACATTTTTCATGCCTGTTCTGTAAATTTCTTAAATCTAAGTAAGAAAACACAATCACGATGATTCATTATTTGGGGGACATGTTTACCCAGTAGGTGTTGTATTCCTCAAGCCTTTTAAGCTGAGTAATCCTGTTAAATAGGACATTTCAAATTAAAATAGCGTTGAACTGTGTTCCTTTTGTTTTCCAGCACCTAGAAACATTGCGAGTATACAAAACTACTTGGCTAGAATGTTCTTTATATATATTGTCAGTTCTTGTCCTTGTGGGACAAGAAACAGTAAAGCAGTTCAAACTCAGTCCAGCACTGATATTTTACGTCTGTTCCTTGAAAGCTGTACAAAATAAACAGCCTGGTCTGGCCCCAGCCCAGCTCAGCACAGCTCAGCTCAGCTCATCAGGTCAGATCAACTCTGAGACCCCCCAGGGGAAATCTACGACCGTGATGTATGGGCCCCGGCCAGTGAATTAATGCAACATTTCCATTAGAAAAATTGCATGACACAGCTGATATAAGAAGTTAGTGATCACAAAGACGCTGTGACACAGCATGGAAAATTACTTATCGGAGAACCGTCACCTGGGCTATGTTGAAATTTGTGATGGGAGGCAGACACAGACTGAAATATATATGTTGTTCTGGAAAGGCAGAGCAGAGGGAGTGAGAGAGCTGGGAGAAGGCTTTTATCTTGTGGAATAAACAACTTCATTTGGCCTCACAAAGCTCACCTAATCCTTTTTCCGACATGCACAGAAGTTAGCAAATTTTCATGAAATTATCCGGAGGGGCTGTACGTGAGAATGCAAATGTCTGAGTCAGATAATCTAGAGATTTTCTGGAACTGTTTCTACTGTTGGAGAGGTTCTGGCGAGATATTGGCCAATGTGCTATATTTAGCACATGGTCACCGGCATATACACAAAAATATATACGTTGTGTCCTGCCTCCTGCGTGCTCTACCCCCCCCCCCCCCCCCCCCCCCCCCCCCGTCAGTCGGGACACACACTCCGGACTGATTATTCCTGTTGCTAATATGTGTGAAAATAGTTTTAGTTACTGCATATTCTCACACTCATGGAATTCAGGTGAAACCTCCCACTGTACTTAACTAGTTAGTGTGTGACTTTACAGTAGCGCCAGGGCTGATTATAACCTCACACTGTAATTACTGCATAATTACCACTTATGAGAAACCATGTGCATCTTGGTTGAAACAGATGTAAAACAAACACATCTACTAACAACATATATTATCGGTCTGTCTTCAATTTGACTTTTTCTCATAAAACCACTTTTGGGTTCTGTCCAGGCCCCTAAACTCCCACTGCTCTATATCTCTATGGATGTCTCTGTTTCAAAATGACCTCCCTTCAGAAAACCGAATTTATTTTCAGTGAAATGCTCTAAGATTAACAATTAGCTGTTTCTTTTTGCTCAAGTGTTTTAAGTGCTACGGGCACTTGCATTACCAATACATCACTTAGAGTAGACTATAACAGGATGAGCACAGGGAGGGCTGTATCTCTTTTCCCCTATGCTGCTCTCATAACATTTTTTAACTTGTCTGCTTTTATCCCGGGGCTGTCTTATACACTGCTGCATAAATGAACTTGTGGTGCAGCCGAGCAGCTTCTTCCGTATTGATTTTGTGGTCTCATTATAAAGACTGCACCTCTCCTGTGGCTCCAGCGTTCATGCAGCTCATTACGTGGAGCTGGCACTCAGTGTTTATGAACTTACACTTCAGTGCCGGTCATGCAGACGCTCTCAGTTTTACGACTTTGCCTGACGTTAAAGAAGTATCTATGTTCGGACCTGTTGCCATGTCAAACGAGTCCAACGTGCTTCATAAACACATCTCGAGTTAACCGAGGTTAACTAATAATCCAGCCCCAGTTGCGTCCAAACCTAAAAGGATTCTGTTTGTAGGCTCATAGCTAATTGTTAGTGGATAATTGGCCTAAATCACTAAGTCACCTTTGTGTAGTTGCGTAGAGATTTTATTACTTTATGACTATTGTTTGAGCGGAACTTGATCGTAACACAGGTCAGGGACATGTTAACATCATAAACTCCGGACTTGCAAAGGTTGGACTTTTAGGATTAGAAATAGAAGCTTTTTGGAAACAACACCTTTGACTTGTTTATTTCATGAGAAAAGATACAAAAATAATTCCATTTATTTTCTCCAGAACCTAAAAAAAAAAATTTGGTGGCATATTCCTATTTTATCTTGTAAATCGCTTTACCTTGTTATTGTTTAACCATATTGTTTTGAAAGGTGCGTATGAATACATTTATTATTACCAATACTGTGGCTCGTCATGTATTGCTGTTGTCTTGAGAAGAATCTCAGTGATGCTAGTCAGTTGAGTGTGATGTAATTGCTCGGATTGGCTTGGTTCTTATAGGATTTAGAGACGCAGACATTGGCTTCCTGAAGAACTACTTGCTTTTATCACTTCTGTTGTGTTTCTCCGATCACATCCTAGTCTTTAAATCTCTTCTCTTTCATATCTTAAGTTTGTTAATGTCTCTCGCTTCCCCCTCTATCCTCCCCCAGTGTAATGTATCAGCAGCTGAACCAAAACACAAGCGTTAGTTTTAAAAGTCAGAGTTAATCAATAGACTTATTGAGTTGCGTTTCCTCGTCTTGGACATAACAGTTATGGTAATGACCACTCAGCCGCGGACCCGACAACACTTATTTGCAGCTGGTTGTACCGCACCGTGTAATACATTTTCTATTCGCACATTTTATTTTGCACGCTGGCGGGGGGGCCTCTCCATGATCTGCCTTCCTGAGCATTGTCATTTCTTTCATTAGTTTGGAGCTGGATGTGCGCTGCCTCCCTCCCACAATATGGTCTGTGGAGATAACGACATTCAGACAGATTCATTTGGTACATTGGCAATACAATAACCACGCTGGTGTAATGTGTTGTCAGTCAGCGACTGTGGCCCCATGCAGCAACTGGATTGAATGTCCTGGATTATCGGAGATGATTCATAATGCTATTGGATGTGATGCACTAACAGAAAACAAGATACTCTGTTATCAGCATCACAATATCACGAGCTAGCACAGGACGTAATTGGGTTTAGTTTATTTCATAAGCCATTATAAATATGTGTTTCCTGTCATGGAGGAAAATAGAGAGAAACAGAGTGTGTGGTACGAGGCTGGTATTCTGAAGACGTGTGTGTTGCAGGGAGGACGGGGGAACGTGAGAGTAGGAAAGTGAGAGAAGGCAAACAAAGAGAAGGAGAAACTGTTATGTAACTAAACAGGAGGGTTGGTATAAAATGAATAAAGAATAAAGAGACAAATAAGTAGAGAGACCAAGAAAGTGTGTGCGGGTGTTGTGCTCTGCTCTCCCCAGATCCATCGCCTGCACATCACCTTATTAGAGATCAGTATCATGCTCAGTCAGATCTGATGGGCACGTTGCTGTGGATCGGAAGGTCAGCTAGACCAGTTATCAGCGAGGAAGCCGGTTCACTTAGCATAATGGAACCTGCATCAAATAAAATGGGAGCTCAATAAGAAAAGGCTATTAACGGAGCTGGAATGATTCCCTGTGAAGGCAAACCATCAAATGAAATCATGCATTTGCAGACTTTATTAGTGAAACAGATGCACATGGTGTCCCGCGCTATCTAGCAGATTTATCTACAACGCACAATTCCTTTTTTAATGGATTTTTATTTTTATTTTCCGATGGTCACGAGGATGTACAGCTGATGATAACGTGTGTCTCTGTGTGTGTTGCTAAAAGCGCACAGTTGATGGACTGTCAAAAAAAGGTGGCAGAGCTCATCATGGACAGCGGTAGAGATTGCAGTGCATTACAGGTACACACGTCGAGGCACAAATAGAGATAGTGTCACGGGCGTGTAAAAACTCTGAAGCGCACCTATTATGGAGATGGTGAGATGTGAAAACGGCAGCAGATGGATGCAACCACAGAAACCCATCGCACCTCGCGCTCAGTCCCTGCAGGCCATCCGCTCATATCCTGCCTCTGCCTTTCCAGTTCAGTTGAGACGACAGGGAAGCAACACAACAATAAAACAGCGCCGCTCCATTCACATGGAATGGAAAATGCATATATATGTATAAACACATGCACTACTTTATTGTCAAGGTCCCCGAGAACAGAGGTCATGTTGGTTGTAGATACAGCAGATTTCCATGACGTTATACTTACATACATACATGCCGCATTGATTATAACTTCATGTCTTTAGTCAAGGCCCAGCAGGGATGAAAATTCTCATTTCTTTTCCCACAAATCTCCCTGAGTCTGTTTTATCCGTAGTAAAACCACTTAGTGAGCCGCCGTTGAATATTGACTTTGAGACTTTTCTCATTTACAGCCCAGGCCTGTTGAGGAAAGGGGGTTGTAGCTATCAAGCTCTCGGGCCAGAATTACAGCTATCGTTTTATTGATTGCTCATCCTCATTTATTTGTGAGGAAAACTACCCCAGGAGCTCAGTGTCCCTCAGCTTCTTCTCCCATCCTCCTCTAAATACCCAAACTAATTTCTGCCGTGACTCACAGAACTTATGCAGGCATTTCTGCGAGTCTATCAAGCTTTTCTCTCGCCCTGTTGTTTTTTCTCTTCTAGAAAACGTGTAAAAAATCATTTTGGGCCTCATGCCTTTTTGGAGTTGGAAATACTTATCCACACTAATGGATTTCCCCTGTTATGCTTTTGCCTACTGATGTTTATTGAGGATGAGAGCCGGAGCAGTTTGTGCTTAACCCCTTCCTTGAAGTCTTATCTGCTCCTGCGTTTAGTTCCGCCTGTAAGGGACACACATCTCCAAACATATTGTCACATGCTTTCGACCCCAGGCAGCCAAATTTAAAGGATCACTCGCCTCACCAACCAAACAGGTTGGAAGTCTTTATCGTGACTGAAGCTTAGCATGGCAGGCTGCAGCAACACCTGAAGGCATCCCGCAGTCAGCTTTCACAAAGTGAGTTCCCCTAGTAAAATGTGCATTGTGCTGTGTGACAGTCTCAACACCCCCACTCCTGCTCCACGGGGCGCTGTGCTTCAGTCATTCCAGCTTCTCTCCCTCTGTGGAGTTAATGTGGCATTTAGCTCGGCGACATTCTAATGTTTTTTTTACCGGTTTTTCCTTCCCTGCTGCACCTCAGGAGAACCCCGGCGTCTCGGTGTCTCTGAGCTGCTTTTGCTCTTTTGACCGGGGTCACTAGACGGGGGATCTTTTACTCAGAAATGCACAGGATAGAAAAAGTGAAAGGATAAACAGGGTGATGTCAAACATTCAGAGAGGCGGACAGAGTACCATCAGACCAGAGAGATAATTGGATCAAAAGAGAAGGCCATGTGCAGCCGAGCATGTTCTTATCAGCAGTAGTTTCCTCTGCTCTCCCCACACAGCTCCGTGTCATCTGCTCCCAAATTGATTAAGTCGCCCCGTTTGTGTCATCGCTGCCAGTGACTGACAGGCCTGCAAAAGGTTCTGGTATTTAAATGTGAAACCTTGTTCTTTTTCGGAGGGGTCAATCTTCTAAGAAATGCATGTGTGAAGTGAGTTGGGCTTTGTGTTTGTGTGTGTGTGTGTGAGTGTGTGTGTGTGTGTGTGTTTTACTTTGTGGGGGCTTGTTTTGATACATAAATTATTTTTGCAGACAAAGATGCAGCCTGCCCTTTTTAAGCTGCCGTGCTGAAGGAGATGAAGAGAAGTGAAAAGGGTTGAGAACAGAGAAACGGAGGAATGATGGTGGTACCTTAATAAATGTTTTCATTAAGTCTCTCAGCGGTGAGGGAACATAGAGGTTATAGTGGGCCTAACGCTTTAAATAGCATGTTGGTGGTCTTGAATCAGACGTGTGACTCGTAACGCGACGGTGCTAACTATAGCCACTAGGAGTGACATTAGGCTGTGAAACATTTTAAATAAATTGTTATTTTAACTGTAAATTAAGAAAACAGAAATACACAACTACTACCAAATAATAGTAAAAAAAATTTAATAAACTGTTTCGAGTTTTTGCATAGTCTATTTGCAGACTTTATTTATTTTATTTATTTATTTAAGTTTAGCAAACATAAATGCTAAAACATAAAATCTATACATAATTTTACGGTAATCCATCACCCAGTCACTAGTCAACTTCATAGTGGAGGATCTTAGGATGCACCCCTGCTGGCACCATGGTTAATATCTATACGACATTTCAAGGCAATCCATCCAATAGTTCTAATTCAGTCTCGACCAAAGTCATGGATAGAAAGTGAGAGGCTGAGATGACATAAGCATCAAGAAGAAAAGTTCGGATGATATTACCCAGTTATTCAATGTGTTATTTTCGTGTTGAATATCCAGACTTTGACATCTTTTCTGGGCAATTATCTAACTTTGTGTAGCACATTTGTGCGCAAGGCAAAACTTTCAGCTGTCAATGTTTTTTGCCGATTAATTTTGAGCCCTCGTATCGGCTCCAACTCTTCTTGACCTACTTTAAGAAACCTTGTAGTGAGTTGTAGGTAGTTATCTCCTCTCATCTTTCCCCTCCATTGGTTTCTGCTGGTGGCAGTGTGATGTCACTTTACTTCGGATCATCCTCAGATGCAACCTGCCGTCCTCCTCGTCTCCTTATTCTCTCCTCTTATTTTTAGACTTTTACTTTTTACGCCCCTTCTTTCTGAACCTATCCTATTTCTCTACAAAGAGTGACCTCAGTCCGTTTAAAAAGGATGTCCGACAGAAAATTGTTTTTAATGATTAAGAAGCACAGAGGCATATCCCGGCATAATGGCTCCCACATCACGGAGGCAAAGTGATAAAGATAGCAGCTTATCTTTCCTCACCGAATGTCTTTGTTAGGTTGCCGTTGCTCCAAGTTGACGCTGTGCTTCTGTTTCATGGACGCTCTTCTGTGCCCCTTCTTCTCTCTGAGGCGTCCTTGGCCGGCTTCCAGAATCAATCCGTCACCTCTTTAAGAGGGGGGGGGGGGGGGGGGGGGGGGGGGGGGGGGGGGGCGTTCTTGAGTTTGGGTTTCAGTTTCAATAAAGAGGCAACAGCGACAGGGTGCCTCATTCATGTCCACCTCATTGTCTTTTAATAATCAAACCATGATGGATTACCTCCGTACCGATATTCATTTGAATAACAGCACAAGGGTGGAAAAACAGAGGAGGAAAAAGGATAGCACCAGAATGCTACTTGATGGCTCGAGGACTATTTGTGGTAGTGTGTGCGTGTGTGTGTGTGTGTGTGTGTGTGTGTGTCTTTGTATTGGGTGCCAGTTTGGCTCTTGCTCTCAGAAAGACAGGCAGGTTCCTCCCTCTCGCTTCCTCTCCATTCTCGCCTCTTATCGTGGCCTCCTGGGTTGAGGCAGACAGCTCCTCCTGTCTTCTCCCTCTGATTTATCTGGCCAGGGCTGACAAGTGTAAACACCTGCCAAGGTAGCCTCCCAATTTTGGAGCCCGAGGTGGTTGGACTTGTTCCATTTTTTTTATCCCCATATGGTGGATCAATGACTTATTCTCACCTGGCTGTCTGTGTCCCCCCACCCCCCCTCTTCTTTCTTTCACTCCTCACCCCCTAACACCATCTCCTCCAGCGTTCTCTGGGAACAGGTGTGGTCTGAAGCTCCGTTAGGTTTGGCGATATGGTATTTATGTGGCTGAGTTGTGTAGTTTTATTGTGGCAACTGGAAAATCAACAAACAGACAAACTGCTCTTCTCGCTTCACTCTTTTAACAGATTTTCCCCTCATGTTTAAATGGATGATTTATCTCTTGAAGAATGTAGGCGTGCAGTTACTTTAGATTTTATTTGTACAGGTTTTGAACTTTTCCTTAACCCTCAATTACTTCTTGAAGCAACAGTCCTCCAGGTGTGAGGTCTGAGGCCACGAGCAGCAGGAACATTTCTGTTTCCTCACGAGACGTCATGCCCCGAAATTCTATGGTGCATTCTAAGTGCATCCTCTGTTACATCATTTCAATTAAAGATAAAAATAACAGCCCCTCCACCGAATGTGGTGACGGGCTACAAATACACACAGACATGTCGCAGCACATTGCCAGTAAGCCGGCCCATCTCGTAGACATTCCTGTCATCTGTAAAACCTTCACCACCAATCTGCAGACATTACCCAGACTGCCAAATATAAACACATGTAAGGTGCACTGCTGTCACACCGCATTTACAAGAGCTGCTCTTTCCTCCTGACTAGTCTATGGTCCACTTTTACAGCGTCTGGCAATGACATGTTTAAATACATCATTTTCAATAGTGAATTTGATTATGTGGCTCAACGTACCAGACCTTATTTATGTCCTCAACACACAGGTCAGCAATTCGACACAGATGTGCCACTTATATACATTGCAGCCATTCAAAATAGGTTACCTGTTGATTACAGACCAATGGTTTGATAGAACACACAAACAGCAGGTCCTCCAGAATGATGTAAATAGGAATTATCTGATTTTACACCACTGGGGTTAAGGCTTGGTTAGGTCTCGGCACAAAAACAACATAGTTAGGGAGAAGGAAAGAACATGGTTGGGGTTTGGTTAAGTATCACATTTAGGTCAGAAGACCTTTAACATCTTGGTTATATTATTAAGAACAGCTTAACCAAGAAGTTAAGTTTGTACTGCTTCTCACTCCTTTTCGATTATCTAGATTAAACCGTTAAGATTTTTTTTACCTGATAACTCTTTGTAAATATAACTTTTTTCTGTATATTTATTCTTCCATTTGTTTGTATACATTTTTTTGGGGATTCACATATTCGAAATAGATAAAAATGATATGAATGAACATATTAAAGTATTGTTGACCGGCCCATTCATCCTGAGCAGCGTCTCCTTCGGTACTGACACCACACTAACTCCTCTCCTGATGGATTGAGGCCACTGGAGTGTAAACACATGCTGTTTTCGGGCACTTCGCTGAAACAACAGATACTGTGGTTTGTCTCTCATCAACAGGTCTACACTGATTTAATCAAGTTAGTCTTGCACTTCATTGCACGGTTTGATGGCTGGCACAGTGGGGGGGCCTCCAGGAAATGAATAAGCCGGGACCTTGTCGAGATTTACTAGCTGTGTGTTTGGGAAAAGGTTCCCAACCAGGCATTAGCATGTTCGTCTGGGCTGCTGCTCTGTTAGTTTGTGCTCGTAAACCTCACGTGTGGCCACATGTTAGCTAACACTTCCTTCCTTGTCCTCACCTGAAGCCCACTGTGGCTGACCTTGTCACTCTAACAAATGTCTGTTATTTAGCTCCGAGCACCAGCAGCTAAGTAACGACATCATTAGGCCTGGTAATATGTTTATTGTTGAAGCTAATGCACTTTGGGTTGGCGGGCCCCTTGGGGCTGCTCAGTCTTGGGAGAGAAAGTTGACGTGCGTGTTTGAGATTGTTTGTCTGCTTTGGGTTTGAATGAATTCATGATATACTTAGAGTTCAGGCTCTTTTCTCCTTCTTGCAGAGTGTATTTTCCTCTTGGACGGATGCAGTGTGACCGAGTGTGTGGAGTTATTCATAAGATGGAAGGACACATGCAGAGGGATTCTGGGCCGGGGGTCCGTGTGTTTTTATTACCTGCTGGCGGCCCCATGCCAGTATCTAGCTTGATTAACTCTACCCTCTCTCCTCTTTCTGCTCCAAACACGCAAACACACACATGCCTGTATGAACGCACGCATGCACAACCACCTACTTTATCACCAAGAGTGTGAGGGGGGTGTGAGGAAAGAGCAGCTGAGGTTTTCAAAAGGTTATTTCTCTATATGTCTTCTCTTTGGTTGTTTTTGAAGGAGAGTTATTATGAGACAGGAAATCCACACATTTCCACCTGTGTTTGTGTGGAAGTGGATAATTTATTGCTGGAGTTTAAAGACATGTTTCAAGCCTGGATACCAGGATTATTATGTTCTTAGAGAGTGGGTTGGTGTATGTGTGTGTGTGTGTGTGTGAGTGTGTGTGTGCATTTGAACACATCTTGTTTTGTTCTGAAATCAACACACACTCACAGGGAAGCAATTTGCTCCTCCATAAAAAGAGCGTAATTCGGTGAAGACAGACTGTGTCTCGCTCCCTCCTGTTGCTCACGTGTGGCAGCTGCTAATGAAAGGGCCACCGGAAGCTTTAGGGGTTTCACTTAAGCAATCCTGTGCTCAATTTATTTTGTGGCAGCGTGGGAGATGGTTTGACTCCCAGATTTCAGCAACCTGTTACAACTCTCTCATATAGACGGAGGATGTGCGTTGCCTTCAGGAGCCACAGATTCTAGACACATGCGGGATAAACATCTGGAGAATGATTGAACACCTGAAGACACTTTCAACAAACAACTAGAGTAGCCATTAGTAAAACAAATAGGTCCACCAAGGCTCGACAGTCCCCTTCAGTTTTTATCAACTCATAGATATTAGTACCTTAAATGTGCCAGATTTTCCTCACCTACATACATGAATTATACAAAAATTCTATTGAAATGATTGGGGTCTTCCCTGACCCACACCACATCCTTTCACCAAGTTAATCGGTAATTCTGCTCACAAACAAACAAACAAGGGCAATAATAACAGCACATCATCTACATACAGATGTCAGAACAGCCATTGCAGTTTCTCATTTGATTCTGACCTACAGTGGGCAAGCTCTATCGAAAAATGTCATTTCAAAGTTATTCCCATGTATTTGACCCCAGTTTAACGCGAAGCCACATCTCGCTTTCTGGCTCGGCACAACCTCCATCCGTCATTCACCGTGTTAGCTCCTTCGGGGCTCACCTCTCCGCCTCGTGCCACTTCCTGCTCATCAATCAGTCAATTACTGGAGGACTTCCGGGTCAAGGTTCAGCCCTCCACAGTGGTTTGCTGTACTGTATGTGGAGAGCTGAATTTGTTTTCATTTACAATCTGAAAACAGCTGGAATTTCTCGGTGCGAGTGCAGCTCAGTCAACCGTTGCTGTGTGATAAAGGTGAGAGTGCGAGGGGGGAAATCCATTTGGGTATTTTTTTCCTTTTCAAAAAACATAGAGTTCGGTGTGAGAGGAATAGGCCAAGGAGGGAGGAGGCAGGGAGGGGAACAGAGACGGCTTGTGAGATCAAGGTCGTATCCAGGCTTTAGTATTGGAATTCTCCTCAGTGTTAAAGTGATTCTCCCAGTGAATAGTGTTTTCATTCCTCTCCTGAATGAGATTCACAGGAGCATGGAGACAGAGAGGGAGAGAGAGACGGGTAGAGAGACATGACAAAGAGAAGAGAGAGTAATTCCCTCTCTCTCTCCCTCTCTCTCTCTCTCTCTCTCTCTCTCTCTCTCTCTTTCCCCCTCCTTCCTCCCCCCTGTTCGTTCCACATCGGACTTACAATAGCGAAAATACAGCGTGGGATAAACAACTTTTTATCAGACTGGAGAAAATGAAATAGACTATTTTATTCAATTCTTCATCCCTGAAGCCAGCCCCCCCCCCCCCAATCTCGATCTACCCAGCAACATCTCACCCCCTTCAGCTTTGCATAGACAGAAAAATAAGGTGTTTTATGCAAATTAAATGCTTTATTCTTGATTAGATTAGAGACGCAATAATTGTCTTGGGTGATTTATGGGAGTAATTTGTTGCCACAAACTGCAGAAGGGAAAGCTCAGTTGCCACGGTCTGTGCAATGAAAACATTGGATCAACACAATTTAGTGCACCTGCTGTCAAATCCACTTCTGGAGGAAAACACTACACTGGAAAAAATAACCTTGTTGAGGACATCGTGTTTTCCAGGATTTTGAGGTAAATAAGATAAACAGGACAGTCATCCCAATTATGCTGAGTGAGATCAAAGTAAACACACACGTTTTTATGACTAATCTGATCTCTTTGCTCTTCGTTATAATGCAAATATATAAAGAGGGGTTACGGTGTTGGTTAAATGCTCCGACCCATAAATACACATTTTGAACAGTGCCCATGTTTTTCCCACGTTCCGACTTCAAAGCACATGAACACACAAAGTCACAGCTCGGCAAGTCGTGAATTGTGAATGCACCGTTCTCTCTCAGGTTGCCAACACTCCAGTATATCTTTACACAAACAAATCAATGTTGGCTGCTTTATTAATGGATTGTGTATATAGGCTATATAACCTTTACGATAACCTTTAATTTGATGAAGAGTACAGGAAGGAAAGCCTCCAGGTGAATCTTAGATAGTGTGTTTTTATGTAGTGGTCATCAGCATGTGGGCGTTGGCATCAGGGATTTCTGTCATTAAAAAGGAGACTGAGAAGTGGGAAATATATGACCTGCCCCCCCATCCAGCCCCATCCCCAGGTACTGCCCCCACTCTACAGCAGGTTAATCTCAACAAGGGCCCTCCCACTGTCACAGAGGGAGGGAGACCGAAGCACAGAGATCCTCTCGGCCTGACATTGATCTATGACGCATATTACCCACCTAATCCAATTAATTCTGTTTCGCTTTACAGCACAGCTCGCTCGAGTCATCAAAAATGCATATATAAATATATCTCCGACAGATTGCAATTAGCTGTGCAATGTGCAAAAAGCACTAACAGCCAATTTAGGTGGACTTGAACTTGTTTGGCTAACTCCTTCCTTTTTCTATGCCTCCTCTCTTTCCCTCCCAGAGTTTGCATTTCTTTGTTTCACACAATGAAGGCAGAAACTGAGAAGGAGAAATAATCGAAGATGCATTCAGGTGAAAACCGATTTGTTTGATAAACTTTCTTTCTGTTTTTTCTTTCCCGCTCCTTCCCCACCATCCCTCTCCACAACCTCCCTCTCCTCCTTGTCTCCCGCTCTCCTCGTTCTTAACACAGGCTGAGGAAAAATCTGTAGCAGAGGACCGGCAGCAGCGGCAGCAGCAGTGTTGGTGCGACCATGAGGTCAGAGGCCTTGTTACTCTACTTCACGCTACTGCAAATAGCCGGGGCGGGCTTCCCCGAAGACAGCGAGCCCATTAGCATCTCACACGGCAACTGTAAGTATATGCTCTCCCTCTCTTTCTTTCTTGATGTGCCTCCGTTGTCCCTCCTCTCATCACAAGTCCCCCTTCGCTCTCTCTCTCCTGCACTTCTCTTCCCTCTTCTCCTTTTCACAAAACCCCCCTCTTGGTATCTTGGTCTCTTGTTCTATCCTCTCGCTCCTCCACTCCTCCTCTCGACCCCTGCCTCCTCCGCCACCCCCACCTCCTCCCACACTGAATGCATTTTGAGGGAATGGAGTGTAATTTGGTGGCCGAGGATTGGCCCGTCCGCACACTCCAAACTGAAGGACTTAAAGCGGCGTTTGAAACAGAGCCCACCCCACATCAAAGAGTAATCTGCTGTTTTTCTGCTGGAATCCTAATTCTGTGTGTGATAGTGGTAATGCTGTGGCAGGCTATAAAGATATAGTCATTGTTTCTCTCTCTCTGTCCCGTCCCGCTCTAGCCTCTCCGGGCGTGTTTGCTGTATCTCGCAGCCAGGACAGCTTGAAACAAACGCCAGCCGCCCTCACAACGTCCCGCTCCCCTATCAGACTATTTATTCAAACCCAGCACTTTCAGCCAAAGCCACGGACAATAGAGCGACCGCATAGTACAATGCGGCACATTTTTAGCCAGCAATTTATGATTCACAGCAGGAGCTCAGCCAACCATTGTGGCAGCGTTTTCTCATCCAGCTATGAAATACATAGGCTGACATTTGACCTTTAACCTGTTAGACTCGTGTCATAAGGTTTCAAACTCAGGAATAACCAAATCCTTAATTTATTAATTAGCTATGTAATCTGGAATAATTTGTTTTGGTCTTTTCCTTGCAGACACAAAGCAGTATCCAGCATTTGTAGGCCACAAACCTGGCAGGAACAACACACAGCGGCACCGACTGGACATCCAGCTCATCATGATCATGAACAGGACGATATACATCGCTGCCAGGTAAGTGATGAAAGCTGTGTGGCTAGCAGTAGCGAATGGAGGCATTTGGGTTGTCCGTCAAATTCTTGGGAACAAGATATCTGATGAACGCTCAGATGGGAATATCTTCGAATTTGGCACAAATGTTCGATTTGACTCAAAGATGAAGTAATTTGATTTTGGTTGTCAAAGGTCCTGGTCACTGTGATTTTAGATTTCCAACAAACCCTGCCTTAAAGAGGACCAGATTCAACTTTGTCAGTCAAAGTCACTGTGACCTCACAAAACCCTTTGTGAACTTTTAAACTGATCAACGCCTCAAAAGAATCCTTTCAAAATTGGCTAAAATGGAAAATTCAAGCCAAAGGTCAAAGGTCAAGGTCACAGTGGGATCACGAATCAGGTTTCTGGCCTCTTGAACATGATCTCTCAGGACCACCTTTCAGAACAGAGCCGATTTGATTTCAATGGTCAAAGGTCACAGTGACCTCATATGAGTCGGAAAGAAAGAAATGATGTCGGCTGAAATCGCTTTGGTTGGTGGAGGCATACAACAGCAAAGCGGTAATTCTAGTTTAAACATGGTCTTCATGTATAGATCCTCAGATAGCGGTGCTATTTCAGACAAATTCAAGAAGACACTTTAATTTTCCTGTTTCACCACATGTCTTTGTGGAATAAACGTGCAATCAAACTGAGCAGGCGCGGCTCCACCAGGATTATTGAACCCTTCATCACATCACCCCCTCTCATATTACAGCCGCTGACTGAAGTAGATTTTCAGCTACGAATGATTCTCATCAATTGCTGCCGGTCGGGGCTCGTTAACATGTGATCCTTTTTAACTCGATAACGGCTGAAGGCTGGGAGATCCCCAGCAGTCTGCCTATCGAACGGAACTGTGGAGCCCTGCTGTGCTGTTTTCTTTTAAAGTTTGACGAATCAGCGGGGACCAATTCAGAGGGAATCTTGAGACTGGACTTGTTCAAGTGGACATTTTCCTCCTATTACCTCAGTGTTGTTTGCTATTTTCATCTCAGCATCTGCCAAAACCCTTTAGCCTCAAACCATGTCTCTGCAGAGTTTTTGTCCTGCTTTACAAACATCCAGGCAGACACGCAGACTCACACAAACACACAATGCCACTCACACTTACTCAAATGAAAACTAAAGATGAATTAAACTAATAAAAAAACTTTTTCTCAATGAAAAACCTTTGCCTGTTATTTAGAAAGATACAACTTGATGTAATCAATATTCTGGTTCTCAGCGCAACATCCAAACAACCTTAATCCACCGAGTGCTGTCGATAAATCACAATACAGGAGGAGAAGAGAAGTTTAGGTTCTTTATTGGCTGGCAGACCAGTTGCCCTCGCACATCGATCTTTAAAACTCCTGACTTTCTTTGTCTGGCTCGCTCTTTCCCAATGTCTGTCACCTGCCTTTATTGCTTTCAGTCTATCCGTCAGTCGGGTTTTCACCCCTTTTTTCGTGTGTCTCTTTCTGAGATGATATAGCTCAATTACACCATCTGGAGCCATAGAGAAAGCCGACATTGATTTTGTCTTCTCGCTTCTCATCAGTAGTTTTTCAGCGGTTTGTGTTGCTTCACCTCGTGGCTCTGCAGAAACAGCTAGGGTCGGGCCAGGAGCACAAACAGGCAGGGCAGGTGGAAGTGTTAGTGTGGACTGTGACGTCTCAGTTAAAAGAGATCTGTATCTACTTGCTCTTGCTGTTTGCCATCGAGCTAATTGAGAGGCAGACTCGATTGGATACTGTTGAAAGCCACAATGGGGTTCTTTTTTTAGTTTTCCTCCCAAGCATGTCAAATGAAATGGCTGAGGGAGGCTGCTGCTTTAAGTGGCACAGCTTTGTTACATATCTGTGGTCATTAAAACAAGGTTCAGGGAGAGTGAGAAGGGAAACAGAGTGAAAGAGAGAGCATATGTGTGTTGTGTGTGTGTGTTGTGTGTGTGTGTGAGTTTGGGAGGGGGGGCGGCACCGGAGGCTTTGGTCTGCCT
Organism: Platichthys flesus; assembly: GCF_949316205.1. Classification (NCBI taxonomy): domain Eukaryota; kingdom Metazoa; phylum Chordata; class Actinopteri; order Pleuronectiformes; family Pleuronectidae; genus Platichthys; species Platichthys flesus. Next base: position 7,970,580 of record NC_084947.1, read on the forward strand.
GTCGCCCACCTGCTCCACAGGGGGTGACAGGGGCCTGGGGGATGGGGGACACAGAGGGTTTATTAAAGGGGTGTAATAAGAGTGTGTGTGTGTGTGTGTGTGTGTGTGTGTGTGTGTGTGCGAAAGCCAGAAGGTGCGTGTTTGCCCAGTTTAGAGTGCTGACCAGTTGTCGAGGGGATCTAACAGTGGTTTCTTGAGTGTGCCATGTGGGGCGGGGTATGTGTATGTATAGATATACATGTGTTATGGTGAACATGTGTTGCTGTGTGCTCATGGGCGTTGGTGCTGTTGCTCATGATCGTGTCCGCAGTGAGTTATGCACGTGTTAATGTGTGCGTTTGCTTTTTTCACCTGGTGCGTCTGCACTCCATGAAGCGGACGGGGATTCTGACACGTGTGCAAGGTATTTGACCCCGGAATAACTGGAATGGCCGCCTCAGATTAGACCACGCCGGATGACCGCCATTGATCCCGACACAGAGAAGAATGTCGGAGTCAATATAATGGACACAAGACGACGGCCTGTGCTCAAAGATCCACTGGCGTTAAGAGGATGTCGATAGAGACACGTAAGAGTTGAATGACAAACAGTTTAATGCAAACTGTGGAGACAATCGCCACTTTACAAATCAATGTGAACGCCGGCCAACCCCGGCAAGACTCTTGCTACGGAACAACCAACAACGCTGCAGGAAAAAAACTGAGCAACATCAATAGTTGCTTTAATGATGGTCGTCCCGTCAAATAACTTGTTTATTCTGGAGCCAGCATCATGCAGCTTTGCCATCGCGCCTCCAGACGAGTCGGCCTCAGTTCTCGGTGCGGAGCAGCTTGCAGATGGCCGCTGTGAATGCAGTCCAAAGCCCATCACTGTTTCAGGCTGTTTTTTTGAATCGTTCCTCAGTGCATTCAATCCCTTTGGCTCCCGCCTTGGCACTGGCAATAAAGAAATCACAAGATTTTTAAACTGTGCGCTGCATGCAAACATAGCAACTGATGAAATTGTAAATGGACAAAAGTGACTTGATCCAGAGAGGGGAAGCGTCAAGTTGTTGGCAGGGGAGGAACTCAGCAACAGATGCAGTGATTGATAATTCATCCAAAGTTTTGAGCCCTGAATGAAATGTATTGATTGGCTGAAATCAGCTGCTCCCTTTACAGCCCTGTCTCTGCTGTTATATGTGCAGGGATTGGACAAAATGGCCTCTGTTGATGAGGTCGAATGGCTTTTCCAATACGCGTAAATTATCGTACGACCTCTTAGACTCCTATTGAGTGTGGATTATGAATTCAGTACATGCCTAGTTTAGTTTCTTAATATTCTGAATCCTATTCCATGACTCAGTTTCCATCGGGCACATTACCCAGAGGCGCCAGTCAGCCTGATGAGATATCCGACTGCTCCGACAAAGAGACGTTTGTTCAGCTTTTAAAAGCTTAGTTGATTTCTCTCATTCTTTAAAACAAATGACAAAAAAAAAAGGTTGTTCGTGAATCAAACCCAGAGGTGTTTATGTGTTAAATCATAGTGATTAACAATGGGATTCAGCCGGGCACCAAGATTCAATTTGATACACTTTTTTATTGTAGCAATTTGTTACGTATTATCCGTGATTACCAAGACAGGATGTATATTAAAGCACGGGTAATGGACATTAATAGGGAGAACCTCAGTGGCTGATGTGTGTCTGCTGTCATGCACGTCATAGGTGTTCAGCAGCAGAGTCACGTTCGCTAAAAGCAATAAAGTGTTCCTGATGCGGTGAGAGACGGACCCAGCAGGTTCCACACTGACCCATATCTCATGTCCAGGCAGCTCCATGCACAGAATTCAGAGGGAATTCATCACAGTGCAGTGGGAGATATATCATTCTGATCTCTGTAAAAAATATCCACGTGTGCATGGAAATCCTTGTGTGTGTGTGTGTGTGTGTGTGTGAGTGTGTGTTTGTATGTGTGTGTGTGTGTGTGTGTATGTGTGTGCATCTCTTACCAACAAGTCCTTCAACCTGAACGACCATATAGGTCATTTGTTGTGATTAATGAGCACAACTTTGGAAATTAGGGCCCATACTGCAGCAGGTGTACGGGACCTTTGTCGCAATGGTTAGTTGAGGATGATATTGTGGTTTGTGTTAAAGTAAGAACTCTCATTAAGGCTAAAGCGGATGTTAGTTAACATGGCTACAGTTTTTAACCTACGTATAATGTGGTGGAATGGTCTTAGTTAAAAGAAACATTATTGACTATTGGATTTAAAAGTTGTGTTGACCTTGCCATCCTTCTAATGTGGACATCTCTGTTATATCCTCCTTTGCTACCATCTAAAAATGATTAGAGGGGTTAGAGGTCACCTAACAATATGTAACCACGGGTAGTAAGTAACAAGCTGCTGGCACCGACAACTTATGGCTTCATTTATTACAGGAGGAGATACTGCCTCCAATCACAGCAAGTGACTGTTCTCCACTGCTTGTGTGTGCGTGTGTGTGTGCGTGTGTTTGCGTGTGTGTGCGTGTGTGTTTGTGTGTTTATTAAAAGGATTTAATCGAAGCATCTTGTCATTTAAATCAGACAGATGTGTCCAAATACTTATTTTTGCCTTGGGTCCTAAGAATACCATTAGAAACCATTTGTATGTTACTGGATCTCTTTGAGAATGTGCATGTGCAAAGTACAACCGGGAGCGTGGATGTTTGAAATGGAAATCTTTTATTTTAATTCTAAGCAAGAATTGGTCTTTCTATGAAATTTGCATGTTGCTTATTTTGTGCATCGTCTGACTTCTCTCTTGCAACGTTTTAATGGTCTCAAAAAATAACATGATCAGTCCAATGTTAAAGGAATGGCCGCTATGGCTCTGCAAATGAATCTCAGGTTCTATGAAACAGGAATTTTGCTTCGAGGTCAGGGTACGGTGTGAAGACATGAGGAGAAGACGCATGAAGATAATGAGACATTCTGTATATCTTCATCTGTGTGTGTGTGTGCGTGTGTGCAAGCATGCCCCAGGTCTCTCCACATGCAGGGCATAGTCGCCATTCCTGGCCCACAGTCGGCCTTTACCATGGTAACACCAACCACACTCTGTTTACACCCCTCTATGAGACTGGGAAGCATGGGAACCAGCAGCAGAATGTGAGTGTGGAAGAGTGAGACAGTGTGAGAGTGTGAGAGTTAAGGGACCGAAATTTGTGGCTGTCATTAGCGCTCACAAAGACACACTCACACACACACACACACACACACACACAGTACAAATCCAGATTACCTTCTCTCAGTTGAGTCCTCCAGAACAGTCGAGCCTCTGTGGCCGCTGTCCTTCCCTGTCGGGTCTCTTTGGGTCTCGCAGCGGAGGCCACTGGAGTCTCCATTATTGTAGCGGCACCAAATCCGGTTAAAACCCACTAATGACGGGGATTACACGGCCGCCTCCTATCCCTCTCCTCGCTGCACTATGGACCATCCAGCCACGTCCGCACTTTGAAACAAAGCCCAAAGCTCCAGGAATCATCATCACCTGAATTAGAAGTTGTGAAGACTTTCCAGGAAAAATTGAAAAAGTATTTTCTCGTGCCAAAGTTTGTAATTGATTTGGTAATTTATCCAAATTCACAGAGTCTGACAGCTCTTCAATTGGTTTCCTGTTAGTGTAACAGCAGTCATTTAAGTAGCCCACAACAACAGGGAATTGTAGTGCAATCACATTTTTTAAATTAGTATCGTAACATTCTTTGGTTATGGTGTTACATTTCTACTTTTCACTTTAAGACTTGTTTTCATACATTTGAGATGCTATGCTACATGTTGTTTGATTATTCCCTGGGAGGAGGGGGAAAATGTTGAAAAGCGCAATGATGAACTGATCAAATAATCCTGGATCCGCCCCTTTATCCAAATGGACACCAAAACTGAAAGAGGTTCTCCTGACCCAGGTCACATCCTTCTTCCAAGTTTGGGCTAAATGTGAGAAAAACATGTCCCACTGACCCAACCACGCACAAAAACACACAATCCCACAAAAGGAGATGTGGTGGGAACGTAGAAAGGAGAAGTTTCAACCTTCAAAAAGAACAACCTGCCTCAGCTCGGGGGTGAGTGAACTCTGACGTGTTGTGTTTCATGCCACCACATCAGCGAGGGCCTCTCGCTGCCCTCGGCCCATTCAGAACCCGAAGGTGCCTGCTGGCTCCCCCCCCCGCTTCCCTCCCATTCCACTCTGTGAGGGGATTTGAACCATTGAAAGCCAAAACAACACACAATGGGCCCGCCTCTATACCACCCATGATCCAGTTATTAAGAGAGAGGAATATGGGCGAAGTGGATGACGAGAGAGAAAGGGTGGGAGGTGGACGGGGGGGGGGGGGGGGGGGGGTGGACACGCCGGCATTTGGTTTGCGGAAAGAGGGGTGGTGGCACAAGGTGTGGGGTGCATGCAAATCGCACACTCTCTTTTCTGCGACTGGAATGTGAGATAGTTTGACAAAGGCCCAGCAGATGGGCCGAGCTGGCTCGCGGTCACCCCCAAAAGAAAATGCGCTGTTATGAAAACGACATTCTTCCGCACAAAGCCCCTGTGTTCCCGTGGCCATGCATGGGTACATGTCCGCCGGAGACCCCTCTATGTCACTCTGTTGCACTCCATCTCACACTCGCGCTCAGTTGGTCCACTGTCTAGCCTCGATCCTCCAGCTCCATTCTCACTGTCTGTACCCGTCCTCCATTTTTTTGTGTCTAACAGGATATTTGCATACCTTCCATCCTACTCACACATTTCTTTGTCACGGAATTTCGGGAAATAAGACGCCGACGCCAAGTGATTCACATTGACGGCAAATGTTCTGCACCCGTCAACGGCTTCAGTTTTTTTTTTTGTCTTCGGCAGAGTCTCATAGTGTTTTGCATTTCATCAACACCGCAGCCCCTATAGACCCCTATGTTTTGTGTAATATGACACGGGCGTCTTGGCGTGGTGCTTGGATCATAGATCAGAGCTCAGAGAGAGAGCTGGACTGTAACAGTGAGTCTTTGAGACGGATTTGAACTGACCACATCAGAAGGTTAGAAACCCTGAGGTGTGTCCACCAGAGAGAGAGAGAGAGAGAGAGAGAGAGAGATATCTGAAGGAAGGTGAAAGATGAGAGACTTGAGACAAAACTCCAACTTTCACTCGGGCTGTTCAATCATTGGATGTTACACCTTTATTCCACCGCCTCACCAGTCTGTCTGAAAAAATATGAACATTGGGGATGTGTTGTTCTGCAATGATATTCATATAGAGTCAAACCGTCAGTGTAAAAGGGAGAGCCATGGGGGGACAGGACACAGATGCTTTTGTGTTACATGTCACAACCTCGGATTCCACAAAGCCAGTATACGATCTGACATCACACGCACAGCAGGGGCAACGTGCACATGGTCTTTGAAGGAATCTTAATAGCCAAAGCAGCGATATATCAAGATGTCTGCATGAAAGCGGCTAAACACACTGAATAAGACGTTAGGCAAACATGCACCAGTGACCTGAGAACAATGGGATATTGAAAAATAGAAAGGGAGTGAAACCCATGATGGAGAAAAGATAAATAATTAACTGATGTTTGCATATGTACCAAGAAAATATGAACTAAATTATTGAAGAAGAAAGAATACGGGCAGATTAATTAACTTAGAAAAGAATTCCTGGTATCAGCCATAGTTTTAGTTTCCAGTACTGTGAGGGATCAAGCATTTCAAGTTTTGTTTCAACTCTCTTTTCATTTAAATACACAGAACTCACTGTGTGCCTGCAGACTAATAATATTAATAAAAAAAAATGTACAGGGCCTTTCTGAACACCAAAGGAAACCTTACGATACATCACAAATACATGAATACTCAAAGTAAAACCAAAAGTTGAAATCAGAAGAGGAGACGCAAACGTCTTTCAAAATAAAGAGGATCGTTAAAAGTAAATAAAATCAGCGTAAGAGGCGTAGACACCTCCACAGTGTGTCACATCTGAACACAAGAGTGACTTAAAGCAAAAACCAAAGGCAAAACTCTAATGCGAGGGATGGATAAGATGTTACGCAGGGAAGACTGATCTAAACAGATGTGTTCTGAGTTGTGATTAGAACAGTTCAAGAGGATTCCAGATGTGAGACGGCAGAAGGTCCCACAGTCTTTGTGGAGAGCGGCTGCCGAGGCTCTGAGCCACAGGAAATCAATTTTAAAAAACTGTTTGGGAAAAAAAAAGGGCCACAATAACACTAACTATATTCGATTGGAAGTTAATGATCCGCAAACACACAATACCCCCAGTTGTCGTCCTCGAAGAGCCGGCCTCGTTCCGCCTGTTGTTCACCCTGAAGCCCGATGTGAGTCACGCACCAGGGGGAAGTGATGCTGTCATGTGGGTTCAGGTGCAGCGCTGGAGAGGGGAAAGGGTGCATGTGTGTGTTTGTTTGAGCATGTTGGGGTGAAGGAGGAGGGGCGGTGTTGGTGTGGTGCCTTTGCACATGTGTGTGTGTGTTTGGAGAGCTGGTGTTGACACAGACACAGCCGCTCCATTGTCTCCCCCCCCCCCCCGCACCCCCGCCATCTCCAGTCAGGATGTTTGAGGGACGCCTCGTAGCTTTGGCTCTCTCTAATCTCTGCTGGAGCCGAGAACCCCGCGGCTGGAGCTCCGCGGCCCCCGGGAGGACGCTGTCGGCCCCGGGACAGGGAGCGTGTGGCCGGGAAGGTTACCAGCGGAAATAATGGGCCAGTCAATTACACATTACTCGTGAGCTGTTTTAAAATCGCCGGCAGTAAAATCACCCGCGGGATTACTCTAAATCCACCAAGTAATCCTCTGATTTAATGGCTTTTGGTTTGGGTTTTGTCTTTTTAATATAAAGTTTGAGGTTTAATATAAAAGATATGAAATTAAGTTAAACGAACAAATTGCTGAACTTTGGATGACATAGGGGAACATGTCAGTGGTATCATCCATCACTGATATCATCCATCAGTTTTTCTTTTCTTCTATGTCCGTGCTTTATCTCATGGAATGAATTCTTGTATCTTTGACAAATTACAGTTATAATCCAGTTTACGCGTCAGCCACGCGACCTGAGTCTGTCCTGTTCCCCTGGAGGCAAGGTGAACAGAACCCTGAAGGACAGACGGGCCATTCAGGAGCCCTGGAAATTCAATCCAGATCAATTAGCGAGAGTAGAGCAATGCTAGTGCGACTGGAGAGTCATAATAAGAAACATTTTACAGTGGAGTTTGCGGTTTTGGCATGAAATACTTGATTTGAAGCCGTGGTAGACTGCACGGTGACAGGCAGCATCTGGCATTTGCTAATGCAAGTGAACTTGAATTTGGAAAGGCCAAAGGAAGCCTCCCAGTGACCTAAAGCAGACTTCCTCTCCTTTTCATGGCTTAATATTAAATGAAAATGTTTTGATTCCAAGTTGATTTCAAAGAACAGCCTTTTATTCATTTTTCGTTTCAACATTCAGAGAGTTAGTTCGGGGAGCCGTTAAGGTCAACCACAGTTTGGCTTTGAATAGCTGATGTCATCCACAAAGACCGACAAGGGCTTTGAGCAAGCTGAGTGACTAAAAAATACTTTTATTAAAGTTATTTAAAAAGGAAAAATCTATATTTAATCATAGATGAAGGATTGTATTTGTGTGTTATGTATTTGTGGCCATTTATCTTCATATCTGCTTATATATCATCATCTAAAAGACAATTTTGTTTGTCAATAGGGTTTCTATTTTGTGTATATATATCTATTTATGGTGATCTGTAAATCACATGACGGCTCATTGGCTCTACAGAAACCGAGAACCACCTCCTCCCTGATGAGGGGAGCTAAGGGCGCTTTCACACACTACTTAGTTTGGACTGAACCGAAATAACAAGTGTGAACTGGGCCTTGGATCCCAGTCAGAACCAACGGACATAAATTTAGTCCAACCAAAAGAGATGGTCATGGTCTGGATCAAACTGAATCATTGGCCAGTTCTTTTGCAGAAGGGAAAAACAGTTTTTATTCTTTCTGGATAGTTTGGACTCGTGGACCATTTGCAAGAAGTTGAAGCGGTTTTAAACAATAGAAGAAGAAAGAGGAGCGGCTTGCAGTCTGCAGAGAGAATGAGTTCAGAGGCAGTCATAGAAGACAATTCAGAAAAACATGCCTGTCACAAGTTTTGGTCATGTCTCATCACCTAAACCGTTTTCCTCTCCCACCAATAAAAGCACTGTTTTCTTAATTTCAACTGCTCTCAGGGATTAATTATTCAATTTGAGCATCGCGGCTGATAACGCGCAGCCGACCGGCTTTTATCCTCAAGGAGACGGCGGTGGCCCCCAGGAAAGTGATATAAGTGGATTCATTTCAACATGTCTGTTCCTCCAAAGACTTTATTAGATTTAGTTAATGAGAGAGTGAGGCGGGCCGTGCTGGCTGAGCGCAGGTTGGGGATCTGGAACGTAATTAAGCCTCGAGTCTGACGATGCCACTGTTACACACTTTGATTAAAAACACCTTCAGCGGCTAATCTCCGACAAATTAAAGCGGCCGCAGCGTTTGGCATGGTCACCTTTGGTTCTCCCTCTTTACATCCGTCTTTCTTCCGCTCGCACCACTTCCACACCTTCCACCCCTCCTCGGTGCACCCTCCCCCCCCCCCCGCGTCTGCACCCTAATTCTCCGCGGTAAGTAGGTGTAGCGACATGCCTGTTCAACCAGCCGGTGCGTCTGTCTGAGATGTAGTTAACCCTTGTGGGTTTTATGTCTTCCATATGCCCTGCTGAGTCCTATATGGCTGGACTTTGTAATAAAAGAGAAGCCTGTATATTTCCAGGCCAGCACACATAAGTCTTCTTGTCTGAGCTATAATGAGTGTTAGTATAGATTTCCTGTGCCTCAAACACTAGGCTTAATTGACCTGAACAGCTCTGAGTGACTTGGCACCTCCCGTCTCAACCTGCCCCTCCTCCCTCAACCCCCCCCCCCCCCCCCACCCAGACCTTTCTCTGGGACAAAGAGGCTTTTGTCCCCGGGCCTGCGCCACAGCTCTCTAAACCTTTGTTGACTGTTTCTGTCTGACAGAGCAAATAGCTCTGGCCTCCTTTTGTTTATTGTCATTTCTTGAAGTTTGAACAAAGTTTACACAAAGCTCCATTTTCCGACGTTGTTTGCTGCCTGCAGGGGCAAAACTGAGGGAAGAGGAGAAATGGGTTTATTGTTTGTTGAATTTTTGACTGTCTGCTGCCGTCTGACCTCTTATCGTCTCATCTCTCTCTCTCTCTCTCTCTCTCTCTCTCTCCCCCCCCCACACCCCACCACCCCTTCCATCAAATGCAGGGATCACATATACACGGTGGAGACTGACACTGCCAACGGTGACGAGATCTTTTTCAGTAAGGTGAGTGAGCCGTCTGTCCCTCTCGAGGACACGTTGTCCTGGGCGTGCCGTGATTGACAACGTAACCCTAATAACCTGGCTCCGAGTGCAACTGTGCGGTTGCGTGAGCACGTGGCTGTGTGTGCGTGTGTGTGTGCGTGTGCGTTTGTGTGCGCTGACGTGTGCCAGCCGGTAGTCTTACTCACCCGCTCAACGGTGTGAGCTCGGCGTGCTCGCCATGGTGACCCCTTTAAGAAGATTATCCAATCAATCAGCTCGCGAAACGCCTGCGTCATTCACGCTCATCAGTGGGATGGCCGAGGATCCGATTGGCTGGTTGCAGAAGCTGCGAGGACAGGAGGGGAAGTCTAGTAGGTAGAGGAGGAGGAGGAGGAATGGAGGGAGGAAGATCTCATTGTATATTTTCTGATTATTCAAAAAGCTTCATATTTGCACAGGCCCTCAGCTGTAGTATCCCACTCTCCATTTCATCCCAACCACTCCTCGCCTGCATCACTTACAAAATCCATGCAAACAGAATTCAAACAAGGCCGACCTCGTGTGTACAGCAACCCGCCAGCCCTCCACCTCATCCACTTCAATGTCATCGCCCGACGAGTGGGTCTTAATGAGAGCCTGCTGCAGATGAAAGCCTGGTGGGAGACTCGCCGATTGATTGATGACTGAGGGTCTTTAATCAGCGGCTGAGCTCCAAACATGTTGTACAACAGTGGCGGGTGCACAGCGGTCTGAACCGGAGGCTCAGCACTGACCCTCTGGCCACACAGGGCAGGGACACAGAGGAGTGTGTGTGTGTGTGTGTGTGTGTGTGTGTGTGTGTGTGTGTGTGTGAGTGTGTGTGTGTGTGTGTGTGTGTGTGTGTGTGTGAGTGGCTGCAGAAACCAGATATAACTTAGTATTGACTGATGAGTGTGTGTGACAGCGTAAGAGGGGTGTATACATTGGTGAGCGTAGTTGATTGACAGGTCTTGGTAGCCCACCACACAGGCCAAGGTAGAGTGTGTGTGTGTGTGGGTGTGTGTGTGATGGCCAGTCAACCTATCAATCCACAGCAATGGGCTCAGAGGCGGGATCTGCCCTTGGACATACTCGGCTCTGATCCGTGGACAGTATTGTATTTCCTCCTCTCCGCCAGAGATTTTAAAGTTCAAGGAGGTAAACTGATCTCTGATCAGCCCTTTTAGTAAAGTTCACCTCAGAGCAGGTGCCTCATTAGGAGAATCAATGACAGGGAATCTCAGATGATGATTATTGATCACAGCATCGATCGGTTATTGAGCTCTTGGGTGCCTTCTGTTTTTTGTCTCCTCCGTCAATGTTTATCTTGTTTGCCTTCTGACCCCCTGATCTCATTCTATCTTTGACTCGTTTCCAGAAAATGACATGGAAGTCCAGACAGGCAGACGTGGACACTTGCAGAATGAAAGGAAAACACAAGGTAGGAGAAAATGCACACAATCATGCACATACATACCCAGACGCACATCATCTTTGGTACTTACACCTTAACTTCATTTATAGAACAAATGTCACCCCACTCTTCACCAAACACTTCTTTAGGATGTCACACTTTACACACTGCAGATGAATTTCACACACTTTCTCTGCCTCTTTCACACGCATATGCACGACACATTATCACAGAGAGGCGACTCTGCAGGTGCAATAACACAGTCTCTGTGTTTCACTCTCACTGGCAGTATAATTGTATTTTCTATGGATTTATTGCACAATTCTAGCAAAACTGTTTAAAATGCTTATTGATTTTGTTGCTGTTCCAGAAAGAAATTGAATCTGCTGTAAATTCCTCTTGAAGTACCGAGAGGACATGATTCATTTTGTGATCGATGTTCGTTATGCTGCTCCCTTGTTTCACTTGTACCTCAAAAGAAAGAAAAGAAGGATCCGCATGTGGCTTTCTGTGTAAATACGTCTCGAGCCAAAAGACACAAATGTCACCATGACACCTCTTTTCTTCTTTTTCTCTTGTCTTCCTCTCCCGGCTTGTGCTCCCTGAAGGACGAGTGTCACAATTTCATCAAAGTTCTCTTGCAGCAAAATGATGACACTTTGTTTGTTTGTGGAACAAATGCTTTCAACCCCTCCTGCCGAACGTACAAGGTACTTACATACACAAACACGCACATGCACACACATTAACTCCCTGGTGCTATTTTTTACCTCAGTGACAGACATGCACCAAACACACTGTGCACATAAACGCCATACTAACTAACATTGGGCTGTTTCCACTCCTGCTGTTTCTCTCTGACACACACTCCCACACACGGGTTTTATTTCAACCTCAACCATGCGGGGGTGTAGGGAGGTGAGCTCTGGAATGACGGACATAGATGGATGACTTTCACAACTCAGCAAGCGATCCCCCTATGTCTTTATCACCAGGTGTACTTTGACACGCTCGATTTAGGAGCTGCCAAACCTATCTGCTTCCCTCCGTACGTACAACCTCATTCACTCACACCCACTGAAATGCACGAGAAGGTGCACCACTGAAATCCGATTCATCCTTCTCCTGTAAGTGGATGCCTGCCTGGCGGTGCACATGCAGGCAAGTCTGGAATAGCTTCAAGATTCCTGCAGGAAAAGCAAAACCACGTCGTGAAGATGCATTTTTACGACCCGGGGTCAAGAAAGGAAACAGGTCGACATCGAGATTGACTTGTTGGAGAAGTGGGGATGCCACGAGAAGATAAACAGGGAAGCAGATGGACAAATAAAGAAAGCAGCAACATGCAGGCATTAACCAAACTCATTTCAAAGCATACAAGTAGAGAGAAAAAGCAGACTGGCTGTTTTCTAACTGCTGCTCAAATTGTCATGTTTTTCCCTTCCCTTGCGATGTAGATGTTTTTTATTTTCATACTTCATTCTGTGAAAAGTGAGAACTGCGGTTACAAAGACTGAATCGTTGCTCATTCACAGGACGGGTTTTATGCCTGGTAGCTTGAATGGCCCAACGATTCGAGGGTAAGGATATGATCACACTGGAGGCTTCGTGCTCAATTGCTCAGATTTTGGGGGTTTAGCAGGTCACATTATTTGTTTAAATGAGGCCAGAATGTTGCAGGTGTCAGACTCGAAAGAGAAAAGTGGTCATAGTCCTGAACTGACCTGCATTGTGCAAAAGAACAACAATACGTCATACCACGTCACACATAGTGGTAAAGGCGGATGTCACTGAAGTCATAGGTCACATGTATAAGTTGTTGTGCAGTGGGAGACAACAAATGGCACATTGAAAGTTAGTAGATACAACAAAACTGCACAAAATATCAATGTCATTCCAGTTTTATATCAGGAGGATTAGTTTAAGAAGAGAAATAGAATATGCATCTTCTTGGGAATCAAATTAGATATGAACGACATTGCATAGGCAAAGACAGACAGACAGACAGACAGACAGACAGACAGACAGACAGACAGACAGACAGACAGACAGACAGACAGACAGACAGACAGACAGACAGACAGACAGACAGACAGACAGACAGACAGACAGACAGACAGACAGACAGACAGGAGGAGCATAAACAGACTCAGCCAAGGTTCTGTCCTGAAGGATGTTATTGTTTGCTTTGCCGGGATGTGATGTGATGGTCACAGCACACGGAGATGTTATCTAGGGGGCCTGTGGGGAAAACTCTCCTGCTTTGGTTCACTAGATCTGTTTACCAGAAAAACAAGACATCTCCGCTCCGTTGCCTCTGTGGTTTAGCATGCTACGCACACAGAGTGGACGTCTTTCAATTCACCGACTCGTCCTGCGGAGGAAAGTGGGATTTATGTCTCCGCATTTATCAGGCGTGGATAGCTTTTATAGCCACTCTGGTTATGGTTTCAAGGTTCGTGTTTTAGCCGCCGTCGCACTGATATTGTCTGGTATAGAGTTAAGGGCAGGTGAGGGAAAGGCTTGGTTATGTGGCCACATTTACACACCGGCAGGCTTCCCTGTTCGAACATAGAAATAAGTCATACTAAACATAAAGTAGTTCTTCTTTTTATTTTTCAGTTTAGTGCTTTTTTGTCCAAACATACATACATTACATCTATAGCATGTGACTCAACAATACAATCAATTAAAGAGTGCTACATTGTGTAGACTAGTGTGTTAAATTCAATTACCACGTGTATATTAAGCAGACAAATTGCACTGAATAAAAAATGAACAATTTAATCTACATTCGTTTGCCCTAGGAACCCTCGGGTCCCCGGGGGGGGTTGGGATGATTGCGTTATGTAGGGTGTGGTCTGGGCTCCCTCAAATGTATCAAGACAATTGTAGCCTATCCTTAAAACAAAGGAGGAAAGATAGTAATGTCCTTTCTGCCCGTTAATACATTATAAAATGAAATTACTTCATTCAACTGTTCATTAATATTGTTCCTTTTTTTTAATTGTTTGTCTCCAACTAGAGCTCCCACATTTTATTGAGTCAGTTTATTATGTTTGTGTCTCCTCCTTCCCTTAGGAACTAATTTCACCGACTCGCTGTAATTATTTAAGTTAAATAAAATTACCTTTCGATTGTGGAAATACTTGAATCAATGGCCATTAATAAACTATGATGTGATTTAGAGTCTGACCAAAAGACTTGGGATAATGAGATCATTTAAAATGTTGTACAAAATTGAACTTACACACAAACATGCAAATGCATATTTAAGAGCCTGTGTAGGATACAAATGGGTATTTGCATCCGCACAAACACTGACAACTGTGCAAACACATTGACTTACAACACACATTTTACAAAATCATCACACACACACACATTGCAGTTCTGGCAGAAAACCTCTCTGGGCCGATACCAGAGCTTTGATGGCGCGCTGGGCTCGTCCACTCGGCTTGGTGAAAAGTGTATCTTGTGTGTGTGTGTGTGTGTGTGTGTGTGTGTGTGTGTGTGGTTAAATCCACCTTGGCCACAGTTTGCTCTCCATCTCCCCAGTGTGACAGCACTGAAAAGAGCTTCTGTTTCGGGGCCAGCCTCATCCCACATTAATCAACAACGCTGCGAGGGCGACTGGGAGGGGGTTGGGGGGGGGGTTCAGAGGTGGAGGGAGACAGAGGGAAGGGGGGGTGGGCAAACAGGGGGCAGGGAGGGCACCCGACCAAGCCAGCATCACCCCACATTGATTTCTGTTCTAACACCTTCTCTCTTCATTAGCTTCTCGTTATCCTTCCTTCACCTTTTGTTGGTTGTGTCGACACTTGGTTACACACACACGCATGCACACACACACACACACACACACACACACACACACACACACACACACACTCATTTACACACACATGCACACGTAGTGCAAAAACACAGAGAGACTCCTTGGCAGCCATGTCACAGTCCTCGCCCTCAGCTCAGCACATCACCCAACTCTTCTCCTCTCTTCACCTCCTCCTCCCGCCGTCCTGGAACTCCTCCCCCTCTCCTCCTCTCCTGCCAGCCCTAATTCCTCTCCCCCAGCATTGCTCCCACCGCTCGGCCATCTTTCCCTCTGTTGCTTTCTCCCTTTGTCAATCCCTCGCTGTGCCGTAATAATAAACACCCCATCCAGCCAGGCTGATCTACGACTGGAGTCGGTTTCATCGCCTGTTGCTGGGCGAAGTGTGTGTGTGTGTGTGTGGGGGGGGGGGGGGGGGGGGGGTCAGTGGGACGTCTTGCAGGCACTGGGTCCCAGGTGATGCGCCCTTGATACAGAGGGACAAAAGTGTGTAAGGACTTTTTTATCTGTGTCAAGACTTTGGTTTATTGGATTGAAGATACATCAACATGCGTTTCTTTATTTTTTCAGAAGGGGTTTTAGAGACTTAATGTTTATTATAAAAGGGGGACACTATGTTTGTTCACTCCATAAGATTGAGAGGTCATTTGAGAGGCTGACGGCTCAGACAAACGAGGGACTTGCTCCGTCCTCCATTTCCCTCAGCAGCTGCAGACACTCCAGTTCCCTGCTCCGGTGTGAAAGGTGGTCAGGCAAAGAGTTCATCCGCCCAGGGCTCAGAAACAGGCTGCAGAGAAGTGGGCCATGACTATTAATCTCCCACAGAGATCTGTCCTTGTTTGGTTTACACAACCGTTTTCTGGCCCAGGTGTGAACTTGTGCACTTGAGCTTTATTGATGGAACTGGTTGTGCAGGTGGAAAACATGGACTGCATAGAAAGAAACTTGACTCAACTCAGCTGCACACCGTGAAATATCCAGCTCTACATACCAGGATTGACCCAAGGAAGATTGATGCTTTTCTTTCTTTTTCCCCTTTGTGACATTCACGATCTGTTAGTTGCCCCCCCCCCCCCCACCCCCCCAGACAGATTCTCAAAATCCTAAATGAAATCATTTTGGAATCGCTTTGTTATAATATTTGAAGGAAGTGCTAATAAGCGGACAATTGGGTCAGTTTGCCCTCAGCGTGTCCCTCAGTTAGATCTCGTAAATCCCTCAGCAGTGTGAATAAAGCCCATAAAAGGGTCCTCCCAAAGACAACAGAGACACAGACTGAGAACGTGTCCCTCACCCCTGGTGCTGAAGCTGATGCTGAACCAATTATAACACTCCTGATGGGCATGTTTTTGGTTCTACGTTGTTGTTTGTCTAATTAATTAGCATATAGCCTATGGAAAACACAGATGAGCAAGTTGTAGTAATTAATTCATCGAGATACACTGCCCCCCCGAAGCCAAGGTTACTGTACAATCGTCTGCCGAGCTACAGAAGATCCTGACTGAACAGTGCTGACAAAGTGTGACCGCCCTACTGTTCTCTCTCCGTGTTTCTTTGACTCGTGTTTCCATAAAGCGGAAGCACCTCTTTCTTCTCTGCAGCCAGCGGAGGTGACAGCATAATAAAGTTTTTTTTGCTTGGTAAACAAGGTAAACAAATCCATCTGGGCTGTTAAGACATCAAAATCCTTTATGGTAATGTTTCAGAAATGTTGTGGTGCCGCGTGGCAGCTGAACGGAACTTGCCACTGCTGCTTCTTTCCACAAAATATGAAATATTGCTTCCGACAGGGCTAACGGCAGCCAACGTTTCAAGATTCCTGATTCAAGAGTTTTGTTATCAAATGCACAGAGATGACAATTAAGCAGTCGCTGGCAATGAAATGCTTGAGTCACAGGCTCTCTTCTAACAATGCTCAAGAATTAAAAAAACAAAAACAAAATTTGAAAAAAATAGTGTAAAATAGAATATCAACAATTTAAAATATGAAATTAAATATATATTTCAGCACGGAGCTGTTGTTTCTCCGCTTATGCCAGCTTGTGGTGGAGAGCGGAGCTGTGCGTTGATCTGCGGTCGGCCAGGGAGTGTCTTCCTCTCCTCAAACGGCAGGAATAGATCAGTGACAGCCAGTCGACAGAGGGCCCGCGTCGACAGAGGCCACTGCCTCGGTGAAAGCTAGTGGGCAGGATGGAGCGGGGTGGAGGTCGCTGCTGTGGGGTGGGAGATATGTGAGGGTGTGTTAGTGATCTGTCAGCGGAGGAGGGAGTGTTTGTGTTAGCGAGCCGACACCGGAGCCCCCTGACGGTTCAGGCTCTAACGCCACACTCCTCCGGTCGACCAGACGCTGTGATTCAGTGGACACACCTGACCTTCAACGACTCACGTCCCGTACGATTAACTCGGCTAATCCGTAATTACACTCTCCCCTGTCTGATAACAATATACATTTTCTCTGCATATGATCCTCCTGTAATTTATGAAAAAAGGGAAGGAGAAATCGAGCAATGCTCCGTTGCCGCTGCTGGTTCTGTGTTTGTTGTAAAAGGTCACTTGTAATTTTCTCTGCCAAATCAGCCTCAACAATTTCTCTGGCAGGATTTTCCAGCGCTGCGGCGGAATGTGTGTGTGACCTTTTTAGTGGGCAGATGATAACCGTTTCCGTCGAGACAGGAATAGAAAACAAAATGACCTGTTTAGAGACCAGAAAGGGCGGCGTGAGCAGTTTGCAGCCTTGGCAAGCTGCGCTCGTCTTTGTCGAGAGAGAAGGAGGAAAGTGAGGAAGGAGAGAGAGCGCAGGAGGTAGATTCAGCGATGAAGAAGAACAATGACTATGTTTTGTGAACTCTGCAGATATACAGTGTGTTCAGTAATCTTCCCTGACCTCAGCCTCTGGCCAGTGTTTTATGGGTTCTGTTTTCCTCTCGCATTTGTGTGTATCCCTGGTCGTTAGCCAGGGTAAGAGCAGAACCTATGGCGTGCTGGGGAAGACAAGCCTACCCGTGGTGGGATGATAGTGACCTTTTGCCCACATGTGATCCTCTGCCATGCTCAGCCAAACCTACTACAACCAAACAGGGCACAAAACACAAAAAAATGAATTCCACTACAGAGAGATCATCCCACTAAGCGCTAAACAAGACCAATAGCGCTTCATAAACAGTGGACATGGCCTTAAAATAGCTCATGGAACGGGGACCACTAAGTGAGTAAAAGAAAAATATTTTAATGTAGGATCTTTCCTGAAATAAACCATATGAGGGAACAACTCCCGCCCAAGGTGGAGCTCTGATCACAAGACAAATGTGAGGCTGCAAAGTATAAAATAATGACTAATGTATGATCTGCTGTTTAAAAACTACTGTGCTTCAGTAACAAATTCTCACTTTTGCTGCTCAGGGCCATGTGCTCACCCAGTTATTTCTTTCCTCTGCCCATTTATTCCCTCTTCACAGCCCAGTAAATGGGTCAAAGATCCGTCATGAGGGTTGTTAAAAGTCTTTTTTAACACCAGTCCAGTTGAAGGATAAAAGATGGCAGGGGGAAAGCAAACCACATCCACCCATACTGTGAAACATGTTGCTGTGGAAAATGTCTGTTTTCTCTCATCTCCCTTCATGACAGTCTCCCAGTTACTCCCAGATGGGCTCGCAGCAGGACACCAGAGTGCCATCAACGGGATATTAGTTCAGATCAGAGATATATGGACACACACTCTTGGGCCGGGTATCACAACTTGTTGGGACCATTTTATAAGGACTAACCCTTCCACTTTAACACAACAGTTTTTGATTTATGCCTTTAGATTGTATTCTTTTGATATATGAGCACATTTCTTAGACCCTTTCCTCTGACCTCAGCGGACTTTCTAAGATATACGTTTCATGTGTATTGTCTGACACCACATTTTCTTGACCTTTTCACCTCTTTTGTGATGCCAGTTGGACACCTTGGAGGCTCTGGGAGAGGAGATCAGTGGGATGGCCCGCTGTCCATACGACGCCAAGCATGCCAACGTTGCCCTCTTCGCTGGTAAGTTGTGTCTGGGTGGGGGTTTCTGCAGATTCGGCTAGCTGGAGGTGTGAATGTGATTGTGAATTGGAAGGGCTGTTTGTCTCTATACGTCTTCCCTGCGATACACTGGCAGCTCTCGGATCAGCTGGGATTGGCTCCAGCTCCCCTTGTTACCCTCAAAGGATGATCCCTTATCTGTGATTTGTCAAACTTCCATCCTGGAACGTGGCAAAAAAAAATCATCCTTATTTTTCTTTTCTAAATTGAGTGCGGGGATTAGTTGTGGTTGTATTTGATAATGTGCTTAATACCCTGAGGTTTACTTTAATGGCTGTACTCAGACAACAAGTAAAAATAAATAAAAAAAGAGCCAATATGTGTTGCACACACCAGAGCATCGGAGACCCGGGGGCCACGTTTGCTCTGTGTCAAGAATTTGCTGCCACTTTAGAAACACATCAATAGCATCGAGGGAACAGAAAAAAAACACAGAATGATCGGTCCCCCCCCCTCGAATGCAGTTCCCCGTCATTCTCTGTGTCTGTCATTCACTTACTTTCACAACTGCACCCGATCAGAAACAAGTTGAGAACAGACGGGACCATAATGACTCAGCCTCTTCTCTTGGCGTGGCACAATTCCTCTCATGCAACAAAGCCGCAGGCTGCTAAAGACATCCAGTCCCCCGTTCCTATTTGCTGTGAACCGATTTACGGCCGTATTGATGAGCTGTGCCTGCCCGCTTAGAGATGAGAAGAAGAGAGTAAACTCAAGCTTGACCAGTTAATGTGTAGCAGAGCCGCTTGGAAAGAGGCTGGAAGCACTGAGTAATCAAGAGGGTTCCTCCGACTGCTGTCTTTTCAATTATGTAGTTTGAGTTTCCACTGTGGTTACAGCCGAGGCACGCTGAGGTCATGCCGGTGGTGGATTGTGTTCGCCGAGCATGTGTGTGACTGTGGGTTTCTGTGGTGCTCCGAGAGCCGCGGTGCGAGTGCCGGGCTTCGGCGAGGAGCGTTTGGGAGAGGGAGCTATTTCCAACGTATGACATGTTCAAGTGTGGAGGGTCTGTTTGTTGTCCATCAAACTGTCTCTGCAGTTTGTGTGATTCATTCATTTTCCAGTGTCTGAGCCATCTAAAAACACGTTTGTGTATCGAGCCACAGAGAGCACACAACACTCTGAGTGACTCTCTGTGTTGAGCTCTCTTGACTCAGCTTCACTCTCATCATTCTTCTTCCCTCTCCATCTCCCTCTTCCCTCCTTATTACTCCCTCTGCCTCCAGGTGGCAAGCTGTACTCGGCCACCGTCACAGACTTCCTGGCGATCGACGCGGTCATCTATCGCAGCCTGGGAGACAGCCCGACTCTGCGAACTGTCAAACACGACTCCAAGTGGCTGAAAGGTGAGTGTGGGGCTCGCAAACAAAAACAACCCTCCCTCACCCGGTAGTTAGAGAGCACCAAGTTGAGTGACAAGGGAGAAAACAAGCCCGATTCAGAAAATGCATTCCTCGACCGTTTTTTTTGTGTTGTTCTTGATTTATGCTATATGTGTGTTCGCACCTCGGTGTCTGCAGAGCAGGGGCCCTTATGCTAATGCGCCACGCTCTGTTTGACGCAGTCATTTTGCCAACCTGTCCTGATACAGTTGATGAAGCCAGGAAATTGCTCTGCCCCAGGGAGAAACAACCACAAGTCCAGCCTGTCAAAACTCAATAGAGAGATCCCTCTTCCCATGCATGCAAAGTGTGCTGCTGATATGATGGATGATATATTGCGGCACTGGAGGCTCACACTCGGTGCTTTTCTGCATAATATGACAGATATTGTGGCTGTTTACTGTGAAATACGGTGTCAAAACTGTTTTGTCACGAATGAATCACTTTGACTCATGTTTTATTATATTTTCCTCGTTCTGCAGAGCCTTACTTTATCCAGGCAGTCGATTATGGGGACTTCATCTACTTCTTCTATCGGGAAATTGCAATGGAGTACAACACGATGGGAAAGGTAAGCAGAGGCCCCATTGTTCTGCTTTGGTTTGAACTCTAATGGGAGGTGACTTCCTATTTACCAAGAGAATCGGGAAGCGCCTGAGGAAACTAACAGGATATGGGTGTATCAAATAAGTGGAAGGAGACTTCCAGGAGCTGTTAAGTGGCCAAAGCGTATTTCAGTAGCACGTAAACATTGGACAGGATGCAGCACCAAAAATAGATTTAAAAAGAAAAAGAAATGTGGGTGTCTTGAGATCTCATTTTGAAGTCCAAATATAAAGTTTGAATTGCACGTCCACATCCGTCCGGCAGTGCTCCCGTTTGACCGGTCGTCTCAATGTTTCCTGAGAGGACTTCCCGAGTGTCCCAGAGAAACAAGACTGAGTAGTAGAGGAGCGGTTCAAGACGAAAGTGGATTTCATCAGGTTTTTCAACCAGAGGGATATTACCAGACCTTTTTTTTTTTTTTTTTTCTATTAACTCCTCATTTCAGTTTCCCACCCGGCCTTGCGAAAGTTTAATTGGTAGAAGAAAATCCGATATGAAAATGAATCTCACAATACCCATTTTCCACCAGTGAAATTGAAGTGGAAGGAGACACAAAGGGGGGAGTAAGAAAGAGAGGTGATGAGACGAGGTAACAAGGAAGTGAAATAATGAATTTGCTGCCGGGAGTGACAAAGTGTGTGCGTGTTACACAGAGCAATGAATGCAGATCAGATCTCTCAAGAAGGTGGATGATAATTATGCATTGTGGGGTTGGGTGTCATTTTTTTTTTTATTTGATACCGGTGCTAAATGTTTACTTTTAAAAACGGTACAGGTGCTTAAACAGTGGCGGAATATACAAATAAAATAACAGCAAAGCAAGTGTTGGTAGAAATGATGGTGCAGAGAGCAATGTAAGATATAGTGAATTATTATTAATATGCTCAAATGCTCCTCTCTGACAATAGCTATCTGTTCTTTGCTTTAGTTTTAATGTTGGGGTTGTTACCTTGTTATCTGGACACAATTTAAATGACATGCCTGAAGTGTGGTATTGTTCATTGTAATTCTTCTACGTGATAAATGTGTGTGTGTGTATTCGCACCATTCATGTGTGTTTTGTCTCGCTCTGCCCAAGTGACACGGAGATAAACCTCGTGTTGAGCTATCTGCAGCGAGCAGGAGATACGACACACTGAGCTGTAATATGTAAAGCTGACATAATTCCACATTAGACTTGACAGTCTCACCTGTTCTGTGTAATACTTTCTCAGCAATCTCAGGGCTCTATTATCCCACAGAGAATAGACCAGTGTGTTTTTCCTATTTGGGATTGGGTGATTTTTGCATCCATATTTGTGTGAGCGTGTGTGTGTGTGTGTGTGTGTGTGTGTGTGTGTGTGTGTGTGTGTGTGTGAGAGAGGGAAAGATTTGGAAGCTGGAGGGTTGCGGCGTATGCAAGGCTGAGGGTGTGTGTGTGGTTGACTGTGGGCGTGTGTATAGAACACTAGTTTAAGTGCACGTTAGCTCCCATTCACACTGTTTACTCTGGGTTGCAATTTCAGGTCAGGGTTAGATTTATTGCTGTTAAGTATAGTGTGACAACAACTAATTACAATACTGCCTACACGAGCTTACGGCACAGTTGTAATTACAGCACCGGCTCCTTTTTGAAGCGGGAGGATCTAAATTTTGTTCTGCCAGGTGCTGACTCTTCAACAGCATATCAAACACACCAATTTACTCCTCTGAGTCTTTCATTTTCGAGGAAGTGATAACACACTGGATTAAGACTGAGTGGAGTCTCCCAGAGATTTTTTTTTTTGAAACGGGGTCTTTCGCGAGAACTGCAGGGAATCAAAAAAACAACGTTCTTCTTTCGGCTTCAAGGTTCGGAAACAGCAGTTGAGAAAACAGTCTCACCAGGTCTATTAGTGGCTGTTGTGGAGCTTTTGATCATATCAGGAGCTCCACTTGTCAGGGAACTACAGGTGTTCAAGTTTCATCCTTTTTTCTCCAAGAAAAAGAAATCTCTGGTTCTGCATCGTGACATTTTCTCTTCCTCTGTCCTGAAGACAACCAGTGGCCAAGGGCACAAAGGATATCTCAAGAAAGCCTTGAAGGACTATCTTAAAAAATGTGTTATAGTTTGACTCAGCGGTGAAATAATAAGACTTTGTTGGCTAAAGGTCAAAGTTCACGGTCGCTCTGACCTAACAATGCCATGTCTTTCCTTGGGAACGTGCGATCTCAAGAATACCTTGAGGTAATCCTTTCAAATTGGGTACTAACGTTCATTTGGACTCACAGATTAACTGATAAGATTTCAGAGTACAAAGGTCAACGATCCCTGTGACCTTAGAGTAGTCTGGAAGAAATGGATGTAGACTGATGTTGCACTGGTCGGCCGAGGCATACGACCCCCGTTTGACTTAATACCAAATCTATAGACTGGTAAATATTTAGTGCATGAGACTGCCGACATTATATGTGTCAGAAGTGCCTGTTGACGTAAAACCTTGAGCTATTCAAATGTAACCCTGTGTCTCTCTCAGGTGGTGTTTCCTCGAGTGGCCCGGGTCTGTAAGAACGACAGAGGGGGCTCACCTCGGGTCCTGGAGAAGCAGTGGACCTCCTTCATGAAGTCCAGGATGAACTGCTCCATACCCGGCGACTCCCACTTCTACTTCAACATCCTGCAGGCCGTGACGGACGTCATCCACATCAACGGGCGGGACGTGGTGATGGCAACCTTCTCCACACCGTACAACAGGTACACCCTGAATAAGTGATTATCAAAAGCAACATTCCCACAAGAGGTTTGATGCCAGCAACAGATGGAAGTGATTTGAGTTCATTTTACGCAGCCATCTTCTTTTCCTCTCGTCTCAAATGAGAACATGTGTGTCAACCACTGTTGCTCTTTTCCCGTTTATTAAAGCGATTATCTTCCTCAGTTTGAAACACCTTTAAAAATGGCCCTATTTCATCAACATGATGACAGTGTGACCTTTGTTAACGTAAGAAGCGCTTTCCACTGATGTGCCTCTTGGTGATGTGTTATTCCTGAGACTACTGGGTCAACATTTACATCTTCTGTCAAAACTGTTTTTCTGCCCTTCTGACATGCAGGTGTTTAATTTGATTTTCCTTTTCATAATTCATACGCTGTACCGCTTTCATATTCATAGGCAGTGGGAGTTTTTATCTAAATTGAAAATTACCACAAAGTCATAGAGCCAGGCTGATAGCTCGCACATATTGTAATTTTCCATTTTATGGCTGCTTTTTAGCAGATAAGACAATTGCTTGTGACAGTGCAATTGAGCATGGTTAATGGACATTTAAGCCCAATGAAGCAGATCCTCTGTAATTTTTCCATAAGCGCTGGTTTGGATCCTGACATTAGTTTTCTATTTCATAGTCAGGGGTTGAAATTAGAGCGAGCACATTCCCGCTGCAGGCAGCACTCTGGGTTTGTGTCGTCCACTTGTCCCTGTGGGTCGCTGCCCGGCCAACCGGCTCGCCTCCTGCAAACCGGCGCGTTCCCATTGCTATCACCATGTCTCTGCCTTGTTGGCCGCCTGCTATAAACAGACATATGATTGTCTATCTTTCTGTGCATATCCAATGCAGATCGTAATTACCACAGTTTTGCAGCTAAGCCAAGAATTAACAGCTCCCTGACCTTGTTCTTTATAATACTGCCCTTGTGTACGCTGTCTCCCCGGTGTCTACATGATGAGTTTAACCCATGATGCAACAGCCAGAGCATCCAGAGCGAGAGAGAAATATACTCTTTCTTGATAGAGGGAATAAACAATTCTCAGTTTTTATTTTAGAAGGCGTGAAAAATGGAAAAGTGACTCAGCAATCAGCTATGCATTGATTCCACACAGACGGAATAAATCCAGTGGCTCCACTGATATCACAAGATGGGTGTTTCCCCCCTTAAAGCAACGAGCAATAATAAGATAATCTGTTTCCAATATTTCTTGCCTAACATTGAACTTTGGTGCCTCGAGGCTTTTGGGGAAACCCAGTCGTGGAAGGGAGGGTTCGGGAATGTGTGTCCTCTTGAGGCTTGGCAGGCACACACACTGTAACTCACACAGTACTACAGCATGTGCAGTAACACTCTGACACAACAACTCTGAAACTGTTCCCAACACAGAGAGTAGAATGATTGCGACCAGATTCATAACAATTCAAACAATAAACAGGGAAAAAGATGTTGCCGCCGAAAATGCTTTATTTTATGGATGAGGGAAGTGAGGAAAGAGACCGTGACACCTTCTTAAGCTCGAAGAAAATGTCTGGGAAATTGGATAAGAACCATTTCCCCAAGTTTGCAGCAGAAGGTTATCTGAGTCATACACTTTCACAAGAACAGGTAAGTGAAGGAAACAGCAGCTGAAGAGTGGCACCTGGGCAGAGAAGCAGGAGGCAGGACGTGTAAATTCTGTTCTGCAGAAGTCAGGTGTTTTTGTTTACAGCACATCAGCACTGGTGTCGGCCCTTATCGACAAAAACAAATTTTCTGACTCGGACATTTGTGCCCATTCCGGTAATTTCAGAAAAATGCCTGAGTTCAGTCTGAAAGCAAATATTTTTCTCATCTTGCAAATAGATGACATTGAGTGTATATCACCCAGTGTCTACGTGGTAAAAATTCAAATTTAACTCTTCTAAAACAGGAATGTAAAAATAGTTTTTTGTCTCCTGGTGTCGGTCCAAACCTGGCAAGATGTTTCTTTTATTTGTTGAGTGGAGGGGATTGCTTATGTGTTTTGTTTTTTTGTGTGGCAGCATTCCAGGCTCGGCGGTGTGCGCCTACGACATGGAGGAGGTGGCCAACACGTTCACCGGGCGTTTCAAAGAGCAGAAATCCTCCGATTCTACCTGGACGCCCTTTCCTGAGGATAAGGTTCCCAAGCCAAGGTACAGCAGCAGTTAATTAACCACAGCAACCTCACACTCACACACACACACACACACACACACACACACATGGTTTCACACCTACATACTGTGTGCCCAGACACGTGCCCAAAGATAACACCTCCCCCCCACCAGTAGTTTTTACCCAATAACCCATTACCTCACCACCTCTCCCCACGCAGCTGCACCGAAGAATGGCTCGCTATCATTTTACAGATGGCTGGCTAATTCCACAAATGCACCACCCTGATCAATCTCCCATCTATCGCTGGCTAATTAGTGCACCGAGAGCCGCCCTCTTATCCTCTCAAAAAAAAAGATTTACTACAGAGATCTGGGCCACGATAATTGTTGGTAGCCTGCATGTGAGTGTGTGTGTGTGAGTGTGTGTGTGTGTCCCCGTATGGCGGACGAGGCGGCGCCTCACCAGCACAGATCCTGTACCCTTCATCTTTGGGCCTTGTGTGACTGAGTGCACCCTCCTCCCTCAATTAGCATGTGTGTTCAACAAGTTAAGACATTGCAAGTAGCTGATACACTCTGCGTTGTGTGTGCTGTGATGGATGCGTCTGATTTCTCTTTCCATCCCCTGGTTGCTTTCAGACCTTTTATCTGCAGGCAAACAGACGGGGAGTTGTAACAATGCCACCTAGGTCTAGCCCCGCAGCAGACTGTTCCTCCATGTGTTACGCTCGCATACTGAAGCGTTTACAGATTTTCACATTGAAGGGATGTCTGTTTCGGTTCTGTTCTCCATATGTCCCCGTGTAGCTACAGCAAAGAAACTGTGTAGCTCTGCCGGTTACTGTCTCCTATTCTTTTCTTTTTTTTGCGGTGATAAATGGTTCAGCAAATGCTGCCACTTAATTTGACTAGTTATGTGAGACCAATGTGTTTTCATTACAGAGTTAATATGGTAGCAAAACATTTTCCTTTGCATAGTTGCATTTTCTTTTTTTTATTTAAGAAATACAATATTTGTCCTTAAACTTTACTCTTTACTCTTCTAACTCTTTAGTTTAGACTCAGTCACAGTGTTAAATTAGAAAGGCATTTAGAAGAGCACATCCCTCCAACCAGGGCCCAACCGTCTAGTTCAACTTAGCTTTACCAAATTTCACACACTCCTAGATATCAGGCCTCTTAATGTGCCTATTTTCATTTAGATGTGATATTGGAAAACAGTCAAAATGTTTAAATATGCCTTAAATATATAAACATATATCTCAATATGTTAAAAAAATAAATAACCAACCACCTGGATACACACTAAAAATGTAATGGGTTATTACCTGACCCATAACGCGTACTTCCATCAAGTTCTATGGAAACCCGTTCACTTGTTTTTGTGCATTTGGCTTCCTAACCATCAGGAGTGACGTGGGTGAAATCCTAACCTCTTGACAGAGGAGGAAAAACCATATGATGGAAGATTTTCACTGGAAATACACCATTATACAACCATTATTATATAGGTCTGTGTGTGAGGCTGTTTTTATGGTTTGGTCCCTACATTTCTTCGTAAGACAGTCAGAGTTCAGCTGGCTAATGTTTCTGGGAGCTGGTGAGGATTACGTGGTGTGGAAGGGTATCAGGGACCACGCAGTAAAGGGCTTTTACAAGCTCTCCGAGGTGAGATGCCTGCAAAGGGGATCTGCTATCAAAAGCAGCTTCTCTTTTACAAGCAGCTCAACAACTCCCAGTAAAAGGATCAGACAGACAGAATGTCCCAGTGCTTTAACCCGAGTCCAGTCAAAATAAGGCATCTAATGTCCTTAGCTCTGACCAGAGCCTGTTGGAATGAGAGTTCATTAATTTAAAGCTGCGCTCACATTGATTTTGGGGAAGTATAACTTTCTGTCTTCCATTGGGGCTCAAGCTGTGACAAATTGCTCATTACCCCGCCACAGTCGATGTAGCAGTTTTTCTTTTTGTGCTTTTCCCTCAGTCTATTCACAATTATTTTCTCCACTCTTCCATCATCCCTCCTCCTCACCACCCTCCCGTTCTGTCCATTTGCAGACCTGGCAACTGCGCCGGCACTTCATCCATGGAGAGGTACAAAGTATCCAACGAGTTCCCCGACGACACACTCAACTTCATCAAGATGCACCCGCTGATGGACGAGGCCGTGCCCTCCATCGCTAATAGGCCCTGGTTCCTCAAGACCATGGTCCGGTAAATATTACACACTCCACAGGCCGTCGGCATCAGAGGTTCTGTGAGCCGCTCTTCAGCCCAGGACAATAATTAGGTGAAGTGCTGCTCTGAGAGTCAGGCGGCTCATTAAAACACAGTGGTACTCCACAAACTAGCCGCTGACCTATTTTCTCTGTAGTAGAGGAAACGCTGATGAACGCAATACTATTCTACCATTCTCCCAGAGTGAGTATATAGTGAGTGAGAGGGAGAGAGTGAATAATTCGATTTCTCAATGGCATCTCTCTATATGCTAAAGCCTGTTAGTGGTATGAGAAGTCTTCATGGGATTTCATATCTCCATCGATAAAGAAGACGATCGCTGCTTTGTTGCCGAATGCTGGTTGTGAATCCTCTGAGGCGATTTCAAAGAGAAGATCCTGAAGTAAAGTGATTTGTTTGTGTTTTGTTCTGTGGTTGCTTTTCTCCCGACTTTATGGAGGTTAGCCCGTTTCCCAAAAGCCACTGCACTGTGGCTGATATCATTTGATCATAAAGGTCTTTCTTGGTTTTAGCTACACGATACACAGACATTGCAACCAACGTCCTGGGGGAATATGAAAGCACATCCCGGTGGCAAAACTAGCTGACAGAGCGTTTTGAGAGAAGTAAAAAATAACCAAAGAAATCCAGTTTTTAATATGGACCTGGTTCTGAATTGAGTTGCTCATGATTTCAGTTCGCCAGAGCATGCCATACCGCTGACAAGCCCCAGTGGTGGAAACATCTCTTTAAAGATGAGACACATAGAGAGAGCTCCGACAAATTATTTGCGTCGTATCACATCTTGCTTCTACTTTGCTGAGGTTTGACCTACATACTGTGCAGGCTTAGTCAGAACACGAGCAGCTTTCATCAAGGTTATCCCTACACCGCTCTCTATTCATTAGTGCGCTATATCATACGGCCGTAATATGAATAACACAGTGTTTCTGTCTTTACATAATCAGCAATCAGACTCTTTTATTTGATTTGAAATGACACCATAGTGAGCGGAGTCCCGCGTGCATGTCGCAGGCAGCAGTTAAAAGCATTACGTAAGCTCAAAGAGCATCATGGAGACATGTGGAGTGGAAGAGAGTGAAGCCTTTTAAGAGGTCTGTCGCAATCCTGTGAATCTGCAGGTGAAATACTGTTCTTGAGCTGAAATCAGCTGGAAAACCAAAAAAGTAATTGTGTTGAATCCTTGTTCCACCCAGCAGAGGATTACTGCAGATGTGAATATGAGGAAGCTTTTCAGTCCTGAGAGTTGTTGTGCAGTGGCAGGGACCTCAGTTGGCTCTACACAATGATTGAAATGGAAGTGGGCAACACTCTGAAGATTCCCCCTCTTGAGATTTTTGTATCATCCTTGAATAGCAAAGACAGTGAACGTCTTAGTCCTTGAGATTGTATTATGTCGCCGAGATCAAATCATATTGACGCAGTCCTCGGAGCTGCTGTTCTGCTTGAATGGAACAAAAAAACACGTTAGACCTTCACACTGCTGCTGCTGCTGCTGATTGGATAAAGTCACAAGAGCTTTTTAGGAGATATTTAGAGAAAAAAGGAGGCAGATGGGATAAGGGGATATGACCTTGTGTGGGGTTTTTTTATGGGCTCATGGTGTAAACTTGTTCCATTTACATTCAACACATTCGAAACAAATTCACCTTCAGAGTTGCAACTACTTTACCACCCATGTTTGAATAAAGAGCATTCAGTAAACCATTAATAAGGGCTTTGGGTTTTCAAGAGAATCTCACCTTTAATTTGCAAATACCCGATTTTTCAATTTAAACCATGAAAACAAGGATTTGCCTAATACACATTAATGAGACGATAGCTCTTTGATAACTTTAAGAGTGTCTTGGCCCTGAAACTAATTGAGAGATAGATACAGATAGTAACCGCAGAGGAGATTTCTGAAAAACAATCCCTGTTGTTTGATTCGTCTAAAACAGTTTGAGTGGCAGGTGTCTAATTTTTATAATTTCCTCCAACTTGAATCTGCTCCTTTCTTTTAATTGAAAAAGTTATTTTGGGTGCTGAGCCAAGCTGTTTGACCAGCAGCTGTCAATTACAACAGACAGTGATGTTTACAGGTTTTATTTTGAGCAACCACCTGAAATGCCCTATGGCAATCTGATTGAGTTTAATGAAATAACAATCAATTAATGAGGATTAATAAGAGAGCGTAATCACCCCCTGCTGCTCCTTGGGCTCTGTTAGACATCTGACACAATGCTGGTAGGCAACCTGTGGGGTTGATGATATATTACTAGTTCAGTGCCCGATTGGAAAGAGCTGTTTGCTTGGCCTGTGGTAATGCTGGTAACAGTGAGTGGGTTGTTACCAGTAAAGACCCAGTCCACAGAACAAAGCTGTTCAGCTGTTTGTTCAAGGTCAAGTGAAGCTTGAAGCAGAAAGCACATTGACTGTTTTGATCGACAACATGTCCAAATTGCACCAATTTCTATACTGCACATCCTCGGTCCCTTAGCAATACATACCTGTGGAGCTGAAGATGAATGGTGCTCAAGATATGCGAGTCACATAAAGACAAACAGAAAAAAACAGAAACTAGCAACTGCTATATTTCTTTGGAGTGAACCATTGCTGATGTTCTACTTTACTATTTGTTGCTCCTCTAACTTGTTCCTCCACTGACTAACTAACTGATTAACTGGTTGAATTACTTAACTTGGGTATCCCTGGTTTCAGGTATCGTCTGACGCGCATTGTCGTGGACGGTGAGGCGGGTCCCCACAAGAACAACACGGTGGTCTTCCTGGGATCGGAGAAAGGCATCATCCTCAAGTTCCTGGCCAAGGTGAACGATGGCTTTCTCAACGATAGCCTGTTCCTGGAGGAGCTCAACGTCTACAACCCGGACAAGTACGTAGTGCGGCGTGCACGTACATGCATGTGTGAGAGACGGATGGGAATAGAAAAACACATGGATAGAGTTGTTACAAAACGAAAAGTCAGTTGTTGCGTGTGTGCGTGTTGCAGAGATAGAGTGTGTGTTTGTGATTTAGCGTGTTTTCCAACCATCTCCCGACTCAGCCAACCCACCAGCCCACCAGCCCACCAGCTCCATCAATACCAGTCAGTTCCCCCGACCCATGATACAGTGAAGTCAGCCAACCAGATGGCTACTCTATCATTTAAAAGAGTTTTATCAGGTTACACTTTGTCCAACCGCAGCTACTAAATTAAAGACATAGACCCCAAGGCTCTGGATCGCCTAGTGCTGTGGTTCCCGACCATAGTGGAGACCAGCTCCTCGGAATCGTTGGCTGATTAAAGGAAACACACACACACACGCTCACACACACTGACACACTGAGGTCTGTGTTTGTCATCAGAGCCAGGCTTTGATCTTTGTCTAATACATTACAAGGCTGTTGGTGCATGTAAGGATGTGAGCTTGTGTCGCATGTGTGTTTTC
This sequence comes from Platichthys flesus, assembly GCF_949316205.1. Taxonomy (NCBI): domain Eukaryota; kingdom Metazoa; phylum Chordata; class Actinopteri; order Pleuronectiformes; family Pleuronectidae; genus Platichthys; species Platichthys flesus. Next base: position 8,001,805 of record NC_084947.1, read on the forward strand.
ATGAGCCGGGTCCGGTGGCGTGAAGCGAGCTGAGCATTGTCGCGTATTTGGAAAATAAGTGAATAAGGACAAATCGGGCCACAGTGGGACCCTGCCAAAGCAAATGTTTAGTCGAGGGGGTAATGGATGAACAGGACCGATTTGGCAGCACAAACAGAGGAGGGAGAGAGAGAGAGAGGTAAAGACCAGAGAGAAGGGATGGAAAGAAGCACAGAGGAGAATGCGTTAGACAACCGAGAAGAAAAGGGGAAGCAGAGCGAGGGCCTGACAGGAGGGCTTTCAAGGTTACCACTGTTCGTTATCCAGCATGCTGTGGCCATGTGACGTGGCGTATGGAGGGGATGAAGGGCAGGCCCTGCCCTCTCCTCCCTCCCCGGGTTGTGCCTCTTTCTTGCCTCATCCCTGCTTCTCTTGTTTCTTCTCTGTCTCTGTGGCTGAGGCCGAGCATCGGCATCGGCTGCCGGCCATCTGGCTTCAGTCGCGTACAGTAAGTGACTTTGCCTGCCTCCCGCCCGGCTGGCAGGATCAGCACAGGCCCGGTTGCCGTGCATTACCCAGTGTAGATGGACTCTAAGCCCTAATGAGAGCGGTAATACGGGGACCAGTGCACTTCGAAGGGGGAAGATTAAATCTCAGGAGCTGGATGGTGGGATGGAGAGGGGAATGGATGGAGAGAATGGATAGAAAGATGCTTGACACGCCCAAAGGGATTAGCATGCACTGCTACGGGGGCGAGCAGACAAAGAAGGCTAGCAGGGATGGAGGAATGGTGGAGCAGGAGGAGGGGGTTGAGTTAGCGCTGGTGGGTTTTACAGTTAAGTGCAGTGTTGATGCTGACTGCTCACAGTGCCCATCTGTCTGTTTATCCACCCTTTTCTTTATCTCCCTTTATCTCCCTCTGTTTCTGACCCCATGTTCTCTTATCTGTTTGTCCTGAGCTTACAGTATCTCTCTGCCACAATCTAGCACAACTGTATTTCAAATCGACAGTCATATCTTGTTTTGTAACACTGCCCCCTACAAAACCACATAGATGGAATAATTCAGGTTTTATCCTAAACTCTGTCGTCCTCCCCTAGGTGCAGTATAGACGGTGTGGACGACAAGCGGATCATCGGCATGCTGATAGACAGCAAGAGTCATTCTCTGTGGGTTGCGTTCACCTCCTGTGTGGTGAAAGTGCCACTGTCTCGCTGCGAAAGACATGGAAGATGCAAGAAGTAAGTTTGAGTCTTGAGCACAAAGTTTTCATTTCTACTCAAACGGTCAAACGACTTTGATCCCCCCCTCTGAGAGAGTGGAACGGTCTGACAAGAGGCTAACGGTGTGGGTTTGACTTCCAGGTCCTGTATAGCCTCCAGGGACCCGTACTGTGGTTGGGTGTCAGAGGGAGCCTGCAGACAGGTGGTTGGCAACATAAAGTAAGTAAACACAAACACAGTCATAACAGTATTTGCCTTGTGCTCTGAAAACCATGCTCATTGAATGCCTGGCTAAGGTTGGGCGACAGGTGGTTTGTGAAAGTCCAGTCTGAAAAAAAATTGACCTCAGACAGATAGATGCCTGTAGGAACAAAAGTTGGTTAAATGTTGTGGCTCACTGGCTTTTCTCCATAGTAATAGCAGCTAAGGCTCATGGGTATTGTAGTTTTTTATGCTCTACAAAGTGGTAGATCAATATCTGATCTTTCAAATATTGAGATGCATTTTCTAAAACTGAACGCCACACCATTAACCTTCACTGTTAAATGTGCCATTAACTTTATATCGTCTTTATATCTTTAGAATCACTTGAATTTGAACAGATTTATATTTTGTCCCTTCTAAAACGATCTCCTCCATTACAGCTACAATACAGTAAACACATGACACGTTGAGCTGGTTCCATCTGTTTAGCTGAGAAAAACCATTATAACGCTTGATCGTAAAAAGCCTGGGACACGTGTGGTTTACAAGACTTCACAAGTTACATGGAACAGTGTCCGCACCTCTCCTCCGTCATGCCTGGTGCCATTCCTTTTCTCGATTTGTCGTGTCTGTGATCTTTTTGATTTTATGGGGAGTAAGCGCAATTTCCTCCCCCAGGAAAAGGGGGCTATTGGAAGGATGAATGGAAGGAAAGTGTTCGAGAAGGCGTGGGGGGGTTGGTAAGCGGAGCTGGGTAAAGCTCAACGGTCACGGGTACTGTAATTTGTGGCTGTAGTTGCGACACAGAGCCAAATTATCCCTTCTGAACAAACAGGGTATGGAGTTCTGTGGTGGGAAAAAGACGTTTTACCGATGAAGTCAGAACAAAAGGGCTCTGCTGCCTCAGTGGCTATTTGACGATGAACGGATTTGATCCCCCCGTGCTGGAAAATGATTGGTCTGGCATGTCAATACTCCACATGCCCACACGTACACACAAAACATGCAAAACGAAAACAAACACACCACCCATCCAATTATTATTCTGCAAAAAAAGCAGAAGCGTTGGACCGTCCTGATTGAGTTTCCACCGTGACACTTTGGCACCTTGACACTGTACAGTAATTGTCAGTGAGAGGTGGAGGGATGGGAGGTCTGTAAAAGCTACTGGTCTGTGGTGAGCGATTCAAAGCCTTTGCCGGACTGGACAGAAGAAGGGATGAAAGGAGGGAGGGGAGAGTCTGAGGTATTTTGGTGTTGAATAAAAATGCGGTTATTCTCAGTGAAAACAAGTTCCTGCACAGACGAAGCTCGCTCTTTCTCAACTTCAGTCTGTTTTCCCACTTTTTCGATTCCTCATTAAAATAAAAACCCTTTCCCAGCACATCTCTTTTCCTGTTTCCTTGGCTGTCTTTATTTATCTGCCTAACCAGCTACCTGCCTACCTTCCACGCATTAAGCCCCCCGTCTGTCTATCTATTTTTGTCCACCTTTCTTTTTCCTCTCTTTCCTCTAACATATCATTTCTCTCTTGCACGCCACCCCTCCTTTCTTCTTCCATCTGGCCCTCGGTGCTTGCGTGCCAGCTTTCCCATGTGGAGTTATGCCTCTTATACCTACTGCCTATAAACAGCTTGCACTCTGGTCTCCTGCAATATGGTCACCGGTCACCCCCCGGTTCATGTGATTCTGGATGGCTGTTATTAGGTAAACTAGGTGCACGACTGTGTTTCGTGGCATATCAATAACTATTTGTAAAATATTTAAGCCAGTGTCACAGACTTTTCTCTAGATCCGAGATATGGTCTAATAAAAGCTGCACATATACTCCTGGTGAGCCCCTGACTATTACACTCCAGCTTATTGCAGGTAGTCCTTTGTAAATCAAAGCCATGAATCAAAAGGACTTTGAGGAAACATTAAACACTCTTCTTTACACTATATACTACGTGCAGTACATATTCCCCAGCTGCCCATTCACTCCAAATATGAATAATTAATGCTATTATGCCTGACCTGTATTTCAGCAACCACACATCTCACATAATAATCTCATCGGGATGTAAGTTAACATAAAATGTGGCCCGTGGAGGCCTCCAGTTTATGTACAGTTTGAATCTTTAAATATGCATTAAGGGGTGGCAGTGGGATCCTATCTCTGAGCTGAGCCGTCTGTAGCGTCACATTAAAACACTGCTTCACTTCAGCTGCTATGATGCAGCTGCCGTGGGACGTGAACCCAGGGCGCACACAGTGGTGCAGTCACTTTGGTGCGTGCCAAGCGAGGGCCAGACACTGCATGTGTAGTGTGACTGCTCATTGTTAATTAATCTACAAACCAATGAGAATTTTAAGATGTGTAATCTTCATCTCAAAGCGGCCTCACACTCTGCAATATTGTTATCAACCTATATTGGAAACCATGACCATGAACGTGCCAGTGTTTTGTCTCATCAAAGACGGAAAACAACATTTCATGGCAGGGTGGGACACGGAGAGCCTGGACCGCGTCTGTGCTTCGACAGTTGTAATTGTGCAGCTCTGTGTCTGCTCTGTGATTATGACTGTGGGTGATAAGCAAATCAGATAAGCAGATTAAACGTACCCCCTGAAATGAAACGAGGAGGCCGCTGCTCTTGTTGTTTGTGTGGCTGTTGTGGAGAACGCTTTTGAAGGGAAATCGGTAATCGGGAGAGTCAAATGTACCATTGTCGTCCCAATTAAGGTGCTGCCAAACTGGGGGAAAAGATAAATACTAAATGAGAGCGTGACATTTTCCAATCATCTTCCCCATGTACTGTGAATATACATGAAAGGCTGCCTTTGACTTTCCTTCTGATTCGAGGGCGTTACAGCCGAAATCCAATTGTATTTTCCTCCCTCCATAAAAATCTCCCGTGCTTTGCCCTTGCTGTCAGGTTCACGCTTTCAGCTCTGATCAGGGGATAAGGTCTTGGGTGATGCTGTTTTGGAAAATCTTTCTTCTTCATGCTATAATTGTGACCAGCGAAGGGTGAGAAAGATGAGAGGCGGGTGGACAGACAGGAGGAGGAGGAACGGGGAGCTCGGGAGGACTGTGAAAAGCTGTCATGCGTGACTATGATCCTGGTTGACAGTTGGTCCGCTCTGTTTCACAGATCTCCTTACTGCCTGCTTGGTGGTCTTTCAGGAAGAAAACAGGTCTCCATGCAGATCGCGTCAGAGAGTAACATCTCTCCGAAACTCACAGTCTCTCTGTGTCATGTGATGGCCCTCGAGCACTGTCACCCCTCACTGCCCGGGCCCTGGCCCATGTGATTGGGACTTCTGCCTCATGTCTCTGCTCAACAGAGATTATGTCAGATACAGAGATATAGTAAAATATATCAAAGTGAAAAGTTTCAGATGTTTTTCAGCATTTTTCCATTACATAAATAATTCAACATTTTGGGAAATTCTATGTTGTCTTTCCAAGAGTGAGATGAGAAGATCAACACCAATGTCATGTCTCTTAGCCTAGTTTAGTTTAGCATGGGGTAAACACTTAACACTTTCCAAACGTAGCTAAATTATTAGCGTTTAATATTTTGGGTTACTGTACCTTATGTTGTTTTTACAAGAGTCAAGATTTATCAGTTGGTCGATATAACTCAATATGAGACTTTCACATCAATATCTTTGTTTTTCAATATGAAAACTTCGGCCCCTGAAAAAGCCATATCGTGTCCTTACACTTACACACTGGTTTTTGTATGAATTAAAGAAACCAAGTGTAATCCATTATTTAGCATTAAATAGGTGTTGTTGGATGTTTTTTGTTTCCTTTGAGCGGTGAGGCTAGCAGTTTCTTTGTGTCGTAGCTTCATATATCAACAGGCATGTGATATCACTGTTATTTTACTCTTGGCAAAAAATAAATTTTTATAGCAGTACAGCATAACATGCTTTTATTACATCCAAGTAAATCCTCGATGTATTTTGCATCAACACTCCTGGCAATGATCCCTGAGCCAGCTATGGATTTACCAGCCTGCCAGTGTTCTTCGTAACCACTGATTTTAAGCCCCCAGGGCAACTGATAGTTGTTCTTTGATTCGGTTCCAGGTTTCGGGCTCTGAGCTGCACACACATTGTGCGAGCGTGGGGTTTGCTGTGTTTGTGCAGCAGCTTCTCTTTTAGCCGTGTTACTTTGTTAGGTGTGGCGAGCCTGCACAGCCTGGCCTGTTTTCCACCGCTGACCATGATGTCTCTGTTCCCCGCAGATCAGCCTTTGAGCAGGACGTGGAACATGGCAACACAGATGGCCTGGGAGACTGCCAAAGTAAGCAGGCCCTCTTCACTCTTATCTGTCCTCCTCTCTTCCATACCCCCCCCCCCTTCTCTCCTACCATTCCTCTGCTCTCTGTTAACTTGCTCTCACTCTTCACTCGTCTCTCCGTCTCTTTCTCCGCTGCTGTCACCTCTTTCTCCCCCCGTCTGTTCCGCCCTCACAATCCTCTCTTTCAGCCTCTTCCATCCATCTGTCCCTTTCGGCTCTCATCCTCCTCTGTCCTGCTCCCGCTGTCTCTCTGGTCCCCCACCGGTCAATAGAGTGTTGTGTCCCACTGGGCAGAGACTGGGTTCCTTCTTGTAGATTGCAACACAAACACAACCCAAACATCCAAGTGACACACAGGATTTGACTTGTGAGTCGTCACTGGGCTCATTTTGAAACACAAAACAAGACGGGGCTCTGAACCCAGTCGACCTCAGGCGCTTTGAAAGGTCTCTTTTGACAACACAGGGACTGGCACAGAGAGCCAATGTATATTTGATCTTTTCATGTCCACAAAAACAGTTTGGATTTGGTAAATGCTTCCGCCTGTTAAAATTCTACTGAGCTGCTCAGCTGGCAAGGGACGCTTCAAAACCTTTTGACGTTAAATCATCCCTCGTCCATTTCATCTCAATTTCAACTATTTACGCAGAGTAAATGAAGCCGGTGCATTTTCTCTTCAATTTCATCAGTGTGTTTAGTCGAGGGAAGCAGTCGTGTTTGACCTTCATAGATCACCTCTGATTAAAAGTTGGGGGGGATATTGAGCAGCCGGTCGATTGTGAATTACTTTAAAAGTCACGGCTTCTTGATCATGTTCGAGCAGAACCTCTCTTTACTGCGTGCAATAACACGTTTATTCTCATTTCTTCTCTTCTCCTTCCAGATACCTTTGTGGCACTCAACGGTAAGTATCCCACATTTACTGTAGAGGCAATTAAAAAGAGAAAAGGCAGCAGCTACATTTCATCCACCCAGACTCTTAAACTTCTGCCACACCTCTTCATCTAGTCAATCAATCATTCCCTCTCAAGTAAATGAAAACTCCGCCCACATGTGTAAAGACGGGTAATTAATGACTCAAGGGCTTTAACTGAATTCATCTCATTCCTTCTCTTTTTGATAGACGTTCCTTCCAGTTACGAAGGTAATGAAACATTCAGGCATGGTCGGTAAATTTCCCTCCTCGTAGTCTTTCCTCCCCTGGTCCCCGCTGACGTTTAGAATAAAGGACGTAGAAATTAGAAATCAGAAACCCACGCTTAAAAATCTTTAAACGCTGATTCTGATTCTATTAGCTGTGTAAGACCTCCACTCCCTTCGTGTTCCCCCGGCCACGTCACCTTTATCTCCTGTGCAGTAGCATTGATTATCCCTGACCTTTGCTGGGCTAATTGGATGGATCTGGTTGTTGGTGGTTTGGGGGCCTTGATGTTGAAGAAATGCCTCGACGTGCACATTAAGCAGGACGTGTCATCAGAGAGGCCGAAGGAGCTGGTTTCTATTCAGCAATAGATCAGACGCGTTTCTGCCAACTGCCACCAAGCATGTGCAGTTGGCAGCAGAGCCGAAGATAATTAATTCAGATAAGGCTAATGCAAAACGTGCACGGACGTTTCGCACATGCTAACACGGGGGAAGATGGCTCCTTCATGCAAATGCTTTCAATTTCTTAATCACAAGGCGTGGTATCACAATCACACTTAACTAATGGCAGATCTTTGCTCACTCAGGCCTTTTGGAGTAATGACACTCAGATGTGATTCGCCTGCAACAAAGTCACTCTTATCTGCAGCACCCGCAATCTACACTCACATCCACCTTAGCTTTATCTAATCAGATGGTGCGTTAGCTTGGTTTTCAGTCGCTCTCAAACACACACACACACACACACACACACACACTCACATACAGATACACACACACATACCTTGCAGCAGCCAGATCAAAACAGTCAGATCCATACAGAAAGACGAGAATAGATATTTTGAAGTTGTTCCAGAAAGCCCAGCTCTCTCCCTTTCTCCCTCTCTCACCCGCCCCTGTGGCTGCACCCCCACTGCGATTCTCTCCCTTCTTTTCAAATCCAGGGTCACGGTATCAGCATCTGCACCCATATAGTGTTGAATATGATTCCGAAAGCCTGGCTGTGTGTTTTGAAACACACACACACACATACACACAAACACACACACAGGGATAACACCCCATTTACAACCCCCCCAAACAAAGTCTCAGCCGTCGCCCCAGAGCCTCTCCATCTATCTGCCAGTGGTTGATATGGATTTGGAGATAAATAAATGCCCCCTCTCCATTCTCCTCTCCTCTCCTCTACTCCAGACTAGACAACCTTCCCTCCCTTTTAATCTGGAGAAAGAGAGGGATGTGCATCCGTCTGCAGTTTAGGGCTTTTTTCCCCCTGATCCGTGGAGGAGCTCCGAGGCTCCAAGCTCTCTCTCTCTCTCTCTCTCTCTCTCTCTCTCTCTCTCTCTCTCTCTCTCTCTCTCTCTCTCTCTCTCTCTCTCTCTCTATGTGTGTCATCTGCCTGAATTGCACTTCCCCTGGCAGTGGGGGGAATGAATTATAAAATAGGCCTGTCACACTAATCTCTCAGCCCTGGGCCAATAGTTAAATAAATCATTTTAATGATTGCCACGCCACACGGAGGAAGAGGAGGAGGAGGAAGCTCTGGGTGGTGTCGTGTGCGGGTGTCTGTTGCTCGTAGTCTACCAGCAACATCGACGTTAGTCCCCTGAAATGTCTACCCATCAAAAACACAAGCGTAACCACATATTGAAAAGACACTTGCATATGTGCAAGTAAACACACACATATATACACACACACACAGACAGACACACTGCTGTCAACTCCTCTGAGGAAATAGGAATTGGGGGCTGAGCTCCACAGAGGATGTTGGAACGCTTCACTTTCAATCTAGGAAATATTTTTTTAAACGTGTACTGTAAGTATGTGGGATGGTAACGTGATTAGCGCGCTTCAAAAATAGTCAAACAAAGCTTATGCACACATTCCAACTTCTGAAAAAATGAGAAAAACGGAGCGAGGCGGATGCAGGAAAACACAGAAACTCATTTGAGAGACGATAGACGGAGAGGCAACCGGTTCGATCCACAGATTACTAAAGTGGAGATTTTCTAAGGTATATGTAGCAGTGGATTCATTTTAACAGACATCCAGCCTTGTGCTAATCTTCTTGGTCGTGTCCTTATCAGTGTCACTCCCTGGTTGTGCTATGTAGCCTCCTTAAGAGTTTAATTACATGGGCTAGTCAGATCAGAGAAAATTCATTAAATTTTAATGACATATTTCTGATGATTGATCAGGCCATGTTGCTGAGGGCCTTGCTAAATAAAGACTGTTGGCCAGGAAGATAAGAAACATCGGGGAGACCTTCGGTTAGAAACAAAGGAATGAAGGAAAAAAAGAGACAAATAGGGGAAACCGAGGAGACAAGAGAAAAGGGGTTAAGAGAAAATGAAACAAAAAGAAGACGACAACTAGATGAAAATAGGAGTTGTCTCTTAACTGTGACAAAATGGAAAATCTCTCCAAAAACTGAGAATTTTAACAGTTAAGAAACTAGAGCTATACAAAAAAGAAAATAATCTCTTGAAATGTCGTGTTAAAGGGAAATAAAGCTTGAGAAAAGTCAAAGGAAGGAGCATGAACAGACTTACAAGCTCCCTTACATTTTGAAGAAAAGTTACTGAAGTTAAGTGATGGAAAGAAAGTTTGTTTCCTGTCCTTCATATTAAAGTTAGACACCCTATGGTGACTGTGGAGGATTGTGCTCAGCTCCACTGTGACAGGCCCAGCACAGCTTTGACGTGTCAGTCAGAACAGGAGCGGAGAGAGAGAGAGAGGGAGAGAGAGAGAGAGAGAGAGAAAGAGAGGGAGAAAGAGAGAGAGGGAGAAAGAGAGAGTGAGCGAGAGAGATAGTGGATGACAGAAAAAAAAAGAAAGGACATGTCTATCCTGAGACACACACACACATACGCACACACACACAGACACACACACACATTTACTAATGAGTTGGTCAGGGTCACTGAAAGAGAAACACTTTTTTGGCTCGCACAGCCCAGCAGCTGTCCTTGTGTGTGTGGGTGTGAGTGGATCCGAACCTGTGTGTATGCTTCAAAGGAAGTGTGCGTCTGTGTGTGTGTTTGTGTGTGTGTGTGTGTGTGTGTGAACCCCTGCTGGCCTGTGCTCACATGCACCGCAGCCTATCCCTCTCTGCCCCGGGCGTCGGTTAACCTGTGTTGTGTCCGGCAGGCCACCATCACCACCATCACCACACCCTCACACTCCCCACCTCGGCCCTACCTGAGGCCGCCGAGGGCCCCCTGGGGCGGGGCCGCATGGTGGAGCGGAAGGACCCCCCCATGAGCTCAGACAAAGGGGAGGACCCCTACATGGCCGTGCCCTCTCAGACCCAGCCTGAAGCCAATGGTAAGCCTTGGAACGCAACAGTGAGCGTCAGTCAATTTGGTCCATTGTCACCTGTGGCAAGGGAGGGGAGGGGAGGGAAGAGGGGGGGGTTGCCCTAATTGAGATTTACGGCGGCCTCGCTGCTTCCAGCTGACACGGTGCAGAGATACTGGATCACTTTCTCTCCGGGGGACAAATTGCCTCCAACTGTGCATGTGCACGCAAACATAAATACGTGATACATCCCTGCGCAGGAACATTCGGTGCTCATTAAATTACACGTATGCACACAATTACACTCACACACACACACACACACTCTGTAGGGTGGATTTATTGTCCGTGGACAGTAATGTCCCACAGGAGATGTAATATCCAGACCATTACACTCTGAAAGGAAGATGGCGATGTATTTATTTCCTTGAGAAGAGGGCCCGGGCCCCGGCTCTGTCATGCTTTGCGACACAGTGACATGACATTGAACGCCCTTTTCTCTTGTGTTAACAACCTGCCTAATGCTGTACCGCCTCAAGGACGGCTCGCTGGATAAATGAGACAGAGAGAAGGAGGGAAGGCAAAGAGGGACAACACACACACACACATAAAACACACACACAAACACACACACACAGAGGTCACTCCACTGCTGCCGATCCATGTTTTGTCCCTTAATATAAAGCCAGCGTCTTACACACAACATGCATTATGTCCGAGCTACATTCACATAACTCATGCTATTAGAGGTGGCATTAACCTAGCCTCGGGAAGATATTGATTATTAATAACAGCGGTTCATCATGAGCCTGGCCCGGCAGATATATTTTCTACTTTGTATAAATAGAAGGAGATGGAGAGCAGCTTCTGACCTTACACTGTGATATTATGTCATTTCTTTTGTCCAATTTCTTTTAAAAAGTGCAGCAGTGTCCGTTCATGCACAAACCAATTTGCGACCGTGATGTATCAACATTACATTAGTGTTAAAAAAAAGCTTTAGAGCAATCTGTGATGAAGCCAGAAGGTCATGTGACAGCTCTCAGTTCCAGAATCACCTCAAAACTCTTCTAACCACCTGAATGAAAAACTGTTTGCACCAGACATCTTAAGAATATCCTGGAGCCAAACTTGGATCAATTCGCATATACCCTTTTTATGTTACTTTAAAATATTTTACATGTATTCACATGAAGTATTTTGCTTGAATTTGACTTAAAGATCAAGAATGTAAGTAAAGCTAAAATAACGCCGCAACCCAAACACAAGAAGAGTTTTTCCTCCACATGGTTGAAAGCGTCTTAAGATTTTGGAAGTACTGACACATATATACCATCAGAACGTTCACCAATTAAGTAGTTCATAAATTAAGCAGTTAATAAATGAAAGGTTCAGACAGACACGTACATATCTCATAAAACGGTACATCGTGCGGGTTGAGTTCACAACACACACTCCAGTATCTCCTGTCTGTGGAACGCACAGTGACGTGTCAGCTGGAAGCAGTGAGGCCCCGGTGGGTAGATCCAAGCACGATGGTGGCAGAGACTTCAGACAGCATGCCTACAGCCAGCATCACAACATGCTGTCGCTATAACCTTGTTGCCTTTACCTGAGCAGGTGTAGCGCCGCTCGGGCCCCACAAGGAGCAGCGAGGAGCGCGCTCAACACAACAAGATAACAAAACAAAAAAAAAGTTGTCACAATCATTTTTTCTTATTTCGGGGGGGGGGGGGGGGGGTAGTGGGTGTTCCATGCTCAGGTAACTGCAACAGGGCTTCACATTTCAAAACAATGCTTCTTGCTGTTTTTTTCCCCCTGTGTTATTATTATTATGATTATTATCATTTTTATAATACACCATTGCAGCTTCTTTCAGTGTTTATCAGTTCTATTTCTATTTCAGCTCTGCCGTCTTTTTATTTTTCATTTTCTCTGAGAATCAGCTCTGAGGAGGTGTCTTGGATTTTCTTGTGTTGTGAGCAGTTGTTGATATTTTGCATGGCTTGCTTTGAGACTTTTTTCTTTTTGCTATTTATATATTTGCCTTTTTTCCCCCTGCCTTGATTGCTTTGATGCTATTGAGCACAGTTGTGCCTCCATGCAGCTCTTCCAGCATGGCAAATTGAGCCCCCCACTCACAAAACAGTCTTCATTTCCTGCTCCACCCGTCCTGCCTCCTCTCCCTTCCTGCCGCCCTCAGTATCCCTGGCTTCAGGTGTCAACTGTACTGTGAAAACTTTGCAGACTGCGAACGTGAAAGAGAATCAATGCGTGAGGAACGATTATGGAGCCCGAGATTAAGTAAATGACTCCTTTTATCGGCATTTTAATGCAGCCGAGATAAATTCATGCAGCCCATTTCGCAGAGAAAATAAGGGCCAAACATTCGACTACACCATCCATCTCTCAAATTAAGTATGAAAAAAATAACAGCGTATGCTTGAGTGACATCGTATTAGCGCGCGCCCAAAGTTGTTTGCCGGCTTGTTTCGATTTAAAAGACATTACAATTACTCTCCAAACTTTTTTCATTTGCAGTTAAGACATCGCGGCATCTTATTTGCTAATGAATATTACAGTGCTGCCAATATGTATTAGTCCGACGCCACCCGAGTAATTAGAAATGCTGCAGAGGGATGTGGATTCACACGCTGATGGTATTTAGCACCCAGCAGCCTGATGATCTGGCGTTCCAGTGGGGCCATCGCAGTTGCCAGGTGGCCGCTTCTGTTTCACAGTACATTTGAGCTTGGTGTGTGTGTGTGTCTGTCAGTCTGTCTGTCCGCTGTGGCCTCATCTGTCCCTGTTATAGTTTTTCCTCCACTCCCGTCACCCTGTCGTACACCTCTCCCTTTGCCTCCCATTGCTCACCCTGCCCCCCCACCACCAACCCTGCGACTTTTCCACCATCTGCTGCCATTGTGATCAGTCTCCCTTCCACAGGACCTCTCATCTGACTGGGATGGCATGTTCCAAGGCTATACCTTTACCTATAGTGCAAATTAATTCCTGAACCAATTTATGGACCCCCCCCAAACGCCCCTCCCCCTGTCTCTATTCCTTCCTCCATCTCTGCTCCTCCTCCCCCTCCGTCTCTCTCCCTTGTAGTCTGTCTCTTCTCCAACGACAGTCATATCTCTTCCCTTGTCTGCAGGAATGAATCCTTGCCCTGCTCCCACCCTTTTCACTCTCTCTCTCTTTCTCTCTCCTCCTCTCTCTACCTCTGTCCCCCTCTCTCTGTCAGCCTCAGCCTCCCCCCTCCCCTCCTCTGTACATCCACCCTCCTCCAAACCCCAACCTGTAGCCGACCCACCGCCGTCTTGCTCCAATTTATGGCTTCGTTACAGCAGCTATCCAGGGGAGGAGGAAGAGGGGGAGAGGTGGAAGGAAAGAGGGATGGAGAGAGCCAGCAGGGGAAAGAGACATGGGAAACGAGGGAGGGAGAGTGGGTGAGACAGAGAGAGAGGAACATGCAGAAATGTATTAAACAGAACGAGGCCATAACATAGTGGTGAAGGTTACAAGGGGGGAGAGAGTTAAATGGTAGAAGGTTGAGAAACCGACAGAGAGATAGAACCGGATAAATGTGACGGAAGAAAAGTGATAAAAGAATCTGTGAGATGTTGAAGCTGAACAGAGTCAACGACAGTGTTTCTCTCTATCCCTCTCAGCCATGCGCTTTCATACCGGGCCACAGTTTGTACCCTGAACAGTCCACTACATTTTATTTCCACACAGACAACCCAACTCTAACCGGCTGAACGAGCAGAATGTCATAAATCTACAAGTCTGTGAACTCCTGTGTCCTCGAAACTACATAAATACATTATCAAAATAATGATATTGTGAATTACTGTTACTGGCAAATGAAAGAATGTATCTGCTAAACGTTCCTGGATAAGATATTTCATTTGTTGTCTTCCCATGGTAACAAGAGCATGATTTAACTTTGTTAAGAGTTATGTTCAGGCACTCACAGCACTTGGTTAAGATCGGGGGAAGATCACAGTCTTGGTTCAATACTCAACAAGTCAAGAGAGGGGAAGACCTGTGTTTACTTTATTAACAATAACCAGACCATATTATTCTGACATGTGTTTCTACAATTGTGTCCACCCTATTTATATTGGCACTGCTAGACTAAATAATATGAACAGTTTCACCACACAGCCTGGATCTTTAACTGGAACTACACTTTAAACAGACAGGATTTATTGCAGAATAGACCACATTTGTTTTAGGCAGGTGTCTGTTTGATGCATGTAGCTTTACTTTACATTGGTTTGTAGGTGGGCGGACATCTGACATTAATGTGTTGTCAGTTTAGTTGTTGTATTTGCTAACTTTTAGAATAGAGTGTATATAAAATCCTGCATTTGGTGTAAAAGTCCAACCATCAAAAAAAGGTGTTTTCACACTAGAAATGATCCAAACCGGTTCAGGTGGATCTGGAACCAGACCACCTCTTTTGGTCGGACTAAATTGGCACCTTTCACACATGTGATTGTAAATGCCTAAACTAAAAGCAACACCATTAAACATAATGGAAGCAACAATTACATTACTGACTATAATGCAATTGTGAAAGAAAATTAGCACAAAATACACATTTGCTAAGAGACAGAATTGTGAGACAGTCATGATAGTTCTGTTTCCTCTTGTCAGAGCCAATAAGATTCACAAAACCAGTAATTCACAAGTGTCAACTGAAAAAGATTCCCTCTTTTTATTATGACATGGTAATTACAAACTTGACTTGTGGTATTCCATCTGAATAACCACGATTATTTTTAACCAATACATTTTTGAAACGACATTCGGGGCGTTTTGATATTTCTTCACACGAGAGCCACTGTAATTTACCGAGAGATGTGATTTTCCTCCATGTCTGGATTTCAGAGTAATGCCCACTGTCTGGTAGCTGCCCCACAAGGGTTATTGTCAGCTGGAGGCGGCTCGCTGACACCTGTGTGCCAAGGTGAGGCTGCGCTGATAGAGGAAGAGTCTGACCCTGCTCTCACAGGGAGGCAGATCCTGGTGGGGTTTTTTTCTGCCAGAAAGTCACCGCGTTCCCCTCATCTCAGCGTCTGGAGGACAGCTGAAGGAACATTTCACCATCGTTACTGGGCTGGTCGTGTCAATCTCGAATGTTGAAGGTTATTATGTGGGAAGGCTGTCCGGTACCAGGACCATTTTTTATTTGTTTACAGTTAAAATCAGTTTTTAAATGGGATTCGATCCAGCTACAGGCCTGTGAGAAGAGCACAATCATGGCTTTGATTTGTGCCTTTCTTGCTTATTTGGAATAACAGTTACGCTTGTACTGTTAAAAAAAAAACACAAAAAAAGTCATCTTGTTTCATTTGCAAGTGTGTTTAACCACATTAGTTCTGCAAAATGTAAACCAAGACAAAACAGCCCCTGTCAAATGGAACAAAGAAGCATTCAGTGTCCATGTCTCTTAAATGTGATCAGTCTGGAACAACAACACGTTTCCTTTCAACTAAGTGAAAGATAGATGGATTTTTTTTTGGATGTCTGATTATTATGGAGCCACTTCTCCTCTCAAATTGCTCTCTACCCCGGAGGTGAGCCGACAAGATGTGAGGTAATAGAGGTTTGAGTTCAGCTCTGAACTCTGCTCACTGTCAGATGATGCATTTAGCTGGTGGAAGTTTCCAGCAGCCTCTGAGGGCAACGACTCATTTAGTGTCAGTCGTTTTGTACTTTCTTTGAGGCAGAAAGATAATTGGTGAAAAATTATAGGATTAACAGATAAAGGTTGAAAGTTGGCAAAGCTGGCATTCACTCCAGACATGCACAGCGATGTTTTAGGTAAATGATCCTGCAAATACCTTCAGTATTGTCTTAACTAAAGGATTGTGCTTCACCATCTTTAATCACATCTCAGAGCTTTTGATAGTTGTTTGTGAGGCAGATGAATTGCAGCTCATTGTGAATCATAATAGAAACAGGGGACCGGAGGCTTTCCCGACTTACGCACTTCCCGAACTGACGTCAAGCCATTAGCCATAATTTCCTCCACTGATTAGCTTATTGTTCTCTCTGGCCTCGTTTGTTTTCTACACAGATTTCCTCCTTACTTTCCATTTTCGTGTTTTTACTTTAGCTTTTCACTAAGACGTAGCACTATTGCCTGAGTGTCATTTTTTGGCCATTTGAGACTAAATCTCTCATCACAGCAGCTCATCCCTTTGCTCGTCTAACCCACATGCAGCTGTCATTATTCCACTTTGAACAGAATTCAACCAATCACGTTCACAACGTCCACGAGCGAGCCACTCATCAAGGAGATACAAGCCGGGTCTTTGTTCCTCGTTGGCACTACAAAGAGCCTGTTTGTACAAATACGTTTTCCTTAATAAATATCAGTGGCTGCATTTGTATCTGGATGAATTACAACTCTTATCAGTACATACACAGCACTTTAGTCATCCACAGAAGTCAGAAGATTGGCACACGCTTCCAGTTGTCAAAACATGATAAAACACACTTGAGTGGGTCCCCTTCTGTACAACAGTGACTCATCAGCCATATGAATACTAATTAAACAGAGTCAACGTTCAGGAAAAAAAGCCATTCAGAACTTTATAACCAGAGCTTCTCTCCATGGCGAAATTTGAATTTGAAGAAAAAACGTATGATTCTAATTAGAGTGCAGCCGCAAATGTTCTGTCTGAGCCCAACCGAGCCCGAGAGAAAATGACCCGAGACCTGAACCAGAATATCATTTCAAAATTCTTGTTTCTTCTTCCTCGACTCATAGGGTCCCGATGGGTATCCACCCTCTAATTATAATACTGCCACTTGCTGTATCAGTATAGTAGCAACATACAGAGACTAGAATGTCCCTCAGTAGAGTGTATACCTCCATCAAAGCTTCTTATGAAGCCGCATTTAAATCCACTAAATCCAGAAATGTATTGAATAGCAATTTGGATGAAGCTATAAAAAACAATCCTGGATCCGCCCCAATTTATAATGGCTTCTTCTTGGCCCATGTCTGTTCCTTCCACTAAGTGTCAGAATGATCAGTTAACGAAGATATTCTAAAAGTAGATTCTGTTCAATCCAGCTGACAAACAAACAGACAGGGGTGTAAACATGTCACCCTTGGCAAAGGTGATAATTGGCCTAATTGTTGTTAGCGGAGTGTTTATACCGGCCAGAGTCTTAGGACAGGTCTATCACCTGTTATTTTTAAATAGTGGCAGCGTCAATTTAAGACACTTACCGGCGAATGAAAAATGTTCCTTGACTTGATTTCCTGAGAGTGTTTAACACCATAGTTCGTATGCAGGGAGGTGGGTGGACAAGGTAGAGGCTTGATGCTAATACCTGGAGTACCGAATTGTATAATTAAGTTGTTTAATTATATCTTAACTGGCTCATCAGCATGCAGTGCACTGACTCAGGATTGTTTGATGCCTTAATATTGAGTGCCTCTCCAATGCAAACATACACAGGACTAAATGGGATAATTGTGGATTTAGAAGAACTTAATGAATTGCTGTCATCATCTAAACAACAGCCTCCTTATTTTAATAGATGACATCAAGCGTGTCCCTGAAAGCAAGATAGGAAGTTTCTAAACGCTCTCACTGAGGCAGAGTAAACACTTTCTGATCCTCGTCTTCATCTTTCCTGGCGCTCCATTACTTTTTCACTCGTCAAGGTCCACCATTGTGTCTTTCAACAAGTGGCAAGCCAGTGAGGGCAGTTAAGTATGATTAAGGCTTCTTTTTTTTATCATTTCGCAGACAATGTGTTGTGTGGCGGCCTGCAGTCGGAGGTTAGGGCCCTCTCCACAACCCCTCTGTGATGTTTAACTGCGTTTGAAGTTTGCCCGACACAAAGAAGCGCTCTGTGGGCTTAAGTCAGCCGGGGCTTCTGAGGAGATTAGAGAAGTGTACGAGTGTCTGTGTGCGAGAGACAGACAGAGAGGGAGCATTCACCCCTTCCAGTCACAGTAGATTACAATGTCTCTGATTTACAAGCAAGTGTTGCCGACCCGGGCTGTTTTGACAGCGAGCGATATCTGGGTATCTGAGATATGTGTTTAATATCTGAATGTTGAGGCCCGAGGCGGTGGGAAATTCAAATCAATTCAAACTCCGACAGAAGTGTCGAGCTGCAGGACGGCTGCTGTGATGCATTCTGGGGGCGAGGCAAGAGTTGAAACCAGAAGATTATAAGTCACTGTGTAGTCAAACCCCCCCCCCCCCCCCCCCCCCCCCACGACAAGATGAGACTAAATTGGAAAATCTGAGTTTAAGCAACACTCTGATACTTCTCAAGGTCAAGTTGGAAGAGTTTGGGAAAAGTTTTTTTCCTAGGATCACACACAGGTCTCGAAGAACCAGCCATACTGCCACCTTGATCCAAAACCCTGAAGTCCTGTGTTCTGATAGAGACAGCTCCGGTGACCTCTGTGGCTACTTTCATCCTCTTTCATGTTCGGATGAAGAACAATTCCTCACATGAAAGATGGAAGTCTTCAAAGTTCCCTCTTTTTTCTTTCTTTTGTGTTTTACCCACGGCTTTGGGCTAAGTACCCTCTGGAAGTGTGTGTGAGTACAAGAGACAGCAGTGATGGATGGAAGCAGAGAAAGACTGGGAAAAAAAAGAAGAAATGAAAGAATTTCTTTAAGAAAGACGCAGACAGGAAGAGCCATGCAGAGCAGGTTAAATTGGGCTTTAACCCCGGCTCCCTCAGCCGGAGGAGGAGACAAAGATGCAGCCCCGCGGATCGCCTCCCTCACCAGAAGGGACAACCCGTTTGGCTCGGCTGCCCACCGGCTCTGTTATTCAGTGGGAAACCCAAATCCCCGCTGAAATAAAGTTCACCTTTCACAACCGTAAAATGCAGTGTCATTGAAATCCATTCCAGATTTGACTTGCTCTTTCGCCACAGTAAGAGACGGATTGATTTATATTCAACACGGGCAATTGATAACGGAGAGATCTGCAAAAGTATTAGTTTATGATTGCACTTACGTTTGTTTGTCTGTTAGTTAGTAGGATTACATAAAAACTACTGGAAAGTTCACCAGGACAGAACCAGGACCTTTGTCTTACTTTCTTTAACAAGGTGTTTTTACATTCTCCTTGGTTTCTCAGAGAATAATTAATGGATTTTAAAGAAAGCTCTGACATGTCTAGGTGCAATGTGGTGCGGATCCAAATAAAAGTCCAGATCTAGTGAATTAAATGTGGTTGCGTAAGAGGACTGCAGTACTGAGTGTCATGTAGGCTATTTTAATCATCCTGCAGATTTCCAAGGCTCCTCACCTCAAGTGAAGCTGAACCTTTTACCTTTTCTTCACTGTTAAGAGACATATTTCACCCAGCACCATGATAACACACAAAGTGCATGAGGTTATAGTTACAGCCTTCCCAGTTTCCTACATGGAATCTGCACAGAGTTAAAAAAAACAAGGGATTAGAAAAAAGTGATTCAGTGTTACTGTGAAGGGGAGAAGTCGCGGAAAGTTGGAGAAAAACGATGTGAGAAAAAAGTGAGGACAGACGAAGGTCAACCAAGTGAAATATTGCAGCAAGTTGAAGTATCTCTCACATTAACGTGTTACTGTAGGAGATGGGAAGCAGATGTTCCATTGGACAGGTGAGCCTGTCACAGCATAACAAACGTCAGGTCTTAATGCCTCGCTGCAGATAGCACTCATCGCTTCTCACACTATCTCCACAGCCGGGCACGTCCTTGATAAGAAGTGATTTTTGGCCAGAGAAGAAGTTTTTAAGCCTTTTGTTTAAGTCTGAATGAGGAACGGCTGAGCTGTGTTTATTCAGCACTTTGTTAAAGAGAGAAGTGAAGTTCTTATTTTATACTATTAATGAGGAACGATCAGAACAGAAGGAACTCCGGAGTTTGTCTTTTCTTTTGAGCATTAACGCCGAGGCAGAGGTTTTTGCTCCGTGTTTTGTTTCAGCTGGGAAAATGAGTTTTAAGTTGTGTTTTTGGACTAATGATGACTGCAGCTACAGGGAGGGATTACGGATGTTAGTTGAAGAGCGTCTGGGTTTTAGTTCCATGAGAACTGATTACCATGCTGTTTCTTGTCTGTGTTATGTCTCGGTGAGTAGACAGAAAGACAAGATGTTTTCCAAGGAACGGCCTCGGTAACACAGCCGAGCTGAAAAGGCTAAACACGATTACACAACCCCCTTCAGGATTTTACACAATTATTGCAACTAACGTTTTTGTGACTTCTTCGTTTTTGTGGAAACAGCTTCAATCTGCTTGTTAGCAATTGTTTAATATTTACAGCTTAATTGTTATTTTGTATTGTAGACCATTCAAATTACATTTCTCCACAAAGGGATAAAGGAACAATAAAAAAAATGACTGTGTATAAATACATGTCAATGACAAAACAATACCATCACAGCCTTTTTAACAATTCTGGCCACTTTTATGCAAACTCCAAGTAAAAAAGTAATAATCTTATCACCCACATGGTTCTTATTTTAGAAAATCTGCCCACTGTAAAACACAGCTGTGTATAGGAGACACATATCCCTGACATAATGGATAATGAGAAGTTGAATTCCATCGTGGAATAGCAGGTGATTGTCCTCATATCATTCAAAGCGAATGAAACCTGCCATCTTTTTGAGTTTGTTGTTTTTTGTGATTCCCTTGAGAGGTTCTTTCTTTCTCTCTCATGTGAACATTGTACGATGAACAACATGAGGATCTCAGCACACTCGTGCAAACTGAGTCAGGTTATCGAGACCAGCGGTGCACTGTGGGAGCTCTTTACGTGATGGAGCCCACCTGTCTTATCCTCTGCGGTAACTGATCTGTGTTGGCCAGAGGACGTGAGTGAGCACACTGTAAATCTCTGTGCCTCGGACGGGTGTGTTTAACCCAAGGACCAAAGTGTTGCATTAGATGTCTTCATTCATCAACAGGCTGGAGACGATCATCTTGGTGTGTGTTAGTGTGTGTGTGTGTGTGTGTGTGTCCATGTGTGTAGATTATTGTTGACCCCATTTTACTACACACAACCTGCTGCACCCACTCCACCACCACTCGAATACTTCACAGCTGCCTTTATTGAATTATCTTTTATTTGGCTGTATCGCTGGGCGTCTCTGCCGGTCTTTGAAAATGGCGCACTGATGACAGAGCTCATTGGATTCAGAGCCTAATCAGAGGCTTCTTAATGTATTCTCTGTGAGTCATGAGATTGGATCCGAGCTTTATGAAAAGTCCCCCATTTGCATCAATGAGAAGAAAGGCTCTGGATATTTCAGGCTCCTTTATCTGCGCTCATATCTTTTTTTCATTTCAGCAGAGGGTTTTATCTGGGATTTAAAATGTGAATCATAATCAGCCCCTACCAAAACATATTTTCAGTCTAGGATTGGATTTTTTTCGGGAAACACTGAATGTTTCCACTTCAAGCTGCCACGTGAGCCTGCTCTGAATAGGTGTCTCTTCTGAAGGGATAAACCCTTCTTCATTTGCATGTTTGTAATGGAATCATTTAAAAATGCTAATCGCTTTACCCAGAAAATGTTGAAGTTATTGTAATTCAATTTCCAGTGTGTCTTTTAATAAGCATCTTTCCCAACAGCTCTATATTCCTAGTATCATGTTTCTAAAACACATACCAGCAGCTGTATCATCCCTCTCTCTCTCTTCTGCCTCTCTGAATGTCATCTCACCGTTTCTCCGCAGGTGTGATCCGTGAGAGCTACCAGAAGGGTCGTGACCAGCTGGTCCCCGTGACCTTGTTGGCCATCGCTGTCATCCTCGCATTTGCCATGGGCGCCATCTTCTCCGGCATCATTGTCTACTGTGTCTGCGACCACAGGCGGCGAGACATCGACCTAACAGGCCGCAAAGAAAAGGACAGCCACCACCTCCACTCCCGCCGGGGATCAATGAACAGTGTGACTAAGCTGACGGGCCTGTTTGAGACCCAGGCCAAAGACGGGCGCCCCGAGGCCATCCTCACCCCTTTGATGCACAACGGGAGAATGACACCGAACGGGAAGATGCTGATAAAAGCGGACCAGCACCACCTGGACCTCACTGCCCTGCCGACGCCGGAGTCCACCCCCATGCAGCCACGTCGCAAGCCCGGTCGTGGAAGCCGTGAGTGGGAAAGAAACCAGAACCTCATTAACGCCTGCACCAAGGACATGCCACACATGGGCACCCCGGTTATATCCACGGACCTGCCTCTGAGGGCGTCACCAGGTCACATCCCCAGTGTGGTGGTGCTGCCCCTGCCACAGCATCAGCACCAGCTCCAGCCTCACCTGCAGCCACACCAGCACTCCTACCAGCACGAGTATGTGGAGCAGCCCCACCACAGTGACATGAGCATGGGCCACAGTGTCATGGACGACCAGGGGGCCACCCTGGAGTACAAGACAGTGAAGAGCCCATGTCACAACCTCAACATGGTGGATCCAGATGGGGTGCTGCCGCCCCGCGTGCCCCAAAGAGAGGCTTCCCTCACCATCCCCCCCGCCGTGCCACAGATGGGCAAACGTCTGGAGGTGCACTCGTCAGTCTACGGTCTCCGGAAAGGGTCAGCGTCCGCTGCGTCCGGGTCCTCCGCCCTCAAGAGGCACAACACCAACTCCTCCAACTCCTCCCACTTGGCGAGACATCACAGCTTCAACCGCGTGGAGACGCCGCCGCCCGCACCTCAGAGGGTGGACTCCATACAAATGACAGCACAGGGAATATCTCTGTCACGGCAGCCTGGGATGAGCTCCTATGGTTCACTGCCTCGAACGGGCATCAAGTATCTCAAGCCTGATGTCCCTCCCAAACCCTCGGTAGTCTCTCTCTCAACAAAAGTCAAGTCCAGTGACTCCTGCACATAGTCAGCTTCTCCGCCAGTCAGTCCGATGGGAACAAACAGTAGATAAAAGGTTTTTCTGAGAGAGAAAAAGACAGGGAATACTGTACAACTTGCATCTCCTTTTAGTGTTTTATTTTTGGTTTGTTTTTTGGTGAAATATACAACACATTTTTGTTCTTTTGTTTTTTAAAGAAAGACTTTCTTTTTATATAAATATGTAAATATTATACAAATGGTTGTCGTCATTTGTTGCCGTCACAGAGCTCAAGCTCTGGCTGGCTCCCAGTTCCTCTGTTAACACACGTGGGAACATGTGCTACTGAAACAGAAGATGACGTTCGTCCTGAATATTTCATCCGACGGCACCCTGTAGCATCCAAGACTTGTGGTTCTCTTTTTTTGTGGTGTCTTTGGCCGCCGGGACGCGACACGAGAAGACAGCGCGGGGAGATGGGAGAATGATGGTTGTACAGTACCTTGAGGACTGGGGGAGTCTGAGTGTGCGGGCACTCGGAGGGACTGAAAGGACAGACAGCTGCCTGAGGTCTGTGGCAAACTGTGAAAAGCCTCTCAGTGTTACAGCAATCAAGTCCTGCCCGGGTTCCACAGGAAGCCCGGGCCAGAAGAATCCTCTACTGTGCTGGTTACTGAATAACACATGACTGTTAATACTAATAGCTTGTTGTATTTATTTTTATTAAGTGCTTTTGAAAAAAACAATGACTGACTTTCTAGGCTCGGAGAGAGACGGGAGAGAGGAGAGATCTTTTAATAACAATTAATCAAGTGTGAGAAAGAAAAAAAAAAACCTTATTTAAAGTCATTAAACTGGAGCCAGTAGAACTTTCTTGTTGACTAATGGTCCACTAGGTCTGACTGGGTGCTCAGTGGGACCTGCAGCTTGACATATATGTGAAGAGGAGGAGATATTTATTTAAAAACCGTGCCAGACAGGGACATTTAACTTCATGGACCAGAGTTTCCATCGTTTTAAACCAATCATAAGAAGAAAAAAAGAACTTCCTGAATCTCACCATGTCACTCCTCCAATGAGCAACCCCCCCCCCCCCCCCCTCAATCAGCACTGTGGTTTTGTGTGAGTCGGTAACGTTTGTCCTGATTGGTTTTCTGGCTTAAAGCTCACTGTTGCATGTTGCAAATATAAAATAACAGCTGCAGCAACAGACCTGGGATCTGCATCCACACATGAGAAAAGAAGCTGAGGGTGATCGGTACATCCTCGTCTCTTCTACCGGTGTCACACACACACACACACGGGCGGGCGAAGGAGGAGAGTATCAAAACATCTGTGTTGCCTGCTTCTTTTTCCACATGTAAATTTGTGCCTTACACCCTAAAGTAGTGACAATGTTTTCTTTACTAGCTGTTAACTTTGTCTCCTTGTAGTATTTTTTATTTTTCTTACGTCATGATATTTCCCTGGTTTGATAAAAATGCAATTAAAGAATGTAGGTGTTATTGTTGTAATTCTGGTCCCTAGACATAACACACGTACAGTTCAGAGGGCGGAGCGGGGGGGGGGAGGATTCGCTCTCTTCTTTCACTCGTCCTTTCTGACGCACACACTCAAACACACGCAAATACACACACACACACGCATACACACTCATCTTTGTGGTTCATTTCTGATTGTGCCATTAATGCGCTTAAAAAAAAAACCTTTATGTTGTGCTGGCAGTGTTGATGATGACGTCGTGAGTGTTCTTTCATTTTCTATTTTATACAATTTAAGAGTCCTGGTATTTGTTTTGACTTTTGTTTTTTTCTTTCTGCTGTCTCTTTGTTTGGACTGACGGTTAATTGACTGATTAACCGAACAATTAACATTTGTTACTTGAGAAGGCAAATGTACGTGCATCTCTCCGGTGCACTGCAATAATGATGCAACGACGACATGAGAGCGGACGTACAGGATGAGATACTAACACACTGTTTGGCTTCTCGTGTGCATCCTAACACTTATTTGTCAGGCAGTTGCAAACGCAGGCTGGTTCCTGTGAAGAAGGTGGACAAACACTATTAAAAATGTTCATCGTTTAACCCCCCTTTTCTAAAAAAGACAAAACACATTTTGAGAAGATTAGACATGATTTCATTTTTGTGCTTCACTAACTCTCGTATCAAATGGCTGAGAGTTCAACTAATCCGACCTTTATCTTCCTTTCGCGTCCTTGACTTGAGCATTTTTACTGCTCACCCCCCCACACTTAAATCAACGGAGCACTCTCTTAGTCATGTTTGTGTAGATGCGCAAAAGTTTTCTTGATATCAAGCAATTTTCCTGTTTCTCAACGTAAGGAAGCCAACTGCGTCTCGATCCACAGCTACTGTGAGAACAGACATGTGACCTGACTAACACTAACATGTGTAGATAAATTCTCCTTTTAGAAACCCGGGGTCAATTGAGACAGCTATAGCCCTGATTACTTCAAGTTATGTAATGAGGGCAAATGACCCAGGATTAGTATGAAGGGGGGTGTTTACTTCAGACTTTTTAAAATACCACTGCGTTGTCGACTGGTAACTGGGCGCTATGACACCACAGTCGCACCCTCCAGTGTACCGAGGCATGCATGAACCAGCAACGTTCCCAGGCCTGACATAATGCTGATCTACAGCTGAATATTTCTTGTCCAGAAAGAGTTCAGTTGTGTCGACTTCTCTCGCCTTGGAGAATCTTCACGTCTGCACAAAATGCGAGCAAGAGGATCCGTCCGGGGTCAAAAGGTTTAGACGTCCACACCCTGTGCAGAGGAGCGAGTTCTCTGCGTAGCTGTCGGTGCATTTCTGATTCTAAAAGCATTTCGATGTCAGAGTGAAGTTCGGCCGTTTTCTTTCCTCCGACGGGATCGGGTTGGGGTGTGGAGGCTGCTGTGGACAGTGAGGTTCTTTGGTGTGTGCCTTTTTTCGTCTTTCACCCTCGTTATGATTCACTTGCGATTAGACGCAAAATCGACTCTCTTCTCGACTTCTCGACCTTTTGAACTTTGTAAGCTTGTAAGATATTGTGATGTCACAAAGTTTTTTGCCCTACTCTCTCCACTTCCTTAACATCTGATTCACAGCTTAATGTATGTTGTAAAGACAAAAAACTCTTTAATTTAATGCAAAATGTAATTAAAAAAAATGAAAATAAAATTCATGTCATGAAGATATGTCCTCGCCTTTTTCATGTGTTTCTCTGCCTTTGGGTTGCTTCATCTTTTTCTAGTTTTCCTTTAAACTTCTCCGGGTGTTGAATTTTGTGCAACGCTGTTTGGGGTGAAACCAAGCCGGGGTTGTACAAAGAATTTGAAGCTTTTTCTGATAGAGAATTAGTTTTAAAGAAAATATGGTACTTTAGTGACCTTAAGTTAACTCTTCTTCTTTGCTTGTAAAACCAGCGCCGAGCCCCTCGAGACCCGAGAAGCTTCTCTACCGAAGAAGATTTCACCTCTGATGTGAATCACATCTGATCGGATGAAAGTGCTTCAAACTCAAGTTGTTTCTTTAACTTCACATGTAATAATCAAAACAATTCCAATAGGGTCTTCATGCTGTCAGTGCTCGGGCCCTGATAAGCGAAAAGAAGCCAAGTTAATCACTAAAAGAAGGAGGCCAGTGCTGATCCTGTTGATCAAATGAAGCAAACATTAAGATGGAGATTGGCAGATTTCTGAAAGACAGAAGAATACAGAAGGTTACTCAGCTTTTAGACCATGGTGAGAGATGTATCTACTACATCACTGTTCAAAGAGGCATCGTGGGAGTGTGGTGTAGATTTTGCGTAATCCGTTTAGTCCCATGAAGGAAATCGATAAACTCTTAAAATATATTCTCAAGGCAGTTAGTTCCATTTAAAAGCACTGCAGCTCCATTTCGGAGAAGACTTCGGAAAATGAAATGTTTGGTTTTAAAGTGCTTTTTAATAACTATTCATGAATATCTTTCTCAAGGGCAGACAGATGCTAAGTTTAGGAAATACGGATAGAATCTTGACCTAATAAAATGAAATAAGAACTGCAGCATAAGACAAAATTTGATACGTGCAGGTCCCATCACAGCAATGCAAGATTTCTCTTATTTAACCGATTGTTTTAGTCTTTAAACATGACTTTCTAGTTTAGGTTCAAACTCAACACTCTCGTCAGCGTAGTTCTACAACAGACTATTCTGAGTTAAATAAAAAGACTGGGTCAAAATCTAACATACACCTGGACTTATCTAACATACACCTGGACTTGTAAAGATTTCATGAAATCTATAGAGCTGGAGTTTTATGATCCAGTTCATGGTGCTAGTGAGGACTCAAGGTGCAGCCTTTAGTCAGGTCGGCTGAAGACACATGGCTTCTTCTAAATCCTGCAAAGACACAAGTCCTTTAAATTATCTATATAATGTTACGGTAGTAATAAGATGACTTTCTAATTGTTAATGTGGATATAAAAGTTAAAATCTGAGTCTGTGACTGCACCAAGATTTCTGGCTGGGTTTGTGTTTTTTAATTTTACCGATTCAACTTCAATTCTATAGAAAGTAGCCAGGATTTGTCGAGTAAGTCATGAGATTTGGTGATGAATGGTGTTTTGCAAAAGGTCACAGAAAAGATTTACATTTTTGTCACTGGCTGGTGATTCTTCCGCCCTCGAATGGCCCAAAGCTTCCCTTAATGCCTGTTTTACAGTTTGAAAATGTAATTAGGAGTCAAACATGATTCCCAGGTCTCTGGAAGAGGGATTTAAGAGTTTTTGTTAAAGAGAAAGAGTTCTCTATAGTTGCTGCTTGATCTCAGTGAACCCAAAATGACAGTTTCACTTAATAATATAATTATTTGTATATACTGCAAGTAACAGTGAATCCAGCCAGCTGCAGGACTCAAGCCTTTTTAGTTAGAAGCTAGAGAAAGAACAAATTGTTATTCTGTAAAACATGTTAATACCATCTCAAACCAATTTCTCAACTCTGTGTGACCTACAATGTTGCCTTATGAAATTCCTTTTCCTGATTTAACACATGATCATGACAACAAATCTCATCACGTCCAGAGCCTCAGTGTTGACTAACAGTGACCAGAACAGCTCCAATATCAAATGAGGGTCTCCAGTTCCATGTGTTAGCAGATCCTTGGTGTTATTGTGTCAGGATCTGTGGCTTTGGCAGGTAGCTCGACACTCAAGCTTTTGATCTCGAGGTGAGTCACAAGTTACGAGCACTGGTACAAGGCAGACTGTGCCTGGAGATCAGATAACCAGGATGTGGTGCGGCTAATGAGGCCTGTCGCTGCCTACACAATGCCGCATTGTGCAGCCTCCATTCAGGCACCCGTGTGTTGTTGTACGACTCAGAGATCAAGATTCAGATATTCAGGGCTGAGTCTTTTTCAACATGACAAGAGCACAATCATATCTAGTGGTCGTTAGTGTGAGGGGCTTTCTTCAAAGAGTCAGTCAGAGTGTGGTGTAATGATCTCAGAGGTTGGAATTTAAGGGGTCAGAAGGTGTGTGTGTGTGTGTGTGTGTGTGTGTCACCATTTGACACCAAGATAAAGACAGCAAGACATTGTCAGGACAGATATCAGACTCTTTTAAAACATATGCAGGTTATCCAGTGCATGCAACTATGTTTTGGAACGCAGCTAGACAACGTGGTGTGAGACGTGCTCGGAGGTCACAACTAGTTTAAAATGAGCACACAGGTTTCTGTCACTGTGTTGTGTTTTTTATTTATTAAAGGTTCCCGTCACGCCAAATTCATGGAAAATGTGGTTTGTGTTATTATATATTCAAATGTGACAATTAAATTAAAAGTGTCTCAAGAGTAAATCTTTAGTATTTTTATTGTATTTTATATTTCTTTTTTATTTGATAAATCTCTTTAATTATCCTCCAATGTCTGATGCAAATGCATTGCACTGCAAGGCGTCTTTATTCAGTGTAATAGAATAATGAAGGGATTCATCAACACCAGAGAATACATATCTAAATTATCCAATAAATCCACACATCTCTAAAGTATCAACAAATAATAAAACTGTATAAAAGTAGAATATATATAAGCTTTAGCTTCTAATAAACTGAGCAGTACTTCAATCCGTGCAACAACTGAGCGTGTCAGGGGGAAGAGTCTCTGAGGGATTTCTTGTTGTTACCAGCCCCTGCCTCTGTGTTAGTGCAGATTCCAGTATGGAAATCAGAAGAGACAGCTGTGGCAGCGCAGTGGATTTGTGGCTTCGTGCACTAAAACCTTAATGCATCTCGTAATCTAGAAGTAAATACGAAACGCACTCTGATTAGCAGCGGCTGCAGAAATAATGTGAGCTGCAAATCTTAGCGGTGTAAATCACTGGCAGTCGCTCTGTCTCATGACCTGACATTATGACCCGTCGCTCTGGGAGCTCAGTGGCTGTTTTCCCTGCCAGCGACAGCTTCGGTGGGCAGCCGGCCAAGCTTCCAGCAATCCCGGCAACAAACCAGCATTCAGCCAGCGGAGCAGCTAACCAGTCATCCAGCCAGTGAGCCCCTCAGCAAGCCTGTGCGTTAGCCATCTAGCGTTCGTGCTCCCGTCCGGCCCCCGAGCCCCACCTGTCCTACACAGCTCTAATCCAACCCGCACATCCACAGCCTGGCAGTGCTCATTTCGAGTGCCCGGCAATCTGTGGTCACAACAAGCTTAGCCATGTGCTAATCCTCCCTATCCAGCTATCATTATCCCCACACTGATACTCTACTGTCTGCTTCCGCGGCTGCTCCTAATGGCACACATCCCTACTTTTATTCTTTTCATGCATTTTTCTGTCCGTGAACTGAAATGGCTGCTGCAGGAACAATGACTGCAACACAAAAGAGAGAGAGAGAGAGACTCAAAGACTGGAAAAGACGGATGAACGAACAGAAGAGATAATTATCTGCCAAACGAAAGAAAAATCTGGTGTGGATTTAAATAAAGTCAAAATACAGACAGGGTGGCAGACAGACACACATGTTTGAGCTCAGACACAGACACACACACACACACACACAAACACACACACAAACACATTTACACACTCTAAAATAACGTGTCCCCAGTGGATTTAAAAGGGTTTCTATGAATCACTAATGGGGGTCAACAGGCCCCTTATTGACCATTATAATTCTCCATGTTGGTAAGTTTGTCATTACTGTCATTGAATACGAACCACTGAGCATAGTGTGTGTTTGTGTGTGTTTGTGTGTGTGTGTGTCCGTCTTAGCCTCTCTGTTGTTAGGTCGTTGAAGTGCAAACCTCCACCGAGGACAACGAGAGAATTTCTTGGGGAAATTTCGGGGTTTTGCAAACAACCATTAAAAATGTACACTCGGTGGATATTTCATAAGATAATTCCAGTGTTTTTAGTCCTTTAAAATTTGATCTCTTTTAACCTGATATATGAAGACTAATCAAACATGAAAAATGTAGAACAGAAAAGTAGTGAAGTATTTTGGCCGTTTACTAAACCTCCCTCATGACCCTGATTGTCCAAGCATAGCTTAGTAACAGTAGCAATCCAGAGAGAGCTTTGGATTCCTGCACACAGCAAAACTGTGTTCATGTGGTATTTAATTAGGAAGGAGGGTGGTTTGGAACAAAATGTGTTAAACATGTGTTTATCCGCCTTAATGCAAGTGGCAATCGAGCATATCTGGCTTATTAACTCACTACCTACAGTGGCTGTTGAGTGTGAAAGCCAAGGCCAAGAAGCATTCCACTGACCATATTCATTTGTACATTGGTGAAGTATGCATTCGTAGAAATGTACAAACTAATGAACTAAAAACCTCTGTCCTCTTCTTTCTTGGATTTGGGGTTGGTTTTGAAAACAGCCAACAGTTAACGCTACCTCAGATGACATTAACATGTAGCACACAAACACGTTACAAGCCTTATTTCTTGTGATGTAACAGGTGAAAACAAGTTGTTTAAAAACACAAACAGATACTTTAGATAAGTACGGTTATGTCAAAATAAGAGTCTAGTATTATAGTTTTCATAGTAATATTCTTTCCATGAATACATTATTATTATAGCAATAAATAACTAAAAGCTTTGCAAGCGACAGTTGAGTTTTCAGGTAAAAATGAGCGGCAACCTTTACTTAAGAATAAACTACAAAGAATTGTGATAAGATCAGCAAGGGTGGAACAGTGTTAGGTGGCACGGTGGTGCAGTGGTTAGCACTGTTTCCTCGAAGCCAATGGGTTTCCGGTTTGAACCCCTTAGGGTGGCCTGTGATGAGTGTGGTCTCCTCTTATTTGCGTACTCCAGCTTCCTGCAACAGTCCAAAGGCAAGATAGTTTGATTGGAGAGTAAATTAACGTGGGTGTAATGGGGCGACATGTCCAGGGACCACATTACCCAATACCATCAGCTCCTGCCCTAACCATGGATTGAAAAAAGATGCCAGCAACAGTTGAGTTTTCAGGTAGAACTGAGAAGCCTGCTGTTGCTTTCAAGGAAGCACTCAGAATATCTAGTGCGAGTCTGTCAGTGTAAACTGCAGAAGGACAGTGCTGGCATAAAGGAGCTGGCATTCAGAGCCACATAGAGCGACTCAGGAGACGGTTTGCAAGAGATGAATGGAGAGACACGGAAATCATGAACTCAGTATTTCAGTTTTCCTAAAATCTTGACTTCCTTCCTGACCCTGTCTTTACTTTTATCTGTATGCCTGTGAGGGTTTTCCCTGTCAGTGTGTGTGTGTGTGTGTGTATGTGTGTGTGTTTGTGTGTGTTCAAAATGTCTCTCTACGAACGTCTCTAATCCTGGACTCTGAAGAAAAAACAATCTTCCAGAGGGGACGCAGGGCTTATTGCTTCTCTGTTGTAAACCGGCCCCAGCAGACTTCTCTCCACAGTAATTTAGAATATAACAAAAACTACTGGATTAATTTGACCACAGTCACTGTATCTGCACTTTGTATTATAATGGTATACAATGACAAACCTTTGTGCCAATCTTGCTTCTGAACACTGAACATAACGATTTTAGTTATGAACTAATAAAGCTTCACAGGGGTAATCTCCGCTTTGCTCTGGATCTCTGTGGTTTACTTGTTGGGCCTCAATCGTTCACACTGTACTTTATGTCTTGGCCAGTGAACAATATCTGCTCCGCCTCATATTAAGCTGATTAGGTCTTGTGGTAATCTGGACGTTGGCCAAAATTTCAGGGCAGAGTCGAGTTACTGCCTGGACGAACTCGTAAAAGCCCAGCGGAGACTTTTTACCCTTGTTGTCGGCACGTTAACACATCTCAGGCTCTCAAGCTGCACTAAATACACCTTTGAGTCACAACGCCCGACAAAGACAAATGTGAAATTCTACGCAATTCAAATATAGTGTGATTTAAATCATTCCATATCAATATATATATTAAGTAACACTAAGAAGATTTCAGAAAATGCCGTCATTGTGTGACTCCCGTTGTACTCTTCTCGTTATGTAATTATGTAATTCTCATACGATAGTCACAGTGAGTCCCCGACCGCTCCATTAGCAATAAACCTGCTTCTGTTTCGTGAACTTTTCCCAGGAATCTATTAAAAGTTCCTGGAGGAGTCTCATGATATGATGACTCACTGAGAGGAGCAGGATTGCACTGAGGGGACCTGTGGCACGCCAAGCCCTGTCGCTGTGATAACAGCCTGCTCTTGCATGATTCCCAGCATAATACAGAATTGCACCATTCGGCTCAAACTTCTCCGAAAACCGATGAAGAACCCGGCAGATGCCTCTCGGTGAGGATTCACAAGAACGAAAGGAGAGAGCAACTGTCTCTCACGCTTTGAAAAAAAAAGAAAGGAGGAGGAAGAAAAAAAAAAAAGAAGCTCTGGGCTGTGAAGAAACAGCGAGAGGAGTATACCACTGAGACTTCTGATGGCAGAGCGAGCAGGGGAAAGAGCCAAGCCTTGTTCTGCCGTTACAAGCTCTGCACCGCATATACGCCGGCGAACAAGCAGGGGAGAAATTGGCAGTGGGAATAAGGGCAAGACGGTGTAAATTTGGAGCACAAAAGGCTTAAGGGGGCGTTGTGCATGCATCCCTGTGGCCCTCCACACACACACACACACACACACACACACACACATTCAGTGCTGCATGCACGGGGCTTAAGAGGTGGCTGAGGAGAATGACTGGCCAGGGGATCAAAACGAAGCCCATGGGTGATGTTGGAGGGGAGCTCAGGGACTCGGGATGGAAGTCGGCTCCTCATCCACCGGTCATACGCACATTCAGGCGTGCACACACATTCACACATGCTCAATAAGTCGGGAAGCATAATGACCATAGGAGAAGTGGAGATAACCCAAAGAGAAATCACACCACGGAGATAGAAAAGAGAAAGTCACAGGCGGTAATGAGTTCATGCACACACACCACGAGGCTCCGACTGGTAGATATGGCCAGGAGTGCAAGGATAATCCTGTGAAACTGTGTTTGTGTGAAGAAAACTTCAGTGGCCAGGAGAGAACACCCTCCGCCCGATGAGAGGAGATGCCAATCAACCTTACACCACACTAATCTGTGACCTGCTTTCCCAACGCTCTCAGCCTGTTTGACGGGCGAAAAAATAACAACCACACGGATTCATCCAATTATTTTTGTTTAGGGGCATTTCAACATTTTCTGTAAACACGCCTGCTGCTGTCCTAGTCACGGTTCAGAACCACACATGGCCCGATCGGAGCAAAACGTGGAAAGTGGAACACAAAGAGTGAGTTGAATCTGCAAAAGGTCTCAGTGTCTTGGAGAAAAGGCACCGAGCAGAAAACTGTGAGGATGATTTAGAGAGAAACAAAAGGTCAGAATTTATCAGAGTCCAGTTCCCAGTGATGATGTGATGGGGCGACGAGACCAGAGTCACTTTGTCTGGGCTGACAGAGATAGGAATGGGAAATGTCACTTGATTAATGGTGTCGCACATGTTGTTAATTTCACACAGGCTATTGTAATCAGTGAGAGTGTCTGTGTTGGAACATAAAGTCCTTTCCAAAGCTGTACACCTGAGCAGCTCGACTGTTGTTAATCTCAGAATATGCAGAATCTGTAGCCGAAGGTTTCTAGTTTGACCGATCACATTTTAACAGGCTTTGGCTGCCCGCAGGTCAGCGGTCCGTGTGGAGAACAAGAGGTGGAACACACTGACCGAAACACATCGGCTTCTATTTTTAATTCATCTGCATCTCATTTGTAGTCAGCTAGTAAACAAAGATTTTAAAAAACCTTACTGCTTATACAGGAGGTATAACTGTTTGTGTTTTGTGTGGAGGAACATTCAAATCGAGTGATAAAAGAAACTTGTCGGGTCTGTGAACAGAAGAGACTCGGCCTGGAAGTTGATATTGGACCTTTCCCCCCTGGTGGTTCATTCGTAGTACGACGGGAGCCTGACACGACATTGGGCTGTTTCTGTGCCGTGAGCTTCTTCAATGTGGACCTGAGAATGACACAGAATATCAAATTGTAGTCCGTCTCCTTGTCTCTCAATAAGAGATCCTACATTTCTATTGAGATATACATGTATGGCTTTTCCTGTTGATGTACAGTTTATGCTTACCTGAAATAAGGCTCAGGTCTAAAGGTTAAAGTGCAGTATGCTTTAAGTGGAGAGCTTGTCAGAAGGTGGAACAGTTTCTGAAACCTCCTCTCTGACGTCAGAATTTAGTTTATATTCACTAAAAGACATTTGTGAATAATACCTCAAACAAATAGTTACTACTTCAGCTCATGCACTTTTTCTGTTTACTGCAGGCGGTTCTTATTTCACTTGAGCAGCTCTCATTGCAATTTGTTGTTTTTCTAATTGAATATTCTCGGAGACACCATTTGTTTTGAATATAAATAAGGAAATGAAACAACTAATAAATATTTAAAACTCAGTCTCATTCCTTGTTTTTCTCTTCACGAGTTAAAGGAGTTTTTACTGTCACTTTTTTATTTAGTTCAGTGGTTTTCATTTCAATTTGTTATTTTTTTCTCAGTTTCTTATTTCACAGCATGTTCATTTTATAATTGTGCGCAATTTAACATTGTGAAATCTTTGATTGTCAGACAAAAATAGGTCAGAGGCAGTTACGTGACTTTTTGTTTTACATAAGATATTTTTCAATGCAGCTTGAAAATCTTAACTGATGTATCGATGGGAAGCATCTACTGACATGCACCATGTGAAGGCATCTTTATTAATAGATCCTCTTTGTGGTACTCGACCCAGATCTGGTGTCCGTGTCCCTGCTGTCATCAAAAACGTGAGAGGAGGAGGTCAAGAGAGCAGCGTGTGAATGTCTCACCTCCCTCCCGCGCTCGCAGGCTGGCGTCAGGAGGGGACCGGAGTGAAAACGCGTCCGTGCAGAAGCTTCCACCTACTTGTTAATTTGCTGACGGGGGTTTCATATATCTCCTCCAAACAAGGCGATGAAAGACTTTGTCATCTTGAGTTGTGTTTCCACTCTGTAACATCTCACTTCACTTAAGAAACAGAGCATCACGTTAAGGTTTGAATGGTTTTATTGTAGTCCTGTCGATTTTCTTTATTTTAAAGAATCTTTCATTTTATCGTCTTATTTCGAGCAGCCCTTGTCGTGCCCCCGCCTCCACGGGTCTGTCAGAGATTTAAAAAAAAAAGACTAAAAAGCGTTCAGATATAACAAGGATGTAAAATTAATGAGGACGTCATCGACAATAACGATTCATGGACATTCATGAAAGTGTACTTTTGACTCCTGTGTCTGAGTGACAATCATTCAGGAGCATGAACGTTAATGATTGGATGGGAAGGAGACGTTAGTAAAAGAAGAGATTTTCATTTGATGTATTATTTTTTCAGTAACTGGAAAGCATCCACAGCCAGCAGCTCTGTGAGGAGGTAAATACAAGCACATGTATTATTCACCATCTGAAAAACTTTCACCTCAAAGTTCCTACAGTTCCTCATATGTTTGAATTAACTTCACTTGAATTAATAGATACATCGTCCAGAGCCACAGCTGAAAAACAAAACATCCTGGTCACATCAGCACACATCCATCTCCCAGGCTGAGTTTTCAACCAGGACCTCACCAAGGTGCCTGCCGCCTGCTGATAGCTGTTGTCAGAAGGAGACTGTCTGGACTTGTCGAGCGCACCAGTATAAGGAGAAATCTGTGTTATTGTACGGTGGTGACTCTTTGTCAGCAGCAGAACCCTGAAAACATCAAATTGAGCTCACACAGGGATTCGCGAACATATTTAACAGGAACCAGTGACCCCCTGACACTGAAAGTTTCAGATCAGCTCGACTAAGTGTGTTAAAACATCTACAGGTTTGATACTGAAAGTTTGAAGAAAGGAGAGTCTGACCTCATGAGACCTGACAACTGCTGTGTGAGGAGACTGTCTGGTTTTGTCAGACATCTACATTTGTTTGGCTGTGATGATAAGTGAGAGGTTGGTGTTGTTTTCATTTCTGTTTCCATATCGCACCAAGGCTTTTCACTGTTATGTTTAAATTGCATTATGAAAGGGGGACAGCCTTGTGCTTGAAATTAATAGATACTGAGCAAGGTTTATGTAAATGTTTACAGCGAAGGAAGCATCGAGTCAAAGACAAAGAAAACAAAATATATT
This sequence comes from Platichthys flesus, assembly GCF_949316205.1. Taxonomy (NCBI): domain Eukaryota; kingdom Metazoa; phylum Chordata; class Actinopteri; order Pleuronectiformes; family Pleuronectidae; genus Platichthys; species Platichthys flesus. The sequence goes on from NC_084947.1 coordinate 8,038,448, forward strand.
ACACTGCAGTCAGAGTATTATCTTCAACTCAGTGTAAGAAATGTCACTGTACAGACAGTTGAATTATTCCTTTTGTTCACATTGCGGCAAAATGTGTCCTCGTCCGCACACTTTTTTAACACAACTGGAGCTTTTGGAGGAGACGAGAAAGTTTACGAGCTTCGTGCGGTAACGTAGCAGCAGGGGTGAGACAAATATCAAAGTACGTGGGAAGAACCGATGCTTGTGTAACATCTCAGGCTCTGACACAGTCGAGCGGAGCCAGCCTCGGACTGAGGACCCAGGTTGTGCTGGAACACGCCCACAAGGCTACGCTTGCTTGGCGGGAGGTCATCGGATGTTATTCTGCTCTGAGAACCTCAAGGTGAGCGGAGGGACAAGACGGGTGGACCTCAGCAGATAGATGTGTGTATATCACACAGAGGGAGGAATATAAAAGTACGAGACAATATTGTGATGTAGATATGATTTCCCACAATCACACACACACACACGTTTCACCCCATTAACAGCAAATACGCAGTTAACATAATTCCCTTGCTCTGGTTTATTGTGCATGTGGAGAAAGAAGATTCTTCTTCTATTCTTAGCCTTCACAAACAGAACTGCAGATGTCCTCAAAGGATGACACACTCATAATTTAATCATTTCACAACCTTGTAAATATATGTGCATACGGGACACTCTCCCTCCCCGTCACACATCCTGAAAAGTGACTATCAATTTTCAAGTTCTTTTGCGGACCATGTATTTCTGTAATCTATTTCCGACAGACAAATGTAAATATATATATATAAACAGTTTTCTTGAATCACAGGCCTGTGTAAGCAGTTCCCCTTCGCCAGATGAGCCACCCCCCCTATCTTCACACATTACCTTACTCTTTGTGGTGTGGGTCTGTCAGGGAGCGCAGACGTAGCCGTGTGTAGTCGCGGCTGTCGTTCTAAACTGCAGCTCTGATATGAAATAAATAAATAAAAAACAGAGGATATCTTACTGAACCACAGATGTGACCACTGAAAGTATCTCTGCTCCCCAGAGGAATAGGTTTTTTAGAAGATCCTGTAGAAAGTACTGCAGCATGAAGAAATGTGAGAAGAACATGTACAGCTTGGTGGCAGCTGTAGGCGTAATTACAGGGGACACATTTAACAACCGATTTCTGAGCTGCCAATGAAATCATCAATAATAATGATAATTCTTTGTATGTGTTTCAGATAAAAAGGTCAATGGTGACTCAAAGGGACACAACGAAAAGTGTTAATCTATTTACAATCACCCAAAGACATTTGCAGTGAGAGTTAGAAAAGTAAAACTTACTGTGAAAATGGAAATAAGTACACATGTTCTTTTAAGTTTAACAGCAGGTAGAGAGAGAGAAAAACACTTCAGTGGTCTTTTGCTGTCTGACTGCTGTTATCGCTATCATATATAGTTCAAAGCATGTGTGTGTGTGTGTGTGTGTGTGTGTGTGTGTGTGTGTGTGTGTGTGTGTGTATGATGTCTGACACTGTGTGTGAGCGGCTGCCTCCTTGTCCTCTGTTCTCATATCAGCTGGGATGAAGAGCTTTTCACTTCATCAGCTTACAGCTGTGACTTACTGCCTGATGGCTGGTCAAGGTCGCTTACACACACACAGACACACACAGACACACACAGACACACACAGACACACACAGACACACACACACGGCCCTTGCATATACATACATCTTCACGCACGTAGTAAAGCTTTTCTGCTGTAACTTCTTATCTCTGAGTTCTAACTTTGCAAAAACTAAAACACGTCTCACTGCTAATCATCTCTTTTAAGCTCAAGCAAAGTAAATTGTTAAAATTTGACTTGAAGGAGAAAGGGATTGTGATGTCCTGTTGGCAAACTGATGTATGCACCACAACATTATGGGACCATGGGTTTCAATGTGGTTAATGTTTGACTTCTTTTCCATCTGTGCCGACAGTTTCCACCATATGTTGTTCAACTAACAGCAGAAAAACAGATGAACGTGTTCGACTCTGAATGAAGCAGCAACTTACTGCTGCTCTTTAAGTTCACTCACTCAAGAATGAACTGCTAGCTGCTACTTTAACTACTTCACTGGAGTATTGTGTTTGTATTCTACTCTATAATTCCAATTCACTACATTTCAGAGGGAAATAGTTATTTTTACTCCACATGCTGATTTAAATCAGTAGTTTATAATCTTTATGGTTTTTGATGTTTAATAAAAAGCACAATGTAGTCAGGGTCACTTTCAGAGCTCGGTGAAATATATTTGTATCTCAGATCAGTTTTGACTTTTACTAAACTAGATGATGTGGATTCCTCTTCCACGACGGGGTCTGGAGCGTGTTTGGTTAATTGTTACTTGTTGAGGAAGCACTCAGCTTTTAAGCAGCCGCTGAAAATCAAGTAATCTCAAGAGACATCGGTTGATATTGCACAGTAGCTTTGAAGCTCTTCTAGTGGCAATAAAATCAGAGAGGAAAGACGGAGGCTTGTTTGGAGATGCCCTCAGTCAGAACAAATTGATTCCTTGTCATAATATCTGTCCAATTAATTTACCTTAAGCAGCTGAGGCTTTGTGAAGTGGTTGGCTAATTGCCGCCGCCGCTCTCAGATCAATCACAGCGAAGGCAAAAACCAGAGGACCGGCCAGCTGGGGAGACTGGTTTTCTGTGGGGCTGGTCGAGAGGTGGGGTGGCTCAGAGTTCAGGAAACAAACCCCAACATCAGGGAAGGTGAAGCAGGGGCCCGGAGCTGAGAGGGGCCACAGAGAACGGCTCACTGAGTTTGTCAACGGCAACGACAATTATTTAGAATTTACAATTACCCAAGCACACTGTATATGCACAATAAGCACTTTGTTTATAATTTTGATAATAAAGTAATTATTTGAAGAATGAACTGTTGTGGTTGAGTATCATGTTTAATGTGACAACAAGTCCCTTTTGCTTTGGGGATCCAAAGGTCAATTGAACGTTCTTGGCTATGGAGGTCTGTAGTTCTGTTTATGAAGAAATCTGCGTTATATTTTCAGAAATTCAGTCACTTAGTGTTTAAAAAAGTTTAGAGCTTAAAAGTCCAATAAAAAATGAGAAGTAAAAACGATAAAACAGCACAAACAAAACATCCCACAAGCGAGTGACTCACTATATGAACTTTATAAAAATTGTATTCGATAATTATCGCCTCCGGAAAAAGCACGCTGAAATCTTGGTTTGTACAAAGATGTGGAGGTGACTTCCGAACACCTGGTTTTATAATAGACATTCTAATGTACAATAATTTGAGGTTTGAACAAAAAATGAGACCTTTCAGAAAAGCAAAGAGCTATTTTCCATCACATGGCAGATCACCTGTGTCACAGCCCGTGCTGCTTTGTGCGTCTCTATATTTAATTGCACAGATTACCTGGAGCCATGAACACATGATGTGTGATGAAGAGAAGGTAAAGCACAGACCATATGGGCTGCCTGGGTGGGGCCGAGCCCTCTCACACACACACCCACGCACACACACAAACACACAAAGACACAGACACACAAAGACAAGCACCGACCGATATATGAACCTGAAAATGCAGTTTAGTCAATATGTCAGTAAACCAAGCTGATGTTGTCATTATTATATATATATATATATATATATATATATATGTATATATATACACACAGTATACATCCATAAATCGTGCATATGAGTATTTTCCTTCCCTTTCACATTCTCAAACACATCCAGGAGTTGCCTTTATATAGGTGAATAGAATAGGTGACGTGAATCATTCCATGTTATCCCACCAAGACTCGTTTAAATTGAATTAATAAAGGTTTGAACTGATCTTTTTCTATTCTCCTCAGTTGCTTTCTTTCATGTGTCTTCGTTATCTCTTAGTTTATTACACTGAAGCCCCAAAGAATATGTATTTTTTTTTTCATATGTCACTTACAAAGACAAATATCATGAATAGTGGTACAAATTATTAAGGATATAGCACAGACTTAAGCCTTCAAATATCAGTACTACTGGTTATCTAAAATACACACTATATATTATGCATATGCTCACACAGACGTATATAAAAAACCCAGATATGCAGCATGAACTTTGAGGCATTTATGGTCTCAGATAACATATTCACTGTCTGCATCTGTCCTTCTCGCCTCCCTTTTTCTTGCCCTTCACCTTCTCTCTGTCTCTATATTCATTGTTTCTTCCTCACCTTCCCCCACCAATGTTGCATCATCTCACATCTTTCCCTCCTCTCCACGCCCCTCCACCAGCCGGCTATCAAATCCGTCCATCGCTCTCCTCCCTCTGCCTATCAGCTCCGCAAGCGAGCTGTCACTTAAACCTCAGAGCTATGGGACACAGCTGCAAGATATCAGTATCCCCTATGCACGCAAATACACAAACAAGCACACACACACAGACTCAAAAACACTCACACACACACACATGCATGTGATTGTCCCCTGCTGCCTCTTTGGACTATAATCAGTAGGGCCTCAGCTGCTGGTGTGTCCATCTCTTCTCTGAGGGCTGCAGAGATCAGTCGGGCCTCCAGGGGAATGAGCGAGTGTTTTTCTGTCATGTGTGTTTCTGAATTTTCAAACATTTGGGGACATCATTTGAATTCAAACCAGTTGATTGGGGCCAGTATATCTAATTGATGTCGCCCCCAGATTGTGTTCACTGCAGCTGCTTTCTACTCGAGCTACACCAGCAGCAGGAGACCAGGCTGGATAAACCACTGCTCAAAGATTTGAAAACAAATATGACATTTAATTCCTCATCAGAGGATTTTTCACAATGAATTCACAACATCTCATGAATCCAGTGGTTGTGGCCTCTCATATGTGAGTACATTCTCCTTTTTCACATTGAGATGACTGATAGACGGCCACAGATTATTATTAAATGTGTAAATACTACTATTAGTATTTTACCTTTGAGATATTTGTAGCAGTTCTTCATTAAAATGTCATAAAATGACTTCAGCTTTATTATACATTTTGTTTACTTGTGCACTCAGGTTTGTTCTTCTCTGCTATAACTTTTAGGGAAATGACAAAGGAAAAAACATATTTTTCCATTCAGCTTTCAGTCGTCGTGCCTGAGTCTCATCACATAGATTCCAATGACCCCACATTACTTCACAACATCATCAAACAAGGTCTTTGTTATTGTTTTGGTGTATTATGAGAAAAGTAAATATCAATACAAATGCAAATGTTGAAGAAGCCCAGAGGAGATAATTCCAATGATCACATAGTTGCTAAAAATGCACGTGTCATCCCACACATAAAATCCCACCTTGAGTTAAAACCGTATTGAATAATTAATAAGCACTATCCAGCCGACACCGAGAGCAACATTAACATTTATCTGAGCTTGTGTTTCTGGCGACCTAACAAATGCAAGTCCAATCTTCTCTCTCCTTTTAGCCTCGCTCTGGTCTCAAGTATCTCCGGAGGGAAATCTAGCTTTTTAGCAGCTAAATTAGCCGCTACGCTCAACACCTACTTCCTAAATTTGACTGTAATAATAATGATTACAGAGCCGCTTCAAATGCTAATTAAAAAAGCAAGACATACCTAACATGTACGGAATACTGTGAGAAGCAGGGCATTGGGGAACAGAAGCACTGGTATATCCTCCACAAGAATATCAATACAATGCCCCCAATAGGGACTTGGGAATGTGTGTCTGCCTGCATGGATGTTCCAGTGTGAGAGAGTTACTGAGTTCAATGTATATGTGCGTGTTCACCTGCATGTTGTGTGTCAGGCCGTCACATGTGTGTACAGTACATGAACCAGCAGGTGCATGTTTGCCAGCCTGTGCATGTGGTGCTTTATGTGCTAGTGTGTACGTGTGTGTTTGTGTGTGTGTTGTGTGTATTCTCTGAAGCCCTGAAGGTCGGTGGTGAGGTGATTATACTTCAGCTACATCCAGGTTGGGATCGCAAACGGCTGCACTTCCACATCGATTTCCTGTCACAGCAGATGGAAATTCATACTGTACGCCAGATTGGACCATCTTGGCCGCCTTTCTCCCGCTCCCTCTCTCTATCTCTCCCTCTCTCTATCTCTCTCTTTCACACACACCCCCCTACACACACACACACACACACACACATACAATCATCCTCAAACTGATGAATGATTCCAAAGTTAGCGTTTAAGAGGTTAGGGATCAGGCTGTGTTTGTGACAGGTCACTGATGGTCTCCTTGGACGGGCGGAAATGTTTTCTTTAGGATCGGGATGAACTGTCGAATGAGGTTATAGGAAGAGATTTCATCTGGAATGTAAATTCTCAAATTTAAAATGTCTGACATGTTATTGAAATTCAAATGACCACCCAACCCCCCCGGTATTTCTCCATCCTACCACATGAATATGAATGGAGCGATAGCCTCCTTCCGATCCCTCCTTAATATGCATGAGAGGGGGGGACTTGATGAATTGACCAAACCTGTGTACTGATCTCAATGTGCGATTATTGGACCAAGAAACCAATTGTTCTATAATGAGAAGCATTTACAAAGGCGCTGGATGGACTTTTAATGCCATTGGGTTCCATCTTGATCGGGCCTTGTTACATGTGCGGTCAGGGGTCACGCATCTTGTGAGCGGGCCATCCTTCACAGTCGACATTTCACATTGACCTCTGTGGAGAGTGCGCGTCGTGGTGGATGTGAGGATGAGGGAGCTGCTGACACTTCATCACTAAAGGTGGAACGAATGGAAATGCACATAAGAGACACGTTACACATCCCACACTGCCCCCCATCCACAGGCACATTTAAAAAGCTTTTCATTTCAGTTGGTGATTGCAGGCTTAAGACATTACTTGTGAATGGCGACTACCATTAAGGCTTGTTCACCGCTGTGCTAACAGCTCTGCTCCCAGTAACAAGGCAGAATAAGTGGGGCCACATGAGTGATGACAGCAACGCCGGGTATTTATGCTAAAAGCTGAACGCAAATGAAAAACCATCATTTGACTTCACGCCATATAATGGATTTCAATCAACTATATGTTTGACCTGTATCTATTTATCTATGTCTAACTATCCAGTCATTTATCATAATATTTATATGAATGCAAAATTACATACATAATAATTGTATTTTTGGTCAATTGTATGTATTTTATTTTAACCTCGTACAAAACTTGTGCATTATTAGCAAATCATATTTTGTGAATTCATTCCAGCGAAATCTTACTCTGAAAATGTACTAGTAACTACAGTTGCCAAGACTGTACTACAGTTCAATGACTAACACTAAATATAGAGAAATAAAAATGACGGTCAAAAAGTACAAGTAACTTAAAAACAAATTACAGACATATACTAATGGAATACATGTCAACAATCATTATCTCAGTAATAATATCCCGATTTTATAATAAACAAGATAATTAGCTTATGGAGTCAACAGGCAGAATCACCTTGATACAGCTATGTTTCCCTATAAATCGGAATCAAGGACGTTTGCAGTGATTTGTCTCCTTTGGAAATTGATTCAGGTCAAGGATATGAATATGTCTTTAATTTGTGTTTATGCTGAAATTCAAAGTAATTCCCTGAAATGAGCTTCATGCTGAGCGGACGTCGATCAGTGTTTGTGTGAAAAGGGAGAGACGGACATGACCGCTGCTTGTTGAGATGTTTTCCAGCTGTAAGAGTGTTTTCTTGCTCCCTCTCCCACACACACACATTCACTTCTTTCATAATTGATGTGGGAGATGAGGCTCCCCAGGGGTCATCTCCTCTCTCTCCATCCCTCCTCTTTTCCCCAGCTGTTCTTGGCTGTCTCCTGCTCACCTTCTCCTCTCCTCCTTCTACTCCTTTCATTCCACCCCTCCATCCCCTGCCTTTCATCTTGTCATAGCCATTTTTATGCCTGCTGGCCTTCATCCATTTAATATGCTGACGGCGCTGGGGGTTACCACTTCGGCTTCCAGCAAACCACTCATAGCGAGATGCATTTCTTTCTCTCATTCACCTCCCTCTCATTTGCCCTCCTCCCGTGTACCTGTGTATCTATATCTGTGTGGTGGTACAAATTCACCCTCCCCCACAAACACACAGGAAAAACACACTAAACCCTTTGCAGTTTTGTTGGGTGTATGCACACGCACACGCATGTGCACACCTTGAGTAAGCTACCTCTCTTTTGTTATGCTCTCTCCCCTCAGAGGCTTTTATCACAGCGTACCTGGGTCCCTCTCCAGATGTTAAGTCTCTTCCTGACTGAGAGTAGGGAGAAGGCCGGCAGGAGGAAAGCCACAGACACACACACAGACAGACACACACACACACACACACACACACACACACACTCAAACACATTAATCCAGGGCGTAAGAGAAAAGCTGAATTACCTGTGAGACCATCAGAGCACCTTAATGGAACAGACACACAAAATTACAGACACCAAGACGCACATGTACATTAGCTTAGACCTTGCTGGTCACCCTGCTGTAATCGTATATTCTAATATTACAGCACAGGCAGTATATCTCACCTCACATAATGAATTTACCCCGAGAGTCTCCATTTATCAAACATGACACTCATACACTCTTTGGGTGTAATTGTGGCACAATGTGACTTCATGTGGCATTAAATTCGTCTTTACTGGATTTAATAACAGATTTACTGAAATGGAACATGTTTTATCGCTAGTATAAAAAGAAACACTTCATGGAATTGCTCAAAGTGTTCAGAGAGAGAGAAAGTGTTTTGCAGTCAGTCCTACTCATATAAAGATAGAAGAAATCTTATTCTAGAGTCTAAAAAAACGTGTTAATGGAATCTGGGTTAAAGCTTAAAAGAGATTTGAGAGGAACACACTCACCTTGTTCCAAAATCTAAACTGCATTGAGCTGAAGTGAATTAAAATCGCATTGAACTGAACAATTTGCAGGGACCAAGAGCAAGAGTGCAATTTTGAATAGTAAAGGAAAAATCCTACTCCATCCAATCCCCCTCGATTTATAGTGTCAGTGATTTTTTTTCTGAATATCCTTCCCCTTGTAATCTGAGCAAAAGTGTTGATTAAAATGTTTATACATTATTTGAATCGTCTTCATCAAGTAGATTTGGTTTTATCTTTAGCAGGGACTGTTGTGTCAGTAATAGACTTCATCTCTGACAATCTTTTCTCATTCATTAACAAACTCCACTCGAACTGCAGCTGGTCCACAGTGCATAATGCAGTTTGAATCTTTCTCTCTTCCTCATACTGACAAAGATTTTGCCAAAAACGCTCAGACCTTTTAAAAAATATGCCAGCTCTCGTGTCAAAGTAAGCTCCTCCATCGGCTGGTGGCTGCCTTTCATTTCGACAATTGCCCTAGTGGTCAGGATAAAGAAGAAACGCATATCAACGTATGGAGAAACACAAAAGCAGGGACACAAATTTTAGATAAAATGATAGATCTATGGGTGGGGGGGCTTTTCAGCGACATGTTGTCAATGTCGAGGTCAGTTTTATAGGCGACCTCTAGTAGGTGAGTAGAGGAGGAAGTTGTGGTTGTATAGTCTACATGAGGAGGAGGATGAACAGAGGCAACTCTCACAGAACACTGCTCTCTGTGTCCTGATTGAAACCAACAGTCATCATTGTTTCTTTTAACCGTGACCATTTCACAACCTGAGCCTTGTGTCTGTCATCGCAGCCATGACGCTGACGGTTTGGCACGCCACCGCTGTGTTTATTATTGTTACGGCGACAAACAGTGAGACGGATGAGTGTTACACATCAGCTGGGAATCAGGTTAAACAAACATGAGCATGTGACCGCAGCAATCACAGCAGGTGAGACATTGGTTTGACAATTGGTGAATCACACATGTTCTTACCTTTACCTGATTTTTTGGGGACAAATTAGCTATATGGTTGTTCAGATTTCAGCACTTTTCTGTTTCTAATTTTGATTGTAACACAGTTCTATTTATAATAAAAATCTATAGAGTAAACAAATACAGGGTTCCAACTACAAATTTGTATTAATACAAAGTCGAAATACAGAGGTTTAGAGAGAATTTCAAATTTTTGTTATAAATAAAACTATTATTAAGGAAATCGCAGTAACAAATGTTAATGTATTGTTATTTTGTGTTGTTGTTTAACTTTTCCCCCTTTGAAAATCAATCATACGACCTCCGGCGAGACTGACTTCAGAGGCTGAATATTAAAGTACATATTATACTTGAAATAATTAAATATGATTGAACAAACATTAAAAACCACAAGTGCTTTTAGTGAAATTTCAAGCCACTTCCGAAAATGATTCTTGTAAATGGTAATGCGTGAGTGGCCCATGGTGTGTAACAGGTCACGCAGTCGCCTGAGGAGGCTGTCTGGTGCCTCTGTCTGGTGAGGGTGCATCCCAGGCAGGCCCGCAGCCCTGAGAGGGCCCCTGCTCCCCGGGGACCCTCCCAGTATCCTCCAATCAACAAACCAGCAGATGGTGAAGGAGTAGGGACTGATTGGCATGGACTTCACTCTAAACTCCTCTCTCAAAACAACAGCAATATAAGTAGAAATATGGCCGTACGGTGATGAATAAAACATAGGGCTCTGACTCCTGTTTGACTCCTCCATGTTGACATTTCTTTCTATACAGAAAAAAAAACAAGCTCTTCAACATAAGAAGCGCATCCTACATATAAAGGAGAAATCGGATGATTTACATGCAGCAGATAAGCTGAATGGATTATACGGGGCAAGGGAGACGGACTATTTTGAGACATCTCTGCTTTAACGCTTTAGGTCGGGGGAAAGTGACAGGGAGGACGGGAGGAGGGAAACATGAAACAAGGTCTGTGAGATGGAATCAAACCAGCAGTACTCAAGAGTATACTGTACATCTTAAAATTGTACACAGAAAGCAGGAGGCTGCCCGCTTCCGTCAAAACAGTAAATATATCATACTGGGATGAAAAATATATTTGTTTACTTTTGCCTCCAGAAAGTTTGAAAGTTAGTCCATACGGATTCTGTGCAATCATGTCAATCGATTAAAACAAGAAGCTTTTCGAGTCCAGTCAAATGTCCATATGAACAGGAATAATAATAATAAAATAATATCAGAAAAGTGTTTTTCCAACAGCACATAGGTTTTAATCCTGAAGTGGTTAAGCACCAGAGTTTATCAATTGATTTCACCTCTGTTGACTCTTGTCTCCACTTTTTTCCTGCAACACTGTCTGTTGCAGTTGCCCCATAAGAATCCACTGTAGCCTCTGCAGCCGTGTCAATCAACGAGATCGATTCCAAAGGTTTTTTAAAGAACCATACATTTACACTCCCACTCCAATTTGTGTTAACTTTGTATGTAACATTAATCTCAAGACAGGGCAAAGATTTAACTCGATCTCATCGGGAAAACATAAAGTAGCAGCTCAAAGAAAGAGGTTAAATAAAGAAAGAAGTTAAAACCCTCACTCGAGTGCCAGAAAAACAAATTAACTTTAGAGGCCTCTTGAGTAAATCAGCCTTCCAGTCTGTGACGCCATCGACAGGATATCAAATACTAATAGTTCTATTGTGTTCAAGAGATTAAATCTACGGCTGGAAAATTACAAACTCAATTGACCTGACAATTGACTCAAGCTAGAGCCAAACAAAGTAATTGATGTGGAGACATTTTGATGATTGGATAATTGTGTTAGAATAATGGTTGCTTACGTAGTATAGTGCCGTCTTAGAGATCAAAATTGTTAATGTTTACAATAATTAATGTAAAGACACATGTTCATGCATTTGTGAACAGATTGATATTGCACGGCAAGAAGCTTCTCAACACAATTACCAGCTGGGATCAACGGCTAAAACATTTTGTACACCGGCACACATCAGCCTGCGTGCCCCTCGGCTCTCACACATGGCTCGTGCACATGCTTCACATTAGTCGTTGGATCACAAAATTACAGTAGTTCACAGTGTTTGAATAAATGGTAATCATGCATGGTGCAAAGTGTTTTTCAACATCATGAACCCTGTATTACTTTCACGCCACGCATCTGTTCGGCCTGAGTGAACAAATAGCACTGTCTGAAGCGCTCGATCAGACACACACACACACACACACTTCACAGACACACAAGCATGTGCGCGCACAGGGAGGCAGAGCGAGACCGAGATGTGTTTACTCCTCAGAGACAAGCTCATTTACAACAAGTGCGTAGCAGCTTTTACCGTCTCGCACATAGTTAATGATCATTTCAATATTGAGACAAGCCTGTGCAGACGACCACAGAGCTGTGGCGCTGATGGATGGGGCGAGGCTCTGAGAAAATCCTTCTTCCTCATATTTGATTGAGACAAACACACACACAAACAGGACTTCAGACCAGTGAGTCGTCCTTTCACGTGTGATCAATCTGGAACGACTAAATGCGAAGGAAGTGATGACTTGATTACAGCTGACACCAGCGAGCGTTGCGTCTGATCCGACGGGGTGGAGAATTCTACTTGATATAATTTAGTTCAAAAGGCCATTTGTCTTCCTCAATTCACCAGCAGTTATCAGTGAGGTCTCTGTGCCTCCATTACAGCTGCCAAGCACCCAATTCATTAATGTTTCAGGATCAACAAGTTGTTATTCTAAAGCCTCTTCATGTGGGTGTTCTTGTCTCAACAATACTTTAGCTAATAATATCTGTCTGTCTGTCGTGTCCGTCTTTATGCGATATCCATCCATTCATTATTCATATTCTTTGAGGCTCATGAGGGGAGCTGCAGCAGGCTTGGGGTGAGAGGCAGACTATCCCCTGGAGAGGTCACCTCTGTATTGCAGACGTAGAGAGATAAACAACCATTCGCACTCATATTCACACCTACAAGCAATTTAGAATCCCAGATTAACCTGAGCTACTTGTCTTTAGACTGTGAGGAAGCCGGAGCACCTGTAGAAACCTCATGCACACACAGGAGAACATGAACATTCCCCAAAGATAGGTAAGAGCCCCAAAACCTTCTTGCGGTGAGGAAACAGTGCTGAACACTTTCCACTGCAGATACCATTTCTTATCTCCTAAAAATAAAACACAGTGGATATCCATCAAAGATATTGCAATGAAAGATTAACTCTTTCCAATATGGAAAGACACTAAATATTTATTGAGTTCAAAGGACCATTGTAGAAACAATGTGTAGTTTGATAGTTTTGCACTATAATACAACTTCTGTGGCTGTTTTTGTTTAAGTTTATGAAGAACTAGCATTATGATAGAATGCTGGAAAAAAACATTTAGTCAGAATTGACTGTTTGTGTGAGGGAAATTCAGTAAATACATTAGTTTCTAATCCCAGTAACACAACTTTACCCACATATGGGGTTTCGGAATTTTCGCTGTTGTACTGGGAGTTTGATTGAGGAGTGATACAATGTTGATCTTATTGGATACTAAACTTAAAGTGTTTGTGACATTTCGGTGTCCTCAGAGTGCCCGCAGGAGCCTCCCTCTCTTTCTAACACACACACACACAAACACACACACACACACACACACTATAAAAACCCAGACAACTACAAGTAGACGTACACTAAGAGACAGATTCTTAATTGCAAGCGAACAACAAAACATGAAATATTCCTGAAATCCCACAATGCTACTAAAGCATTTACAGGTATTCAGATGAGCATGAGAATAGAGTCTCCGTCACGCACATGCACTTACATAAACACACACACACAAACCTGCACACACACACAACTTAATCCATTCAGCTGGCAGAGGAGTCTTGGAGCAGCTGCCTTGCTGCAAACGGTGAAGTAGGCATCATCTGGCTGTGGCGAGAAGCATGTTTGTTCTTTGACATTTGCAAAGATATGCAGATCTGAGAACACACACACACACACACGCACGGTGACATGAGCAAACCCTCACAAGCACAAACGTCACACGATTAATTATGAAGTGAGTCGTACAGATTGAATGGAGGCGATGTGACAGCCCATCCTCTCGGTTCTCTTAGTAACAAACACTCGAGTTTCTCTGCAAGGAAACCAGCCTCATGAATTCTTTACCAAAAGCCTATCAATAAACAAACAGAGCAATAAATAATCCACTAAGTTAGTTACAGCAAAACAACAGACAAGCGGGCGGGCAAGAGAGAGAGAGGATGGTGAGTTTCCCCTTTTGTTTGTTAGTTTTTGTGTCCGTCTGAGATATTCTTCAATACAATGCGCGCAATAATAAACCGGGGACACTGTTGAGACTGGATAGGGTGCAGGGATTTAGAGGGTGACTTACAAGGGAGAACATGGTGAAGGCAGGCTGGAAGGAGACAAAAGCAGTCTGGAGGACAGTGGATTCCTGTTTGCTAAAGAGTATGAAGAAATGTGCAGCACCAATGGGATTCTCTCAGCCAAGTCCAAGGTGCCGGGATTTGGAAAACAGGATTAGCTGCTGTGTAATAATGTGGATGTGGGGGGGGGGGGGGGGGGGCAGAGTGATCAGGAGAGCCAGCCCATGTGGTGTGTGTTTTTATGTGTGTGTGTGTGTGTGTGTGTGTGTAGCGGTGCGGTGAAGAGAGCAGTCAAAGGGATTAGGGAAGGTCCCAAGAATGACATGTTCCTCTTCTCCTCTTTTCTCTCTTTAAAGATTGGATGCAACCGTCCTGATTTTAGGGCTGAATGAAACATGAATGAGTTCAGCAGGAGACAGCCAGGACCGCACTTTCTCATTCTCTCTTACACATACAGCAGAGATGCAACAGACACACACCACGCAGCGGAACTCACACAAGATAAGAGAACAGAAAAACAGCAGCAGGTTTATGGGCATCAAAATCCTTCAGTGTAGTTTCCAGTGTTGCACAAGTGAGTGGAGCCTTTGGCGTCGGCACAATTTGGAAACGTGTTGAAAAGGTCTGGAGAGTGTTTGACAAGATTAAGGAGGTGTGTGCTAGGTTTCATAGCTCTTACATGAAGTGTGCCCTTGTTATTGTTATTCAGATATAATTTACATTTGGAAATAACAATAATTAGTTTCTTGAGCTACGTATGAACAGATGTAGCTTAGGGTTTTATTTCAGTCCCATGTAAAACAAGCACATTCAGGAAACAGTGGATAGGGATGAGCAACAAATGGGATGAAAGAACTGTCGCCTATTAGCAAGGAAGATGTGGGTTTGAATCCCGGATTTCTGAGTGGGGTTTGCTTGCTTTTTTACAGGCATCTGGTTAGATTGAGTATTATTGTAGAGTCTCAATTGACCTTCGGTGTTAATAGGAGAGTGAATGGTTGTTTGTCTGTGTATGTCAATCCTGCAATACACACACAGACACACACCCAGACCCTTAAAGGATAAGTGGTATAAATAATGGATGGATCAGACAATGTTTTACATCTAAATCTGTGGAGTTCTCTTTTAAAACCCACCAATCCAAAAGCCCTAATTGAACTGGGGAGAGGTTAAATTAGGTTACAAACACTGTAAACACGTTTTTCCTCTTTGACTTTCAGCGCACTTCAATCCAATAAGAGACATTATGGAAGATGGGATCCACGGCTGATGAGCAGCACTTTCACAACAGAGATACTCCGAGGACCACTGGACACTTTGGATAAATCAATTCAATGAAGAAACCCACCCTGTCTCTTTTATAGAGGCACATGTCTGTTGCACAACTATTCACAACAACTCACAAGAAGGTTAATGTGTGTTGGTATGTTTCTAGTAAAAGAAATGAAATATTCACTATAATTTTAAATATTTAATGGAGAGTGCAGTTTCTCTCTGCGTCCTTTACTTTGCTTAAGTTGAAATAGTGACAGTTGCAGTAAAAACACTATCTACAGTATAAAGTACAGTCTACAGAACCTCATACATCTCAACCAGGAGAGACAAATAAGGATCTTAATCTTGTAAAACAGCTTCTCCTGTCATACTTCTGTTTTATATCCCCTCTGCTTTACTCGATATATAATAACATGAGACAAGCCCTGGAGACGGAATTCGATATTACTACATTTTCAACAAATGCAGGCACAAGGAAAACAAAACTCGATGAATTGGGAGGAACAAATAAAGACGTGTAGCTTTGCATTATTGTGGTCGACACAATAGTAACCTGGTCCCTGGACACTGTCTACTGCTACCTCTGTTTAATATCACTGCTGAAAAAAAAGAAATCAGACAGAGGAATTTGGGAGGTGAAGTTTTACTGAACACAGATCTGTACTGACAGGTTAGGAAGTGAATTGTTCCCTGTTGTTGCTCCGAGTGCTGACCTCTGATCTGTCATCTCCTATTCACAGTATGTTGCCCTAAGAAGGTGGTCAAGCCTGAAACTGTTCTCAATCACATTGACCATTAAATAATGGTGTTAAGAAAAATCTAGTTTAAACATTTTAGTGCATTTATTTATATAGTAAAATGTCGTTGACTGTATAAAGTCATCATATAGAAAGTAAAGCAACAATTCATGACATGTTTTATTGATTAAGCTGTTAACTGACATGTTGGATGTTTATGTATAACCACTTATCTTGATATAGTTATAGCTAAAAAAACAAAACAAGGTCATATGCATTTATGACTTGAGACAAACCCATAAACAGATGTTTTCTATATCTCTAACTGAAGAACACATGTAACAATATGACGTATATCACAAGCTGTTTCTTTTGTGTTCCTCTTTTTCTCTCTTCTAAATGGTTTAATGTTTATGTTTCCTTTTGTCTTGTTATTGTAGAGTAAACAACATCATTAAAGATCCATCTTACATCATCTAATGAGACTGAGCAGATTCTACTGGAGGGGGGGTCGTCTCTTGGCAGAAAATTGAACTGCAGGTCACCTGTGCTGAATTGGCTGAATTGCTTTGTGACCCATCTTGTTTGGTGAACTGAGCGACTGAACTTCCACATCAGGTCCAACGCAAGAGCAGCTATACAGCTCCATGCTATACCCAGGAGGCTGCAACCATCAGTCATCCCTCCTCTGTCCTACTTTCCTTCTTTTCATCCTCCTCATCCCCCTCCTCCTCCTCCTCTCACATCTCCCCACCCTCTTTCTCCGCACTGGTCTGCTTTAAAGTACCATCGATAAAAAGTAAAACCCCTTTCTGGACATATCTGGGAAAGATTGAAAGCTGTAGTTTGTTGGGTATATCAAAACATTTGAGTTAAATCTTGATTCATAGACATTCACTTAATTATAAATAACATTTGAGTTTACGTTTCATGTCAGCAGTATTTGAATATGCAAAATGTAATGAAATACAAACAAGTGAAAACGATATAGAAAAGGGGATAAGAAGCAGCTGCCCGGAAATTGATGGAGTTCAGGTCGAATGAGCTGCAAAAGCAAACAAGCTTCCAGTTTTTCCAATTTCTGATTGAATTTCTGTCGACAGGCAGACCAATGGAAAAAAGAAGAGCAGGAAAACCAATGAAGGCAAAGAGGGTTTCACATCTGCAAGGTGTCAAACTGGTGACGACACATAAACTCGACTGATCACTTCATAGCTACATTTCGAACCAATCTTTTAAATAGCAGCTGGGATTCAGCTTTTCGTCTTCTTCTTGTTTGTGTGCATTATAGGTAGAAGAGAAAAAAAAACTGGTGAATGATTTCCACTTAACAACATGAGTGAAGACAGTTGAGGAGACATTGTTACTACACACAGTAGAAACAAGTTTTTTAGTTAAAGTCTATGCAGTACAATGCTTAATACAGTTCCTTTCCTGATCTTCAACTACACAACTCTTCAACCGTTAATTTAATAAGAGAGAGAGACACAGCCAGACAGACAGACACAGAGACAGACAGCAGGGCCAACCAACAGAGACAGGACCAGAAGGTGCAGAAGACAGGAAGAAACATAGAAAGTGACAGACATTGACAGACACAAGAGGAGGAGAGAAACGCGAGTGTGGGAAGGAGGAACGCAAGAAGAGGATGATGAGCTCCCCGGGCTGTGAACCAGCCATGTGTAGAAACATGTTGCACCATCTGTGTTGAGACTGTTTACGCAGCACACCGCTGCTCCAGACGCCCTGCTAACACACACCCAGTGCCACCTCGCCCAGGACATCATAGGGCAGGGCGGTGGCATGCTTCAACTGGCACAGCACCAAAAACAGCAACAAAAACAACATCTACATGAAAACACGGTGACAGATGAGCAAAGTCAGGGATAGGCCACGGCAAGTGTCGGAACACCAAGCAGTACACTTTGAGAACAGCAGCGATATAGAGATTGTAATACAGTTACCACCCAAGGTAGATTTACCACAACCTAAGAGATTGTGAAATGATGTTACACGCCCATGTTTAGAAGCCAAATGGTAAACAGCTTTCAAGAAGAAGTCCTACACTGCCTAGAATCCTCAGGTGAAATAGCAACATTTCTGTTTGGCAAAGTTGCTGTTACCACAAAGATGCTACAAGATAATGTCTTCTACAACCGTATAATCCAGCGATGCATACGTGTTCCACAGAGCAGCATTGATGTCCCTCTCGAACATGTCGTTTTTATTAGAAGTGAGGAAAAGAGTCCAAAGAGGAAAATCACTACAAAGTTAAATTCGAGAAGAAGTTTGCTGGAAGTCAGTTGCCTGTTTTCCAATTTGCAATATTCTTTTTTCCAGGGTTAAAACTCTCCTGAAAAGAATGGAAATGTATTTACTTGGACCAGAGCAATTCTCAAAGTCTTAGTCACCATCAATAAAAAACAAAATGTTAAGTTATACACTAAGTAATAAAGTAAACAGTTTACAACGGCAATAACCGCAAAGCCAACAGCAGTGAAATAAGACAGAAACATGGCAGCATGTTACTGGCATCACTTAATACCCTGCAACACAACATGACCCTAAACAGCAATGACAGCCATTGACTGCTCTCTGTCGTCAGGCCTAGAATCACATGAGCACTAATCATGATAAATCTAAATTGATCAGAACTGCAGACAATGAGCCAGGACACAAGTGTCACGGTATCTGCCACAGAGACTCGCTGAGAACAGAGAGAAGCAAAAGAGTGAGAAAAAGAAAAGAACACGTCAGAGAACAAACAACACAAGTGATGTCATCGAGAGAGAAGGCGATGAGGCTTGTGAGGAAGGACGAGAACGAGCAGGGGGGGGGGGATAGGGGGCAGAGCAAGTGGAGTAAAGGAGGCCGTTAAAGAATGACCAGGGAGACAGAGAGAGTGTAGTTTGTGTTGACAGTGCTGTCGTGTATTGGCGGTGCCAGCTAGACTCGAGGGACGTCTTCAGCAGACAGTGGCTGCTCAGAACCTGACCTCTCTGCGTGGAACCAGAACAGACCAAATGTCCGCAGGGAGGTGGTGGTGTTCATGGTGGTGAGAGATAAAGCCACGAGTTCTTCCAAAAGCATTTTAGAGACACAAACATTTGCCATCGACTGACCTATCCCAAAAGCTCTCTCCCGATTGTCCAATCATGGTGCAGCCACTGTAAGTGCACAGGGGCCGGCCTGTGTAGATAAGATTATGTTTACACATTCAAGTGCTGCGTATAGGTCTGTGATAAAAGCAGCACACAGTATAAACTCCAGCAAAGTTTGGAGGTTTTTAGCACCAGATCACACCTGTGCCTTTCAGATAACCCAATCTCCTAATTTTAGCATTTGTTTCTAGCCAGCTTGTTACAGATCAAAGTATCAAGTTAACAAAGTACATTATAGAATCACGACATTTGCTTTGTGTTACAGTTTTTTTTCCCTTTGACAACTGACAAACACTAAAAACTAGTTGCATCTTAAAATTGGAGTATTGTTAGTGTTCTGCTTTGGGAGACCTGACTTGACTTTGACAAATGATTCTGGTTTTAATTACCTCTGCCAAGGAGTTTATGTTTTCATCCCTGTCCATTTGTTTGTATCTTTGTTCGATTGCGAGCAAGATTACAATAAGGTTATTAGATGGATTACAAAAACTTGGCGGATGTGGTGGGTCAGGGAAGAGCACTTTTAAATTTGTGAACTTTTGTGTGGTTTTAAAATCACTATTTGTGGTAAAGTGAAGCATAATTCTTGAATAAATTATAACTGTACACAAACACTGTGCTGTGTTTTTTAATACTAAAGGTGAAAGCTGCTTTTTGTAAATATAAATAATACGTTTTTTTTTCCTAATATTATTTTTAGATAATATGGGGACTGAGTGCAAAATGTCATTTAGCATTTAAACGTATAAAAAAACTAAAACACATTGAAAAGCAACCCTACAAAGACAACACAGACTCTGTACACACACAGAATCTGAAACCAAAGATAAATCTCCATTCAGTGGAACAGAGAGACATTATGATGTCAAACAGACAAGCAGCAGTATCAATGTTTCAATATCAGAGTGCAGAGTATGTCAGACTAACCAGTAGATATAATGCATCAAAGACAAATAAGTGAAAAAATAAAACATTCCCTATGCCCCAGAAGCAAATCCTTCATTAAGGTTACATGTACACTTTGCCAAGGTCAACTCCATAATATCAAAAACGCAAGATCAAAACTGAAACTTGTTTATTAGAAAATCTGCCCATGTGGCTGAGCATCTTGGCACGAAGATGAAAAGATGACTCACAGATATAATGTTTGGGAATGAGGAGAAAACAAACAATGAAGATCACGGGTAGCGGCCTGGTTAGTCCTGATTGGCTCTGAAGCAGAGACCAGACTGGACCGATCCAGACTAGGCTGAGTGCCCAGCGCTGCCACCTAGGGCAGGGGACCAGCAGAGGGGCGCGGGTTGAATGAATATGTCTATTCATTCTGGCAACAGCGCATCCAGCTCGGCAGAGAGCATGAAGCAGAAACAGAGAGAGACAGAGAAGGATGAGAGCTTTAGGAAGACATCTTGGTCATGACTGGAAGGGTTTGGAGAAGCAAAGACTTTGAAGAATGAAAGGAGGGAGGAAGTTGGTTTGAAAGGGATAATGATGTATCTCCTTCGAACAATGGGGACGGCAGAAAAGCAGCGGTGGTGTGACCTTTGAATAAAGGAGCCTGTGTGAAGATGGTGCATGTGCGATGCCTCTTTGTTAGAAAACTTTCACAGCTTAAACTTTGGCCCATTAACCAGTGTTCTGTACGCTGAGCATTACTGTTGAGTCTTTTTCACAGCGTATTATCCTGCCCTCGGTGCAGGTAGGAGGGAAACAAGGCAGCTAGTTAAACACACTGACCGGAGATGAGCTTTCAAGTTAAGTGAAACTGTGAAAACAGTATTTGCAGACCTGTCTCAGAGAAATTATGTTTATATACAGCTAATTTACAACAAAGATGTGACGTAAGAAATATAATAATGGACAAATTCCTTTTTTTCTAACAATGTTATATTAGTATTGAACATTGATATACAAAAACAATAATAACATAATAAAATAAAAACCAAAACCCATTATTTCCCCTTATTCCTTCATACCAAAAGTATTTTTGATGACTAAATTTAACCAAGACAGGAAACTAGATGCAAACCCTGATGCGGCAAAAGTCACCACCAGCCAACTCAAAATGTTCACAATACAGTAAATGTGCATTATCCATATTACAGTCTCTGTAGGTTTATGTCTTCAATATTTAAAAGACCAACAGTCAACGTTAAAAGCAAAAAGTGAAAGACATAATAGTTGGATGCATTTTAACTTAGTTTGGTTCGCACGCAACTGAAGGAACTGCAGAAAAACAAAATAATTAAATTCACATCAACAAAATAGCTGTACTCAAATAGATAATTGATAATAGTCCAAAAACTCCACCCTGATAATAGTCAGGTCGATAACGGAAAGAAGATGTCTGCCGTTATTTGCTTGGTCCCAGATCTGACAGAATGTTGGATGGATCAACGTCAGTTAACTGAAACTGCTCTGAAACTCTGCCAGCACCGTTTGGATGCTACGAGCGACCCGGTGCATCAGCGCCCAGACACATTTCAGATGTGCGACTGTTTTGAAAACAACTCGTCAGATCCAAACTAAAGCTTGTTCATAATTCATTTCAGTCTCCTGAGTTTGACTTCTTGATCAAATTTCGAATCAATGCAAGACTTATTGGACTAATCTCTCAGATGTAGGGGGTCACATCTTCCCGGCTCACTCACTACAGCCTCATTCTCTACAAGTTCATTTTCATACTCTCTGATGAATCAAATCGATGGCTACCTGCGGGGTAGAAAACAAATCAACAAACTCACATTTTATGATGGATGGCAGTAGCTTAAAATGTATAGGATTTGTAGTTAATGGGCTAAAACAATTAATTCAGGCATTCAACACAAAAAAAACAACCTTATAGGAGAATGGACCAAAATATGTTCACAGTATCATCAATTGTCTAGCTTTAGTTCTAATGAACATTCCTTCATCACACTTCTACTGTACATATGCTTGAGCTCAGAGCTCTGCTGATCTGTGGATGGACAAGCAGGTCCCTGGGCAGTGGCAACAAAGACGAGGGCTAATTTTAGACACGCTGCAGCACAAAGCAAAACCGCCTCGGAAAATTAGAAGCAGGCCTCTGCTTGATGAGATGACGACTAATGCTGGTGACACATCTACTGGTATTCATCAGGATAGATTTATAATACTGGCAGATGTCTGATGTGATCACATCACAAGTACATAATAAAGCAAACTTGACAAAGCCAAACTTCATATGTCAGGGGTTTTGAGTCTCTAATGATTTCCAGTGAACACGGTGTCAAAAGTTTGAGTGTCACCGTGAAGAGGGGACAGTGTGGCTGAAGGGGACAGAGGCAGAAAGCGTTATAATAAGTCCTTGTCCAGAGGAACACCTTGGTCCTGAAGATACAGATGAGAAAAGAAGCTTTAAGGAGCAGTGAGTGTCTATCTGTGCAGGAACCGCAGGTGGCTGGGTCAAGTGGGGGCCCACGGCTGGGAAGGGAAGATAGTGAATTTGGAAAGTTGTGGGAGAGCGTTATAAGGATCATGAGGCGGTGAGAACAGAAGGAAAGTCTCAGGAGGAATCTGGGTGTCCCAGTTCGATTCAGCGAAATGGAGGAAAATTCCCTTCATGTGAGAAACCTCCATATAAACAAGCAGAGAAGACACTGGGGTTATAACTTGTTCTGTCTCTGCCCCGCAGCAAGACTCTACCAAGGATAATAACAGAGTTTGAGAAAAGGAGGGAATACATACAGAATACAGTTTTAGAACTGAGGGAAAACTGTTGTTTTATGTGGGGACTGACCACAGGTGGGTTATCGAGGCTGAGAGCAGCAGGTCAGTCTGGTAGGAAAGCAAAGAGAGAGCAGCGCTAAATATTTGATGTGGCCATTCTGCGGGAAATTAACATCGGAGAAGAAAGATGAAAAGCCGGGAAGAAACGACAGGTGGCCAAGAGAAAACAATATAACATGCTATTAAATTCAGTCAAAACGTGTATGAACATCGTTTTGAATACAGTGAGGTTGTATGGCTGGAGCTCTAGAGGCACAGTGTATGATAAGAAGTGGGTATGACAAGGAATCTAGAGAAGAGTAGGTGACAGTCAGAGATTTAAGAAGTCAGATAAAAGTAAAACAACAGGAGGCAACTGAAATGACGGTGATGACATCGTGACTTTGGTTGCAACCCGATAATCAACCGAGCAAAGAAGAAAGAAGAAGTGTAACCTTCAGAGGAAAAAGACTGAAATGAAAGAAGGAAGAAAGAAGAAGAAGACACATTAAAAGGCGGTAAGGCAACTTGATGTCGGTTGCCATTTGCCAGTAAATCGAACGAAAAAGAAGAAGAAGAAGAAGAAGAAGAAGATAAGAAGAAGAAGAAGACTGTAATAACAATTTCAAAGATTTTATTAGATTTTATTAAAAATTATCAATCTGCACATTAATAAAAAAACGATGTGGGTGTATCTTGTCATTTAAACCATGACATCGTAGGGCAACTATTGCTTTATTACTTAATAATATTGCCGATAAAACCGTTTCAATAAAGACGATCTATTTAGCTCATTTTCAGCTCTGTAGTTTTATTCTAAGAAACCAGTGCAGTAACTTTTCAATGATTCACAGTTTCCTTGTTAAAAGTTCTCTCAACTTTCTCAAGCTGTCTGTTATGCAACCCCTCAGTTGACCCTCTGACCGAAACAGGCACTACTTCGCTGAGCCTCCGTTAAAAGCCCAATTTCTTCAGATGGGCCGGACAAGCCTGCAAGGAGCAGCTGGCACTTTCGAGCAAGCGTCCTCTTATCTGTGCGGAGCTGTGGGTATAATCGATTGGAAAAAGAGACTGCTCAAATCCATCCGTACACTCAGAATATGAGAGCGGACGGCACGGACATCCGCAGTGAAAAATACTAGAGCAGGACGTATCTGTTTGGTAAAGACTATCCCCATTACCTGCCTGTTGTGTGACTGTGGATTCAGTCTTTCAATCACAATCTGCATTAAATATTCAATCTAACTATTTTTCCAGTTATGCCCCTGTTAAAGGTTGTTTGTACTCGAAAATAGCTAAGATGCCAATTGGGGTCACTCAACTTATCAGTGGGGGTGCTCTGACATTCAGGGTTTCCTATTAATGAGCCAATCGGCAGAGTTTAGTTAACTCCGCCCACGATGTCATGTTTTCCTCTGCGCTGGTTGGTGTGGTTTATTTTAGCAGGAAAACTAATCAACAGATTCCGGTTAAATTTTAAATGACAATTTTCACTTAATTTCAGCGTTTTACACATTTTTGTTAGAATTTTTAGGGAATGATTCATGGATCTCAATGGAATGAAATCTAAGAGTGTGAACAATTTTGTACAGATCCAATTGAAAACCAGGATTTCGCGATTTAACTGTTGTTTTACAGGGGAGCTGTTGGGCCTTTGTGGAGATGTACTCTCTGCTGAGAGAAAAGTATTTGAAATATTTGAAATAACCATGAAAAAAGACAGGACAGCTTTTAATCCTTGAAACTGTAATATTTCCTCTGACAGTAACAGTGACTTCCCTAGGGAGACCCTCACCTCCTTGTTGAAATAAACAAACTGACCTCCTGAGTGTGAGAAACCACCGAAAGCTTTATATTCATAATGAGCAGCAGAAGAACAAACATCGAGCACTCACCATTAAGACGCCATTACAAAACAGTGGTTGTCGTTGTGGTTGCTTGTGGAGACTCCAGTGGTTTTTCTGTGT
This sequence comes from Platichthys flesus, assembly GCF_949316205.1. Classification (NCBI taxonomy): domain Eukaryota; kingdom Metazoa; phylum Chordata; class Actinopteri; order Pleuronectiformes; family Pleuronectidae; genus Platichthys; species Platichthys flesus. The sequence continues at coordinate 8,063,592 of NC_084947.1, forward strand.
TTTCTGGTAGTTTGATAGTTTGCATCAGACAACACAGAGGAGAGAAATTACACAGACACAAACCAGCGCCATCTTGGAGTTGATAGTCAACCTGTTGCTAGCATGAGCTCCACCCGTGTTAGCTTCCTCGGTAGCTGCAGGTGTTTCTCCGCTGCCTCCTCGCCTCCACCCTCCGGTCTCCTCCTGCTCGGTGAGGAGGTGTCAGTGTCTCACCTCCAAAGTCACTCAGCTTTTCAAAGAGTTTCCACATGAAGACGTTTTAATTTGGCAGACGCTTTTATCAAATGCGGCTTACAATTAGTGCATTCAACATCTGTGAGGGGCCATTCAGGGGTGCAGTATCTTGCACTTCGGCATGCAGATGGGGAAGATTGAGGATTGAACCGCCAACCTTCTTGTTGGAGGACGACCACTCTACCCCCTGGCCTAGTACACTATAGTAGAATAAAACATAAATGAGAAGAGATCATTAAACTAAGAAAACTGGAGAGTACGAGTTTTTATTCATGCTTCAATTCAATTATATATTAAAGTTTTCACTACAGTGGCTGAGAGAGCTCAACGCACTGCAAATTAATAAAACAACTTCATAAATTTGACTACATGTGCGGCAATAAGTCCCAGCACGTGCAATCACCAAAACAAAACAAGGAGATGTTTCCAGGGGACCCAAAAAAAGTGATGAACCCGGCTGTAGTTCAATGCTTTGAGAAGTTCCATCACCACTGACGAGTAGCAGACTTCAATAACTTCACAAAGCAGTGAGCTACAGTCAGGTTCACCTTTTGTTTGGATTCCCCCTAGAACGGTTTCTATTGTTGTTTTCCCTATTTTGGTTGTGACTTTTTGCAGCGCCTGTGTCGTTAAATTGAGCTCTCTCAGCCACCGTAATTCACATATTAAAACCACAAAATGTTCTGCTGCCTTTTCCATGTGTTTACCAAATTATTTAAAACTTTGGCACATTTATAGACACATGACAACAATATAAACACACTGATTATCTGAGAGAAAATAAAGAAGAGTATAATAGATCCCTTCTAAGCTACTGGTTTTTGCTATTTGCCAGAAAAAAGTTCAGATTCTTGCCATTTTTAGTTAGTACCATGTTAATACATCTTTTCTGATGGTTAAAGCAGTAAAACACAAAAAAACTCTTTGATGACAGACGATCCAAAATCCCTCAAATATGTCGCAAATTGGCAACAGGGGACTAACCCCCTAAAAAGAAGCTGGTACTGACAACTATTACTAAATTATTTCAAGCTTGGTATTTCTAACGCCTGTGACTGCAGCTCTGAACCATTTCTAGATCTTTCTGGACAGAGTTGTCAAAAGAACCTGGACTGTGCAAAGCAACTCAAATGTTTGAATGTCATCTTCTTCTCATAAAGATCAATTTAAAAGATGCCAAAATGAATGTGCCCCATTATGGAGCTCTGGCAGAGCTCTGGTGCTAATGGTTGTGCTGATGGGAGAGGATTTTGAAAAGAAAGAACATCTGCCTCTCATCCAGTCTTGTGCTTTTTGGCACCAGACTTTTACCCCTTTTTTTCTAACATGCTGCTGAAGACATTTGTCACATAGAGACCTCATCTGAATGGAGAGTGTCACTGGAGATTGAAAGATGGTATTATGGTTTGTGTAGATAAGAAGACTAAGTGACTGACTGTAGAAAGCATGTTAGGCTGTTACAAATCACCTGCAGGAGAGTTTTTCCATACTGAAAATGTTAATTGTATTTTCTGATCCTGACACGTAACACAGTCGCTCATCTGCTGAAGTCGGGAGTCGTGGCTGCTTCCACTTCAGCTTCTTTCTTCAAGAGACACTTCAAGTTCGGAAAAGAAAAGTCAACAGAGACATTGGATTTTTTTTTTTTTTTTTAATACCACTGACCTTTTTTGGCTTGGAATGATTCAGCAGTGTGTTGTGCAGTGATTGAGAGGCTGCGCTTTAAATCAATCCGAGTGCACCGGGTGGGAAGACAAAGGTCAAATCTGTGTTCGGTTAAGTGTCCTATTATAGCAGCACTTTCCGCCGGAGAGCTCAGTATTAAATATTTTAATGACCAGGCGCACATCAGAGGCCGTGGCATGCAAACAGATTGTTCTTGACGCGACACAGATTTATCGGGAGTGCCTTCCTGCCATTGTTCACTTTTTATTAGCTGCTCGTAGCTCGCCCGTCAGTTGTGAAGGGTCGCTCCTCGTTAATGCAAACTGGTGTCGTCTGTGCAGCTTCAACAGTCCCGCTGCCGTGACTCCTCACCGTCCATCGTGTTACCATCGAGTCTGTGTTTACTTTTGGAAATAGTTTTTGTCAGGCACGACACGAACAGACACAAGGACACACCGACGCACTGTAAACACAGACACACAACATTTAAAAAGTCCGAGATGAGTTCACTGCTCACTCTGAAGCAAGCCACGTCTCAATGAGCTGGGTACACGTTCGGACTGTAACTCTGCGTGTTGTCTTCAGGCTTAGATTTGGTCACCTTCAATCTGAATGAGGACCCCTTCGAAAGTCTCACTACACATTTACATCAGGCTCTGCTTAGACTCAGTGAACCCCCGTCTCTGCTGGATGACCCATAAAAGACTCTAGGTGTGAATACCTTTTGTCTCAACAGAGGCACAGAGGAATCTCCAATGAATAGATTAAGATTAAGATGCATTTATTAGTCCCAAACACATGCACAGACATGCAAAGGCACACTCATGCAGGTAGGGAAATTTAATCTCTGCTTTTAACCCATCTGGTGCAGGACACACAGAGCAGTGAGCGACCATGTACATCTGAGTCTGCCAAGCTGACCCCCACATGTTTTCAGTCTTAAACACACAGGAACACATCAGAATAATATTTCCATCTATAACTGTCATTCCTTCATTAAACTTAACTAAATATAAAATCTCCCATCACAGGACTTTCGTGAATCTCGTCTCTGAACAAATCGCTTCCTCATTAAAAGTCCATGAAAACCACGGAAACAATCCCGGTGTGTTGTAAACAATCAGGCGGTGAGATGTGAACGTCACGTATGTGCTGAGCTGAACACGGAGCAGAAACAGACTGAACGTGCTACCAGGTGCCTTTCGGAGCTGTGTTCTCTTACTGATGTGGTGTAAGTGCTTCTCAGTGGGGATGTAACCACTTAGCTGTCACATCAACCATCTCTCACTGGAGATTTCATATTCCTGTCTGTGTGGGCTGAAATAAAACTGGACAAATCCAATGGGGGTCCCTGAACAACCCACAAGTCACTATACAGTATATATATATACACACACAAGTTCCGACCCACAGGACTATAAAAGTCAAACTCCTCTTTGTCTGGGCGCCATTAATATGCTGAGTTTGCAAGAATGATGCCATTGATGTACTTTTTCTTGCACGATGGACATTGTCTCATCCTTGTCCCCTGACGTACTGATCTGTGACTTTTGTCTCTGTCTCTGATTTGTTTTTAATCTTGTATAAATTATGTTTTTTTTGTATTTGTTAACGCCCGGATTTCCCTCAGATGAAATAGTAAATTGATTTGGACTTGACTTATGTCACTAGACTTCAAATGAATTTCATCGTTTGTTTTTATGACCAAACAATTATGAGTTTCTCTGTGTTTGCATGATCTGTTTGGCTCACTTTATGAAAAGTTCCCTAAACCTAAATACATCATGAGACCCTGAGGAGGACGGGTTTTCAATAGTGGACGTCACCCATTTAAGAAGGAGTAAAGGAAAAAAGTTGTGTTATCAATCCAAAGTATTTTGGTTTGTTAACACTGGGTTGAATTGTTTGCTTTCCCTCTGTGTCCTAAAGGTCGACTATCAGGGTCTGTCATCTGTGGCCAATCTCTGTGCGCCCTGCAGCCACATACTGAGGTACAGAGCAGGTCCATCAGATACTTGTTTAAGCTGGAAAAGGACAGAGTCCCCCCCGAACTATATACTCTGCTCCTCAGATGTGTGTGTTCACAAGTGTCCGGCCAAAACTAAGTTTGCCTCATCACACACAGCAGAGCGTGCGAACAGCTTTGACAAGTACACGCAGAGACACAGCTCACCAGACATAAGTACACAAACTCAGACACACACACACACACACAGACACACACACACACTCCCCCTATCGCTCTGACTGGGACTGGGTGTGCTGTGTTCTGCCGGATCTCAGTGTGAGTCTCAGTGTGTGAGTGTTTTTCCCCCTTCTTGTTTTCCAGGCGACCATCTCTGCTAAGCCCCGCCATCTGTTCTCCATGCTGTGGAACACGCCGCTCCCTCCGGCTGCAGGCGTTTGGAAATGGTGGCAAAAATTATCAATTGGAGTAAAAAAGATCGTCAGTCGTGCTTCAGACGGCGGCTGGGACTGTTCTCCGAGACAGGTAAGTCACCCTTGAGGTAGTTTTCCTATATTTTTTTGTGTTTACAACAGTTTTTTGTGGTAATGTGTTTGTTCAGTTGTGTGTTTTGTGGGTGGTTACATCTCCATATAAGTTTAGCCTCAGTCATTAATTTCATAGGAGCATAATAAACAGTGTCTTTTTGGTCTTTTACAGTTTTATATTGTTAGTATCTGTGAAGTTGCCAGATGCATGTTGGGTTCCCATAGAAAAGTGTCTGCTGACTCCATCCATGCAATAAGATGGAAGTGGAAGTATTATTGTTAATTGGTGAAGTGTGTATTAAAGCGTTGATGACCTCTCAGCATGTTGGGTGTTCCACAGTCTGCTGCCTGCCGAGGTTCGACACAAAGAGAAAAGTGCTGCCCCTCGGCCGTAGCTCTGAACTACGTGTACAACCACAGAAGAAGGATTTCTGACGCCTTCTGAACATCCAACAAGCGGCCCAGAGGGAATGTAAAGACCATCAGAGCAGAGGAGCGTTCCGCTGGAGAGTTCTTGGCCCTGATACGTTCTGTCTGGAGTTTCCATGTTCTCCAGGTATAGATTATGGAAGGATGAATAGATCTGATTTGGTTTTAAATCTATATTAAAAAAAACAGACGCACGCACACACAAACAACAACAAAATCACAAGAAAGAACAGCTGCACGAACAAGGACATATCCCTGCAACCATATACAAACACATACACACACACACACACACACACACACACACACACACACACACTCTGGAGGTACACTGTGCCCATCTGGTGAACCAACAGTCCAGGTTGGTCTTAATGAGAAATAATGAGCCTTCACTAAATAACAGCTTGGAAGGATTTCATCTCCAATTCAGATTTTATTAGAATGTTACAAAATACATTTCTGTTTCAAGTCTTTCACATCATTTCTTTTTACATCGCTGGCTATTGGCACACTTTAACTTCATACAACTCATTTGAAGAACAATTCATCATTGTGTTACTTATGGCAGGGTACAGACAAATGGTTTCCCCAACATCTCCTTGATGAAGAGATTGCATTTCAAAAAACATTTGAACACAGACCTGGATTGAATGGAGCTCAAAGGGGAAAGAGACTCCTGTCAACCCATTCTGACATTCTCTCTAATAAATTAGAGCAATAATGAAATCTCTAGGCTTCAAACAGCTGGCATCGCTGTCAGCAACAACACTAACAACATCTGTTTGTGTGTAAATGTGTGTGTGTGTGTGTGTGTGTGTGTGTGTATGTGTGTGGAAAGCGGGTGTCCTACAAAGAGCAGCAGGCATCAAGTCAAAGAATCCAACTGTCCTTGTACGATTTCAAGCTGAAAGAAGAGGAAAGAAATGTTAATTTGGAAAACAAGTGCACAAACACACACACACACACACACACACACACACACACACACACACACACACACACACACACACACACACACACAAATGAAAAAGGGAAAGTCAGACATTGAGGGGAAAATAATTATAATAAGTATGAGGCGGTTTCGCAGGCAGATGTATCTTGTCAGGAGATGTCTGCTAATTAGGATGAAATGAAATATGGAAGAAACACCACGATATACCTTTGATTTGCTCTTAAAGGCGACACCACACACACTAAAGAAACTAACCTTGTTGTAGAATTCAAGCAGCTCCTGGTGGTTAAACTCAACAAAGACATTTTCCTGGACCTGTAAAGAGAGAGAGAGAGAGAGAGAGAGAGAGAGAGAGAGAGAGAGAGAGAGAGAGAGAGAGAGAGAGAGAGAGAGAGAGAGAGAGAGAGAGAGAGAGAGAGAGAGAGAGAGAGAGAGAGAGAGAGAGAGAGAGAGGTTAATTCAGAGAGAGTCGGAGATGGATATGAGAGACTAACTTCTGAGGATAAAAACTCAGCGGTAAGAGCACACGCGTAACAGTCAGGACCGAGACGTATCCTGTCGGCTTCTTGTGCTTTCTATAAAAACCCTCATTAATTATTGCTGCTCTCTGGCCAGGACGTACTATCCTCTAAGTGTTCTCCATCTGAGTGAGTAAAAATACACACGGGGCAAAGTCATTGACCGCTAACACACGGCGGGGGAAACTCGTCGCTCCTTCTCCTTTGGGTTCGGATTCATTTCAAAGAAGTTGCTGCATCAGCTGCAACCATCGAAATATGAACACTGAACATAATTCTGAACAGTAGAATGTTTCAGCAGCGACATCACAACATAGGGTCTGTGTCCTTTGCAATGGTATGTTGATTACAGACCCCTCTTTATCCTTTCCTAAGTTAAATTAAAAAGATACACACTAACAACTTTCAATATCTGCTGAGATTTTATAAGATGCACTATGTGTGAAGGAGTAAAGACAATTGAGAAAATACTGCAAGTACTGCATGGTCTAAAGTCAGGGATTTAATCAAAATCAATGCAATGGAGCAATTTTAAGATTTATGAAGAATCGTGAACACTGCTCCTGTATTTTAGCTTCAAATCGGTTTTCAGTGAGGTGACACCAACATGAGTGACAGTTTCTTCTCAGACATTGTATACTGTATCAATATGTGCTTATACTTAGCGTCCCCTGGGAGACTTTTTTCTCTCTCTCTGAAAAGACTAATGGCCCCAGAAACTATCGAGAGGAAGCGAGGTTATGCAGAAAACTCATAAGAAACCAAGGGCAACCATCTCTGGACTATTATTATCCTCATCACTGTCACTCCATCAGAAACGAAAGGCTGAACAAAACCCCCAAGAGCGGGCATAATGGCCATCCACTTAATCAACACACATCATTGAGCAAATAGGTATAATATGTGAAATGCTTAGCACAGAATAAGGATGGGAGGTGACTCTTGATAACAGTGCTGAACTCCTGGAGCTGAGGAGGAGGAGGAGGGCAGAACAAGGCAGGAGGAAGAGGTATACAAAGAAAGACAGAAACAAACAAGTTAAAAAAGGAAATCTCTGCTGCGAGTCGCATGTAAACTGTCGCGTCGGCAGCTCTCCTCCCTGCAGTTCGGCGCTCGGAGACTAAAATGGGGCTTCGGGGCTCGAAGCGAACTGGTTGGCTGGTTGGATGCGTGGGTGGGTGGGTGGAAGGAGGTCATGTGTCACGGCAAATTAACAACAGAGATATTAATTAGAAGCAACGTTAAAAGTCAATATAGGAGGAGCGCGCAGAGGGAAAATGTTATCTCTTGTCAAAGCTGCGACTCCACAGCACGAGGAGAAGTAGGGCAGCCTTGAGCTGCAGCAGAGGAAAAAAGTGCTGCAAGGATAGTTTCTGCAAAACAGGTAATACAACAACGTATTCAAGGGCTGGTAGCAAGTGATCAGAAATGAAAACGAGAACATTAAAGTGGCTCCATGAGGTGATGAATAATTCTTTAGTATTGTTAGGAAATGTTTTAGGTTAAATGATGAATGTTGCCAGCACCTCTGATCTGATTTATGGATCGATCTCCAATGTGACAAACTCTACTACAGTAATGAAGAGAAACCAAGTGGTGCAGAACTCTGTCATTTACGTTAAAGGTCTGTAGCGAGCTGGGATCACGTCGAAAAAAAATAAAGAGACACTTGTCCTCCCACTGAGCAGAGGTGAGACAGAGGTGAGACAGAGGTGAGACAGGGGGCAACTGAAAATGCAGCTTCAATATATGTTGTCAATCAAAACCGAGCAAGAATAAAGAGATGAATACGAACCGAAGTGCTACACAACAGTGGAGGATGAAAGTTAGTTGGTGTGCGTTCGTGCTGATGTGAATGTTAAACTGACAGATTGTGTTTGAGGAGAATTTCCAGGCACTGCTGAGTGTGTGTGTGTGTGTGTGTGTGTGTGTGTGTGTTAGAAAGAAAAAACAGAGTTTGTGTCCTGGGAGCATATGCACAAGTGTTTGTGTGTATGTGTGTATCTGTGTTTGGCCCATCCCATTGTTCCTCAGGGTTGAGATTTTGCCAGGCAGTAACCCAACAAGGCTCTGACAGATCTGGGCTAACACTAATGGGGATAGGATGCATCATCCTCATCATCACAGCTCTATACTACCAGTCCGCACACACACAGACACACACACACACACACACACACACACACACATACACACACACACACACACACAAATACACACACACACGCACGTACACAAGACTTCTTATCCATCTCAGAGCCCAAATCCTGTGTGTCAGGCTACAGAAAACTGGATTAAAGCATGAAGATAATCATGAATTCACTTGCATGTTCTGTTCCATATGTTCCACTACAGGAGACTATAGTACAATATAGGCTACACACAGAGGGAGGTCCAAAAATGAGACGGAATAAACCAACAAAACATAACATGGTTAAATAAATAAATCTTTCAAACATATGTCATTACTCAAATGTGGGACAATATAGTTTGTTGCATCTCTTCTTACAAGAACCTTCCAACAAGCTCACTGAGGTAATTCCCTGGATGAGCTCATGTTCATTACTTAGAAGTAATGACTGGAAGGTTCTTTGAGAGAACACAACACAGAGGAATACGTCACGACTGACAGCTGAGACTCACTCCAGATTGGCCGAGCCTGTGTAACGGCCGGACCTCGACACCGCAGCTCCACACCACCATCAATACCGACCAACCCAAGATGGCAGCACCTGCATCCAGGGGGATTTAGCTTCAGTTTATGGTTTTGACCCATTGAACTTTGCGGGGACCTTTCCACATTACCAGTACCAGATCTCAGAAGTTTCACAGCTTGATACTAGACACAGCAGAAACTCCAAAAACAAAGTTGCAGAATAATGAACTACCCTTCAAGTAGAGTGGTGTGAACCTGAACGTGTGCACTCCCCCTGAAGCCCAGACGGGAACATCTGGTGTCATAGATTAACAACCTGTGAGTGCAGCGCTGGTGTTGGCAGGAGACCACTTTTATCAGCTTTCAGAGGTTTTTCTGTCTCTGACTGAACCATTCTGTGTTATTCCGATTGACATCAAAACAAACCATTCAACGAGCAGTGCTCTTCTCCCATCGTGCGGCTACAGGTGTCAGTAATGTCAGTTTACATAAGGCCATGGTGCACGGCACTGAGCTGTAGAATTCTCATACCACAAGAAACTGTGTGAATGGATCTTTTCGGATGCAAAAATGCACTTTTCATCAATTATTTGCGTCAGCACAACAAAGCAAAGTTTGGATTTGAAACACTTGTCAAAGCAGTGAAATTCTTTCTCTCCGCAGGGTGCTTCACAACGACTGAATTCCTTACCTCTCTGCATTAAAAGAAAAGATAGGCCGAGTAGGAATGAGTAAAGGGAGCCAGAGGGGGAGACAACACGGGAGATTGACAAAAACAAAGAGGGGAGGAGAGAAATAGAAAGAGACAAACGATAGAAATGAAAGGCAGCGTCGGAGCTGGAGGAAAGGAGAAACACGGTGACAGAGAAAAGAGCTTAAAGATTGAACATTTGCGATAACTCAAGAAAGTTGAAAGGAAAGCAAAGTCAACCTAAAGCATCTCAAACGCTGAAACTCAAAAGAATTCACCGTCACAAAGAATGTCTCTTATATCCAGAAATTTAACTTCAAACCTGATAAAACAACAAAGCTGTCGATAAGCTCACAGTGAGGCGGGGAAGGAGAGATGGAACAACACTGTCAGTGTGAAACTGCCTGCTGGGTAAAGCAGGCTTAAAATATGCATGAAAAAAGCACACAGCAGACACAGAGTGAAGCAAATCAGGCTCAAGTGTCGACAACAAGCGCAAATCAATCTTCAGCTAAGATGCAGTCAAACGAGGTGACCTTGTGTGAGAGTTTGTGTCCTGGAGGAACATAGAGAAGTTTACGAGTTGGTCTGTAAGTTTGCATTGATCAGGGCGTGGAAGGATTCAAAAATAACCGTCATTTGTATTATTATAAAATATTATTACACACTGTGTAAAGAACAGTTATTACAGTTTAGTAAGTTATCTACAGAGTTTTTTGTAAATACAGATACAAATACAAACCATTCAGTAGTAGGATGTGTACTTTTTGTATTTGTTAGATAGAATTCAATGTAATTTGACTAGTAGCACTGTTTTAAAAAATCTGTAATTTCCTGTTGTATTAATTTAATCACGATCTTTTATCCTATGGTCAGTAATTTAAGTCAAAGAAAAATATTTAAAAAAGTAAAAACACATTCTGGGGAATAACGTTTTACAGTGTACTTATGTGTTTTATGGGTTGTACACTTTATTCTGCCTATTTTTATTCTTACTCTCTTCACTCTCTCTTCTTTCATATCTCCTTCTTTTGACTTTTCTGGCTGTGAAGCACATTTTAATTTCCATGCACAAAGTTCCTGTATAAATATGTTTTTGCTTACTTGCATGTGGCAGATTATCATATTTTACTAGTCACTGCTGACTCCCTCTTTTAGTCTGAGGAGGCCATTTGTCCAGAGGGAGAGAAGCAGACTGTTAATAGCCCTCCATTAAGAAATCTGCTCTGATGTGGGCGCTTTGGTAAATATACAGGAGTAGGAGATAAACAATGTCCAGAATGAAAATTGAATGAATGAACACATCAATGATTACAGAGGTTTGTTTGTTATTGCCAAAGCCCAGGCTGTCAGGACCCCTGCTGTGCCCATGCAGTGGTCCCATGCAATGACTGGAAAGACTGTATACATCTCATGGAGCACATTGTCAGTCTGATCACGGGCCTCACCCAGCATGAGCAGGTTCATGTCAGTATGGCGGATGGTGCGAGGACCATGCCATGCTTACCCTCATCAGCTTCCTACCCGGCAAACACTGTCAAGTGTGTTTGTGGGAGCATCCAGCCAATCTAGAACATCACAGGAGGGAAGAAAAGCCAAGTCCCCTCAGTGCAGGACGAGTGTGCTTCTACGGTGCTGCCAATAGGTGCAGCATGTGGAGATCTTTTGACTTGGAGTTTGTTACTCTTTACAGAAATAATGACCCTCTCACATTTTGTCTGTGAAAGAAAAACACAAATAAAACAGGTCTAGATCCTATAGACTATGGATAAAACCTGGTTAAACCCACTTGACATCACAAATGTCAGGTTCCAGTTTGGTTTCAATTTCTCAGCACATGAATTGGATCCACTGAATTCTGGCAGTTCAGAATATTTCTAAATTAAAATTCAATTCCAGCTACACTGCTGTTCTCATCGTACACACACACCTAACTTGGCGTTCATCTTGTCAATGCCTCTGCCGCCGTGCATATGTAACGCTGCTTGTCGATTCGGCCCTTCAATCAGCCCAGCATCCACCTGCAGGTTCCTACGGGGGGGGGGGGGGGGGGGGGGGGTATTTACACATCACTCCTCATTAACTCTATTTAATCATGTCTGGGCGTGTGATGGGGTCGGAGCCTAGATGTCAAACTCTATTGACTGCGCCCTGCTGCTGTAATAAACATTTCAAATGTGAGTTGTCAGACTGAGATGCAGTTAATCCCCTGCTCACCTAAAACGAATAAATAAACTTTACCCGGGTTTGAGTGAATCATCCTGTTTTTTTTCTGCTCCTGTCAAAATGACACCGGAGCAGCGCGGTATTAAATCAGCCTCAAAAAGAGGGCGACTGTATTTTTTTCCGAGCTCAAGTGCTCCACAGAGAGAGAACATGAAAGGCTCTGTGTCACGTTGTGTGTCTTACAGTGGGTTTGTCCGGATGGAGCTCCTCGCCGCTGCCTGATCGTTTACTTTTGCCTGACGCAGAAATCTTGACAGTGAAAGACAGAAAGAAGAGGTGAAACGCAGAAGAGGCTGAGATACTGGATTTAGGCAAATCCATTTATCTCCCCCCCCCCCACACTCTCAATACATATTCATAACAATTACACCCTCCCCTTCTTGGCTGCTTTACTGCAATCTACACACAAACACACACACTCACGGACACACTCGTCTCTGTTTCATTGGCATCGCGACACGTCTTAATTGAAACAAAATCTGCTGCTACGCTCTTATGTTGCCATGGGTACACACAACTCTACAAAAAGGGACTAATCTGGTTCATGAATTTGTCTTCATGCTTGAACTCTTGTCTGCCTGTTGTTCAGCTTACAAGCAACCACAGTCTATGTGTGGTGGCTGTCTGTCAGCCAGCTTGCATTACACGCATGTCTGTCTGTCTGTCCTCCTCTCCGTCTTTGTGCCAGCCCACATTCACAAGCGTCCCTGGCTGCCTGAGCTTTCTGCTTTGTGTCATCTTAGCGCAGGACGATCAGCAGGGGTTATATTTACTAAGATTTCAGTTTGAGCCCTCCATGGCAAAGCTTCAAGCTAAACTTAAAACACTATACTCTGCGACATGACTACTCAGATGGCCTGTCCCACTGCTCTCTAGTGTTGAACCAGTCTCAAAAGAAAGATGGGGACCGTGCTTTTGCTTTTTAGCTCACACACACACACACACACACACACACACACACACACACACACACACACACACACACACACACACACACACACACACACACACACACACACACACACACACACACACACACACACACACACACACACACACACACACACACACACACATAGCTCAGTGTAAACCACTTTTTGATCTTTTGAAAACCCACTTGTTTAAGTTGACAAGTTTGTTTGTTGTAGTTTTTGGTCCTTTTAGTGTTGAATATCCATTTCCATTTCATTTTCCGTTTTAATGCTGTGTACTTTTATGCATTTTGTATTAATAACTGTGAAGCACTTTTTAACTGCTGTTTTGAAAAGTGCTACATAAAAAATGTTCAATAAAATAAAGTTTATGATCATTTTTACGAGGACGCGGAGTGGTGTCACTGAGCGAGCACTCGGCTGACGGAGGAAATAAAACTGCCAGATAATCTATTTCAAAAAGAGGGAGAAATCAACTGGCACTGCATCATCACTGACTTATCTTTTTGAATCAGAGATGAAAATAAGCTTACAGTGATGAGAAACCACGTATCTGTCACTCATATGTAAAAGGAACATCTTAATGACACATTAAGCCCATGTTCTGTTTAGTGTAATTAAATTTGTGAGCTGCTCAGTCGTCTGTCACAACAGACTCTCTGACGAAGCTGTGCTGTCTAAACACACTCTTTTAACTGCTCAATTAAGATTTTTGTTGTCTGCGTCAGTTCTACATGTGTCCTGTCGCCTCCTTCTATGTCCTGTCTCCGTCCATCTGTCTGTACGTCATCAGCACTGCTGAGGTGAGCCGAGCTTACAGCCACATGACTCACTGTCAGGGGGCAAAGCAGATTGAGGGAATTGGAGACAGGTTAAAGGTTCAGCTGAGGAAAACACTGATATGGAGTTGGTCTCAAAAATATACCAAGCTTGACTAATGTCTTTCTACTCACACTGACCAAACTTAATGTAGTATACTGTATTTTTATATGTCCAATAAGTTCTCTAAGTACACTTTAAAAACAAGAAGGGGTTCGTATAATAAGGTAATTACATTATGTCCCCCAAAACATTCAAAATGTCATGATCTATTAGAAGCAGCATTTCTCATACTCAGGCATACGACTGGGTATTCCCTTAGCCTGATAGCTCCCAGGCTGTGATGAGTGTGGGTATGTACAGTACCTTATAGCATTTGTACTTTTGTGCAATTTGTGATTAATTTGCAAGTTATACTGATATTAAACCAAGTGTTTTTAAATCTTCCCCTGTGTGAGATTTATCTTACTTTCATAGTTATTGACGTAAGTACAACCAATCTAAACTGTAATCTTTACCAACTAATTTTAATAATTATTTTTTATGGTGATTAAATAGGGATTTCAAATGTTTTGCATTTTATTAAAGTTCAGTGAGTTCCACCAAATCTCAACCTGCCTTTTTATGTTCTCCAGGAGACACAACACTTTGATATTAATAATTTTCTGATTAAACCAATGTTCCCTTAACTTCCCTGAAGGCCCAATTAACCCAATCATACCACAGGAAAAAAATGAAATGGAAAACCTGGCAAACTTCATCTGCTGATGGAGATCATGTGATATTACCAAAAGCCCCCGAAGAGCCAAATGAAGCTTCAGCTGAAATTATCTAGGCTTTTCCCAGAATGTTTTGCCACCTTCCAGAGAACAGAAATGAACAAACAGCAACTTTAACTTAAAGTGTAGATGGAGAGAGCATTAGTAACAGCCAGTTTTCCAATAGAGAGAAATGTACCTTTTGTTGTCTGTGGAAGCTCAAGGCAGTAAAAATATACTTTATTTTCTCTGCATCATTTATTGTGGTTTAACCACGTCGGATTAACATGATGGAGAGTCTGGAACCTTTGACTTGTTTTCACAAAGTTAAACAGAGAAGCCGAACAACTTCTCGTCACTTAATGTAAAGTGGATTTATAACAATGAACAACTGGCCCCAAAGGTTAATGAATACCTGCAATCATTTTCTTTTAATTAACCCAGCCTCAGTGTCCCTCTGCTACATGTCAATCTTATAAAATATACTACGGCCAGTAGCTTTCCACACAACTGTAAAGTGCCAGTCAACAACAACAAGTAAAAATCAATAGTTCAAAAAAGCAGACCATGTTTAATCTTCCCATGACCCTATGATCCCAGAGTCGTTCAGAAAAAACAGCCTGTAGACGCCACACATGCTCTGTGCACTGACGCTGAAAGGGAGGCACCAAGAACTGGTGTCCGCATCCACAATCCACAAAGCGCCCTGCAGCCATCGCACAGTGACAGACTTGGAACCTCAAAACGTCAGCCATTCACTAAAAGCCTGTCGACTACAACAAATAAGAGCTGTCAAATCCAAACACTAGAAACTGCCAATCACCACTGGTATTTATAACGGAAGTAAGCAAGAGCTAGATGTGTGTGCGCAGACTGCGCACTTGAAAAAAGCCCACACAAATACTCACAAATATATAAAAGAGGAGAGGAGAGGAGAGGAGAGGAGAGGAGAGGAGAGGAGAGGAGAGAGGAAAATATCAGACATATGACATACAAGTGATTACATGGTGGAAAAGCCTTCATGTACAGTAAGGGGCCTTCATTAGTGTGTAAAGGAGCCAACATGTCACTCAATGTTTCTAATTCCAATGATCTGGAGAAAACACCTGGGAATGAACTGGCCTAGAACATTCCATCAGTCTGAATATTTCATCGCGTTTTCATGAGACCTTTGATAATGCTCTCATTCTATCTAAACTCTGAAAACAGCGGGGAGTAAATAATGGCAGCGAGGAGAGGAGTGTGTGCTGCCACACCGGGGGGAGACAGTGGAAACTTTGAAAACAATCAAAAGAAGAACAAGGAAGACAAAACCAGAAACCAAACAGGGATTTTGATTTGTTTTGTGCTGAGACAGGAGCTGGGAGGAGGACCCCGGCTGCAGGCCTGACAGGATGCATTCCAGAAATCATGCCCGGACTAACACACACAAACAAACACGCACACTGCGTCTATACTGTACACGCTTGGGCACATTAGCATGCATGGGTGCAAAGGCCTGCACATCCAAAAACACACGTACCCTATAATCACGGTCAGAAGGGAGGTTTCGTGACACACGATCAAGAGTTCACACACATCCAAATAAAAAAACTAAAGAATTGCATGTGTGTGAATTTTCACTAACACATCAGTTCCAATCAGTATATTTATGTTTTGCATACAGTTATATTGATAATGTTTAGATTGGTATTTTCAAATCTGCTGTCATCTTATATAAAAATGTATCAACTACTGTATATGAACTAGAATTCATAGATTTTACTAATCTATTTAATCTTTATTCATTATTTTGATCCACCGGTTTGGTAACTTTTATTTTATTATTTAAACTGTTTAATTACTGGTCTTGAAGCCGTTTAGATGATTCTATCAACACAATGCTTTTCAGTCTTAATTTTACTCACTTGTGTTTATATATATATATATATATATATTATATATCTGATGCAACAGTATTAATAGCTTGAGGCATTTTTCACTTAAAACTGCCAACAAAGTTAGAAAGAAGTTTCATGACACATGGGAAACAAGAGCCGAAGTGCAGTCTGCAGATAATTAATATACAGTAGGTGTCCTGCTGCCTTCACAGGGCTGCAGGGAATTAATGACCTCAAGAGGCTTTTCCATACAGTACAAAGCAGCTGTGGACAACACAGGCTGCTCAGGATCGATATTAATCAATGCACACTACTTTACTGCTTTAGCTGTATGAAGTCTTATATATTTTAAGGAGATTAAGTGCCTGCAGAGTGACACAGCCTCAGAAACGTGTAGAGTGATAAAGGAGTTGACCCATAACCAAGAGGTGAATGTAGTAATTGAGTTCAAATGTCTCTACTGTGGGATCAATAAAGGATTACCTGATTTATTTATGTATTATTATCTTATCAATATGCTGTGATTTCAGTCACCCACCTTAGTTTGATAACTTTAACTCATTCTTTCGAATTGTTTACTTCATCTGTTACTTTTAGCCAACATCATCAACTGTTAATCCATTAGCTTATGTTTAGCTAAGTGACACTTGTTCATTAGTAATTTAGTCAGATACTTAAACTGTTAAATTTAAATTGTTAGCCTTCCTCAGCTATCTCAATTTGCCGATAACTTTCAGCCATCTTCACTGTTTCAATTCATTGCATTTAGCTAACTATTCAAACTGTTTATCTATTGCTTCTCACCGACCATTTTACCTGGGCTACTTCCTTGCTAACAATTTGTCATGAACTCTTGATTGCAACCTGCGATGTTCATTTTTTACACCTGACTCAGTTTGACGGGCAGCCTACACGGTATTAAATTTACTGGTCAATTACTTGACATTTCGTGTACCGCCTGGTGACTGCAGCCAGTTGGGAACCAACGCACAAACACACATAAATCACAAGCCTGTCGATGCATTTACCTCGACACTATGCTACCGGTCTGTGACCTCCAAACACACACCTTGCTGTTTCAACAATCATTCCCCTCAGGCTATGAATGAATGGGCATGAGAGGAGGTCTTCCCCTGTTTCCCTCTACCTGCTGAGGAAATTCTGTTTCCCTGTCCCTCTCTCATCTTCTCTTCTTCTCTCGTCGGCAAGATACATCGCCCTCTCTGGAAATAATCCCTCACTTAATCTCCGTAACTTGCCTCAACTCCTGTCTCCCCCTGCATTAAGTGGCACCTTGTTATAAACAGCCCATCAGTGAGCTGACTATCCGTAACCCGGCTGTGGACTGACATTTATTAAGACTCAGCTTTGCCTGAAGTCTCCTTGCCTCTGTCTGCATCCCCACATGAATACAGAGAACCAATTACAGGAACAACAGGGCATATGTCTACATGCTTCAGGAGGCAAGGCCACTAACCAAAACACATAACAGAGGCAGCAGACGGATGGAGGCATGGTGGTAGGAAGAGAAGCAGACCGAAAGAACAAGAGCGGTTTTGAATTTATCTCACCAATAGTGAAGTCTAGGAAAAGCTTCTTGGAGGAACCCAATGCTAAGGACACATTTTTGATTCTGTGGTTAAGGGTGCGGTAATACATGAGGACATAACACATTTTCTAAACAAACACCTTTACTTAAGACAGTAAATGCACGAGTTACCCTACACGAGTTACACTGCATGATCAAAATGTGCAGCAGCAGGGGGTAGCTACCAGGGCTAAACAAATAACCACCTTGATGGCGGGCTGAATAGGTCAACGGCTATTTTGCCTATTGGTTTTGTCTCTCAGGGATGAGGTCACCAATGTCCTGTCCATGCTCTCTGACGCTGTGTGTTTGTTCATTATTTGTTTGCATGCGTGTACCGTCCCAATCACAATCCACCACATCCTGTGTTGTGGTTAAGAGACAATGGGAACAGGGACAGGCTTCCACCAGAAGCGTATTCATACCGCTTCCACATCCGCCTCTTGAACCTTGCCATGCAAGACACATTGCGACGCTCACTGATGATGATCTGCATGTGAGAAATCCATTCACATATTAATCACTGGGAGACAGGAAGTCTTCTCCTAAGAAGAAAGAAACCCGTTTTAGGTATGAAATCAGTAACACCGCCGGCTTCCTGAGTCTGCTGGAGCAATTAATTTTTGTCTTTCATACAAAGGCCTCCGTTCTGGAAAAACTCCAAGTTGACTTAGGACAGAATTGTTATTAATAGAGCACAGATGTTTGCGTGAGGTATGTGGCCTGTGGCAAACAATCTATCAGCAGTGGAGCATTCAGAAGGTGAGAGACTGTTTACCAAAACATGTCACTCAGCTGTCACATTATCTCACCCATGACATGGAAGGAATTCTCTATTGTGGGCACCTGAGCTATTTACAGTCATTTTTATAAAGTAGCTAGAGTCATGACGCTCACAAAAGTGTCCCCTGAGAGTTGTTCTTAATGCTTCCAAAATCTTACCAAGTGGGAAAAAACGGTCCCTTCAGCCTTGTCTGCATCTGGAGTGAAAGACTTAATACAAAAATAAAGCTACTTTATGCTGTTTATCGGCTAAAGGATTAGCACCAGAGCTAACCACCTTGAAATAATGCATTGTTACTCTTCTGTTCTTCCCATTCTGCCAACATTAATGCCTCTTGTCTGATTTCTCGTCTTGAAATCAGACAAGTCTTGTCTGAATGCTACGTAACACATACAAATGCTACTGCTACTGTTCTTGCCTTTTTGGAAACTTGACTGCTTATTACCGCTGCCAAGGAAGTTATGTTTGGCAATGGTTGGTTTGATTGTTTGTTTGCTTGTAGGTCAGCAGGATTATGATTATAAAAATTGGTGACAGAACGGAGAAAGAGCCAAGAAAGAAGGACTTTCTTTAATATTGTGAGATTTTTACAGATTTCCCAGGAAATAATGCCTGGATCTTGATGAAAGATATTAAATCTGTAATTTGATTGAATTTAAGTGGACGGTTGGGTGATGGTGGAGATGTGTGACTTACTGAGTCCCATTCTAGTATTCACTATGGAGTAATGCAGAAAACCCTATATTAATAAAAATAACTATTTAATCTTGAATTAGAAGAGAAATTATTGATGCAGGGTTTGTGGTAAAGTCCTCTCGCACAGGGATAATCATCTACGTCACCTGATTACACCTCCTTTCCAGACTATATGGGCATTTAAAAAGTGTGCTTGATTGACAGCTCCCTCGTGCACCTATTTATACAGGTCTCATTAGCGTCAGTTAGCCTGATGAGAGGTCTAATACGCCACAGTAATTGAGAACACGTGTGTGTCTGTGGACGGCCTTTAACAGTGGGAAGGGAAACACTTTTCTCTCATCACTTCCTCGAGCTTGTTAAAAGGTACAACGGGCATAAACAAGGGAAAACAACAGTTCATTAGTGATGCTACACATGGGTGTGAAACTGGTTTCATTCAGACGGTTGATAGTAAATGATACGAATGTTTTTTTTAAATGAAACAAAATTCCATCCCTCACATACATTATCTACGCTGTTTATCCTTTAAAGGTCATGGAGGTGGTGGTTTGGGCCAATCCCAGCTGCTGTCAACCCTGAACAGGTCGCCAACCACTCACTCACATTCAAACAATAATAGACAATTAAAAAATCTCTAGCCCTAATCTGCATGCGTGGAAGTACCCACTCCACACAGAAGGACCCTGGGATTCAAACCAAAGAACATTCTTGCTTCTTGCCACTGTACCACCGTGCAGCTCTGATCAACAAATCAAAAATGATTAACAATGAGTTCTTTCTGACTTATAGCAGGAAAGCCACTGGTGTAACTTATAACATTAGTGATTGATCCATTCATAAACAGCACAACATATGGACCTTGGAACTGAGAAAATTAAATTGGATGCAGTGAGCATTAATGTTGGTACAGCTACAGCTTACAGGCAACATCATGTCAAAGTGTTTGCTATAAAGCTGGCCAAATGACGGTTATATTCTATATAGCGTGGTGAGAGGGGACAGAGAGAGGGACACAGGGACAGAGAGGAGGACAAAGAGAGGCAGCGACATGGTGCCGAAGCCGAGTCAACAGAGCGGCCTCGGCTGGGGGTCATTTGTCAGGTCATTAGGTTCCACAGTTAATGAAATAAAAGAACAATAAAGAATCGCTCTGTCCAGTCCAACACAGAGAGTTGTTGTGTCAGTGTGGAGTGTCCTTTTCTCACCCACCACTTCCCATCCTACACACATGAATATCCCCACCCACCCACACAAGTGCTCTTTCTCTCTCTCTCTCACTGCCTTTCTCTCGCATGTGCATGCACACACACATGCACGCAACTTACAGTGACGTCTAGGTGGGCAAGGGTGGGATTTTCACACGCCTCGCTCCCCAGAGCCCATTCAATACAGTACCCAGCATGACAGCTTGACATACACACAAAGCCTGGGATTGTCTGCACCCAGTGGGCCACTCACTGAACTAGAATGACAGAAATACACTGAGGCCCAGGATGATGCAGATACATAATACAAAGACTCACTAGTGACATGCCTAAACACACACACACACACACAACATACACACAAAGATACACTTAATGCATTTGAAGCTATATTTCTGAGAAGCACAGGCCTGTAAAGCCTATAGAATAAATACATACATCAAAAGGTCACTGCCCGATTAGTCTTAACTGACATATTGGAAATCCAAAGACTTCAGTCGTTTGTTGGTTTGTTTGTTTGTTTGTGAGAAAGAATACACATAAACGACTGAACAGTTTTCCACAAAAATTGTGGGAGGATGTTGTCGGGTTCAGGGAAGAGCCCTTCAAATTTGCGTGCAGATCAGGATCAGGGCGTGGAGTTTATATAACATTTTTTGTAACTATCTTTAACCTTGTGGGCATTTTTTAACATCCTCATTGGAACTGATATCTATGAGTGTGTGAAATGTGGTGCAGCTTATTGAAATTAAGTGGACCGCTGGGCCTAGACGGAGGTTTGTGCTCTACTGAGTGTGGTTCTGGTTTACTAAGTGTTAAGTGAATAACTGAATTCTGAAGAACTTGACTTTCAGTTAACTCAAAACCTCCCTCTTCAGTAGGAGTGCTCTGGGTGGTACTCAGGTAATGTGCTTTGTTCCAAGCTGCAAAAAAAAAGAGCCAAAACTGTATTAATATCACTTTGATCAAACCTGTATTGAAGCTTTTAAAATGCAGTTTGATGAAAGTTCAACTGTTCTATTTCGACTGCCCTCCTGCGGTGTCATGAAGGGAAGGCGTGTTTGAGGCATTTGAGAAGTTAATTCATAAATAATAGCCAAGGCCACCGTGGACATAACAGAAATAAACATTTGAAAGCCACTTACTGTTCTCTGAATAAAATATTCGCTCCTGCTTACTTTTCTAAGCTGAGCAGTAATAAAAAAAATCTTCCTCTCTCTTTTCTTTGTGTGATTGTTTCTTTCAGACAGATGATAAATGGGGCCTGAGAAGCAAATGACTATTAACTAGTCATTAGTTATATAATTCAATTCTTACGTGCTATATACTTCTTTGATATGTGCACACATTTTACTTTTATTGTTGTGTCGGATTTGTGCTGCTTGTTGTAGGACCAGGCTTTTCACTTTTTTTCCACCCAAATACAACCACGGTCTCCTTTGTTCCATTCTCTCCCCGTCTTCCTCTTTTCTCTTTCAAGTCAGGACACACCAGTATTCAGTCTTATAACACACAGCCTTTGTCAAGTACATTCCCTTCTACCCTATATCGAATTCTATGCATGTATGTGCGCAGCTCTGCAGCAAACAGCTCATGTCCTTTTAGTTTTTACGGGAAGCAAAGTGAAAGTGTGAAAACAATGCAGAATAACCATTAAAATCATAATAAAATAATTTCTGAAGGCACCAAAACACCACAGGAAATTATTGATATTTATCGGACATGTTGAGTTAATTTTAAATTGCAGAATAACACTGGGTCATCCCCACTTTTGTATAATGACCACATTGGAAAGCAAATCTACGCCTGAGTTTTAATTGAGCATTTGTGTAAATGAGTCAAAGCAGCAGCGTGTGGGTACAAAAGTTCAATGTGGACACCAAGATAAACACAAGCAAAGGGAAACATTTGCGAGCCAGTAAAATGAGGCTGTGGGTTTCCACTGGTCTCGAGATAAAGGCATGCTAAACATACCAAACATGAGGAAGAAAATATTCTCATGGCTACCACACTTAAGCTTTTGAATATATTGTTATTCTGGGTGAATGTCAAGCAACAATTTGGGATAAATCTGGCTCACATTTTGCAGCGGAGCATTCATACATTGGTTCTGCTTCAGATCATGGAACAATCTGTGCTCGGCCTGTGAGCTAACGGACACTGACTTGGGACTAGCGTACCACCGCCGAATCCTCCATTCCGACCCCTCTCTGGTGAGTGAGCAGAGAAACACTTCTATGCAACACACACAAAAAGAAAAACATTGACATGCACACAACCAGGTTTTATGGGCACTGGAGGGATTTTTGTGGGGCCGGTGCCACTTCTGAACTTTGATGACAAATGACCAACTAGTCTCCTCCCGCTCCCCTGAACTTCCCTCGGGTGAGGTATGAGCCACATTATTATTCAACCATATGGGAATCTCCCCCCCCCCTCCGTTCCTGGAGGAAAATATGACAGGTCCTCAGGCCCTCGGCCCTCCTCTTCCCCCTCGCTATGGTCAGTGTTGAATAGAAACACAGCCTGGTTCTGATCAGCCTTTAAGTCGGCACGTCTGCAATGCGTCATCTGCTTTATGCTGTGGTTGCTGCTTTCTCAGTGGCCTCACCCTCTATAAGCTTAAACCAATACAGGAGGAAAAAAGGCACTTCTTCTCGTTGATTTGATTCATTGCCACTTCTTTTATATAAATAAGTATTCATGGTGCCGGAAAATTATTGCAGAAATCTTAAATTCAAGGGTTTGGCCATGAGCATTTAACTATAAAAAAAAACTGTGCGTCGGTTTGGGCTGGATGATTTCTTTTGCCTGGTCATTTTCTCTAATAGCTGTACTTTCATTGAACATCATCAGCCAGGTCGGATGACAGATTCAGCCAGCGTCGCCCTGAGCTGAGCCAACGGCAGCATGGAGAGTGACACCCATCATGCCATGAACAAAACAGAATCTAGGGCACTTTCTTTTAAGAGGTTTCACAGATACTCATTGATGTATCACATCAAAAACATCCCTAAACACTTTATATATAATACATGTATTTTGCACTTACTCTATTGCAGTGCATTTTTAATACAACGCCCGACACATCCAATCCACTTTAGTCAAATTCCCCTATTGAAGCCAAGTGCGTGATCCATGACTGATAACTGCTAATAAGAAAAGGAAAGACACGCGGGAGTCTTCATGGATTTCCGATGAAACCTCTCCATTTGGCACAGAGGAAAGGAGGTGGTGCAAGCAATTAGTCTTTGCCTACATCAAACAGGTCCCCCAACCACCTAAGCTTGTCTTAATCTGACAAACCGTCACAGTTCATGACTATTTACTTGATGTATGAACCTGAAAACAAAAGCCTCCAGAGGATCGCTGAATCAGAGTAAACCCCATAAAGAGACAAGGCTCAGACGTCTGCTCATCATCGTAACAGGAATCCTGAGGTTTCAGCCCCTGTAGTGAATTTGTGTAATGTGAAAAAAGAATATTAAATGCACCTTTCCCCCACCTCATTCCAAATCTCTCACTCATACTTTGGCCACTTAAACTTCACGCTCACTTGTTTCTTCCAAAATACTTTTAAGAACCCAACTGTATGATTGTATTTTACTCATACAGTTTCATTACTTGGTGCTTATTGCTGCTTTCACACATGCAGTGAACTCCAGATAATCTCCCCTGAAATGATCTGGAGCTGCTGTATGTGAGAATGCAAATGGGTCAATTGCTGCAGACGTTCTCCAAAGTTTCAGCCCCCCTAGTTTAAACTCCGGATAATGTCAGGATCAGTCACACTCTGGATATTTTCCTGTTGTTGCGAGTAGAAATGAGTAGGTATGAATCAGGGTGTCCCAGCTGGCCCCCCCTTAGTAGCGCCACTGCATCAAGGCGCATTACTCAACAAGTGACTCTGCTCCTCTGCACTTTTCGAATCACTCAAATGTAGAACTTATCTTTAAAAAAACTTGCTGAATTCATATTTCTGTTCCTGGATAAACGGGACGTCGCTTCATCTGCCATAATGAAGCGTTGCGTCACAATCTGCAGGAAGAACCTGCCCCACGAAGTGTGTGCGTGTGTGTGTGTGTGTGGGTGCCCAACTCTTACAAAATGACAATCACATTTGTTCAGTTATCAATCGAATAACTTTTTTTCAATGTGTTTAAATATGTGTTTCATAAACTTTTGAATCTCTAGTTGTGAGGGCGTCTGTCTGGAGAATTGTCTGCTTTGTTCCTCATATGCAAAAGGCAAACTCAAAAGTCTACAACTAATAGTCAAGAGATTTTCTTCTCTGAACAAGAGAAGTTCAAGTCTGAAAGCTCTTTTATGACTATGAGATTCTCAAAAAGAAGTTGTGCATTGTTGGGAAGTTTCTTCAGATAAGAAAGTCAGCTCAGTGCCAGATTAACAAGAGTGTAATCTCATTTTTCAGCATCAGGTAGTGTCTGTGAAAGGTAAGGGAGATAACTGCAGAGCAGCCTGTCTGCACCTGACCTCCTTTTCAGCATTTACTACAAAAAAAGGCAAATGACAAATTGGAGTATCTGAATGTTGTAAACAACATAAATACAGAGGAAGAAAGGGCCAAGAAAGA
Source organism: Platichthys flesus (assembly GCF_949316205.1). Lineage (NCBI taxonomy): Eukaryota > Metazoa > Chordata > Actinopteri > Pleuronectiformes > Pleuronectidae > Platichthys > Platichthys flesus. The sequence continues at coordinate 8,088,715 of NC_084947.1, forward strand.
GCACAAGGGAGGATTAGAAAAGAGAGAAGACAAAACTGAAGGTGGGGGGGGGGGGGGGGGGGGGGGGGGGGGGGCAAAGAGAGAAGCCTTAAGATGAGCAATTTCATTTTGAGAGTGAAGCAGGCGAGTTACGTTAATCCATTTCATAGTCACCCACCACACCACCCTTCATCTGTGGTCGGTGGGAGTGGCAGGGGCTGGGCTGGCCTAGATACATGCAAAATGAATAAAGCCATAATATCCTTTGATACAAGTCTTTGAAAGCTCCCAGCAGCATCTGTTCCTACTTTTAATCTGGTTAGGGTATTTCTCTAAATAAAGCCAAATATTATCATCATCAGCAGGCGTTAGGGATGCGAGGATGTGACATGATCAACGGAAGGCGCTAATTCGGTGGAAAATAATATCAATAATCCCAATTTCTCGGTTACATGTCAAGCTCCATCAAAGACTATGAGACGAATGCAGCGGAACCTGAGGAAAAAATATGGTGATAACACAACGGTGTGGATTAACAATAAAGTAACTGACTTGTGTGTATCGCTGTCGAGCGGTGGTTTCATACTTGGCTCCCGCTGTGTTCTCCGTCTCCAACAATCTGTTCTGTGTGGCCTATTTAGCGCAACCGACATCCGGCATCTGAAAACGACCAAACCTCAAAGTGTGCGATGCTTCTCCCCGCGCTCGTCATTACCATGTTTGTTTATCTTCCGCTCGCTCCCACAGAGGAACACCCAGCCTTGTTAAGGAGATAGAAGAAAGCTTTAAAAGTGGAAATAAGGCATACATTTCAGCCCGGTCCCAAGACGACGAGTGGTACCAAGCTATTTCCATAATGGTAGCTTAACAGGGAGCTAGCCGGCTGAGCGAGGGGCACGTCGCCCTCATTAAGGCACTCGCTCAGGAACAGATTAGCGCTTCATTAACATACAGAGAGAATCGGGGGAAATTACCACTCTCCATTTCACAGTCTGAAAGGCAGGCAAAGACCGGAGTAAGAGATAAGTGGTGGGGAAAAGATGGACCCAATTTGGGGAAAGATAAAAATCGATGTACGGTATAAAACTTGTTATTAAGGCATCCTGGCTGTCTCTGACGGTGAACGTGCAAGACGCAGTTACCCATGTCTGGCTCTATTGCTTGTCCATTCTTTCTGTTTTCACAACCTCTGTCTCTCATCTACAAACCAACTGCTCTTTGGTACTCCTTGAAAGAGGTCTCCCTGGTCTATATCAGTCTTTATTTACCGATACCATAAGTCCCAAGAAGCATCAGCATCAATAAAAGAAGACTTCCCTCGTCATAATTACCGTGATGCTAGAGGGGAAGGAGACCAAGCACGACAGTATGCTGAACAATGACCTGGCTTCTGAGGAGTTGCTGGCAGGGCAGGTCATACTGAAGCTTTAAATCCAAAGGCTAATGTATGCTCACTTCAACTATAATAAGAATGCAAAAAAGAAGATGATGTCATACTCATTTAACTTTAGCAATAGCTTAAAGTATAGACTGCATTTGAAAATGAATGTCGAGTCTCCATTTCCTGCCATTGTACAAACATGAAGTCAAGCTATGCAAGATAAAGGGGCGGCCATCTTTGTGGAGCCGCGATATCAAGGTCTCACGAACACACACACTCGTCCAATCACGAGTCGGTCTCAGCTTTCAATCATAACCTTTCATTGCGTTTTTAGAGGATCCATAACTAAATTAAACAAACTTAATGGATTATGAGACTTTGAGCATATATCCATGTGATAAGAACTAGCATAAATGATCGAATCCATCTTTGAGAAAAAAAATGTCAAAGTGAAACTTTTTTAGTCTGCTCAATGTCGGACTCACTAACATGGAGGAGGAGGAATTAAGGAATTTTACCGCAGCCAGCCACCAGGGGGCAAACAAAGTGATTTGGTTTCACTATTGGAAGGTTGTCTTTATGTACAGGCTATTTGTGATGGCTGACACAAGGGGGCTAAATGTTTTGGATTCACTTTAGGGAAGCTGTTCTGTCCGACATCTTTGTATAACGTCATTGGTGTGAATATTATTGGCACCATCCCTAAGCCAGCCCTTCACCTCCTCGCTGAAGTGCTTAACCTTTAGATTTATTGGGGCCTAATTAGTGAATCTCCACGTCAGAGGCCAGCAGAAATATCCTGACCCTCAACGGAACAGCCAAAACTTAACAAGTGTTTAATTATGAACTGTACCTTAGAAAGGACATTTGCATGAGGCAAAAATGAACTTCTCCAACCTCCTTGTCTTGTGAATTTTCTGCACTTGTGTCCTGATGTTTCTGACCCTCACAAGACTAAAAACTTTAACCTTTCTAAGATGCATAATTAGGGAGACACCTGCCAGACGCTGCCCAATTAACATTCAGAGGTTTTGAACTTGTCCTGCATCTTTCTACATCAGTGAAATGCTTTGGCGCTAGAATCTGACAAATAAAAAGAAAACCATGGGAAACCGATACATTCATTTATTTTCTTGTTCCTTGCCCCACAGCTTTTATTAAATAAAATTGTTACCACCTAGTCATGCAATATGTTGTCTTATATTTCCCTCTGACTGGCGGTATGCTAATCATGTCTTGTCTTTCTCTTTCCTGGATTCTTGGAGGGAGGCTGATTATCTCAAGGTTGGGAGGGTTATTATTAGACACACAATGCTCGCCGACAGTGGCCAGGAGGCACTTAGACTAAACAATGTGCTGCAGACAAATGCGATGAAAGAAAAGAATATGTATCAAGGCTCTGTGAACTCAAGATTATTGCAGCAACATTAACTTTACAGGTAGTCATTTTACACCAGAAAATATCTGGAATGGAAATTACAATATTTTTTCTCCCGGAAATGTTTCCCTTGACACATAGACTAAACTTAGAAAAAACACATGCATAAAAAGTGAAGACATAAGTCTGCAGCATTACTGGAATGAGATTTGTGGAAGCAGTGCAATATCACACCCGAAGCTTTTCTCTCTGACAGGCCCTTAAGAAATGTCAACTGTAATGTCTATTATAAATAAAACCATTATTTTAAAGGGAAAAGTATAACTAAGGTTTGGAGAATTCTGCGAGTCTGTCGAAGATCATGTCTCATTAAAACGATGCAATTATTATCTAAAAAAAAAAAAAATCTTCAAAATCTGCAATGCAAACGTTTTATATTATAAAACTTAACAAACCTCCAGCCTTGTCTGATGGTATATTGGAGCCACTTGTCTCCACAAACTACATATGTACAACTGTGTGATGTTTTTTAGGTTGTTTATGGAACTGTTGAGCCAGAGTCAGCTGTATAGCTAATATACACAACCACAATATACAATAGCTATTTTAAGATAAGATGAGATAAGAATTCTTCCCGAAGAAAATGATTGTGCCGGCTTGCTCCAAGATTATAGTACAGAACAATACAAAGTTGAACAGAATACAATTGTGCGTATATCGAGTAATGCAGAACCAGTGCCTATAGATATCGACAGAAATTAGACATTTCCACACAACAGTGGCAGTGAGTGGAAATTAAATGATAGATGAGTAAGTTATGTGGTATACTGCAACATATATTGAAATATTGCACGTTATATTGAATGAATGTGATAAACAAAAACAGTTATATTACACAAAGTGCATGTGAATTGTGTTATTGCTCATGAAGAAGAAATAAGTAGCATTATATTGCATTCGATTTTCTACTCACAAAAGAACTACAGTTCTCGTGCAGAGCTGCTGCCCTCTCTTTAAAAACACCTGTACATTAGCAGGCCAGCATGGCTCAAGACTGGGTTGAATAATCAATGAACCACACAGGCAGGACCTCGGCTGGCGGTGAGAACACTGAGCCATAATGAGCTCAACCTGTGCAGTGAGATTCAGTCACATGTGAAACAGTCACCTCTTATTAGCCTGCTACATATCGAGGTGTCAGAGTCGCGCATGGAGCTGTAAATTGAGGTGAGTGCAAGAAAATCAACTTCTAACCTTGTTGTATAGAATTAAAGGCACAGATTCACATTTTGGGGTAAGGCACTTTGCATTTGAGGCTTTGGTTGGAACCTTGAAATGACAACGCTATAAAAAGGTCCACTTGGGATACTGTTATCCAATCTATAATTTATATTAAAGAATAAAACCAAATACATGTATTCAGGACTGTTCCCGGCTGGTTAAAAACAGACATTTACCACCCGATCTAATCCGACATGTGGGTCCTTCCATCTCAACTATTTTCAACAAATTTCCAAACAGGAATGATTGACTAAACTGACTAATGCTCACATGAGAACAAATCACTCAACAAATAGCGTGTCCAAATGGAAGTTCAGGTCAGCTGCCAAAGCATCACATTTATCAATAAGAAAGACGGAGGAAAGACTTTTTGTTTCTTGTACAGACTTGTACTTCGAACTGGAAAAGTACTGTGAAAGTTCACAAATCCCTAAACAACTGCAACATCAATGCATATTGAGAACAGACTATTCTCATTTTAACTTTCTGTTTGAATTGAACAAATGATATTTATCTTATGACCTGGTGAGCTTTGGAAGTGCTGGTAAGAAGAATGTTGGACTTTGGACAGAGCCACATTGGCTGTTTCCACTAAGTTCCAGTTTCAACACTTAAATAAACTAAAAGCATTTTCTAAAGCTTGAGGGGGTTTTGGTCATTTGTAGTGTATTTGAGTGTAAAAAAAAAAGGCAATAATCAAAAGTACACTTAAAATCTCTAAATGCAATTGACGCAAAAGAAGTCATTGGTGTGTAAAGTTGCCAGGGGTGCCTAAAATCTGACTTTATTACATGAGACTCGTAATAAGAATTGGTTAATCTGAGCTTTTGTTTGTGATGTTAAATAATAATGTGGAACCGCTTTAAACATCAGCCTCAGTTACACAGAAACTCACAACACGCTCAGTTTAGTTACTTTCGGAGTTAATGCATTGGTCACGAGCTTCAAGAAGTTTTTATGATACTATTTTGGACATTTTATATTCATACTATGCCAATAGTTCAACTTTTGTCCGAGCTCAAGTGTTAAAAGTAAACAAAGGTTTCCGTGATTCACACAAACTCAACGAAAACAGAAGCTGCATATTTGTCATCGCAATAATTACAGTAGCAGGATGATTCCAATGCAATGCTCACAGATCACAAACCTAACGAATCCCAATGCAGTAGCCTGGATTCCTTTTCTCTCTTTCAACACCTCACAGAGGGAAAGAAACCCAGGTATGAAGGCTTTGATTGTACTATATCCTTGAAGTGTGAAAAGTAAACGAAGCCCAAGCAAGGAGGGAAAAAAAGAACGAGGAAAAAGGGCAGGAAAAGAAGCTTCAGGTGTCATCCAGCTTCCACAGCTACCCTCAAGACTTTCATGGCTGAATCAAAACATACCCTCTGTCTCTCGTCTTCACTGTCGAACCCTTTGCTGCCCCTGCTCCTCCATCCATCCATCAACCCGTGTTTTTCTAACCTGAAAGCACGTTCACGCTCATGCACAGATACATAAACACCGCTGGCCCATCCATCTTTGGCCTCGTTCACATCCGCACACAGATAGCACAAATACTACACAAGCCTGCATGCTCACACTGGCGCGTACAGACAGGCGAACCATCAACACCACCTTTAACCCTTCCTGTCGCCACACTCAAGTCCTGATAGTCTCCGAGAAGTGAGAGACAGCAGAAGAGTAGCCTTTTTTTCTAGCTTCCCGAAGCGCTGGTTGTTTTTCAGCCACACTTTTCACTGTGTCAGGTCAAACTCTCTTTATGCAGAAGGAAGCTCATCATCTTGAAACCTCTGGAAAGGTCCGTGAAAAGGTTTTTCCCATGTTTCAAGTTGAGGGTGCGTGCTGTCTCTCTCAAAAATGGATGCCTTCTGTCGACTTAAGTGCTTCGCTGAGGATGCAATTCCAAGCTGAACTTTCCCCTTTTATCTATGAGGGTGCAGAAAGCTGCCATCCAACTTTAAAACACTGAGCGCTGCCTGGGTGAACCAAAACCACAGTTTAATGGTGCAGACACCAGATTTTGGCTATTAAAGATAAGTGGGAGCTTGAAAACTGTTACAGCAACACAGCTGCTGGCAAGACTGAATAATGCCTTGAGATAGAATTAACTAAGTTTCAAACCGCTGGTGTCAGAGATGAAAAAGCATGTGTGTGTGTGTGTGTGTGTGTATGTGTGTGTGTGTGTGTGTGTGTGTGTGTGTGTGTGAGTGCGTGTAACCATCTCCCTTTAAGGGCTTCTCCCATCTCCGCTGTGACTAAAAGGATTGTTAGGATTTTTGACGTAACGGCAGAGAGAGAAAACTGCCTCGGTGGGAGCTGCTGCCAAAAAGAAAAGATTGTTTTCTCCACATCCTCGCCATCCCCATCCCGTCCTCCACATCTTCCTCCTGCTCCTCTTCCTCCTGCTCCTCTTCCTCCTCCCCACCCAATCTGTTCATTCTGCTCTCCACACCGGTGTTTCTTCTTAGAGGCTTCAGAGCCTGGGCGTCTTATCGAGGCTTCCCAGGTCTACAGGCGAGGCTGAGGAGAAGCTACTGTCACCCCCACTCTCTGCTATCAGCTCCGTGACAGTCACAATGAAGCCGTCATGCATACTCAAGCGAGTGCATTCACACACATGGAAATAAATGCACACACACACACAAGTTTATCAACCCCTTACAAAAGTCTGGTTTAGACTACAGTCATTTTCCTACAGGGCTTCTGCAGAAAGAAAGATTGTGCTTAATGGACATAACAGTGAAAATGCTTTATGAAAAGTGTCAAGAGGAACCAGACCAGTAAATCGAGACTGGGTGAAGCTTACAACACGCTGACAGCTTATTCAAATAAGATGCTGATCACATCTAAATCCCATTCAGCCAGCGAAAGGGAATGCATATGAAGTGCATCATGTTCCCAAAGTGATTTTTAGAAATAAATGATTATCTCGTTGAGGTTTGTTTTCTGCTTTTGTAGAAATATAGAGAGCAGGCTTCTGTTTTTCACTGTTATGTAAATAACTGGAATTACCTCTCTGCAAGCTAAATCAATGCAGTTGTAGTCTATATCATTCTTTTTGCCAGACTCTTAAGGTCACAGTGACCTTTGACCTTTGTGCACTGAACTCAAGTCAATTAATCCTTGATTTCAAGTGATAACTGGGCAAAGAGTTGAAAATGATTAGTGCCAGATTTGAAATGATTCTCTTCAGATGTTCTTGAGGCAAAAAGGTTTTTTTTGTGAGGTCATGATGTTCTTGACCTTTGGCCTGCAAATTGTAGCCAGGTATTGATCGATGTCTGTGATGGATAGAATCACCACTTTTTTTGCTTGATTCATCACACTCACAAAAACATGAGGTCACCATGAGAACCATAAATCAGCTTCACTCACTTCCAGCCAGCTGTCAGGTTTATCACTCATCAAAAGAACACTCACCGACCTATTAAGACTAAATGTGCTGCCCTCAGTCGAGACAGTGGAATGAGTCATGCCACGAGATGGAAAAACATGTTGGAAAACTTTCCTGCAAATCAAAATCACGAATGATCAGTGACAGGACAGAAAGTCAGACAGAGGGAGAGAGAGCCAAGTCAAGAGCGGGACGGCCTGTACATGTCAATACATGCAGGCTGTGCAGGTTCTTTGTCCATTGTTCTCTTAAGATCTGCAGGTGTGATAAGCCGCCTGGCAGTGTGAACAACCCACATTGTTTTAATGAGTGAACCAGGATTCACACACACACACATAAACACACACACACACATAAACACGCTGAAATAACTTAACCATATACTTTGAGATGAAAATATCTTGCTGCCCTGCTGTTTGATTACAGATACCACACACTTGAAGGCTTGTTTGCATATGTGTCTGGAGAGGGTGTGTGTGAGCCGGGAGGAGAAGAGGGTGTGTGTACCGTTGCATGACGGAAAAACACATTTCAGCATATTGAAATTACTGCAGCCAAATGAGTGCCGGATGTACAGAGATGCCAGAGCGATCAGCCAGGCTTATCCAACTATATCTTTCTGACAGCGAAGTATCCTGGCAGACACAGTTTATCACTTAATATACATTTTTAAGATGTCTGAAGTCATTTGAGACTTTAAAGTCTGTATACTTAAGGTTTTAAGTCATGTTTAGATCGCTTTCCCCTTGGAAGAAAATCATCCTCTTCGTTTATAGAGCATGACTCATCAGAACCGGTGGCATCACCAACTGTCCAACCTGCAGCTCCTCGGTCCAGAGCAACAGCAGGAGGATTCCCACCCATATCAAATATGTTGGTACCAAAGGAAAATTGCCAACCCAGAGAAAAAAACACTTGAATGAAGGGAAACAAAATCTTTTTTCCAAAATTTTCCAAAAGATCAAAGGAGCCGCTGAAGTTTAGAAAAGCTTGTCATGCTTTCTTTTTTTTCCTCTGTCTTTGAGTTGCTTTTTATCCGTCTCACATGTTCAGCCACTAGCCTTTCCTCTTCGTGCTTATTTCTGAGCTTACAGATCATGTTCAAGCTCATAAAACGAAAAAAGCTCCATCTTAATAAAATATCTGCTCAACCCAACATGAGAAAAATATCACCTTGCAAAACTGAAGACATTTACCCTAGTAAACCTTTGTTATGTCTTGTGGATTTTCTGTTAAAGCCTTTGGCACGGATTAATCCCAGCTGCTTATTCCAGATGTCCTGACATACACTACAGGACGTGATGGAGACCACCTGCAGGATGTGTTCACTTGTGTGTGAAAAGGTGTGCAGTGCAGTGCACCCTTGTGATATACAGAGTGTGTAGGATGTGATCCGGGATTGTGTGTGTATGAGTATTTCCGCGTTGCTGTAAATACGTGTATGATGTGTATGTGTACGATGGGGCAAAAGCCTGACAGATCCAGGCAGCAGACGCCTACATGAACAAGTGAGTTCTGACAATTGTCCTCGACTTAGAACAATGAGGATTATCTCTGTACACCCACCACCACTGGCATGTTCTGGCCTATCTGACAAGCTGTCATCTCCAGCATTGTTCTCTCTGTGCTACAGCATAGCGACAAATACTGTAAGAAAAACTGTTTGTGAAGGAAAATAAAATGGCACAGATTCTAAAAGAATGTCATGGTGAAATATATAATCTACTCCACTGTTGAACATTTGAACATCCAAGCTGGAGCCACTTGGATCGAATCTACCTATACTGATATTATTATTAAGTATAAAGATGAACATCTCATAGCCACTATAAGGATTCACTTTTCCAAAAATCAATATCGCAAAATACATATATCTTTGGCTTAAAAAACACAAAATACTTCCACACGCCGCAACTCTGATGCTTTGGTGTCGTGATTGTCCGCTCAAGGTTGGGTTTCTTCTTAGTACCATCCTCCATTTTCAGAGCGAAACAATTGAACTTTACTTGCTTTACTGAAATGTCAAAAGGGCACGCAACAGGTCAGTAGTGAGCGCCCTCTGCTGGATCACAAGCTATTTAAGAAGGGTGTTGTGCTTCTAGACTGAATATTCTAAATTCAAACAGGTCATTACAGTACATAATGAACTTTTCACCGCACATTTAAATAAATGGCTTCATCCCAAATAAAAAGTGACAGCCCGAACAGCCACTGTCAGATATCGCAAACGGGAGTGCTTCTTTATTCACATAAAATCTTCCAGCCTAATGCTGATGCTTCAAATGTTAAGTGTGTTGTCTTAATGCTACATTGTCAGGATGATTTGCCTCTCAACAACTTGTGATTCAAACTGAAAATGAATGCAACCTTCGAGCTGCTGAACCACCACCGAGCCTCAGCTGGGAGCAACTTGGACATTTTTTAAAGTTAGTTTAAAATGTGAGGAGATATTCAGATCGCTAGAGGGATTCATGGGGCTAAAGCTGTGTGTGTGTGTGTGCCTTTGTTTCCACATGATGCTTGTACAACATGAGAGTGCATGTATGTGTGTGTGCACGGGTATGCGTACCATCATTAGAGGAAGGTCAGTGTGACACTCGCTACACTACTTCATAAATAATGTAAAACGATGCAGGAATTAGACTTTGTAATTATACCTCTCCATGGCACTATGGGCATAGTTTGCATGTAAGTGCACGTGTGCTTTATGTGCACGTGTGTCTATGTGTGTGTGTGCATTTGTATAATCTCTAATTAGCTCCAAGAGAATAACAGTCGCTATTAGAGTGTTGCATTAGTTAGAGCTGAGGAAAAAGCAAGGAGCGCAGAGCTAAGGATGCCTCGGTTCATTAAAGTGTGTTTGTGTGTGTGTGTGTGTGTGTGTGTGTATGTGTAGAGAAAGTCCAAATATGAATATGTGGAAGAGAGAAAATGGAGTAAAGAAGAATACACACTCACAGGCTTTACTGTATTTGCCTGAAAGAGCAGAAGTGAATGGCTCATGTATATAAAGTGTGCCTGGTGGTGTTTGTACACGAGTGTTGCACTTGTAATCATATTCATCCCTGTCAGGTCAGCCACAGTTTATACTGCCACTTCCAATCTAACGGCTGTGACGGCACATAGTATTTGGCCTCGACTCTAATGACATTTAGCACTGACCGATGGGGACTGCGTGTCGCTCCAATTAGGAGGAGCACTCCACTGTATGGCAAGCTGCTCGACAAACCTCGACTCCTCCCTGCAAATTTGGGGATGAATTATTGAAAAGGGCAACGCTGAGCACCTTGATGAGGCTGGCACGTTTGGAAGCTGAATGGTCGAACTGACACAGCGAGAGGAAAAGAGGGAAAAGGCCACTGCTATCTCCGCAGCTCAAAGCCCAACTGCTTCAATGGCTTTGTCTGAAGTCCGGGCCTTTATTACGCAACCTGCTGGACATTCGCCCTAAGGCAGCCGAGAAGTCAACATAGTCAGAATTAACATCAAAATCCCAACAGCTGTCCTCGTGCTTGAAATTTACCCGACACAAGAAATAAGAGATTTAGCAACTTGCCATATTCTGACCTCAAACTGTGAGGCCACATTGCTCAGAGGAGAAACTGCAGGATATGCTTCAGGCGGACCACTATCTTCTGTGAAGTCACTAACATCTTCCCTCTATGAATATAGAAGCAAATTAAAAAGTTAAACAGCTAAAGAAGAAAGTGGAAAGGCCACGGATATCTCAGCAGCTCAGCACAGATAAGACAGTTTGGTTGGCTGGTGTTAACGTACACTGCACTCAGAGAGGTATTATTGTGTTGTAGCCTTGTTATGCTTAAATCATTTTAATGTAGGCATTTCCCCTCCTCAGTTGAACCTAAATACCCCATTTGGCAAAGCAAAATGGAGAATTTTAGATATTATAGCAAATTTATTGCAGAAGATCACCATATAGTAATTATTCAGACCCTTTACTCAGTACTTGATGAGCTTGAAACACCTGGATTATGGAATTTTCTGGATTTTTTCTCAGCACATCCTCTCAAGCTGTCGGGTTGGATGGGGAGAAGGGCCTCGGTAGGAGAGGTGTCCAGGAAACCAATGTTCAGAGAAATGGAGCAGAGGTAAAAGCTGTATATGTCAGAATCAGTCCTGAGTGAATCTGCAGCTGTTGTTTTGTTTTGGCTTTCTGCTCGATTGCTGTTTTGCAGTACTCTGAAAAAGCAGCAATGAATGCAATCGGATTAGAGTGAGGATAACTGGCTCGGGTCTGGTTCGGTCACAAAAAAACTAAATGCCTGTCGGGTCGGACTCGGACAGAAAATGTCTGCATCTAATTCAGATACACAACTGTCTTCACCCAAGGATTTGCATAAAAACTAGAACGAATCATGAGATAAATATTAAAGATGTAGGAATTATGTAAACAAATACAAATCTCAAATGGCACAAAACCAGAAAGTGGCTTTTGATATGGTGAAATACAATATTTGACTACGTGGAAATGTCAGGTGGATGGTTGTGATGGGGGGTCCCACCATGAACGCCCTGTCAATCAATCGTGCGTTATGATGCAGAGTTAATGTTTTCAATAGCAGAAGATAACTGGAGAAACAACAGAGAAAACAAAACTGCTCCATATCAAACCATTATTTTCTTCACACACACAATCGCACTCAGAGCCATTGGGGCATTTACATAGATGTAAAAACCCAGTTGATTGAATTCATATTTGCATTTTTACTTTTTGTCATATTTCAAAAGCTTCTTTCCGATTCACTTGACAGCTGAGTGGAAACACACGGCTACACAACCACCCAGATAACTTAACTGTTGGGGACTGTTGCAGTTCCTGAATGTATGAATAAAGGGCTTTCATGTGCTGCGTTTGAGAAATGACGAGTGTGTTATCCGTCCCCGCGTGTTGACTGAAGCTGCTGATGACAGGAGAGTGGAGCGGGTTTCTTTTCCGCCTTGCTCCCCAGGCCCCTGACCCATCTAATTGGGTTTCAGGTCCATCACAGACACCAGTGTCAGTTTGACTGGTTTTCACTTCTGGATCCAGCTTTGACTGTTATTCAGAACTGACAAGAAAACTTTCTGAATTACACCTCTGAAATATACAGACGAGGATCCAGACACGGGTTCACACGTTCTCGTATTCTGAGGCGGTCACGAATGCGAAGACACACACACAAGTTAAATCTCTCTCCCTCTTTCTGAAACAGATACAAACACACACCGTCCATCCACCTTTCTCCAACTCACACACACCCAACCACCGACCCACAACTATGCCGGTGTAGCCCCCCTTTGGTCATATATTCTCTTTGCTGTGTCAGGGTGTACTGAATGACTTGCTTCTCTTTGAATGTACTTTGTGTGTGTGTGCGTGTGCGTGTGTGCGCGTTCGAAGCCTTCATATCTTTCCTCTGCACAGACTCTGCAGGACTGACAGTGCAGATGTACAAACACCGATACAAGTTCTGTGGGATTTATTTTTTTACTGCAAACAATGTAGAAAAAGTCTCATGCCTCGTGATCAAAGTTGTTAAATAACCACTGCAATATCCTCGCTATTAAAAATAGGCATAATAATAATATATTAAACTTGAAAACTCGAAAAATGAATGTCAAACACATAATGGACTTGGAGGCTTAAATGTTAAATTTACATCACGCAGGCATTTGACACGGAACATATAACTGAGATTTCAGTTTGCCTCAAGATGACTTCACCAGCTCCATAAATAGGCCAGACTTCAAGAACTCCTCACACAACTAAACAAACAGCGTCCTGCTCAGCCGCTCGCGCATCAAGATGTCAGCCAGCGTTTGATGAGGCGACTGAAACCACAACAAACAAACCTCTGTGTGCGCGTCTGCAGCCGTCTCTCATCACCTGAGCTTTGTTTTGACCGAAACGCATTTTCTACATCCCTACATGGCTAATCTGTACCTATCTGCCCTGCCCGCACAGTCGGGGCCAGACCAGGCGGCGAGGGGGGGGGATGGAGTCTGGCTTTGATATGGGCGGCCTTGATGTAGCAAAGATATATGCTCCAATCTGAACTTGTTTTTTATTTATTTTCTTGTTTGACAGGACTCCATCTCCACCACACAGGCAGGACTGGTTAGAGCCTGGAGAGAACTGGGCTCCACCCAATCCCACCCTACAAAGACTGCCCACACACCCACACACCCACTTTCAACCCAGGCTATGTTTCCTCTTTCGGCCGCCAATCAAACATTCATAACAACTCGCTTTTGGACTCTCCGCTAAAAAACATCATTCTCCATCTGCTTGTCTGTTTCCTGTCTTCTTTACAGTATTCTGAGAGCGGAAAGAAAAGAAAAAAAACAGGACTCACAATGAGTTTTGTCAATATTGCACAGCAGCGTCTCTTTCATTCTCCCTCTCTTCCTACTGCAATACTGATCTGAGCGATAAAGCCTGCCTCTATTATTAGCAGTGTAATAGAGGGCTGTGGTTGTGAGGATCTGACAAGGAGATGATAACAAAAGTGCTTACTCCTCCGTTCTCCCCCGCGCTGCTCCTGTATCATTTAGAAAACAGTCGCAGTGCAGCAGCAGATCATGGCTGGCTAATGGCCTTAGAATATTACCGCTGCCACAGTAAGCAACACTTACCATTACTCAGTTTGTGCAGACATTAAGAAGAACATCATTAAATTAAAGAATGTATCTGCGATTCCGCCCCTCCGCCATGCTCCAATAAATATCTGCGATCAGGCACAAGAGCCAGATGCCAAATTAAGAGGAGAAATTAAGTAAGAGTCAGATTAGTCAGAGCTGGGGAGGCCCACAGTTGCTCTCAGGATTAAGATTCCCATTATGGACCTGCGGCAGCTTTTTTTTTCAGGTTTCAAAGCAAATGGTTTTGGCAGTTCTCCACCGAAACATGCATCTGTGGTCCCAGAAGATGCCCCTGGGTTCATTTCCAGACACGTTTATCATCTCCCTCAATTATTGCTTGTTTGGAAAAGATCTAGCTTTGACACCTGGCATCGTGGAGTTGAGAATAAGTTCACAGGAGTTGGTTCCCTGGTGACCGAATACAGACAGGACTGCTTTTGACCATGGGTGAAACATGGGAGAACCAACTGGTGCTTAAAAGGTAAATTCTACTTTATTATAACTTGTGGGATGTTGGACCACAAGGACGCCGCTTCAGTTGAGTCAGACAGGGTAGAGAAATGCAAGCAGTCAGACAATGACCCGACGGTTCGGCTGGATAATTGAAAACACTTCTTGAAGGTAAAATGAACCATGGAATATCTATAATAAACTCTTTGTATACAGGACAATTGTGCAGGGAGAGCCACAGCAACAGGGGTAGTTCTAAGTTTACCCATCTGTGATTGATATGTTAAACAGACGGTTTGGGAAATAACATTACCACTTTTGTTTTGTCTTTCAAATCAGGTTTGTTAAGAGGTTTGTTTAGAATCTCATCATGCGACTCCATATTTTTTGCAAATCAAGCCCTCGACAAAGGAACTTGCAATGTTATTATGAATAACAGACACGATGGCCCGACTTTCTGAATTTTCTATCCATTAGGATCAACATGCACACAAAGACACACATGAGAGTAGACCCCAAGCCATATACAATGGAGACATCCCCCACTTTGAGAAATGGTTGTAAAAACCCACTACTGAGAATGTGTGTGAGTTCTCTTGATTATTAAGATGAGAAATGACAGAAGGAAGAAGAAGTGGAAAAACAAGATGGCACAAGCTCATCCCCATAGGCTGATGTGACGATATGATTCATCCAAAGTGTCTGCGGTTGAGCTAAAGGTGAGAGTCAATAACGGCCTAGACATTCATGTGTGTGCATGTGTGTGTGTGTGTGTGTGTCTTTGTGTGTGTGTGTGTGACTTTGTGTGTGTGTATATGTGTAGACATGTATTTGAGGCACAACTCTGAAAAACCTTTAGAACAACTGCTTTGTATTACATGTAAAAAAAAAAAATGCATTTATATACAAATCTATACGTTTCCATATATGTGTGTATGCGTGTGTATTCATGTGTGGACCTGTGTCCGTCCGTCTGTCTGGTATCCTCTCGTGTTTCTCGTGCCAAACCCCAGATAGTGACATTTCATAGCAGTTTCCTGAATCGAAAATTCACAACACAACCTCTAAACAAAGAACAGTGTGTGCGGCCCTCATCAGACATGGGAACCGACACAGTTGCTGAAGCCGCGACAAAGTGTAACCGTTGAGCTACGACCTGGAGCTAATAAGACGTGTGAGACTGTGATCGTAGACAAGGGCCCACAGTCTGACAGGCAGGCAGCTGACAGCCACATGTGGAATAAGGTTGTCTCTCTGTCTCTTTTTCTTTCTCCGCCTTGGTGGATTTTCTCTGACCCACATTAACAGGAAACCGACGTTCAGACATGTGAACAGGTCTCAATATGACTCAGTGCGTCGTCTCAGGCGAAACAAAGCCTCTTTCAACACCATCCCTACATTTCCTTTGTTGTGATAGGCACCTGTAATCACCCCGAGCTCACGCAAAGGACAATCATGAAATATTTAGAAACTCAAGCATCGAGCGTTCTCGGAGGAAACATGCAGGATTTATTCCTGGTGTCGGATGAGGTTTGTTTTGGAGCAACGCAAAAGAAAGCGTGTCGTGTTAGTCACACTCACCACTCATCTTTGCTAAATAAAGAGTCTTGCTCCATGTCTTGCAAACAAAAGCTTCTGCATTAATCAAAAGATATTTTTTCACACAGAACAAAAGCGCGTCTGCCAAAGCTGAAATTCTGGGTACAACACAAAGTTGGTTATTAATCTATACAACGGTCCTAAAATGATAAGAGGATTAAGAGACCGGCAAAATTAATTAGTAAAAATACAAGGGAGAATTGTTTAAGCTGTACATTAAGGAGAAAATCCACACATCTACTGCTTCAAATTTATATCCATATCATTACATCCACCAAAGAGGTTTTGTTTTCCCCACCATCTGTTGGATTGTTTGTTTGTCAGCAAGATTACGAAAAACTGAACGGATTTCCCCAAAACTTGGTGGAAGGATGAGGAACAGGCCAGGAAAGAACCCAAGAAATCTTGGCAATCGCAAACATTTTGCTATCACTTTCTTTAACATTACATATATGGATCTAAATAAACAAGAAGTCACTTTTTTCTCACATATTTAGACTTGTAGGATTGAAACAGACTAGCTGGGATGAAGTGCTGTCGGACCATGTCCCAACTGAACAGTGTTTATGGTCTTAAAGTGTCTGTTGCAAATAGCAAGCACATGATGAGCTGCTCAAATTGTTTGATCTGCACAAAACTTTCCTCAAAGGCATTCGTGCCTTTTGACTTGTTTGTCCACAAGGAAAATAACAAACCACAGATTTTTTCCGGTTTTGGAAAGTCACAAAATAAGATGGGTGCTGACAATTTTGCAAAGGGGAGAGAGGACTTCAAACAAAACCGGACAATCTGATCAGGACGAAAATGGAAATGGAAATAATTTGTACTTTAAGCTCATTACCTGGAGTAGGTTCATGAAAAAAAAACACACACATGCTCTTAAGGACACAGCAGCTGCTCTTATCTTCTGACATGATGTGTCTGTTTCAAACAGCATCCGACAGGCTATCACATTTCGTGCAGTTGATCAAATCAATGGGACACACTGTTGCTTTTCTTCAGTCGGTGAACTGAGATGTTGTGATGGTTCCACAGGGTTTTCCTTCACACCTGATCCCACGAGCCTCAGTTCCGGCACCACCGTTATAGTGGGACATGTATATTCTGTAATTAAAATGCAACATACTCTTAATAGCGGGTGACATATGTCGGAGCGCTAAACACACAAATTGTCAAGGGCTTTTGCTCTCAATGTGATGCCTGCTCCAATTATCGCAGAGACAAATGAGCCAAGCAGATGGAGGGCTGTGTTGAATAAGATGTGCAGAAAAAAACCTGAGTGGAGGGAGAAAATGAAAAGAGTGAGCCTGGTCAATATATGGACAAGTGATTGCAGCGATGGCAAGATAATGGCAGTCAGGAATGGTTCGGATGTGGCAACGACGTGGAGGAAAAAGAGGCTTTTCATAAGTGATGGAAGGATCATTTCTTATCTATCCATGTCTCACTGTGACTCATCCTTTAGAGCAGCCAAAAATAGCTCTTTCACCAACTGCACACACGGTACGTTCCTCCACTCATTCATTCTCCTCAGCTCAAACTGTGAGCCACAATCCGGCGGAGTGCGGCAGGAAGAGGGCAGAAGTTGTGAGGGTTGAAGTTCACGTGGTAATGTGCACAACGGAATGAGAAACAGTTCAAGATATGTCAGCATCAAAACGTCAAATTAGGTCTTTTGAAGTGACGTCACATTCAGCAAGTGTGAATCACTCTGAAGTTCACAAGGTTTCTGGAGATTTTTTATCCTGGAATAAAGAAACACTGTCTAATAATCCTGGATCTGTTGCTCTAGACTTACAAATAACCAATTCTAGTCCCAGAATACAAAAAAAAATACTTTTAGTTTCTGGCAATTTTATTTATTCTTTGTTATTTACTTTTTTTTTATTTCACTGTGTTTATTGTCTTAAAGTGTCCTTTAAGACTGTCCTTTTTGACCATGAAAGAGAAAAAAACATCTTTATTTCATTTCTGAAAATCAAATAACCAGTTAATTTGTTGGTTTCCTTATCTGAAGAGAAAATCAAATGAGCAACAGGTTATTTATTTACTTGTCATGTTTACAGTGATATCTCACCATATTTGGGGATTTTTCACCAAGAAAAATCTAAAAGAAAGACATTAATCAAGAGATGGAGTATGAAGAGTGACACGGTCACTAACAAACTGATAAGAGAGGAAATAACAGCAGACACAGTAAGAACAAAATAAAGCTGAATCACCAGAGAGAAGCCGAGAAAAATAATGATTTTTAAAAAGTTTAAAAGCAGCATACACAGTACTTTTTATTTATATGGGACCTGACAAAGAAAAAAAAAGAAATGGCTGGAAGTAGCTTGGTGCTTTCACTTTGTTTGTTCACACCTCCCACACCTCCGAGATGGAGGGTGCAAACCCTGAAAGGAGACAAATCACATTAAGCACCTAAAAACTGTCGAACCCTGAATTGGAACGAGTACAGCTGGCAGTTTATCCGTGAGCAGAGGGAGCGCTGCCTCTGCAGACTATTTATCTGAGGCTTACTGTTTACAAGGATTACAGCTCTTGAATTTAGGCCATGCCCACACTGATGAGGAGGATACACCTGAAAATGCCTTGAACATGAGAGACAGGTCTCTGTTGCGCTGGCAAACATTTGCTAATTGATTTCCAAAAGCGTGTCCACATGGAAACATCAAAACAAGAGAAAAATATCTTGTTCTTCTTGTTCTTCCATCAGTTGAATAACAGTGTCAACAAAATGGTGCATTATGTCATTATTGTTATTTTATTATTATATAAGGTTGTGTTCCTATCAGCAATCAAAGCATTTCGGTAGCTTCTGGTACTGTGCTGAGATGTGTGTATAGATGACAAGTCGTTCATGGCTGATCATCGTTAACAGAAAAAAGTTTGTTCACAGTGAACGGATACAACTGAAGAGCAACTAGAGCAATTGCAGCCGGGTTATGGCCTGTGCAGCCACCAGGGGGTGATCAAGATCAGTTGGCTTTACTTTTTGGGAGTTGTCATATTGTCTATGCTCTTTACTGAAAGACCTGGTTATTGTCTGGTTTTCCATTTTCACTGCACTAGATTCATTTATCCAGTATCTATACAGCTTAGAACTGTCCTCCGGAGACAAATAAAGTTGGTTTGAATTTGAATTGATCTTTTCAGGGTCTGGAGGGATCTGGAGCCACCAGCTGACATTAGGCAAGAGGTGGGCTACACCCTGTCGCCAGCATTCTGCACTAAATCTGTCTGTTCCTATTTATGACCTATACCACTGCCAGCCACCAGGGGGTAATCAAAATGATTTGGCTTCACCTTTTGGTGAGCTGTCATGTCGTCCATCTTTTTTTACAGTCTATGCTTGAAACAGACAATCTTGTCATTTTACTGCCCGGCTGTAACTCCTGCACCGTCTCAGTAGGGTCGATTTTTAACCCTGTTCTTCAGTGATGTCACTACATACTTCATCTTCTTATTTCAGGTGATAGAACAGTGCACAGATATTTGTGTGACTGAAGCTTATAAATGCTACTGGTTAACCAAGGCTACATTACGTTCCAGGCTGTTCACTCACTACATTATACTTGTGCCGCCTAACGAGTTGACAACGTAATTACAGTGATGTGTCAATTAAAACACCTGTAATTAAGCCGACTCATTGACTAATGAAATAAAATCAAAGAAAGACGTGAAGGTGAACTTTTCTGAACCTTGCCTCTATGTTTTCCATGTCATCTCCCCAATGTAAGACCATAATTTGTATTCATCCACCAAGTTGCAGGGGTGTATGTGTTGTTAGGATAATCACTTTCTATCAAACTCTAACAGCTGCGGTCCGCTGTGATAGAAAACAAATGATTTTCTTTTTCACCATCTCAAATTTCCCTCAAATTCATTCCTCTCTCTTTTTATAAACGAAAATAAATCTTTGTTTAAGCGCGTCTAAATCAGGAAGCTCCACATCGCAGTGCCAGGGCAAGAGGAGACGCTCAGCAGCTTGAGCGCTAAGATAAACAAGGCAGGGAACACGGGCCGTGTGCGAGCCGTAACATGATGATTATGGTGGTGGCAGCTAGTTACCGCTGCCTGATATGGAGACATGGTACCTTGTCATGTTCCAGCCTCTGCTGCCAAGCCTGTAAACTCTGTCGACTTCCCAATAGAAAGCTGTGAGGGATCCGTGTTGAACTGAACGCACCGTGTGAACTAATATTAGATATATCCATTTGAGATTCTGGCTCTGTTTGTGTTTTATAAGTAAAAACTAAAGTTTCTCAGGCAAAACTTCCTATTCACTTCAGAATCTGCTTACTCCAACAACGCCTCAAAAAGCTGTGTCAAACCTTAATCTTCTAAATGTGTGTGGGGTGGCTTAAATAAAAGCTGAAGCTAGGCAACATCTTGTAGTGTCAGCCTTGTCCAACCATCGGTGGGCCAGGATCTGGGATAAGTGGGCACTCAACCCCTTCAGCCAAGGCCTCCATTTTGAAACAGTATGCATTTTAATGTATTAGCTTGGCACAAGGTTTGAGTCGGGGGTCATGGGCAACTGAGCTCTGTGTGGCTTTGTATTTGTGTGTGTGTGTATAAAAGAGAGGGAGAAAATGCCTGCACAAGACGAGTAGCGGCTCCTGTTCACAACTGTAAGGCCTGTTTTTTCCACGATGTGGCCGAGCGAGGATCGCCAAGGCAGCCAGCCTTTGCCCCGATGGTATGTAGACACTGTCATTCTCCTACACAAGGCGAGAGCGGCCAGGACAAAAATGTGTGTGTGTCAGTTGTCCCTCTAAATAAGCAAAAGAAATATATTATAGCAGTTATTATAAAGAGTTTTCCATTTCTTGACAGTTCGTCTAAAAATACGAAGTCAGTTCAAATGTCACAACTTATATTTCATATTGTTTACATTGGATCTGGTTAGTTTTGGTTTCATATTGCAATCATGGGGTTCCAATACAGATTTCTGTATGACATATGTACTTCCTGTTTTCATCAGCTATGTGGGTTGCGTCGACTTGACACTGATTGGTTTGTGAATGAACCAGTTCATATGGTTCTGAAGGTCCAGACCATCAATGAAGGCGTGGAAGTAGCCTTAATGAACACGAGGCATCATGATTTACCTGCAACCTCAAATTAATTTTTTACATTCCATCACTATTTACTTTCCTTTTCATGCAGAACCACAGCGATTGTGTATTTTGCTCGGAGCGCCGCCAAAACTCAGGAGAGGAACAGACAGTGCTGTGTTTGAAGGAGTCCTGTGCAAACGCTGAGGTCTGGAGCTGTTTCTGTTTTCCAAATGCTTCTGTGAAGACATGGTTGAAAGTTTCCAAATGCACAATGTAAGATATTGTCAAAAGTATAAGGACCAAAACTCAGATACTTTCAGATTCTGTAGAAATAATAGGAGTCTATTACCGAATACATGTCACTTTGAACCTTAAGACAGTTTTCTAAAGCAAGACTTTAGCTTTCAACAAAACCGTCAAATACCAGTTTAACATCAAAGGGGCTGGGTGATCAGTTTGACGCTGCTGACAATTTGTTGATACAGGCGGAGGAAGCACTCTGTGCCCTATCATTGCTTGTGGGATGACAACAGTGCCAGGCTCCAACCCACTCATTATAATCATTATTTCAAGGGAAGATGCCTATGGCTCATATCCTTTCATTGCCATTACACCCCATCACAGCGCCAGGCAAGCAGACAAAGACAACCGCTGTCAATGTGAAATGAAGCACATCTCATAAAACAAAAGAATCCTATCACAATATAAATAACACAAATGAATACCTGTACATGACGTAATTATATAGCTGCTCTATTACAAATATTAGCATTTTCATGAATAACCCGATGCCTATTTACACTGTGAATGCTTATGAGCCAACTTTCACAGGATTGAATGGAAGTGATTTGGCTGCATGGTTCTGCAATCAGTGCATCTTGTTTAAACTGAAATAGATTCCTCACCCCGGCATAGTTCAGCCAAGAGGCAAAGCAGCCTCTCTAAAATAAACTCCGACTAAAAACTGAAATGAAGAGGGAAGAAAAGAAAAGAAAAGAAAAGAAAGAAACCACATGCACATCTGAAACTCCCAGTCTTAAGCACCCTTTTACCATCGCTACCGGCTATGGCAAAATGGCACCACATTATCAGGGGGATTAATGATTATTTCACAAACTGCGTGTGAAACAAAACAGGCTGAATAACGAGAGAGGAATAAAAGCTGATCACAGGATAAAAGAGGGATGTTAAATCAATGAGATTTAAATGGCAGTTGCAGTTGGATTTGTGGGGTTGATGGCTTCGCTATCTGGGTGTCAAGCATGTACCGTGGGTGTACTGAACAACATCCAAACATCCCCAAATCCCCCAGGCGCCTTTTGAGAGGCTAAAGAATCTGGGAAAGGGACTCGTGGAGAAAAACAGAAGTGGAGGTTAGAGGGGGAGGTGGGGTGAGTGGAAGAGGGAGATATAGAGAGTGTGTAATAGGGAGAGAAAATCAATGGGTACCCCCAGAGCAAATTAAAGCCATGACATCATCTTATGGCAAGGAGCAAGGAGCGGGGTGGCGAGGAGCTGAGGGGGAGAGGAGGAGAAGGGAGCGACGAGAGCACCCACAGTCCCATTCTCCGAACTGGATAAGAGCCGAACAATGTGCCCGCGATGAATGGGATCCCAAATCCCACAGCAGAAAAACAAATCACCAGTGGGAAAGGGGGAGGGCGAGCGAGGGATGGAGAAGGAGACAGAGAGAGATGGAGGGAGAAAGGGAGACCCTTAAAAAGATGTGCACACAAAGCGACAAAGCATCTCGGGACATGTAGAGCAAGGCAAGTAGAGATCGAGACAAAGCTGCCTTTGTCCTCCCTGGCTGGTGGGTGGCTCGGTGTGAAGGATTTGAACGTGGTAGCATGTACATCGGAGCCCTCCAATATATTGATCGGCTGGTGTAATCCCCGAAATGATAAATGTAAAGGTTGGATGTACTCCGGGTGTTTTGTTTGTGGGGTTTACAGGGCGAGAGCATGGGGGAGGCAGAAAGTGGGCTTTACACAACTATTCAGAGGAAAGCTTTGAGTTTGGTTCAAAGTTTGGGCCTGGTGCTGCTGCTGCTGGCGATGACACGTGAGGCGGGGAGGGACCTTCAGGGAGCCTCTGATCACAGCACCTCCTCACTGAAGTCAAAACGGGATGTTTAAACGCGTTCCTCATCACACAGTGTTAATAAATAAAGTCACAGCCTTCGCTGGGAGGGCTCAAAGTGCATGTGAGTGTTAGCACGTTTCAATGCAAGTGTGAGTTGTTGTGTGTTTTCAAACAAAAGAGCTTCCGTTCCTCTGTGACTGGTGCTGTAAGCCCGAACAGAGAAAAAATAAATTAGAATCAAAAGGAGAGAAGTCTTTCATGTTTGATGCTTTGATAACAAAAAAACAAGCAGGTTCCCACCAACTAGAATTAGTTGGCTCAAAATTTTGGAACTAGCTGGGGACCACTTCATACAGAAATTTCAAAACAACAAATAACAGATTCGCTCCTGTTTAAGACAATAAAAGAAAGAAATACATGGTAAGAAATGTATTTGGGGGATTAACGAAAAAGGAGCAGAAAGTCATGCAAATGTGTAAAGGTAAAAAGAAAATGCTCTGACACTCGGATCCGGCAGAAATATGATCCGACAATTTAGAAGCACTTAAGCACAATCAATAGCAGCTATGATGCAACACATCATAGCTGCTCCAATGGAAAAAATTTGATCAAGAATAACTCCAGACGTATTTCTTAAGGTCCCACGTGAACTGAACAATATTTTGGTTTTATATCCACCAAGAAGAAATATTTTTCTCTCTTCAGGAGAAATTGACAGTTAATGATACATTGTTGACGGTTCTGTGTTCAAATATATATTTTGTGTCTGACATTTGGGCCAAGAGGAGGTGTATTTTGCATAAGACAGGTTTTTCATTGAGATCCCTGTTGGGCCTGATCCTTCCAGTGAAGTTATCTGTGTGGATATTACCCAAGTACGCTGGCTTCCTCCCACAATCCATTGGGGTTAGGTTAATTGGAGACTTTTGACCATATATATGAAGGTAAGTGTGAACGATAGACTTTAAATAAAAATTAGACAACACACCTCTGCCTCCTCCCACTCTCAAGAAATTAAGCCAAAATATTTTGGCAAAGATATGTTAGCAACTTTTTTCAGTCTGTCTAACATATTCTATTTAAAAGGAGAAAAATCTGTTTGGGATTTTGTCTTAAAGCCGCACTATGTATTTATTTTTTCTCTCTCTCTGTGGTTTGAAACTCAAGAGCTTTGCTTTATCAACTCTCATCAAATCTGTCTGAAGCTATCAGCTGCAGAGATACTTTGAAGCCGGAGCCAGCAAGCAGAAGCTACATTAGCTCTCTAGCTCTTACCTCCGTGTCTTTGTGGCCTGGCATGTCCACAATAAATATTGAAATCGGTGGTGGCTGCCTTGCAAGTGGATGTTCTGTATTATAAATGTCACCCTACCCTTGGTCGGTGGAGCAGTGGCTCATTCTGATGCCACAGGACAGAGACGGAGAGAGGGAGAGGGAGAAAGAGAGATGGAGAAGGAGAGAGACGACAGCGGCTGGCGAGGGAATTCAACTTTCAGACTCATTAGAGGGGTGTAGGGGGGTGTGCTTGCATGTTTATGATTAAGAGGGAAAATGGATACTGTGGAGAATGAGGGACAAAATGACAGCGAGGGACACAGAGGGGAAAGATGGAGGGAACGGAAAGAGAGAAAGAAAGCCAGCCAGCCAGCCCTCTGTTCCACTAAGTCTCTCTTCGGGAGTACAGTATGACTCGTCTGTTAACCATTATTGTCAAGCTAAAAATCAGTGATGCTCAAATTGATGGGGGGGAGAGACAAGATCAAAGAAATAAATATGAAAAGTTTCTGGTCCTTATTTATAAGAACATCTTTACATTATTCTTAAAGAATACTCAACAGTGTCGTCTCCTCAGGCCTCTAAAGGTTATACAAACCATCCAACCTGAAAAGGTTGGATGGCTCAGCTACTGGAACTACATGACCTTCGAGGGGGGGGGGGGGGGGGGGTACACAAGCTGACTTTCATATCTGCTTTCCAATTCCAAAAAGGTTGTGGAACACTGAGCCAGACGACTCCCTTTGGGGCTTTTTGGCCTCTGAAGGCCACTGGAAACTTCCTCCATGTGATGTGGGATCCCTGCCTGTTGTATAATTCTGGAATCAGGCAGCTCTTGTGTCGGCTGTGGTCCACGATGGTACCCACAAGCCCTATCTTGCTTTGCCCCCAATGATTTATCAGTGCAGCTTTTTGAAACAAAGACAGATTGTGGTACCGCTGCCCTGAGTGCGGTACGAGAAAATGATATCAACTCATTGAAAAGCCTCATTCTGCCTCCATCACACAGTTTATTTGTTCTCTTGTGCCTGTGATATACTACACCTTGAGCTTAATACTGCACAGATCAATGGTTCAATTTAGTTAATTAGTAACGGTTGGTTTTGTTTATTTGTGGCTAAATACTCTGTAGTAGCCCTGTAAATGCTATCCTCCATTATATACAACAAAGGTCATTAATAGGTTAAGCGGGTCTTGGTCCAGACATAAATTATGTCCTATCAGGAACCGGTGTTGTCCTGTTTTTAGTGCGTTTCTATGTTAACTCTTCTAGCCTTTATGGCTCTGGTTAAGTGGCTCAGGAAACTGACAGACCAATGGCATTCGTTGTAAATGATCTCTCGTGACGCCAGCCAGCCAATCAAATCTGTGAGGTCCGATGAATGTTATGACTGCAGTTGGTGTGCGTGACAAACACAGAAATAAAAGGAGGAATAGCAGAGAAAAGCAAAAAATTAGGTTGTTGAGTCATGTTGAAATTGGTAGAAAATTGACTGCAGCACAGGGAAACCTTTATTCAAGACTATTTTAAGATACACCTTTACTTTTGGTTACTATTTTCTGTGTTTTGTGATTTTACTGCAAACCTAAACACCACCACATAGAAAATGAATAATTTTTCAGCTCGTGCAGCATTTTCTAAAGCCTAAGATCAAATAGAAAGTGCATCTGAAGCTCAGCAACTTATGATAGTGGAAAGAAGACATGGGGGCCTTCTTCACTTGGCTGAAATAAAATGGGTGGATTGTGTACTTATGATTTCAAGGGAAGTGAAGCTTGTGTGGGGAAGATAGTGAGCTTAGAAAATAGTCTCTTAAAATACAGATGAAAACACAGATAACTGGTGATTATTTTCTGTATTGATGAATGAGAAACTCCACAAACCATCAATAACAGTAATTGTCTAAAGTAAAGAGACATCCCATATAGTACTATTATAACCGACACCAAAGGTAGTGAAATTCACACAGCAAATTCGAGGAGAAATTTAAAATCCCCAAGTTTCATCTTTGTTGTCGCCTACCCCATCCTCCTCTTCATCCTCTCGCTCAATGTCACCTCTTCGTCTCCTGTTTTTCCTCATCTTCTTCCTCCTCTGTTCTTCATCCTTCCTATAACCTTCCTCTGCACGCTCGTCTTCCTTCCGTCCCGTGCTCAGATCCTGTTTCTATTCTAACTTTTTCTTTTTTTTCTGGAAGCAGATCACTCAAGTCTTTTTTGGGTCTCAGCTGCTTCGCCAAACAAAATAGGCAACAGGTCTTGTATATCTGCGACGATTGAGGCTATTTCCACCCGCCCTCGCTCGAGACGTCACTCTTGAAACATTGAGTGGGTGAGTGAGAGGACATTTACCTGTGTGCAGATGTACTGCACTGCTTGCACGGTACATCAACTCTCTGCTGAACCCAGTGCATATTCAGTTAAAGGGAACAGCAGCTCTTCTGGGTGGGATAACTGCTTCATCGATGCAGAAACAGTGATCTATAATTTGAACGTATGTCCTCTCTCTGTAGGTTTCGAGGCAATGACAAAAGATGTCATGAAAGAAAATCCCTGCCACAAATATTTCAATGAAACAGAAAATATATCCCAAACAGCAGTCAACTAATTTCTCTAAATATGTATTCTACTTCACAGTAGATATAGGATGTCACATTGTTTGGGGTAATGTGATGCTCCCTTGCGTTCCCCCCCTCGGGCTCTACTGAAAGCGTCCTAGTGAAGCAGGATGCTGGCTGGTCAAGCAATCAATACAATACAGACAATACCCTCCGTCCTTTTTCATAGTTTTCCCCTCCTGTCCCTTACTTCCTTATACCCCCCCAAACATCTTCTCCTTCCTCCGTCACCTTCAATCCCACCAACTTCTCCTAATTGTAGTTTTGCCTTCCCAGTGGGGGGGTGTTATAAATCTGCATTGTAATTAGCATGACACACAAGGCAGAATTTTTGCTTCTAGTCACAACTAATTTACTCCTCGGCCATCGCAGTGTTTTGACGATGTAGACAGTTTGCACTGAGCTATTCTTTGCCAGATTGGAGAAAACAACTTACTGTTATCGCAGAAACACCAATGGTTGAAAATGAACCAAGTGAAACAAGGGGTGGTATCCATCTCTCAGGTACTTCACTGCTGGAGGGAAGCTTTGCAAACTGTGAGACGACAGCGCCTCCTGCAGTCTCACTGCGGACGTTCACTGAAGTTTATCCCTACACTCTCCTAACAAGCCCTGTGTTAGACCCCCAGCTATATCCTCCCACAAGGGGAATCGTGTAAGTGGATTTAAATAAATTAATGCCTCTTTCTGCTAGCCTTGGGAAAAGAGAGCAGAAAATATTCAAAAACAACAACAGAATACTCCATCTGATTTCACATTCACAAAGATAAAGAAGAACATTTCTTTAAAGATTACACCTATAGGCTCCACATTTAAAACAGCGGCAATTTGAATATGTCATGGCTAATTCCACGTTTAGGCTGAGCCCACACTCTCCAGGGAGCGAGCACAAAGCAAGAAAGACACTTGACTAGTCAGCTGGAACAACACTATGCAGGCTCGGGAGGCAATCAGTCCCAGCATTTTGTGAGAAATAGGCACCAGTCAAAAGCCTGGGAATCATAACTGCGAAATTTCTGTTTCCATGCAAACAAAGAGCGATCCTGTGGAATATATTCGTCAAACCATTTACAGCAATTGATTAATCGTCATCTCACTATGCTTGTGCTCATGTTTAGGTTGTCAGACGGATCGATACATAAAGTCTAGATGAAATATTTCACACAAATCCCATACTTCTCAGATGGAAAATCATTAAATGTGTAAAAAAAACACAACTTGTGTGTGGAACAGAAAACCACAGCCCATTGGCTAAGAGAGAAGTGAGTGAGGGGAGAAGTCTTAGAGTAACTGCATAGCATTAGCTAATTGGGATCAAACAAACTCTACCGAATACAAATGAGAAGAAACTCAAATCTAAGTTAAAACCAGAATTGCATCTTAATTCTTCGTGTTTTCCTCTAGTATACAAATATTTAAGACCATGCTTCATTGCAATGCTGCAGCAAAATAATCAATCCAATGCTTTGTTTTAAATTGGTATTTTTATCTCTATGCAAAGACTGAGATATAAAAAAGGAAACCATTTAATAATCGTCATTTGCAGACAGCAACACTAAATCCATAACAAATTGTAAATAAGGCTGGATACTGTGACTGCATGGATACAGTTCAGTACTAGTTACAATGACACCCTGCAATACAATGCACACACCATCCAATTCTAGCTTCTAGCTCCAGAGTGACTCTCTCAAGAGAACAAAGAAACCCTGGAGGTTCCATCGTCATTAGGCACAGACACAGGAAACGTCTCTGATTACAGTGGTTTGGTGTTCACAGCAGATAATTGATGGTATGAGAGAAGCAAAGCAAGAAATATTATACTCGACATGTGTATTCATACTTTACATGTGTGTGCGCGTGTGTTCATACCTCAGAGTCTTCCTTGCGAAGCCCCAGTTGGAGGACGGCACTGGGAGATTTCAGTTTGGCTTGGCTGGACTGGGCCATCTGCAGGTTTAACTGCCATCCTACAAACTCCAGCTGAAAAACACACATGGCACCAGGATTCAGTTCATAGTAACACAGCTGTGATAAAGAGTCAGACTTTTAAAAAGCCCCCATTTTTAATTCATACATTTTAAAGGCTACAACAAACTAAAATAATAGCAATTACCACAAAATAAGGGAACTAACAGTATATTTATGAATAAGTTTGTTTATGATTTGACCTCAACTTTTTGCTGTTCTTTGATTAGCGCTATATATATATATACTTTATTATAATGAAAATGAAAATGAAAATGCAAACAGATCCCAGCAACTGACAATTATTTTCATAATTATTTTTCCCAATAAATAATCATAATATCCAGCGCACATTGGGTGGACAGTGCCAAATCCAAACATGTATAATGTAAGACCAAGAAAACCAGAAAATTGACACATTTGCGAATCCGTAAACTATCACATATTTTGCATTTTTGCTTGACAATTTGTGAAAATTGATTTTCTTCATATCGCTAATTAATAATTTGACTAAATGCTGTAGATAAAGATGCACAAGTTATTATCTATTGGTACTTCTGTAAAACTTTGTGTTGTCCTCAAAGTCTAAGTTGACAGAACTTCATTCTCTCATCCTAACTTTTCTCCAACATCTGTAAATGTGAAAAAAACTTGCAATGCCGCCAAAACACAGAAACTTACCAATCCACCGGCTGATTTACTGAGCGGTACCTCATCAGTCAGCTGGAGCAGTGTGATAGATTAGCAGTGGAGAGTCAAGGCAGGACAGTTAAGTGTTTTACGATGCAGAGAGAGGCCATAATAATAAACCATGTGTGACTTATTGGGGCTGGACGCTTCCGCAGCAGAGGACAGGTGTGAGGTGAGGAAGGGCCGGGAGCCCGGGACACATTATTCACAACTGGAACAACCATCCACATTAGCATGAATAAACGCCACAGCTTTATGATGTGTTACTTAAAACTTCCAGTGTACGCATATAAATAAAGTTGAATGATAAATCTGTAACGATCATCAATCAACTGAACTACAAAGTTAAGTTCTAAAATGCAGTGTAATTGTTGAACCTAAAAAGAGAACATTAACTTATCGATTAATTTCCCTTTTTATTTTGTTCTGTATTAACTGCTCCATCATATGTTAATGTCTCTGTAAATAATCTGTAAATTACTGCAAGAATATATATTTCTAGACACACACTCACACACACATATATATATATATATATGCACAGGAAGATTTAATATAAAGTATGAGTATAAGTAGAATATTGATTTAAATACTCAAAATATACTTTTACTGATGATTGATTAATGTTCAGTTGTATTGTTCAAATAGTTATTTCTTTGTGGACTGGAAAATGCATTTATGAAACCGTATAATACACGACATGTAACATGCATTCATTTTGTGGATCATCACTTGTCACTGTGATAGGTTTTTCACAGCACAGGGGGATTTCTTCAAGCTCAAAACCCAAAGATGACAAAGAATCTCCAAATTTCATTCTTGCTCAAAGAGATAATGGAAAAATCAATTACCAAAACAGTGGACAGTTCATTTTCTGTTGGCAAACTACTTGATAAATTGGAAAATACTTGCAGGTCTTATTGAGACTGCTTTCCCCCAATCTTACCATCGCCTGCTTGTGTTTAATTGTAGGTGTCACTCGTGAGACTACCGGTGAAAATGATATCACATCTCTTATTCAGCTAATAAACAACAAGGTGGCAATTAGTGTCTTTACTGTTTCCTGAAAAAGATAAACAACTAAATCCTGCTTTCTACTCACTGGAAAATGGAATAGAGAACAGCCACACGTCTGTTATACACAGTCTCTTGTGTGACTGATAATTGCCCAAAGTCAAAGCAGTAGCTGAGGTTGTCTCAGCTACTGCTGGCCTTCTGCTGCCAGCGACATTCATGGGTATAACGGAGAGAAGCGGGTTAGACACAGGTAAGTGAGGTGTTTGGAAAGTATGGCAGCGGAAAACAACTCCTGCATAATGTGACTGATGCGCATTTACTCTGCGTTAGATCCTAAATTCCCTTGAGTTTGAAAGGGAGCACTGTTTGAGATGTCACCGCTTAATAAAGATATAAAGAGGAACACGTTTTAAAATTACTCTGACAAATAGTGTGAGCTGTGAAAGAACCCTTTTTTTTTCAAACTAACAGCTGGAGTGAACTCGCACGAAAGCAGGTCATCCTTAATACGGAGAGTCTGATTCTCAGCTCAGAGCAACGTCGCACCAAATCAGCTCAATGGGATGGAACAGTGAGAAGAGCCGCCTGAATCCCTCCGCCTGGGACTGGATTCAACTGGCTTTGGTTAAGAAACAGTCGACTTGAGGTGGAAATGATGTCACTTAGGTGGAGGGGGCAGGGTTCAGTACCTTCTTTGGGGCAAAGATGTTATGCTTGAGCTTCTCCACTAGCTCAGGTCCAGCGGTGGCCCAGGCTTGAGAGAAGACCTCGGCTTTGTCTGGGTTCAGATGAACGGCCTCCAGCTGCTGCTGCAGAGAGGCCGGCTTTACGTGATGATACACAGCCTGCAGAGGAGGGACGACACAACGCACACAAGTTACTGTAGCTTTTAAAACCCCTGCTAATGTTTCACACCAACAACTGATCACTTTTACAACAATTTTCCTATATACAACTAACACTCAATGGTGGTACAACATAACACTTACAATACAACTGTGACCCCTGCTGGACAAGTAGGCACAATGTGATCCACAATAACAGGAACCAAAATTAGACACTTATCCGATGTATGTGTTACAATTACGTTATGTGTTTTTTTTTTACTTTGCCTCCACATTCAGATCTAATATTTAACCCCTCAAATGTACATAAACAATAAAAAACAATAAATGAAACTGCAATTTAGGTAAATGATCATTTCAATCAAATTATAAACAAAAGCCCTATCACGTAATAAGGTGATAGAGGATTGTTAAGGACAGATTGTCAGGTGACCTCCACTCACCTGCTCAAGTATGAAGGCAGCGGTTTCCAGGACTAAATTGAGAGCCTGTTTATCCAATGAGAGAGCAGCCTGAAGTTTTTGCTCCTCCTCTTCACTGAACGTCTTCTCTCCCTTTGAAGAAAAAAGGATTTATTGAAAAGATTCCTGAAAGATCAACATTTTCAAGAACTGAAACATAAATGAAACCTATAACTTAAACACAGATCTGACAACAATTTAGAATGTGGGTCGGAGGTTAACCACTTAAGGGGATTTCAATGTATAAATGAATTTGATAGTTACTGGTTATAGACAATAATTAGGTTAAAAAATACAGAGCATGTAGTAACAGAAAACAAATGCTTATATTGAGCCACTATTCATTTTTCAATGACAATGAACACAGAAAATTATTAAATATCTTGAGCTACATCTTTAGGCTCTATTAATTTATGATGGACAATAACTAATAAGTTCAATACAGCAAATAAAACATCAAATCAAAATCCATCTAAATGTATTTTTGCATGTTATTGTTTACCTTTTAAAATCTTAATTCAGTGTTTTTAAGGGTCCTGCAGATAGCAGCCATGGTGAGCTATCATGCAGTCAACAGTCATCATTAATGTTTGCAGTTGCATCTATGTTTTTACAGATATGACAAATTTCAAAGTGCTGAGTATACTTTATATTATTATTAAACAAAGGACAAATTCTTCTTTGAAATGAATGACTGACACCTTTTGACAGCCGGCAGAGTCGGCAAAAAACAGAATGATCAACAGTGTCAGCCATGTGCATATTTAATTAGAGCAGAGCCCCCCTGATGCTCCACCGAGTCATTATTCATTCCCCGCTCCGCCTGGCACCACAGCTTTGCTGCAAAAAGCCTCAAAAGCCTCTTGTCTTTAGCGCAGAGAACACCGTGCAGCCTCAGTACCTTCAGATGGAGCTTCTGTATGATGCGAGAGATCATCCTGGAGAACTTGTTCACATCAATCGCGTTGATGAAAGTCACCGCTTCTTTTATGCTGTGTGGAAAGAGGAGCAGTGAGTGTTAATTGCAGCGGTGCAGAAGAAGAACATAGGAACACTTCACACGTCTATTCCATGAGACAGATGTGTAGGACGAGGATAAATGGATCCGAACTGTCTAACTTGCAATCATACGTTTAATTGCAGCGTTTGGATGACAGACCTTCAGGCAGCTGAAGGTCTGTCAACTGAAGGTGTCTTCATCTACCTGCTGAAGGTTTCTAGCTTATTATTGCAAGTCAGTCAGTGTGGGGGATTTTGTTTGCTAATGACAGCGGCGTAGAGAGCACTGAGATCTTACAGTTAAGAAACAGAATCAGTTTACTGCTCGTGTGAAAGATGAAAGATGTGTCACTGTCAGAGGATTTAAAGGTACGTCTATACATTGACAACAAACACGAACTATAAAATGCAGCGCCAACAAACAGCAGCAACAAACAGCAGTGTTTTAGTTCATAAGGGTCATCTGTAAATAAGGTCATCTGAAAATAGTACATTGAATATAAACATGCTACTGCAAGGTAAATAGACTTTACACACATATGTTTCTCTAACTGTCAATATGTGCATTACCACATACAGTGCAGTAATATCTCTAAGTTAAAAGGCAGTAGGGGAAAAAAGCATTTTACGATTCATTTCTTTGTATTTCTTTAACCCCCTTTAATGCAAAAGGATTCTTAACTTTTAATCCAAAAGATTCAGGTAATCCATGTAATATTATTTTCATCAATTAAAAAAAAACATAAACACACAGCAGTAAAAAATGTGTATTCTATTGATCAATAAGTCATTAAACAGAAAGCTATGTGTGATTATTCAATGATTCATCCATTGTTTACACTCACTTTACAAGTCTTTGGTTCCAGTCTCTAATGTGAGGATATAATATTTTCTGCAATTGTAAACTCAATATTTGTTATAATTATCAGCAGATTCAATAATAAAAATCCACCTTATTTGCTGCTCTGGCATAATTAAGCATATCTACACTTGATAGTATGGATTTAGGGGAATTGTGACTTTAGTTTGACACTAGTAATCATAGCTCTATTTTCTGGAAGCAAATTAGTGAGTATGATATAAAGTATGACATATTTCAGCAAAATACACTTGAGAACTTGAAATCGAACCGTGTTGGCTTTTGATTTTATTTACATTTCCCTCTGACATGTATGTGTACAGAACAAAGTGTTATTAGATAGATAGATAGAAGGATAGACAGACAGACAGACAGACAGACAGACAGACAGATAGATAGATAGATAGATAGATAGATAGACCGATAGACCGATAGATAAATAGGTAGATAGATAGATAGATAGATAGATAGATAGATAGATAGATAGATAGATAGATAGATGAAGAACAGCTGAGCGTGCTGTGTCTACATCTGTTTGTCCAGGAGGTTCATCGCGGATGGAATGGATGATTTCTTGTGGACTGAACTTTGTTGACTGTATAATATATAAGAGTGTGACCACAGTGGTAACGAACAGATATTTTCCTCCTCTCTGCCTACACACACATGTCGTGTATCTGTCCCTGGATGTCGTGGAGGAAATCTTGTGTGAGAGACATTATAACAACACAGTTTATCAATGACAGCAGTAACTAGCATTCCGCTAAATCTCCTTTCTGCCGCAACACCTCTCACTTCCAGGACGTGTCTCTGCAGGTGGGTTCAACATGGCTGTCCCTGAGTTTAAAAACGATCCGAGAAGAAAAGATTCCGACCTTCGTGTTTCTTTAATGATGGACGTCATGGTCGTCTGTGGCAGAGATGAAGATTGTCAGCAGCAGAAGCAGCAGCAGCAGCAGCACCCCACTTCCTGGTCCGACGTCACCAGTCACATGACCGTCAGAGCTGCGCGGCGAAGGATCATAGGAACTACAGAAGTCCGTACGGAAGAGGATTTGGACAAACTCTGGAACGTACGCGCAAAGTCACGAGAGGATATACCTACAGGTTATGGGACAGACAGAAAGACAGACAGATAGACAGACGCAGACGCAGACAAAGATAGATAGATAGACAGACAGACAGACAGACATAGATACATAGATAGATAGACAGACAGACAGACAGACAGACAGACAGACAGACAGACAGACAGATAGATATATAGATAGATAGAGAAATATATATTAAGACTATTAAGAATGGATTGCTTTTTTATTTGAATGTGTCCTATTTTATATGATTATCAACAATTAAAAACATATATTTAATAGCGTCTATGACATTATGACACATTATACTTCCAAGATGGCCACTCCGTGTATCAACAGTAGTGAACTCTGTTTTCAGTCCTAGGAATTGTTGTTTATTTTTGGTTTTACTGTCAGAGTTTGTTTAATTTAATTATTGAGTATTTCTATTTCACTGTATTAGTACTTTTACTTGTAATGGAATATTACTTTACTGTCTCGGTACTTTCACCTCAGTGAATGATCCAATTTCTTCTTCCACCATCGGTTAAGTTTTTTTTGGTTGCTTATACTTTAGTACTTGTTTAACAAGTGCTTGTAACACAGTATTTCTACTGTGCAGTATTAGTACTTTCATTTCCTCTTCGTCCTCCAGTCCAACAGGGGTCGCGGCGGGCTTGGAGCTCGGGGTCTCTGGTTTCCTTTCGCTGGCTCTCTCTGCTCGCTCAGATCATCGATGTGCGCAGAGAGGAGAAAAATGTCCGCCGTACAGCTGCTGCGGGTGTCGGTACATGAGCGGATCAGCGCTGCCGCTGAAGACTTCCTGCTGCAGGTGGAGAAAGGAGAAGGAAAGGCTCAAGTCCCGGCGCTGAGAGCGATGCTCACCGAGCGGCTCGAGGCGGCGGCTGAGGCGATCCTCGCGGGGCTTGAGGAAACCTTGGCAGAGTACGAAGACAGAGTGCAGCAGTCCGAGCGGGAGATCTGCCGCCAGAGGAGGCTGCTCGATGCCGTGATGCAGCCCGTAATCCGGCTGCACAGAGCAGGTCAGTCCCAAGAGCAGGGGTCGGCAACCCGCGGCTCTGGAGCCCTATGGGGCTCTTTGGCCCATAGATATATAAAGTCTAGATGTCTCGGCCAACGGAGTCGAACGTCCGCACATGGCGGCCATCTTGCCACAGGCAGCTCGCCCACCCATAACATTGTGTTGTAGTGGTACGTACTTTTTAAATTTACCATAGCTTGCTAAATTCTCAACCGATTTTTAAATGGTTCGGTTTGTTACAAACGTCAGATATGTAGATATGACACTGCTTACTTATGAATCATTATGTTATTTTCTAAAATATAGAATAATGTTATATAGGTACAAGATTTACCTTTACAAATGTACATCAAGAATTTTTCTTTTATTTAAAAAGTACATGTACCTAGCCTGACGTTGTCAGACTCACAATTCTAGTCAGAATGTGAGTCTGAGACCGCTCCATTGGGCTGTGATTATGGGGCGTGTTTCAACCGAACCAGGAAATAAAATTCCTCTTCGCTCAATTGGATAGACCTACAACCAATCAGAGCAACGTAGTATGTGACGTATGTTAAGCGAAGCATTGTGAGTTATTTACTAATGCCGGGTTCACACCGGACGCTGAAGCGCAGCGCCAAGCCTTAAATATCAGCTGGCTCCCATCCACTCCCATGTTAAAACTTTGCGGGGTCACACCAGAGGCTGAAACTCCGCGCTGCGCCCAGGCTGCCCAGCGCCGTGCAGCGATCGTTTCCGTCGTCGAGTCTATTTTTTACTATTTTTTACTATGACGATTTTAAACTATATTGATGACATATTTTATATGATATAAATGATCAAATATGCATCCCATACTTTGAAGTCCCACTCTGTTGTCCTGGAGTTTTAATTTGACCAGTGACATTGTTAAATGTCCGCCTCTGCCCATCCACTACAGCCACACAAGCAGTGATACAGATAAAAAGAGAGAGAGAGGGGGCTACGTATTCTCCACATAGGCTTGCGTGGAGAATAAGTAATTTACCCCCGACACCCGACATTTAATGGAGCAAACAGTGGAGTTCTTCAACATGGATGACATTAAATTAATAATTGAAGTGGAGAAGTGCAGTGAGTTGTATGATCCTCGGAACATGTTGTATAAAGACATCACCAAGAAAGACAAATGTTGGGACGCTGTTGCTTAAAGTTGGAGCAACATGTAAGTATATGCTTTTGATCTACTGGATCAACGGGTGATTTTATTAGCGCTGCCCGGCGGTTCAGCGTCGCTTCAGTTTCCGTTGTGAACAGCCAAACGCCGGCGCGATAGGGATTAGCGCGGTGCTTTGGCGTCGCCTCCACGTTCTGTTTTTGACAGGGTAAAAAGGGTCCTGTTTAAATGATCCTTGTGGTATTTTGACCAAAAAATGTTACAGACATTTCATTAAGACCCCAACCCCGGCTCCTCACACACAGTGAACGATGGCAACAGATAAAGGCTGTTGATGACGCGACAGTTTTTTGCTGAAATAAAGTGACACCCAGCGGGTCATAATGCTGATGTTATTGTGTCTTAACGCAGCGGTACCCCGGTCTTGTTTCCAAACCGTTGCTAATTCAACAGCTGCAACAGCTTGAAGCTACACGGAGGCAGCTGTCTTCCCCCCCAGCTTCCACACACAGTCAGCACGGACACCCGATACTAACTACTACCAAGTGTTTGCTTCTAACCTGACGGTGTTTGAGAAACAGTGTCATGACAGCCGTGGGATTAAAGTCAGCGGGTGTTTGCGCTGTTCCCACCGCAGTTAGCATGGTGGCTAGGACGCTAGCCCCGTTATGAAAGTTCGTTATAACCGTATGTGACCGTACACACATGCCGTAAGTGCTCTAACCAGCCACCGTCAGCCGGACTACGCCGCTGGCTTAACACACTTGTCACACTAATCATAGCGTCATAGTTGTGATTTAGGTTTATTGTGATTTAGGGAATGAAACATGAAGTTTGAGGTCCGGAAATGATGTCATCCCGAAATGCTGGCGTTAGCAGACCAATCACAGCCAAGAGCTATCCGTGGGCTCTCCGCCATGCCAACGTGTATTTAGAAAAATCTGAGCTGCACGAAAAATTCTCCGGAGAAGCATACATTGGCCTTGACACTACACAGCAAAGGTTTATTACAAATCAAGTGTGTGAAAGCCATTTATCTGGCCCTAACTGCTAAAGACCAGCTAAAGTTTAAAATCCCACAGAGTAAAATAGAGAGTTTAATTTTGCCTGGACAGATTAATTTGCTTTCACTGCCAACGATGCTGGTTTACCTGTATGCTTGATATGTGGCGAGGAATTAGCAAACAACAAAAAATGTCATGTTTTAAGACATTTCCAGAGCAAGCACATAGCCTCTGCTGAAAAGTACCATGCTGGAGATGAGCAAAAAGGCATAGTTCTGTGTTTCATTTAATTCAAAGTAGACCTACACATGCCACAGTATTTGTTCTCCTCTTCATAAGAGGTAAAAATAGTAAAAAATACTGTTGCAATTTCATTGGTGTCGTTCTATAATTTAATAAATGCAACAAACTGTAGTGTTTATATATATATTGTATAACTATATATAAATATATATATAACTTTATAAGCTGTGTTATCCAATAGTTTTTGCGGCTCCAATCAGATATAATGTTTGGCAAGAGGGGGCAAAATGGCTCATTCGATAGTAAGGTTGCCTACCCCTGCCCTGGAGGAACCGCTCACAGGCTAACGTTAGCTAGCATCAGCTCCAGCAGCGGAGTTAATACGCCACTTCCTGTATCTGTCTTCTGCACCCGGCTGCTCCACCTCTCACCAGAATAATGAGGAAGATTTGATGCTTTTGGGAATGAGTCTGTGCAGAAAACCATCTGCTTTGTTGCTCATATCTGAAACAGAAAGTCTGGACACATTTCTCTGAGTTTGACCCACAGGCTTACCCAACTAACTAACTTCCCTTTGCCCTGTTCTCCTCTGTTAGTGACCTAATTGGTTTATTTGGCCTGAAAATGAAAAACTTTTTTAACCTGAAACCCTTAGTTTTAAGCTGCTTCCTTTACTAGCTGCAACGTAACACCAAATATAAACGACCTTAACTTCTCTACTTCCTGAATGGGGATCGTTCAAAAATCACAACAGTCGACATTAAATGACAGTTTTTCAGAAAACTCTGAAATGATAAACTTGTTTATTTGTGTTTCAGTTTGTCCTGCAGACGTCCAGCAACTGATGGTGAATAAAGAAGAGGTTCCCCCTGACCAGCAGCAGTGGAGCCCCCTGGTGGATCAGGAGGACCCAGAGCCCCCCCACATTAAAGAGGAACCGGAGGAACTGTGGACCAATCAGGATGGACAGCAGCTTCAAGAACTGGAGGAGGCTGATAACAAGTTCACATTGACTGCTGTCAGTGTGAAGAGTGAAGAAGAGGAAGAGAAACGTAAATCATCAAAGCCTCATCAGAATGAGATGAAAGAGAACAGAGCAGACTGTGGAGGACCACAACCAGCCAGGAACTCGGGACCTGATGGACGTTTACAGCCAGGTCCTGAGGACAAGACAGAATACAGTGAAGATGATTTGATGGAGACCAGGGAACCTCAGGCTGGTTTAAATACAATAAATAACAAACAGCCTCTAAGTGATATGGGATGTAAGACAGAAAAAAAATTGTTTAGCTGCTCTGAGTGTGGTAAAAGATGTAACAAAAGGAGCATACTAGATACACATATGAGGAGTCATACAGGAGAGAAACCATTTAGTTGCTCTGAGTGTGGTAAAAGATTTAACATAAAGAGCAGTCTAAATAAACATATGAGGTGTCATTCAGGAGAGAAACCGTTTAGTTGCTCTGAGTGTGGTAAAAGATTTAACCAAAGCAGCAATTTAAATAAACATATGAGGAGTCATTCAGGAGAGAAACCGTTTAGTTGCTCTGAGTGTGGTAAAAGATTTAACCAAAGCAGCAATCTAAATATGCATATGAGGATTCATACAGGAGAGAAACCGTTTAGTTGCTCTGAGTGTGGTAGAAGATTTAACCTAAGGTGCAATCGAAATGATCATATGAGGATTCATACAGGAGAGAAACCGTTTAGTTGCTCTGAGTGTGGTAAAGGATTTACCCAAAAGGGCCATCTAAATATACATATGAGGAGTCATACAGGAGAGAAACCATTTAGTTGCTCTGAGTGTGGAAAAAGATTTACTATAAAGACCAGTTTAAATATACATATGAGGATTCATACAGGAGAGAAACCATTTAATTGATCGGAGTGTGGTAAAAGATTTAAAATTCAGTCCTATTGTATGAGACGTGAGAATTCAGAGAGAAATGATGATTCATATGATTAATTGTTGTTTTAAAACAAGGGTTTCTTTTTTCTTAAGATTCAATGAGTGATCTCCTTTAAGTATTGAATGTGTTTCCAAGAATAAAAGTCTAATAAAAAGGTAATGGTGTCGTC
This sequence comes from Platichthys flesus, assembly GCF_949316205.1. NCBI lineage: Eukaryota > Metazoa > Chordata > Actinopteri > Pleuronectiformes > Pleuronectidae > Platichthys > Platichthys flesus. The sequence continues at coordinate 8,129,278 of NC_084947.1, forward strand.
GCCCTCCTCCTCTTTGTTTCTGTACGAACAGAGGCTGCACAGGCTGCAGTTGAATTTTTCTCATCACATGACAAATGAATTAGCTTCTCACGGTCAGACATGTTTGTTTACGTTTGAAGTGAAGTCGGCACTGGGCAATTTCAGTTCAGAATATCTGACATACGAGCCGTCTGGAACGCAGCATTACACTCACACAGTAGAGCAGCGATGACAGAGGAGCCCTCGTTGACATGAATGGCGGTAAATGTCAAACAGCAGGATTGTTAAATTCAGAGACAGCTACGATGTCCCCAATCCATACAATTTAAGATAATTATTTTTATGTGTGTTTGAACTGGGATGGGTCGGTTCCGTCGTCAATCTGTCTGATACTGGACTCAGTAGATCACAGATCCATATAAAGCAACATGATCATAGGAGAGTGATTCCAAACAAAAATATTTAATCTAATGAGCAATAAGGCAAGGATCGACATGTTACGAAGGCAGGAAGTGAATCCTTGCCTCAGTGCGCAAATCGCATGCCACGCCTCAATATGCATGTTCTCAGGCCCGTTCAGTGCGGGTTTGCAGTCCTAGAAGTTGTAATTTTAATTGTTTTTTCATCTCAATTTGAAGTTGATCTGATGTTAGCCCTGGTAGATATAATGGAATTTGACAAACATAAAGTTTGAGTTTTGACAGTTTATTACGTTGAAAAGGATCAAGCACAGATTCAAATTAAAAAAAATTTTTTGAAGACAATAAATCATTAAAGAATATTTCGGATACAAACAAGAAAAGAAGTTTCATTTAAGCATATACATATATATATCCATATTTCTGTAACACAGCAATATAATATCCTTTATTGTTTGCGCTGATTTTATAAACAAGCTATAACCTATGAATTTTAATACTGTAGCAGACTTGCTCCAATTTGGTATTTGAAATGGTTTCTTTAAGTTACCTCCAATGATGCATTTCCACCAACTTGAATAACCAAGACCAATAGTCTGCTCCCAAACTTCATTACGTTTGGAGTAAACACTTGAAAAAGGTGAAATCATTTTAGTGAGAAACTGACACAGATCTTTGCTGAACGAGGGTCAACCTCCAGCGAGGCAGAAGGAATGTACCACGGATAAATAAATACTTCATATTAAAACAGAAAGAGAAAAAAAAAAAAAAAAATGTAAAACATTGTCTTCTTTAGTCGGAAAAACAGATTGAGAACATCAAAACTAGGAGTGACAAACCACACAGTACCTTCAACTTATGTTTAGCTTTGATAAAAGTTGGTAATTTGAGGTTTTGGTAAACAGATTGCATCATGGTAAACACTGGCCGACATCCGCTGGCTCAGGACGTCACTGCCGCTATTTGAAGGAGGGTAAATTTGGCACTTTTATGCTGATGTCACCAATGTTGATGTTTCTGGGCATTTCGGGGAGGTTCATGTTCTTTACAGCTGATACGGCACGAGCAGGCGCTCCTGCAATGCCGGCCTATACACACACACACAAAGAAACACACACAAAAACACACAAGGAGGGTTGATAAGATACAAAGCAGTAAATAAATAAAAAAAAGAAACATGCTGTACACGACAACACATTGAACAGAGAACATTGGACTCACACAATGCTAAACAGAGTACTAGACAAAATCACAGTCACTTGTTGACACAATGCAAAAGCACTGACAGCTACTGGGACGGACATCATGTGCAAATGTACATTCGGATGCCTTCATAGCCTCATACACACATGCAGTATTTGTTTCTAGAATGATTTACGTCACAACCAGAGCCAATTATGAATCAACTGTGAGGACATTCTGTACTGGGCCATTCACTATCAGTTGTTTTTTTAACGTACTGAGCAGTGCTGTACATTCATCGAATGGACAAAAGGCAGCATTGCTTGGAAAGTGGACCCACCGGACTCTTGAGGACCGATAAGGGTAAAAATGCAAGGAGAGAATTGGTAAAGCAGAAAAAAATGGAGCTGGATATGAAGGCGGAAATGATGTTTGGATAGATAAGTGTGTACAGAACGTGTGCGTCAAATTTAATAAACAAAGAATCAAATTAAACATCATGTAAGCTTTGGCCATGATAATTCAGGTGGTACTGTACCTGCAGTCGGTGAGATTACTTCAGGGAAGACTGTTGCTAACATTGTTCTGTCTAAATACATATTTATGAATAGAGGAACACGAACATGGTTCCATTGACTCTATAGTGTTGCCTATTGATGACATAAGTAGTTTAAGCCTAGTTGTGCTAGACTACCATGGTAGATCTATTCTCAGGGACAGAGGAGGCACTTCACTCTAACACAATGAATCTCAATGTGAAGCTGTATCAAATCAATTTAGGGTTTTAAGTTCAGCAAAATCAAATAAAGCTCGGTGAGTGAGCGTTTGTAGTTTTTTTTTCGACTCAAGGTGTGAGCTGACATTTGAGAATCACTGCGGTTAGAGAACCCCGACTGAATCTTTAGGAGACGGACCCAAAAATGACCATGAGACTTAAGAGCTAAGCATTCTTTGCCCTTTTCTCTCGGGAAAACGTTCAAATCACCTCGTGATTCATTTAGTGATGGGACATGCTCCGAGTGCATCTGGAATGTAGATTTATCCACTCCACTTATTTTCACAGGATTAATTCAATGGACCATTTGTCTAATGGACATTCCTCCCTCTGCCAAGAATCAAGGAGACTCGTGTTGGACAGAAAGACGACCGTGTCCTTAACATGGAGGAATGCTGATCCAGCACATGGGCTGGGTCTTCAGTGGGACAGAGTCACAGGGCCACCGGGAGGCCAACTGTGTCGGTCCATTATAGTGGGGTTTTTAATGAAACGCTGGGTGACTCATATGTACAGAAATAGTAACACCAGCTGCGTGACACACAACAGTGGTTTGACTTTCTGGTCTGTGCCCGTCGGGGAGTCTTTTAAAAATTGAGCAGCACCCGAGCTCTCGTCTGTGAGACATCAGTGGGAGAGATCACAGGATAAAAGCTCTGGAGGTTTATTTTTATCGTGGGTTTACGTCACTATACCTTTGGTGTGGTTTAGAGAAAGAGACATAAAAAAGGGAAACATTTTGGGAAATAAGCTTTGCTGCTAGAGTTAAGACTTATATTAATACTGCAAAAATATGCAGAATGAGACAGAAGCTCTTCTTAACTTATAGTCTTAGCCGAGAAACTAATAGCACCTGTAAAGCTAACTTGATAACTAATTTCTTACCGTGTTGTTCAATCTCTGCAAAAGTGTTAACACAATTCCCTGTTTTATGAGCTGTTCGGTGTCAGAACATTTCTAATTAGCTGGGACCAGTAACTGAATGGATTCTCCCCCGGGCCAAGAAATAATCAGACACATAACAACCTGAGAAACAGGAGAATTGTTGTTGAGCTACACAAATGGGATGAACCATCTTTATTACTGAGATTTAGAGGAGCAGGCTAGGGGATTATGATGCGGTATGACAGAGTCACACCAGATGTTTCCAGCTATGTAAAGTCTTTATGCTAAACTGGGATATCCAGCTGCTTGCCCCAGATGTTCTTGTAAAACGCTTGAAAAGAAAGCAAATGAGGAAATATCCCAAAAATGTTGAACTATTCCTTTAATACATAATTTGTATTAACTCCACCAAGGAGGGTATTTATTTATCTGTCTTATCATCAGCAGTATTACGGAAAAACTACAGGTCGGATCAACGTGAAACTTGTTGGAAGAAAGGGCCAGGGGTCAGCAAAGAACCTGATTTTTGTGCGATTCAGATCAGTTGTCAGATCCACTTAAATTACTTTAACATCTCGAGATAGGTTGTACTTTTTCTAAATGTTCCATGTTTTCTAAAAGAATAATTTATGGATCTTGATGAAAAAAATCTGACATATTTAGGGGTCTGATATGTTTGAGGGTGTACATTACTAAAACAGAAGTACCTGTAGCCGGTCCCACCTGTTAGATTTACACGCTACACTGACAGTCTTTGCTTTTTCCCATCCACCTTGTGTGAATTCACCAAAGCGATCACGTCACTAGTTAGGAGGAGAAATGGCACATTTTTGGGTCAGCCACGAAAGATCCCTTGCATATGTTAGTGACGTCAGTTTACTGTTACATGGAGCGCCATGTGAAGAGACTATGGGGGGGAGAGTAAACTTCAGTTAAGGTTAAAGCACTGGGTTGTAAATTTAGCAGTACCTGTGTCTACCTGTCCTGCCTGGTAGACTGAAAGATAAACGTCTGTAAAGAGAGAGAAGAATGGAAAGAACTAGACAGGGTCAGGAAAAAAGAGGAATGAGGAATGTTAAAGCAGATTAAAAAGGATTTACAGTTCATCTCCACAGAAAGTGAAAGGACCTATCATGGACCACGTCTGGAAAATCAATCGTAAGCTTCTCCCAGAATTATTTCTGATGCAAATAATAAAGATACGGGTTAAGAAGTATTGGTTTGATGAGAAAACACTGATGCCACTTAATCGGTCGTTGCCAGATTGGAGGAAGAACAGCTCGCTCCTTGTTCCCCAGACACTGCGCTATAAATGAACAGTGTCATTCTGAATTAGCATCAGTGTGAAAAACACACTGTGGTCGAGGGTAGGTCCAAGAGGGAAGAGGCAGAGCCGCTCTGATGATTGTAGAACGGTAAAAGACTCTGCCTACAGAATATCAATCCAGAGGAAAGACTCTGTCTGGTATAAAACATACAATGCAGCTCAGAGGTTTGGGAAAAAGGTGCATGTAGTTCACACTAAAACTTTATTAATTCAAATATAAGAGCACACAATTACTGTCGACCTAATAATGTATCCCTTCACTCCAAAAACACAACAATTGTGTGACCTCCTGTCATTGCAAAATCTAAAAATGCCTCCCCAGAAACATTGCCTCAGTGTTTAGACATCTCTTTTGGCAAGTCATTTAAAGAACAAAACCAGATCATTAGTGCAGTAATTTTTTAGGAGCGTGGAGGCAAAATAATCAACACACAATACAAAAACATAAATGATTTCATGGAATTGTCTCTGGCTGTCGGATTAGAAACTTTACTGATGGGTAAATGAATGTTTATCTGCGGGCTGAAGCTGCATGGAAAGCAAAGCAATGTCTCTTTAGAGCACATTAAGGAAGCAGTTACTTCAACATGGACAGCATTTAATATCATCTTACTCCTCTAACATAATGAGCAGGTTGAAAAAAACACCTACTTTAAATTCAAATTGATAGAATATGAGAGATTCAATGGTCACAGATTTTGGAGATTACATTGGATAATGGTACAGTTAAGTCTAGTTAGTGACCAAAGTGATGACTGTTTTTTAATTACAAGAGAGAACATGTTGAGCCTTGGTCTGCGTTGAGAGCAGTGCAGCGGCAGGAGAAGAGGCCGGAAAAAGAAGGAGCACAAACACTCAAGAGGAGGTAGGGAGCATCCACAGGTTCACTGGAGAGTGGCATGCAGGGTGCAGCATACACACATGCCTGCATACTGGATACAATACCTCAGAGAGTATGGAGGTAAAGTCAAGTCATACAGGTGGACAGGCGGGGTCACGCTTACCTCAGACTTCTCCATCTTGTTCTGAGCATCCACCTGCATGATGATTTCGTTCATGTTGGTCTCCAGGACCATCCCGCCCATCACCATCTCTGCCAGGATGTTGTGGACCTAAAAAGTGTTTTCATGGCGTCTGATGTTAGAACATTTAATAAATAGATTATAACAGTCAATATGAAGTTTTTAGGTGTTTATTGATGTGCAGTTTTTTTCTACAATTAAATCCTTATCTAGGAAGAAAAATATATACTAATACTGTTATAGTTTATTATATATATAATTATTAGCAGCTCATGCAACATCCTCCAGTTATGGAAGCCCACTGAGGAGCATGATAGCTGAAATCAAATTAACAGTAGGGCTAGGGGGTCCGCGGAGGTACTGCAGGGCGGTCGCGAAATGTTTGGTTGATTAGACAATTTTTTATATTTTTTATAATTTTTGATTTATTTTCTAACCAATTTTTTCCACAAATTTAAAATGTCTTTAAATACACATTAACATGCATCCAACATATTGAGAGGCTGATTTGACCCTCCGCCTGACAACCTCCAGCCGTCAAATTTTAGATAAGTTCTGTGCTACCCATCAGGGGCCGACATCTCACTGATGTGGGAGTATGTGTGGCATCCACAGATGGCTTGAGGATTCACTGTCTCTTCTACATGTGTTTAAAATAAAAACATGAATCTGTGTATTACTTTAATAGCTCAGTGTTGTATGCAAGTCACCCTGAACCTTGCACATGTTTAAATTAAAAACAAGAATATATGCACCCGTGTTATATTTGAATAGCTTAGTATTGAATGCGCAATAACAGGGTAGCTATGTTTATATATCACACTAGGCCCAGTTGAATATAAAAAACTATTTTAAACAATATATATAGTAGGGGGTCCCTGCTCCATCTCTCCACCAATTTGGGGTCCTTGGCCTGAAAAACGTTGAAGACCCCTGGTCTAAAGAGATACTTATATTGCTTGTTATCGTCCAGTCAACAGCTACAAGATTTCCTTTATCACAAACAGGCATTAAATCCTCACATTTGAAGCTTTAGCCAGGAGATATTTGGCCCCTTCTTATTTAAAGAATAATAATTAATCAGCGGGCAAAATAGTTACTGTGTCATTTACTGTAGATCTACTATTTTATTCATCATCTTATAATTTCAGCTCTTTGTTGTGGCATGTATTACAGATGTTCTTTAAGAAGCAGCGTATATGATTTCAATACTGAATCAAAAGTTCAAATAGCATAAATATATATCATCACAGAAAGTATTTCCTACCTTATCTACATGGAAAATTAAGTCAAGCTCACAGACGTTCTCAAAGCATTTGTCCAACGTCTCCACAAATACCTGAAAACAGAAGCGTAAATGATTGTGTGAGACAGAATTCAAATGGCCTGTGGCACCTATGTAAATATAGTGTGTAAATAGACCCTGTGATTTCAATTGGCAGGTACCTGGATTAAGTCTAAAATTCCTAGTTCACTCTCTGAGGAGTCCACACAGAACACAAAGTACAGTGTGGCATAGTGTCTGTAGATCAGCTTGTAGTCTGATCCTCCGATCAACCTGAGAACAACAGGGAACAAGGAGAAACAAGAAGTAACGTTAGTCCTGATCGAAGCATCACAAGCAAAAAGTCTTGATTTCTATATTTGAATAATTGACACACAAACAAGAGGAGTTTTAAAAAATGCACAGAGGATGTTACTCTCTGGCTCCGAGCTTGATAAACAACAGAATGCTTTATGTGTAAAGATTAGACGCACAATATACTAACATGAGAAGATAAGGGAGGGAGGCCGGTTAGCTAAGACCTTTAGGAGTGTGTAAGCTTGAGCCACAGGAAATGTTGTAAACCCTCTTGGTCATGTGTAGTCTAGTACTCTGAAGTTGTCCAAATGCTAAATGTACACTGAGGCTCAATATTTTCATAACCACTTGGCTTTGGTGTTGCACGGTTTGACGAATTGAGGTGAAAAAACAAAAGATCGAGTGCAAGCGGTGGAGTTTCCTGATGTAAAACAACACCCGGTCCCTCCTTCATGAATGATAAATGATCTGCAAACACTGTTACTATTGACTGACGCTCACACAGCCCTCTCAGCCTTAACAGGGCGAAATTAATTCCTGCGAGTTAGAGTAACTGGCGGATCACTTACAGTCCTCCTTCTAGGAAATTACAGACGTTCTCGTCTCTTTTGGAGACCAGGTGGAAGGTTTCCCTGATGATCTGTTGCTCCGTGTCTTCACTCTGCAGGAGGAACGAGGAAACAGGAAATTAGAACAAACACAAGATGGTAAATAACACACTGTTTGTGCACTTAATTGCTTCCAGTGAGCCGCTTCATTCGGTTGGCAGGTACACTAATGGGTCCTCTTGCCTCTGTGTTCCTCAGACAGGATGTATATACCTACCATTTTCTATTTCTACATTAAAACATACACTGGTGCCCACAGGCAACGCAGCCAATGATTTCATTGTACAAACCAAATCAAGGCAGGCTAATCGCATTGTTTGCGAATGGATGAGATTGTGTTTAAACCTCCTCAGGCCTGTTGAGGAACTAAAAGGCATAAAGAGTGGACTCACATTTAAAGAACCCCTGAGCAAATAGGGGTAAAGTCTCGGCATTAGGTCGATTTAAGAGATTATAATTCAGATGAGACTGTAATGTAATCATAAACATATGATCTTATTTTGTCTCTCATTAAACCTGGTGGGGAACATGTTTGTGTGCAGGTCTAACACTGAGGCTGCTTCCCCACAGGGAGCTAATGTCCTGGCAGGGTCCACAGCAGGTCAGCAAGCACAAGGAGAGGAGAGGGTGTCCCGAACCCGGCAGGCTGCGAGGCGGAAACTGATCATGTGACTTGCAGCACGGGACCAGCAGGGTTACTATATTCTCACAGTTTAATGATACAGTCGCAGAGAATAAAAAAAGAGCAGAGCAGTAAGAAGATAAGAAACTTTCCCTTTACATTTCCCATCGTATGATAACTGTAAAATGTCTATAAAAAGGCAAAAACACAATCTTACAAAAGGGGTTTATATTTATAATACACACTGTAATGTAGCTGTAAACAGATGTGAAGTGTTTATTATTATATAGTATTCCTCCACAATTATAACTCCTCATATAGAGACATTTTATATTATCACAGCTGTGGTTAACTACAGTGTAATTCTTTATGTAAGGATACACCAGCCTTCACTTACTGGTCTACACAGGAGGAGATCTGCTTATAGCTAAAGCGCGATCAATATACATGGGCCTTTCACATTTATTTTCTGCATTCAAGCTCTGAAGATTTGGTTGTATTTGTGGTTTATTTTTACTTATAGGTATTAATAATTTAATTTATGGTTTAATGGTAAGATATCAAGCGTCAATTATATTTTGTTGTCATAAGGGTTGGATGACAACAGTTTAGGAATAATTGCCAATTTCTTTTTAACCTATAGGCGGATTTATTGGTATCGGAAATATTTTACAGCTCAATATGGCAGCTGAAACACAAAAATCCATATTGTGATTGGCTTTTCTACAAATACAGATTACACATATTAAATAAGGCAAGGGTTAAAAGTGTAACCTACACGTGTGAAACTGCTTTATTCTGTTGGTTGTAGCACAGAGATCTGCAGCTCTGATTTACTGCATATGGGAGATTGTTTTGCACAAAGGACACTTAGTAGCTGGGAAATAGCCGAACCACCATCTCACACACACACTCACATGCCTTGCTATTACAACATCACCACACAGATGTTCTCCTCCCCGGCTTCTGAGTGAAAATTGATGGTGCATACATTTTCTGCGGTGCGAGTTTTTGTGCATATTTCACCCTCCTCTCGCCAACATGTCTCGCTTAGATTGGACAGATGCTTTGGCTTTACGTCTCAACTGTCTCTCACAACACAACAAACTGCCCGACAACACAAGACTCAAACACACATCATGTGAACGCTGCTCCCTCGGACTTAACAGTACATAACTTAGATAAACTGAGTGCTGAGTAAGGGATGCGTGTGAAATATTACGTCTCACTGCCAGACGGTAATCTGACACCTCAGCTTTTAAAATAGCAGATGGTGTCTACAAAGTCGACTTATAATCCAGTCAACTCCAGTTTATCCTCCTGAAACCCGTGCATGTTCATCTCTCCTCCAGATTAGACAACATGGAGGACGACGCTCACCGGGGATGCTACTGGGGCTGGTTTAATTATTGATTCATCTGCTGGTTTCTCTCTTGGATACTGGTCGCTTGATGAATAAATTTCACAAGATAAGAAAAAAACAAAAAGAAGAATTCCTTGTTGCGTCTAAAGAAAACAAATAGTCCGAAACTCGAAGATGTCAAGTGTAACCGGATTTTCTGGTTTTTCACTTCTTACACGGAAAATCGAATCGTTTAGCAGGACAATAGAAAAAAGAGCTGACAGAAAATTTGATGAACCAATGAGACGTAATCTATTTATGTCAATATGGTGAATAATGTTGTTTTCTGTCTCCACGATATGAAGATTTAATGTTTGTTTTTTTTACTCCACAGCGAAACCCTCAAATCTAGGAAGTCAGTACTAGAAAATGTTAGCTTGACAGATTATTCATAATTAAAAAGATTATTAAAATGCTCCTGTCAGTCAACTAATCTATGGACTACTTTTCAAGCTGGTGCTGCATCCTCTTGAGTTTGTGTGCACTTTATACAAGGGACTTCTACGGACGCTTTCACTCGGACATTCTAGCTCACACGTGCACTGCTCATCTCCGGAGTTCAGTGCGTGTCTGAAAGCCTCTAACGGTACAGAATGGAATTCTATTGATAATTTTGATAAGAAAAGAAGAGTTGGTTTAAAGGTTCAGTGTGTAAAATTAAGGTGAAAGGAATCTATTGGCTAAAACTGAACATTAAATAATCGTAGTGATGTTTTCACTATTGTGTGTTTCATCTAAAATTGTACAAATTGTTGTTTCCCTAACCCTAGAATGGGCCCTTTAAATATTCATACTTGTTATATTTACATCAAGGGCGGGTCCTCTCGACCGAGGCCGCCATGTTTTTTCACAGTAGCCCAAACTGGACAAACTAACGATCTTTTTCAGTTTTTAAGACAACTGAAGGCTAACACAGGTTCCATGTTTGGAAGGGGAGGTTGAGGCGAGGGGTCTTCAGCTGCAACATGCAAGTTCACCACTAGATGTCACTAAATTCTGCACACTGAAGCTTTAAGTTGGGGTGAAGCTTGTTCATTGAGCCCCCCCAGGTCCCTTAGTGTCTAGGAGCCCCCCAAAAGTTGCTTGAAATGCTCCTGCGTGGCTGCAGCACAGAATTAGGCCACCTGGCTGCTGCTGTGGGTGCCGACCTGCAGATATAAATCCAATTATGAGAACAAGCCAGCACAGCATGGCCAGCAAAATAACATTACCCAAGCTGTCAGTTCCCCCCTGCACCTCCTCCTCCTTCCTCCTCCTCCTGGTGCAGCAGGTAGTGTCACAGTGGCTCCATGACAATCAAGTGAATTGAAGGAGCAGTGGTGGAGGAGGAGGAGGAGGAGGGTTGAAGTGAGCACGAGTCCATCACAAGGGCGTCACTGGAGTCATGTGACACAAACACAGGGTGAACTCACTCACTCGCTCCTCCATCACCTCCTCCTCCACCTCCACCACCACAGCTGGACACCGACACTGGAGCCGAACTGAGCCGGACACGGCTGGCTTGCTGCGGGGGACGGCGATCGCCTCGCACACGGTTAATAATTCAGCGGGCTCACGCACCGACATCTCATCCGACACAATGGGAAGTGGAGCTCCGCGCATGCAAGCTGCGGGCGACCATAGCTCGAGCTGGTGTTCGCTCGCGGTTGCATAAGAGCAAACGTGTGGAAGAAAAAGTCATTCAGCAGATTCACGGTGGCCCTTTCGATGCGAAACACATCCGGGATATGAAACAACACAGAGAGGCTGATGTGGACATGATGAGAACGTCCGGGTACTCACGTAGTGCTCGTAGAATTTGGACATCCGTGGTTTGCCATGGTTGTTGAATATTAAAATGGCTTTAATCATGACTGTGTGGAGGCGGGGGACACAGCCAGAGAGAGGGGGGATCCGTCAGCCCGGCTCGGCCTCGCTCGCACCGGGATTTGGGGCTGTGTGATCCCGTCGCGATGCTACGTCAAACCCGGGTTGGAAGTGGAGCTGTACGCCGCTACTCCTTCATCGTCTCTGTACGGAAATAATCCACGTCAGAGGACCAGTCATGCTCTTCTCCTCCTCCTCCTCCTCCTCTTCCTCCCCCTGCTCCTGCTACAGAGGCCGACATGGTCCAAGCTTCCTCCGTCTGCAAAACGCACACGGGGAAAAACAAAGCAGTTGTCTCTCTCTGATCATTCATCCAGTGGATATTGTTATTATTAACAATGTTAATATAACTATACATGTAAGTCTACATGTCTAAAGCTCTGTTGTGTTTTATTTATATACTCAAATATGTAATAAAGCGGTCCTCTTGTCCGGCTCTTTGTCTTATAGTGATTCCATTTTAAGAATATGAATAATAGAACCACAAATATCTCACTCAGATTTAGTAATTTTCTGTGTTATTTCTATTTGAGGTATGTGAAATACTGTAACAGTGTATATGAGCTGTTTACATTTTGCCAAAGGCGTACTAATTTCTTTGTTTTAATATTTCCGTGTGCTTACATTGTGTGTTTACTGTCTAATGCAACATGGCACATTTCCCCCTTGCGGCACCAGAACAAGATGATCATTTATCTTATCTTACTATTATTTTAGTTCCTTTTAAACAAGTATACAGAGGAAAGGAATATGACGGTTTAATATTAATTGATTGATTTATATTTCATTTGTTTAAAAAATCCTCTTTTTATGAAGCATTTAAATATTATATAAAAGATATTATTTATTTTTGCTGTACATTTCTGTGACACTTCATACAGGCAAACTGATATTCTTTTTGAAATGATTCTATGAATTGTAGTTAAAAGACACATTTACTATTTGCACTATAACAATAAAACTTCATTATATATAAATACATATACATCTATATATAAATGATATCTGACACCTCTTTCCCTGACATTTGAAATGTGTTTGTAGATATCGTGTGCACAATCAGCTGATCCTGCGTGATCCTATTCCATAGTGTGGTAAATGTTACGTAATAACAATCTGGTAGATGAAAACAATTTTCCTTTTCCTCAGCCCCATTATATTTAATTATGCATTCACTCTCTATGTAAATTACTGGTTTCTCTGTCTCCTGTGCTGACTTTATTTGTTTTTGTAGATTTAAGGTTTCAGCCACAAGATGGGGCAACAGCACATGTGGTGTTGGTGATGTGGCAGCTCGCAGGAAACTTGGCACTGCTCCTGATGCAAAGAACATTCTCCACTTTTCATTCTGCCAGGGAAAACTGAAAGCCTGAAAATCTTCCTGAGTCAGAGAGGATTTGTCTTTGTCACACTGACACACAGTTCCATCTCTGCTGACCAGTGACACTGACACAACTGAACCTGTTCCATTCCTGACAAGTGGGAAAAGTGAGCTTTTCCTCCCCGAGCAGCCTCCTGTTGATTCCCCTGTCCTCGACACTGTGCTCACATCTGCATGTCAGCACTCGTGTTTCAGAGCAACCTGCTCAACAGTGTGCAAAGAATAACATTTTGCCAGTGTTATCAGATCCATATGTGACCTATAATACCCTCAAACTACTGGCTGCAACTCTCTTGTTTTTCTCATACAGTCTATGGTTTTTCGCCACAGTGAGTCCTCTTCATTGAAGGAAATTGGGGGAGCACCGTCTGTGATTGACCTGTATATATTTCTGTGAATCTGTTGCAATGACAAAAAGGATTTATGATTAGTTTCTGCTCAGTTGTGACAACTGGAAGGGCTGACAAACAGCGGTGAGGACATCCCAGCAGGAGGATGTGGGATGTGACGTCTCCAAAATCTCCATGTGTCTGGCTCTGTGTCTGAGTTATGTTCATAGTACACGTACATGCCCTCAGATCCACACATGGACCTGCAAAATATTATCCCAGTTCGCCTCCTGTTGTTTGTACTGAGCTTTGTTTGCTGAGCATATTGGAGAATGTGTGAAACCACATTACAGTGAGCTTTTAGAATTTTGCCTAATAAACTGGAGAACAATCCTCATTGATGACTTCACTTAATCTGCAGGATAAGAAAAAGAGACCATTCTTTTCCTCTGGACTCACATCTGGGCATGTGCACCTACACAGGCTATCACTATGTGCAGCTTTCCTTGTAAGGACGTTGCCTTCCATTCATTGTAAAACAGCTTAAAACAAAACCATACGCTTAACCTCCACTCGACTCTAACCACCCGTCCCACCACTGATTTAAACCAGGACCTCGGAGTTGACCTTTTAATCATTAGGTACCACAAAATCTACTGGTCCTAAGAATGTCAGTCCTATATTATAATATATATTTCAATGTATGTATGTATATCAGACTAATTGATAGAATTGTATGACCCATCATTGTATGACCCATCATTAGATTATGAATATTAAGTCAAAGCATCAAAGAATTATCTCTATTATTTCTGTCTTTTCTTTTTAAGATGCATATTGTTCAGTATTCTGGGTTCTCATGGAGCATATTGTTAGTCCATCTATTCTTCCATGACTTCATGTAACCAAAACCGTGGTGATTTAAGGTCTGAAAATAAACCCTGAGAACCTAAGACTCCGAGATAAACATTCTTGATACCATTCAATCTTTCTCATCCCTGTTTTTACCGCGTTGTTTTTGTTTTGGAGCCTCTGCTGCGCTGACACCTTGGACTGTGTTGATGACTGTGTTTCTGAGGAGAGGGCCCACAAAGAGAGAGAGAGGCTGCTTTTGTTGGAGGAATGCCTCAGAGAGAGAGAGGGAGAGAGAGGGGGAGGGAGAGCAAGAGAGAGAGAGAGAGAGAGAGAGAGAGGCTGCGTTTGTGACAACGTGGTGGAATTGGACTCAGAGAGGATCAGTCCAAGTCCTTCATGTGTGAGCTTCATAATAAAACATGCAGAATAAAACATATACACAATATCATCTCTATAGAAGGAGAGTAGTGACAGTGCAGCCACGTGTTTATTTTTACACAATCTCCCTATATCTTTATTTCCCATAAAGTAAATCTGATATGGCTATGTGCAGCTGGTGCTCACCTCTTCTGCACAGTGGTACAGTCCGTCGCCAGCTCGTCCCAAAATACGGCGCCAGCCTATAAAAAGTCAACGTCTGTGCAAAGTTGGTGAGAGAAACTTGTTTGTTTTAACGGAGGCAAATTAAACCTGAGGGAGTAAGAAGGTCTGAGAGACATGGAGCAAACCGAGCTGCTGAAGCCAGAGACGCTGGACGAGCTGATCAAATGTCTGCACGACATCTTCGACAGTGACTACATCAATGTGGAGGAGGTCCAGGGTGTGATGGAATCTTATGAGAGCAAACCCCAGGAGTGGATGAAGTATGCAAAGTTTGACCAGTACAGGTAAAAAAAAAAAGGATACACACAACCAGTACCCCAGTACTGAGCTATTACTGGTTTATTCTGCTGATGCACTTTGCGCTCATGTCTGTCACACTGGCCTAGTGAGCTGCTGTGAACCAGTCATTCTCCTCTTATTACCTATTCTTTATAATGGCTCCATATACCATTCTATTGCAAATATGCAAATCAAAAAAATGTGATGGCTGCTTTATACAGGTGCATGTTTGACTATAAAGAAATTGTGATTATAATACATTAAGGACGGGTTATTTATAACGTTTTCAAACTACTAATTTCATGGATAAGAACATCAGCTTTTCTATCTTTCTTATTTCGTATATTTTATTTCTTGTGGAATCAGAAAGCCTGAGCTGCATGGAAGTGTGGAAAGTGTAAAGATTGACGTATAATTATTGGTCTCAGCATACAACAAACACACAAAATACAATTTGGGAATAACATATGAACTAATATCATAATAATTAGACCAATACAATTACCAGATGCATTAAAAACAATAAAAGGAATAAGATAAAAAAAAATTGTTTGGTCACGTCAAGATATTGTTTTTGTTGTTGTTGTTTTTGTATTATTCATATGAATGCGGCCTGTTTATTATGTTATCAGTCAACATTTTTGTTTACGCCTTTTTTAGGGGATATAGTTAGATCCTCACGATTTAAATTATACTGCAGCTCTATTCATTGCTTTTGTGAAAAGCTCCATGTCGCAGTGTTTTGATGAGTGAGGGTCGGTGGAGGGAGGGTGCAGGGGACCGTCCAATCAACGCCGAGGACGGACACACACCCGCTGATTACTGCCGGGAGATGGATGCGTGTGCGTGTGCGTGTGCGTGTGCGTGTGTGTCTGTGCGCTTGTACAGCTATCTTTGTGAGGACCAGGTTGAGCCTACAACCGACGGAGTTAGGGCATCTAGCATTTTGTTTGGGGGTTAAGACTTGGTTTTAGGGTTAGAATAAGATTAAGGTTAGGTTAAGGGTTAGGGTTAGGGGTTTAGTTTTGATGGCTAGGGTTAGTGTAATGGGCTAGAGAAGGCATTATGCCAATGAGTGTCCCTATTAAGATAGAAGTACAAACGTGTCTGTGTGTGTGTGTGGGTGTGTGCGTGTGTGCGTGTGTGTGTGTTTTGGGAGCTGCAGCTGTCTCGGAAGTATTCGAAGCCTTTCAGAACTTCTCAGAGCTGTGCATGAAACGTGCAGAGTCTCCTCAGGTTTCTTATTTCAAACTAAGCAGGGACACATTCAGGCTGATATCATGCTGCAGTTTATGGATGGAAATAAAACAGACAAAGAGTAGTGGCAGGTCAGTGAACCCCCCACCCCCCACCCCAGCCCCTTCATTGTTGTCTGTCCCCTGTGAGGTCCAGCTGGATTTTTAGTGCAAGAGACAGATTGTGTTTACTTTGGCTTCTGTCAAATAAACACCATGAGACACATTTCCTTCCTTATTGTAGGTTGACAAAATAAATGAACCTCTTAACACAGGTGCACGCGTCAAGCTTCCAGTTTGTCAACAAATAAAATGGATTTATATAAACTTTAAACAAAACTTCTACAGCTACATTTTCTAGTTCCAGTGAAACCAGTGTCATGTGGATTTTCCTGAAACCATGAGCCAGCTCAGATACATAATGTATCACACAGTATGTTGTCCTGCTCCTTTGTAACCAGTTGTACGCTTCTTTTTTTCTTCAGGTACACAAGGAACTTGGTGGATGAGGGAAACGGGAAGTTTAACCTCATGATTCTGTGCTGGGGTGAAGGCCACGGCAGGTGAGACGCTTCCACACGGAACCCAGTGACTTACATGACAAAAACTAACTTCATATGTATATAACATGTATTATATGCACTAAATAAGACAATTATATTCATATATATAATCTTCCTAGTTTTGGTCTCAAAGGCTACCACAGATATATTTAAACGTGTATTTTATATTTCAATTTTCGTTTATGATGTGTATTTTAAATTCCACTGTGTGATAATGACGTGTATTTTATATTTGTAGTTTATATGTCCAGTGTCTTTGAGCATTGTTAAAAGCACTATACAAATAAAAATGTATTATTATTATCAATAATAATACATTTTATTTGAATTAGTATAATTTGTATTATTATACCTGTTGTATTATAGTAGCTTTAAATTGACAAACCGATGTATTTAGATTAAACCCATGTAGATGAAACCATTGAGGCAAAGGTGTTTTATTTATGAGATTATTTTTTCGGGGTCAAGGTTCACTGATGGTTCTTTTCTATACAACAGATACAAATGATTTTCTTAGGGCCATTATTTATAAGTTGTTAAAAGATAAGAGGGTCCAATGTTCCTCAGCCTCTTAGAAAGGTTGTGTCAACACCCGTTATTAGATGATATCGGTCGTACGTCATCACTTTGTCGGCAAACATCACCGCAATATCCACGATAGACCTGGAAGAGATTCATTCAGATTGGATGAGGTTAAATCTTTTGTGGATGTTCTGCAGAGCTGTACTGCAGGTTCCTTATGTGAGGTCTCCAATAAGAGCAAGCACCTCATCCCTGCTGCAGTTCTCTCACATACAGCCTGTGGTGTGGACGTGGTTGTAACAGGGATGTGGTTTTACCATTTTGTGTACGTGTTACACACATCTTTGCTCTTTGTGAGAGTTTTCTGGACATTTCCAGGCAGGTTTCAAGCCTCGGAGCGATCTGGACTGGTGCTGGGATTTAGTGCAGCACTGGGGATGTGGTGTACGTAATGGTTTACCAGAGTCTTAAAGAATGTCTCATTTCTCACAGGAGCAGCCTCAATGTGTGACACATGTGTTAGAGCTTATGGTTTTTGGAACTGAAACTGCATTACATCATGTTACGTACATTTTATGGATGACCTCAGCCGTGCCAACCGGAGACACTGGAAGTTTCTAAAAACGCCAAATGTTCCAAATAAAAAAATCCCCTGGCATCTAGACTAAATGCCACATATATATAAACACGTTAAATATATTTTTTAACTTTTCAGAACAGTCTCTGAACTTGTCTTGAAGACTGCAGACGTTTTCTGACGCCGTGTCCCTCTGTGTTCCTTTTGACGCTTTGCAGCAGCATCCACGACCACACAGACTCCCACTGTTTCATGAAGCTGCTCCAGGGTCAGCTGAAAGAGACGCTGTTCGAGTGGCCCGACTGTCAATCTCACGGAGATATGGTGCAGAGGTCGCAGAGGACTCTCCAGGAAAACCAGGTTGCCTACATAAATGGTGAGAAACTCCGCCGTGTGTGTGTGTGTGTGTGTGGACTGTTTCTGTTGTTCAGAGTTAGCTCCTCTCTCATGTTAACATCACTCAGATCAGTTGTTATCTCTATTTGTGTTCAGGACACACTCACATTGTGTTGCCGCAGATAAACTGCTGTGTTCTGTACAGTAGAACAAACATCCTTCACTAGATATGCTGCTGTGACTTAATGTGTTTGAATCGATAGGCCTCACGGTTACCAGCCACTTGTAAATTTACACTGAACTGAAATATTCAGGTCTCCCTCCCTGAATCTGTGCTTTTCGCAAAGTCAGCAGAGCCCTGGTGTGATGTTTGTACTGAGTCGAGGCCTGTGAGCCCCGTTTCACAGCATTCCAGTGGCATACTCTGTCTAAATGTATGTTGCTTGTTCCTGTGTGCGTCTGTGTGTTTCTGTGTGTGTGTGTGTGTGTGTGTCTGTAGACTCTCTGGGCCTGCATCGTGTGGAAAATGTGAGCCACACTGAGAGTGCAGTCAGTTTGCACCTGTACAGCCCCCCTTTCCAGGCGTGCCAGACCTTTGACCAGCGGACAGGCCACAGGAACACTGTCAAGATGACATTCTGGAGCAAATACGGAGAGAGGATTCCTTTTGTAAGGGGCTTTATTTAATTTCTAATGCTTTAAAACATAATCTCCATGACATTTACAGTTACACAACCAAGAGGAAAAGAAATCTGAATCGAAAACTCAAACTCAGAGTGTTTCTTGGCCTTTGGAAGCCCAACACTTTTTAAAGTGGGATTCATAGTAGTAGTGGCTAAACCCAAATATACCAAAATAAGAAAACTTTTAAAATCAGCATTGCACTCAGACTAATAAGACATTACATATAATGTCTCTGTAGATTTTTGCTGCAACTGAACAGAGAGAACTATCAAACCTATTTTCTTTTTCTATTTCTAGACTTACAGAAATATGCATATATACATACAGAACTGCTCAAGCGTACATATTATATACATATCCCATTACTTGCACACACCCGGCACTTTAGTCTGTCTTTTTAATACCACCCACAGGATAACCACAAACATTTAATTGAACGCACACAACCTCCTCCACCCTCTGAAATGTACCTCCTTAAGAGCAGGATGTGGGCACTTTTAATAGTGTGCTGCTGCTCACAGTAAGAACAGCAGCACCCCTGGAAAAGAAGCAGGTTTTATGAGTAAGGTTTTCTATCGGTTTCCATATGCGGCTGCTGTTTCAACAGAAATGTTGCTGTAGTGCGCGAGGAAAGTTACTCAACGAACAAGTGGGAGCTGTTCTTCATGTTCAGGGAGGAAGGGTCATCATTTATGAATGGACCTTATGACTGTAGAACTTCCTCTTATTTCTAACTTGAAAAACTTTACTTTCACAAGAATGAAAATTACACTAAAAAGGTGAGGATGGGAAACGAGAGCAGCCGCAGTGTTGGACCTCTGCCTGCTTCAGCCAACAACAGCTGCCTTATCAGAAATCTACCAGTTGTATAAGCATACCTTGACCACGCTCTTGTGTTAGTGCGTCACATTGCAACACAAAGCAGCGAAGATAAGATAGTAGGAGACACAAGCATGCAAGCCTGAGTACACAATGACAACGCACTAAGCTTTGAATGGTTGTGGTGGTTCGAGGTTGAGGATTTGGGACAGAAAGTCCAGTTAGCTGCTGTGTTATCCAGGTTTAGCCTTGAGGTGGACGTACGTTGTAGCTAATGTGTGATTCACTGACCTGACCCCATCGTCTCACTCTGTCTCACTTTCACTTTCTCCTCCAGGGGACCACAGCCTCCCAGGAGAACAACTAGCGGTCACCCGAAGGAGGCTCCCGCATGACGAAGACAGTTGCGCTTGAAAAGACAATGTGAGATGGATCCAAGGGAAGTGAAAAGCAGAACCAACTATGACTAAGCAGCCCGTGTTAAAAATAAAAAAAATGAAAAAAAAGACCCGGAGCGGACCGGTTCAAAAGGACAACCCCCGGTAATTAGAATGGCTTTATCGCCGCTCAGTGTGAGCTTGGCAAATACTGATGAGCGCAGGATGAATGCATGAATAGGCTCGGACATGGACTGAATCTGCCTTTTGTTTGCCCGGCCGGAGGAGACCCTTTTCCAATAACAACATTCCTGTCTGCCCATGACCTGTGCACCCACATTTCTCTAAAGTTATGGCCCATAATCGAAGAGTAGAGCGCAAGCATTTAAAAAAAAAGAACCAACATCAAAACTTGGAAGATATTGCCGTTATAGTGTATCTCTTAAAATGTCTCCACGTCAAGGAGAAGGAACACACGAATCTCGATGGAGCACTTTTATATAGCTGTGTTTAGTTTGTACCACTCTGACTAATCTTTACACCTGTTGAGCGTTGTGTTGAAATGTAACCCTGTTTGTACAGTCTGATTCAAGAGAAAGAAAGTGTTTGTTCCATGTGTTCCGGATGAAGAAGTGTAAAGCTTTAGAGTTGTGTAGTTTTTAAAAGTGTGATGCTTTTGTAATTTATTTACAGAGTACTCTGTCCCTGGAAGGAGTGTTTAAATCAGCCAGCGACCGTGTTTTTCTCCTAAATGTGAGAGATTTTAGAGAGGGACTATTTTTTCTTTTTCTTTTTTGTTATTGGCAGATCCAATGTGTTTAGATTAAAAGCCTTTTTTTCTCTCTCTCAGGATTTTGGCATATTTTGATTGTAGCTGTATTTATGAAGTGTGTAGTTTTGCAGCATAGCACCTCTCATAGCTCTGTCAGACGCATGCCAGCTTTCTGTGATGCAGTACATGATGAATCTGGCCATGACTGTAGACCATTAAACACGATTACCCTTTCACAGAACTGCAGTTTGGGCTGTCTTTACTGTTTCATGTTAAAGAATATATATATTTATTAATGAGTAACATTACTACTGTCCCTAACACCCCAGCTTATACTGTGGAGGAGTAGGGACAGTAGTAATGTTACTCAATAATAAATTATGAAACTTCACAATGTTGTTCGTCAGTACACATGGTTCTTACTGATGTTTAGTGTTTCATGATATTAAATACAAGTTCTATCATGTTCTGTCAAGTTCGACTTGGCCGAATTGAAAGTATGTTCTTGTTTCTGGTGTAAAACGTAAAAAAAAACGTCTAAGAGTAATGTTAATGTATTCCTATGATTTGTCCGTTTGTGTGTGTGCGTGTATGTGCTTGTGTCTGCGTGTGCTTGTGTGTCTGTGTGTTCTATATCACTGAGGGAAATGTTACGACCTGAGGTAACCGTGATGGCACCAGAAGATCGGCTTCATTTAGTTGCTGCTACGTGGGGGATGTGTTATCTCCTATCGACTCCTCTATCAAATTAGAAGCTAATGAAAGTAGGCTAGTCCGCCTCTAATGGCGCACTGCTCGTCACATCAGTAGAAACACAGCAATAGATGAACATTGATTAACCAAGTCTTGCACCAGCAAACAAATAAATAAATGCACACGTTTGAATTTGTGAATTAGTTCAGAAGAAAAATTGATGTGTCATTAGCCTGAGCAATAAAACGATAACTTTAATAATGCACTGATAACAGTGTAGATATGAGTGCCAGACTCAAATTAATATCTCCTTGTCACGATCAACTTTGGACGGAGAAATTTGTTTTGTGTTTAAATCAGATTCTCCTATATCCACTCGAACCACAGGGATAAGATGAAGTGCCACAGATGAACGAGACTGTTGCAAACCTGATGAGAGAGTGTGACGTAACATGCCATGAATATTGCATTCTGCCAACCAATGGCTTCCAGACCGCGCCATTTGCATTTTTCCTCACTACACCGTCTTTAAGCGGTTTTTACATGTGAACTATTTGAAGATACACACTGTACTCTGTGTTTTCTGAGCTTTGATTTTGAAAGGTGGGAATTTTTGTTCTGCAGGAACACCGTTTCCATTTAGATCTCAGTTTTCAGCGATAACAAAATTAGGCCTTCGTCAGGAGATGGACTCAGTCACATCGACTCATCCATAATGAATCGTCCTCATGCATTCTACACCAGCCTGGTTTTCACTTTCGCCTTTATTCAGCTAAAGAGGCCATTTCTCTCAGATTTATCTTTATTACCGACAGTTTAGTGAACCAACAAACACACGTTTCCATTTCCCCATCGAGGGACTAATAAGCAATTATCTTATCTAATCTTTACAGTCACATGTCATCCTTGTTTTCCTTCACCCAGCGTATTGGGGAGGTGAGCTTGATGAATACGGCTCCTCAGGGTTTCTCTGCAGCAGGTCAACCATGGGATGGCCTCCAGCCAGAGTTACCTAACAGTAGAGTGACAGCCCCCATTGCCCCAGTGAATCACTTTATTTTGTAAGTGGCCATGATCAGCGTGTGCCAGGCAGGATGCAGCCTCCTGCAGAGCCCTTTATCGATCGTGTTGCTGCCTATCAAGTGATTCATCCTTCAATAAAAGGAAGGAACAGTGCAGAGTCAGAACACTGCTGATTTATCCACAACAACAGACACAGGATGTTGAGCTTCTTGGCCTGAAACAATAAAGCCAGACATTGTATTATTAGATCAGGATTTTAACTTTCTCTCTGTCTTAAATTATGGTTTATCATCTAAAAATAAAATGTATAATTTGAAAATCTGAGGCGTGAAATGAGTTTTGGCTGCAGTGGCCAAAAGCAAATGTTATTTTTTGGGTCATCACAATTATGTTACACATTTTATATGTTATTTTGTATATGGGCCATTGGTTATGGAGCCCTGATTTATATAAGACAAAATATACTTGAATTAGTTCATTTTACATTTGCATTTCACAGGTACAGTAATTGATGAATGTCTTAGAGAAAAGAGTTATCAACTTTACTAGACCGTAATATATTGTTCATTTATTGAGTGTGTGCACTTGTTTTCAAGATTTGTACTTGGCCAACAATGACCTGTTATTGGCTTCATACTGTATATAGGGGGGAAGGAGACATATATTGTGTTTGTCAATATGTCAAGAACATCAATTTATTCTTCGTGGAAAAAAATGTTATGCAATATTTGGAATCATTTAGTTTTCAATTTCATTATCAATTACCAAAGGGTTTTTCTAGTTGGATTTCCTGTCATTGCAAGGAAACTGACCTCGAGGAGGAGAAGACGAGGGGTCACTGTGTAGGAGGATGATGATGTCACAGCTGGTTCTACATTTCCCACTAACTCATTTCTCAATACCTGAACTCCCTTCCTTTTTTAAATTCTTACCTCTTAAACCCTCCTTCTGTCTTTCTCTGAAATTCTCACAAACTCAGATCTACTTCCAACTCCTTGTCTCTGTTTCTTTGATTTCTCCCTTCCTGCCCATCAGTCAAACTTCTATAACATTTATCTGCTCCTTATTTTACCAGGTTATGTTATCATGTCATACGTTGGGATATATTTCTCCCCAAATTGACATTTGCTGATCATTTTATAAACAGACAAATCTGGACCTAAGTAGCTTTGTTATTTTATTGTCTGACTGTTTTTGATTGACAGTTACAGATCAATTTAGTTCTTTTCAAATGTTATCCAAGCCTCATGTAATGGAAATGTGTGGGTGCTAATGGTAATAACTTGTAATAACCTCAACTTATAGTTTATGCTGTCACGTGGGAAGTTTTTAAAGTGTAAAATAATAAGTAGCTTTAAATTAAGTCAACAGAAATACAAATTTAAAGTTATTAAATTGACAATTATAAGTTCTAAAAACTCTGAGGTAAGTTATCAGAATTAAGAATTGAAAGTTGCAACATTGTGAATTCATAAGTCGCATCAAGTTGAAGCTGAGTGAACAGAGGTAACGACTTTAAGCTGTTACAAATCAAAAATATAAGTAACCTCAACTCTGAGTTAAGTTGACAAAAGTTAGGATTCAATGTTGCCATCAACTATGTGTTGAGTTAAGATAAATAACAATTGAAAGTGGAGCTAACTCAGACACAAAACTTAGGATTTTGAGTTTATTTGCCTTACTTAAAATTTGCTGAGGTTTGGTGGAGTTGGAGTTGATCTTGATGAAAAATGAGGAATAATTAGGGGGCCAATACCCTTGATTGCAATTTGGTGCCGATCTAAATAAAAATGAAGACGTGTTGGGCCTTGACTGAGGCCTGAGCTGTACCTCGTGCTATTCTGGTTACTTCTTATTTGTCGTTTTCACTTGGTGAAAATATCTTTCTTCCTTTAATGCGTCCTCTTGATTTCATCTCACTCAGCAACACATCATTTGCTTTGTCCTGCGCTTTAATAAAGAAACAATATTTTTCACTTCACTCAACTATTTTCACCTCAGGGAAATTTCAGGTGTATAAATGGAAACAAACAAAACACAACACTTGAACAAAACAACAAGACAAGTTCTGGGACTATATGCACACAGTCCAGAAAAAAAAAAGAGTGTGTGACAAAAGGAAGACAGCAACACCACAGTTAAGATAACAAAAACAAGATAAACCATGTGAGTGTAAGTGATAAAAACAAACACGGTTTTCACGAGTGACCTTTTCACCTTTTCACTTTTAAAGTTATATTGAATGTGGTCAGAACTCTTTTTAAATACACAGAGTTCTGCATTCTGTATGACTCACCTGTACATATGTTCTATTACAAAATGTATTCTGTTCTATTTTTCTTCCGTTTGAAAGATGAATGCAAACCCCTGAATAAATGACTTGACAGAATGAATGTCATGAGTGCAGACGTTGAACTTGGCTGGTTCCTCTCTCCCTGGTGTGGAATGCAATCAGAACACTGGTCTACTTGTCTTACTGGAAATATTTGGAAGTGTGTCAGTTTTCATGTGGTGTTTGGATTGTTGTACCGGCTTCATCCCTCCAGCTCCACTGGGATCTCTCCTCTTCGTCCAGTGGTCTTCGTGTACGAGGAGCAGCTCAGGTAATGGCGGAGATCACAAAACATTTCAGCATTTTTCACACTGTTTTTCAGATTGTTTTCTGTCTGCACAGATTCAAAGGGCAAAGTAGAGTCTGAGACTGTGTCCTGTGATGATAACAACAGGCCTGTGATGCTGTGGGATCTACGACGGCTCCTTAAGAAGTGGACGAGCTCTGATGATAACACTTATCGAAGCAGACTCAGGACATTGATAGTGAGACGCTCATCCATCCAGCAAGTAGTGCACATGCTGTAAACTGAACATACAGTGGCATGACAGCCCATTGTTTTACTGCACGAGGGTGATAACACTCTGTTCTTCACCTTGAACACCTTGGGCTTATCAATTCATTTTATTACCTATGTACATAACATTTAGATTATCAGCTTTTTATGCTTTAATGAATCCAACTTTAATAATAAAGTAAAAATGTATCAAAGTTGCACTGACCATTTCCAATTTTTTTTAAACACAAACCTAGAATGAATGTTTGCCAAAGATTGTTTTTTCATTTTTATGAGTAACTGTTCATTACTGTTTTATGCACTGGTTGTCTTGTTTTAATTCTTTCTTTCTGTCACACACTTTGTAACTTTGTTAATGGAAGAGTAAAATATGAATGGCACTGGCCCTTTTGCCCTGGATGAGAAAAGTGCCCTTCTGCTGGAGCCCAATTTTTTCTTCATTCATCAATATTTAAGAATAGAAATTACTCTCTCTGTCATCAATTGATGATTGCTGTTTGTACATCAAATTGCCCTTGAAGGATATTAAAGATTTTCTTTTATGGAAAATTTTTGGTTAATCACAAGCAGCACAAACCAAGCTAGAGCAGCAGAGGAACCCAGCAGCAGGCAGGGGGCAGCCTCAAGAAATCACTGTGATCTTGTAAGGCGTCTGAAGACAAGGTTGGAAAAGTACCGGGTTACTGGCTAACAATAGGTTTTTTTAAAGTATGTTAAATCATCCAGTATCTAAAAGCCAAAAATATAAAAGTAACTTTTAAGTAAGGCTGTCAAATATCTGTTGTAAAGTAGAAAATATTTTCTCTAAAGTTTTAGTGATAATTTGCCAATTGTATTATTGTGCTTAATTCCTCGTGACAGTCATCAGGCTGTGTGGTCTAGTCAGCAAGGCGTTGGCTCCCCAAACAAGAGACGTGGGTGCAAATCCCACGGTCTCCCATCTTCTAACTGGCAATATACTGATCCCTTGAAATTAGCAGAATTTATCCTAATAATTGCTAAATATATTACACTATGTAAATTAATTTAATGTAAAAATAGGGAAAAAATAATTAATTAATTCCTGCGCAGTAGACTTCTGCGCAGAAGCCTACTGCGCACCTTTAATTTAATTTAATTTAATTAAAAAATATATATATTAATTATTTTTTTTTTATATATTTAATTTTTCATCATCATCATCATTTCTCCGCGCTGGTCTTCACAGGTGACTGAACTACGCAGCGCTTCTACCTCAGGTGCGTCCCCGGGGTTAGAGGATGATGGTGTGACGTTAATGTATTGTTTTACATTGCATGTATCACGTCTCTTATGTCGCTGTACCAGGAGCCGCCCCTGTCACTGGTTATCTTGGCTCGCTGTCTGGCCGGTAACCAGCCGTCCGGACCGCCCCGTGAAGAAGGAGGAGGAGATGTTTCTTTACTTGGAATGAGGACACTTCATTTCTCGGATATACAGCAGGAGCAACACTCGCATCACCTCTAGGTGGTCCGTCACTTCTCGTTATATAAACACACTTTTAGCGTCTTTTCCCACAATACCCTGGTGCACTACGTCACACACTTCAAACTTTCCTTAAAGGGGCAGGCCCTACCTGCAACACAACAGCTCTCGGTCTCATACACAGAGGGCAAGAGAAAGCAGAGAGGGATTTTTACACACTGTCTGATAAAGATTCCGACAGTAAAGGCAAGGGGTAGTGATAGATAAGGTTTTCTTTAACAAGTTAAGTCTTTCGTTCTCACTTTCCACCTTAAAACTATGACATGAACTGACATGAGCTTCAACTCTGTCAGAAAACAGTAAAGAAAATGCGTGGGTACTGTGTTGTCAGCTTTATAGAGATTATGTAAGCCACTCTTGATAATTGATTTAGATTTATCTCATTTACAAAATTTGCAGCATAATGCCAAGAAAAGAGATACTCCAAAAGAAGGACAGGGAACTGCAGCAAGCAGCTCAGGGTAGCAGCTCTCTTTTATCTTGGATCAGGCCATCAACTTGTAAAACAGATGCGGGAGAATCAGTAACCCTACCTGGTCCAGAGGAGCCCATCACATCACTAACCCTAACATCAACATATTTGGTTATTCAATATTGCCTTGTTTTGTCTGTTGTTGCCTGTTATTCATTTATTTATTCAAATTGATAATTTGAGTTAGTTTGTTAACAAAAATAAATATATAAGTTGAAATATCCTACTGTGTTTTTTATTTATTTATTATTATTTTTAATTTCATAAACAATTTGGGCGATGGGTGCCCTTTTTTTTGGTTTAAGAACCTGCCCTCGAAAATGTCTGTGCACGTGCCTGGTTATCAATGACCTGAGCTTTGTCTGACTCTGGTTTCTTTCCTACAGCGCATGGTTTTTGGCACGTTAAACACTTTTTAAAGTCAGAGTGAAAGTTAAATCCACTTCACCTCAATTCTGGTAAAGGCTCAAATATTGTGTGACAGTAACAAAAGTTGAGGAATAATACAACTTAACCATAATGAGTCAAATCGTTGGTGCGGTAACATGCATCTATAACATTAGGAGTCATTGTGAGAGTGGATACAAAAAAGTGTTATTTTCATGAACGTTACATTAGTTATTCCTTTAAATTAGATATATGGGAATTTATAAATAATTAATACCATGAGTGAGATGCTGCACACATGCCTCACATAAATTTATCAGCTTTGATTTCAATGTACTGTAAGTTTTGGATTTACTGACATTAGGTCAAGATTGTTTCACATCATGACACCTTCTGAAATCACCATCGACTGTCACTCTAAGAAAATAAACAGTGAAATCCATTTGAGTCACAGGAAGTTAAAGATCAGTGAGATAAAGCAGTTACAACTCAAACATTCAGTTTGAATCATGCAACTTCTGCTCTTTTGAAGAAAGCCGCACTTCTGGCGTTCACAGTGTTTGCTTCTCACTGCTAATGGAAAATATGCACAGTCCAACAGAACGCTATGTTCTGTTCAACCGCAGAAGAATCTCGCTGTGGTTCAGTTTTTCCTCTCTCAACAGAAGCTGCAAAAAAAACGACTGTGCTAAACAGAATCTGGTCCTGTAGAGAAGTTTCTACTTTTAGACTAGACACAGGTTCCTTAAAGTATTAAGACACAATTCTATCCACTGGCATTCTGAATAAAACGGACAAGTAACAGTGACAGATGGAAACTTTTATGACTTGACAACAAATGCAAGTAAAACCTACATGTTAAACAAGTAAACAGCCATTTTGAGATGATGTTTCACAACCCATCAGTATCATTAGTCAATATTTAGTCAGTAGTAGTTCTTGGCACAGCACTGATAAACAAGTTTCAAGCCCTGGTAAACTGGGGAAGAGCTAATGGCATAATTCACTATAATGGTGGATTATTGATATTTCTTTGACTCTGGAGTGACAGAAGATTGAAAATATAATTTGAACCTGTTTATATGTTTGTAATTAAACATAAGATTGTGTATGAACAAATGTCAAGACTGATATCTATTTAAATATGCATAAAAACTCTATAACAGCAGTGACACTCAAAAGTAGAAAGGTTCTATAAAGCCGTGGTAAAAGAGTTAAAGCACACATGAAAAATGACATGACTTTTTTTATTGTAGTTCAAAGTCCCATTAACTGACTCTGAGGTTTGATGTGTTCACTCATGATGAATCAGATGAAAGCTTGTGAATTAAGTTTGGAATCCAAAATGTCTCCATTGAAATGTTACTGAGTTAAATGTTAAAATTGTGCATACACCCTAAGTGCAAAATATCCCTATCAAAAATTGCTAAAATAAGAAACGCAAATATATACATTCAAGTTTTTTTTAACTAATTTTATATTTCTCAGAACCTGGAACTCTGTGTTGTCTTAGATGCAGTTTGATGTTAGGTTAACTTCTCAGTCTCTCTTCATAAACATGAAGAACCTGAGGTTGAAGGTTTAAGAACTTTGGTCTTGTCACATCTTTATGAAATATGAATAAGATCTTCATCACAGCCATTTATAAAAGTGAATAAGAACAAAGAAGTGACAGAGGGAACGTTGAGGAGATGGCGATGAGAACAGACGCTTGCCAAGCTTTCTGTGTTCCTCTGGTCAGAAGGATGAATTCACTAAGTGTCCTCCTGCACCCCCCAGAGACCTGACCTGCTCCAGACTCTCCCTCCCAAGATAATTGTTCTCCTCTGACCCAGACTGACCTGTAGTCACTAGCCTTCCCTTTCCACTGATCCTTGACGCTGCTGATCCCACTGACTCCTCCTTGTCACTGAACGTGTCACTAACACTCGATCTGACCGATATTCCACCGCGAGACCCATTGCTATGGGAACTGTGACTTTGAGCATGGCTGTCTCCATGGGAATCGTTCCCGTGACGTGAGGAGCTCCGGTGAGAGCTGCTGTTGCTGTTGCCGTTGCTATGTTTAGTCTGAAACGTTTCCCGGAATGACCTTTGGCTTCCGAAACTGTGCTCGGAACCTGAGTCATGCTGTGTGTCCGGCCTGGCATATTGATCTGGTTCCTCCTCTCCGCCTACACAAGGTTCTACTGCAGGTTTCCTGAAGGTCACATCAAGCAGCCTGTCGTTGCGCAAGGACCCCCGGACAGAGGATGAGGACCTGGGTGTGGTGGTGTCAGCACCAGGGGGAGCAGGCGGGGCGTCTCTTACCTAAAAACAGAAACCGGCAGTGCCTTAATCCTGAAATGATATTATAACCCTGGTTCCCTGAGTAGGAGCTTAGTCTTATCAAAATCAATGAATCAGGATTAACTTGACCTCGAGGTCAGGTTAGTCCTGTAGAAGGAAAGTAAGTGGTGCTGTTAAATAATTTAACAAACATGTCGTCTCCCTTGGTCAAATTTACTCTCTGCTCCTGTTTTTAAAACTTACTGAAACTGAAACACTTTCAGGGAAAACATTTCCCAAACACGGCTTTACATTTCCTTACCAGAGAGAAGGCCTCCGTCTGTGCCTGGACGTCCTGTCCAGTCAGTGATGGCACAGCATCAAAACGTGTTCTGCTAGTAGAGGAGAGCTGAGGTTGTCCCACAGGTTGGAAATCGGACTTGTCAATTCCAGCAATTGAAGCTAGTTGACCGAGGCTATAGAAAAGAATATAATATTAAATTGAATTTAGAGCCCTAAAGCAGCACATGCATTTCATTCATATACTTAAAATAATCTGATATTGAAATAATAACAGTTCACGTCAAGGATTTTCTGTTCAACCATTAATCAGCGAATTCAAAAATGGAAAAGTAAAATTAGAAGCAGCAGAGGAAGGTTTGTCAGCAAAATGAACAAAATGTAAAGTTCTAGAACATAATGAATATTTAACTAAGAAAAAATACATACAATTGATTGATTAATATTGAGTAATGATTGTTAAAGCTGTCTCAAAATAATTATATTACAACCCTAAATATAAATTTAAACTAACCATTAATAGATTAATAAAAATAACTCTCAGTGGGGAAAGTACGAAACCTTTTATTTTAACAGTTGTGTAGTTGAACTTTCTTTAAACCGCTGAGGCGCAGTCCCGTTCAAACAGTAAACTCTGCACCCACCCAGCGTCCCTGAGGAGATCCAGGAAAGCATGGAACTTGTTGAATGAGCTCTCGATACTCTCGAGTACGGCCTCGTCTTCAAGAACACTGACGGCAGGTGGCGCTGATCTGGAGCCAGTGGCTGAAAGCACCTCTGACAGGGAGCGGTTGGCATCACGAAGACGACTATTCTCCATCTCAAACTGAGGACAAAATAATAGGGTTTCATCTTTCATTTTCTTACTTACAGATCAACTTAACACAGAAAACATCAGGATCAGGGCGTGTCTATCTTTGTAAGAGTGCACTTATGTGCCTACATGCAAGTCTATGAAAACCTAGAGCATGTGGTTTTCATGGTACCATTTATATATTTTCATAACAGACTATTTTCCCTGCAGGACTAAGTATATGGAAAATAATACTTAGCAAAATAAACACCAGCAGGACAAGGAGTGCAGCTGTGAAGGTACACACCACTTGCATGGACTGAAAAGAGCTTTAAACTAAGGCTGTCACTGTGTATACTCTGCTAAGTCAAACTTATTTTTAAAGAAAATCACTACCTCCATGAGCCTCGACTGAGCTCTCAGTCCGGCTCTGCGCTCCTCTGCCAGCCTCAGGCGACACTCTTTCAGCTCCACCTACAGGACATACAGAGGAACAGAACCACATCCACAGTATTTGAGATCTAGTCATTTGACGTCACCAACAGGTCAGAAAGGTTCCGGTTTGGGATCGATGCTGTTGTGACCGACCTGTAAGCGTTCAAACTGTCGGTCAGTGATCCTGTCCTGGAGATTTTTCAAAGCAGATGGTCTCTGCTCCACCTCCATCACAACTCCTTCCTCTTCCTCTTCCTCTTCCTCATCCTCCTCTCCATAGGAATCTGAATCTACAGTAACCCTCACCTTAGCTCCAACCTAAATAAAATCATGTATTTCAACAGATATTGTGTGAGTTTAAAACCAGTTTTGCTCACTCACTGTCAGGTACATCAACACAACAAGGGAGCTCACCTGGAAGCTTTGCTCTGTCACAGTTCCTCCAGGAGGCAGACCTCTGCAACATATTCATCCAACATAAAATGAGTCTTTGATTCATTTAGTGATATTACAGAAAACCCTGAACGATGCTTTTTCAACATAGAAGGTGTAATAGTGAAATAACAATATGTCTAAAACTGTCTCTTCTAAGACAACATCTCACCTCTGGCGTCCAGCCCGAGCAGCAGTGCGCCAAGGAAGGAAACTGGAATGGGGCGTCGGTGCCTGAGCAACAGTTGACCTCTTCCCTTCTGATGTTCCTTTAGGAGCAGCTGCACCAGAAAGAGAGCGATGTGACAAACTGGATGTTAAAGAACAACAGACCTGCTTTCTGCAGGGAGTTATACTAAGAGTAACGACCACAAGCCTCTTCAAGGCTCACTTAAATCTTAGAAAACAAGTCACCAAAAGTGAGACAGATGAATGGAAAAATGAACCTTAAAGTCAAATTTAACCACAACAATTTATTTTTTTATGAGCCTGAAGATGCGTTGAGAGAAACATTTCCAAAATTAATTAAAATATACTTATATATTTTACTGGCTGATTGTGTTTGTCACTACCAATTTAATGTTAGGGGTTATTTTGTTTGACTAAAACTATATTGAACTTTGTGGAAAATACCATAAAATGCTGGTTGAGTGAATCAAAAGCACTTCCACACATACCTATCCTTAACAGAGCTTTTCTTCTCACTGTTTGTCTCTTTGGACCCGCAGCTCTCTGTGGCTCAGTGGTCGTAGGCTTGATCCAACAGTACTGAGGACAGAGGCAACAATAGAAAGATATACAAGCCATTAAAAACATATCCAATATTAAACATGGTGCAGATGCAAAGACACAACTCATGCACATAGAATTAGAACATTTGTTGTTAATGAGTGTATTAGGTGCAGACACTGACCTCTAGTGACTGTCCTGTAGCATTCGTCAGCACTTTCTCTATTATATTTTTAATAAGGACCTTGTCTGTAAAGGAAAGAAAAAACATTTAGCAGATTGAAAAAAAAAAAATGTTTTCCCCACAGATTCTTGTTTTTGTTTTCAGAGATGTTTCTCAAAAGTAAAGTAAACACAGCATGATGCAGCAGTTAGTGTTCATTTAGTGTGAAAATACACCATATTCAAAATGTTGAGCATTAGCATGCAGTTGGCACAGCGAAATAAAAATGAAACAATGTGCTAGTGTCTAGAGGGTACAATGTTTATTACACCCACAATTCAAAAGAACTGTGTGAACCACACAACATATCAATAATTCATCAAACTGGCCACAGATCTTTGCAGTGTGTGACTTTGATTGAGAGCTTCTTACCAACTAAAGGGTTACTACGGATATCCAGCACACAGAGAGAAGAATTTGTTTTTAAGGCTTGCAGCAGATGATGAGCTCCTTCGTTGGACAGACCACATCTCTGCAGGTCCACGGCTGTTGAGCAAGTCACAGAATAGAAACAGAAAACCTGAGCAATCAACAAACAAAAACAAATTGTCTGTTTGACTCAGACTAACACGACTAACCATTAACCCAGAGGTCCTCGGCCAATTCATGTGCGAGAGCAGCAGCACCCCGGTCCCCGATCAGAATGTTACAGTTGAGGGTGACTCGACGGAGGCCTCCCATTCTCTGCAGATGTGGCTGCCGATACCTCAAAGACTCTGCCCATGCTGTGCCATGCCTCTGCAATCCCTGATGCTGAGAAAAAACGTTATATTATAACAAACATTTTTAAATACATGTCTTATTTGAAGTAATATTTATATTGTTTGATATATTACATGCCACTTCAGTATAAAATGCCAATACATTCAAAACCTATTATGCCAGATCAAGCTTTAAACATGAAATATTACACCTTGATTATGTTGGCCATATGCTCTGCTCCTCTCCAGGTGAGATTGCATCCTGTGAAATCCACCGTCCTGATACTTAATGAGTACTTAACACTTTGGCAAATCACTGAAACACATAAATAGTCAAGTTACAAAGATAAAATGCTCACAGAAAGCGTACAAACTCCAATAATGAAATGAAATGATACTGTGAATAACATACCCTCTAATCCCTCATCAGATATTGGACAATTGGCGAAGGATAGGTTTTCCAAGGAAACAGTTTTTGTCAAACCCTGGAAAAGAATACATATGGTGGTTTGAATCAACTTTAACGCAGATCTATTGTTTCCAAACAACCAAAAGAAATGTTTTATTCTCCAAGACAACAGAAATCCCTGTGGTTTATGAAAAAAGATCACTGCACCAGTCTCTCTAAATAAGATTTAAAAAAAAATAACTTCACCGTTTAGACTGCAAATAATATCCTCAGTGTTGTCACCTTTGTCAATGTGATGAGGTCCCGCTCTCTCAGTGGAAGTCCGTTCAGCTGCAGACTCTTGAGGTTGGGTGAAACAGTCAGACAGTCTCTGAGCGCTTTGCACAACTTGAATGTTGAGTCCTTCGAGCGAATGGCTGGGATCTTCCTCTTGAAGTTGGTCTTATAGTACCTTCTATCTGAAAATGATGATGATACAATTAATGTTTAGCAAAAAAAGATAGGAAGTCGTATTCATTTCTAATTTAACTTACGATTACAGGTTGAAATCCTAGGTTACTAAGTAGATATAAACTACCTTTTCACTTATAGTTGTTGAAACAGGTTTAATTTGGGGCCTTACCTGCAGCTCCAGAACTAGCTTGGTACATGCTGCTTATGGCAATGTGGTGCAGATGTTTGTTGATGGAGATTGAGGCGAGAACCGGTGGCCAATCCGTCACTTTCAGCCTGTCTCCATTAAAGTCCAGCGTCCCTTTGTCAAGGTTCATCTTGACAGCGGGGAGAGGGACTAATTCCTGGCTGGCACATACAAAGTCATAGTACGCCATAAAGTCCTGGGCACCCTGCCGCCGAATCGGAGCACCATCCTGAACCATCTTTGATCTAGGAAGAGAAATACTTTTAAGAAATCATTTAACAGACTTGTAAAGACTCACAGGGCCATGCTTTCCACTGGTAACAAAGGAAATACCAATCACAAACAGAATATCTCCACCATCTTTAAGTTTTACAGTAAATGGCTGCCTTAACACAATTAATTTCAACATGCATACCACACCGATCAGCCACAACATTAAAATTGCTTTTACTCAATCTACTGTTTAATTGCTGTGGCTGATCTGTGCATTTGGGAATTAGTCAGGTCGAACTCTTGCACACTTAACATGTACAGTAATATTAATTCATTTACAAATTTGATTTTGTTAGACCTTCATTCAACATGCATACACAGACTTGCAGCAGTATGGATCCTAAACACTATCTTTTAGTGTAAATCACAAGTTCTTAATGTTTGATCAAATCAGTCCACGTGCAACTTGTGCAGTAGTCTGGCTCCCAAACACAGCTTTTAGTCCAGTGCTGTCTTTCCTGATTTTGAATATAGAATACAAAAAGAGACGTCACGACACTTGAGCATGAATTAAAAGCTGAACTATTTAGTTTGGTTTGTTTTTTAATTGTAAACTAAGTTGAAAGGTCTCGCTGCACTTTGGCTGCAAAGTGTTTACTGTCGTTGAGCTAGTGGCGTTAGCAAGCTAAACGCCTAGCGACCGTTGGTAGTGATGGACAGTTGGTCCGGCAGCGCTTTAAATCCGCATTAAACTACATTTCATCAGACTCAAACATTCTGATTTACCTTTCACATAGAACCCGAGGCTCTATCTCCGTGGCTCGGGGTCCATTAACCACCGGGACAACTTCCCCGGTGAGTTGTTGTTGTTGTTAACGACGTGATCAAAAGTGGAGAGAAGAGCGGAGCGGAGCCTCTTCGTCACTGCGGGCTCTGCGGCGTCCCCCACTGCTCTGCCGCCCCCTACCGGAGAGGAGTTACACGCGAATTCCCTGACAATCAGTTAACCACAGGGCCCATCAGGGGTCACTGAGGGGGTTATCCAATACCTTATATCATTTTATGCATGTAGTTTGATTTATTGCAAGTTTATACGAAATGTATATCATTCAGTATCCACAACATCAAGTCCTCCATCTTGTGGCCCCGCAGAGCAGAGCGTCCTGAGAGCTGAACAAGTTTGTTTTGAGCTTATTTGTTTCAAAGTTATTTTTTTATTTAAATAAATAAAATTGCTTTAATGCCAGCAATTAACTGACAGGTATTTAGGGCAAGACAGAATATTCTGTACACTTCTGCTATTTATCTGATCAACAGTCACAGGCACCCAAATGGGTTAGACTATGATAGGAAACAGGGAATAATCACATTTGAAGAGCTAGTGGCAAAAGTTTGGGATTTATGGCTGAAAATTTATTTTAACAGTAAAGTAATTATCAAAATTGAAATGCGGTGAACCTGTTCCAATTACACCTCAATTAGGTCAAAGATGTCAAGTTTAGGGAACCATAGCACTTCTTTCTAGTTCCACAGTGAGTGAAAAACAACATCAGAACATTTTGCTTGTGGAACTGAATTTTATTTGCACATTAACACGAAGGACAAGGAAATATCTTCCTGAAGTGACATTTTTTAATATTCAACACAATAAGAAACCCATACAATTCAGGGTTAAAAAAAATCATCCACAAGTCTTCTAATTAAATACAAAAAACTCTGACACATCTCGCAACTCTAAATACGCGCTATGTCCCCTTGCGGTTCCCGTAGTTGTTAGCATGTAGCTAACTGTTGTTAGCTTCTCACTACTGTTGGTCACAGGAACAGAATTAAGAGTCGACGACAAAGCAAAGTAAGTTCAGTCAAGTGCTTCAGGTTCCTGGGCTCATACAAGAGACGTCACCTCATGCCGGATCTTGCTGAGTTTATATTATATCTATAGTTCCGGTTAGCTGAGGAAACACGATGGAGTTTGTCAAGGTGTTTATGTGAAGCAGAAAAATAAGACAAATCATGTTTTGGGGTAAAAAATGAATTCCAGCGTTCCTTCAGTGAAATGTAGATGTGAACCACCGGTAGTTTGTAGCCACTGTATCTGAGGATTTTCAATAATAACACTAAACAGTACAAATAACGCCTCTATGTTCAATAAGTGTCGTATTTTATCTGGACCCTGGATCAGTTCATATATATCTGATAACCCCATTTAGTCCTTGGGATATCAGATTTTCAGTATAAATTGTCTACATAATTTCCAGGATCCCGTCTTCAAAACAGGAAGATATTCAATTTACAGTGGCACTGCACATCCTGACATTTGGAAAGGTCTTAACAGGAAAATTTGGCGTTTGTGTTTGATGAATTACAAAATGGGATCATTGTTAATCTGATCATTCTCATAAAATTCCGGTTTCAAGATTTCAACATGCATGTGTTCATTTTATTTTGAAACATAAAAAAACAAGGTTTGAGGAAATTAGGACTATTTAACATGAAACACATGTTGACTCAAATTTCATCAAACAAGATCTTAAAAATCTCCTTTACCAACTATTCAAACACCAGTAATCTTAGAAGACAAATTAATAACAGGCCCGTGCAGAGCCACATGGAATAAAATTAAAAGATTCAAATTACTCATGTTTCCTCTGCATACAATTTGCATCCACTTATTGTGATATTTCATGATTTCTATTTAAGAAGTGATGCATACATGTTCTTAAAATAATGAATCTCTTAAGATATGATATACGTGTTGCAGTAATGAGATTGACTATTGCAGTATTGAGAATTGTAAATCTGAATTGTTGATTTTTTTTTTTACGTGGACAAAATTAATCAACCGATTATTTCAGCAGTTGTTAGTAGCAGCCTCAGTCGTGAACGGTTTTAACCAGACACTAATGTCAAAGATAAGTGAAAGTTATTATTTCTTTATCAGTACAACATGAAGTGACGTCCATGAACCGGCAAATTGAAAATTGTGCGTGAGAGTCCGGGGGTGTCAGTCAGTCAGTCTGTGAAGGTTATTTTGTAAT
Source organism: Platichthys flesus (assembly GCF_949316205.1). Classification (NCBI taxonomy): domain Eukaryota; kingdom Metazoa; phylum Chordata; class Actinopteri; order Pleuronectiformes; family Pleuronectidae; genus Platichthys; species Platichthys flesus. The sequence continues at coordinate 8,167,387 of NC_084947.1, forward strand.
GAGCTCCGAGGTTTAATGGTTGTAAACACGTCATAAGTGATATTCATTGAATCCTTGATTCTGCCTTGAATTCTAAGCCGACAATCGGTGATGTAAAGGATCGTCTGTACAGCTCTAAAATCAACTCTTCTCTTCGCAGGTCGGAGGATGGTTTTGAATCTGTGTCAGCCGCACTTTTACACAACAGTTCACTGCAACAAGGTGCGACACATGTCATGGATCTATCTGGATGTAACTATAATAACCTTCTGAAGTTGTGTATTTATTAAACAAGTGATGAGTAAAAACAGCTGCAGCACCCGGGTGACATGTTACTAATGATGACCTCTGCATATCACCAAAAAATAATAAAGTCTAAGAATAGCTCTGATGTGTGTCGAGACAGAGGGGAAGAAACAAGGTGTGTGGACACAAGGAAGGAAAGAGGGGGAGGAGAAATATGTGAAAGTAAAGAAGAGGGACAAAGTGGTGTGTGGGAGACTGATTCACAACTGACCTTGTTGGGTTCTTTTTATTCAACTCTACACATTTAATCATGGCTCGGATGAAAACGTTTCTTTTGCTCATTCAAGATATATTTTCCTCATCTGTCAAATTGTTCCCTCTCCTTCCGCGTGAAGTTTTACAGTTTTCTGTTGCACATGATTTATATTGTATTGTATGAGTGTGATGTGCGGCTCTCAGTCACATTTCCAACAAGACAAGCATGTGAAGCAAAACCTTTTCACAATCGGTGATGTTGATCATGAAATATCAACATTTGCCAAAACATTGACATAAATTAACATCAAGTATAATTAACATTATAACAAACTAATTGGACAGATTAGAATTTTGTCATGTTTTACACAATAAAAATCATGTCCACCATTCTGAGCAGGGAAGGTGTGTTTGCTGACATGTTGTCATTATTTTTGTTTACAGGCAAACAATTCTCTAAATCATTTAAAATATATACTTTTAACAATGTTCCATTATTTTTCAACTGCAGCTTTGTGCAGACGGCTATGATGTCTCAAACCTTGTGTCAGCTGACCCCGCTCTCCAGAGGCGGGGCTTCAAGCTGGAGTACTTTCTACGTCCACCTGTGCAGGTAAGGTGAAGCTGTTGTACTGTGTTAGTTTACCTGCTTTGAGTTATAAAAGTATGATCAAATGCAAGATTACCTGGAGCCTCACATATGTTGGGTTAAGAGCCTGACCTATGACGGATTCATGAGGCGACTGACTTCCTTTTGATTTGAGCAATGAATCATTGATACGGGAATTCGGGAAAGTGGTAAGTGTCTAAATTCTCCTTTAGTGCCAAATATATAAAAGGCAATAATTGTCATAACTGATACAAAGCAACGTTCACATTCATCTTTTCTCACGGAGGGGGGCTACTCATTCTCTTTGGCCGTTTTCAGGAATGAACTCTGGAAAACATCTGGACAATTAGGTCTGGATATTCTCCTGATACTGTCTCTGTAGAATGTAGCAGGAGATTGTCCAGTCAGACACACTGACAGCAACAGGAGAATGTATGGAGCATTCAGCCAAGGGGTGAAATGTAGTTACGTTTATTTCCGAAGGCAGCTTTATTGTCAGGAATATTAATGTAATTACTTCTGTCATCAGTAGTATTATTAAATTGATCCATTTTTCCTTTGTCTTCTCAGGTGACCCTGAAGTTTGGCTTCCAGGTGGAGCTATGCAGGGTGGATGTGGAGCTGTGGCCCTGGGGCATGGACCGAGGACAGGCCAGCAAGAGACTGGAGATCAGCACCAGCTCTGATCCGCTATCTTCTCACAAATTTAATCAAGGACACAAACGGGTTCAGCAAAGGAACAAAATTCACATGCAGGTTAAGCACCAAAACAAACTGAACAATAACAACCAAGAGTGCGAGGGTAAATCCTATCCTAATCATAGTTATGGCCACCCGTGGACTGTTCAGGCCCAACAGAGGGGGGAGGAGGCTGTGGGTGGGTATTCAAACAAGCATCAGACGGCCAAAGATCAGGCTCAAGCAAACGCTGACTCCCACCAACCTGAGGCCGAGTTTAAACTGGTGGGTCGATGTGAACTTAGCGACTTAACCCGAGTCTGTTTTTCCCAGTCTAGTTTTCGCCCCCAGCCCCTGTTCCCCTCCCCACCCCCGTCACAGCCCGCAAACTGTCGACAGGAGGAGCTTTGGAGCAGGGGTCCGTTTTCGTTGGGCGCCGTGACGCAGCTTCGAGTGACCCTGGCGTTTGGCGGCTCCGCCTCAGCGCTGGGGTTCAAGGCTCTGTCTGTGTGGGGACAACCTGCTCGCTGCTGCCCTCCACAGGAAGTGGAGAGGATCAAAACGGTCCACGAGGCCAGTGAGAGACGACTGCCGCAGCCTGGGTTTTTTACCTCCTCTGTCAGACCAACCAGTCAACCACAGCAAGCAGCCACAACTCTGAGGTATATTTGAATTCAAAGTTTCAAAAGTGCTCTATAAATGTATTATCTTTCTAATCGCATATAAAGGAAATTGATAAAAGAGATCAGTTTTCTACATCTTTGATAACCACCTGTTGTCTTCTTTGTCTGACTCCGGCAGTAATTCCATCCCAGAAGAGTTCCTTGATCCTTTAACCCAGGAGGTGATGGAGCTGCCGATGCTGCTGCCCAGCGGCGTGTCGGTGGACAACACCACTCTGGAGGAGTGCCAGAAGAGAGAAGCCACTTGGGGTCGAGCCCCGAATGACCCCTTCACCGGGGTCCCGTTCACCTCAAACTCCCAGCCTCTTCCCAACCCCCAGCTGAAGCTACGCATCGACCACTTCATCCTGCAGAGAGGGGGGGTGAGGAGGGACGGGATGTTGGGGAGACAAGGGGAAAGAAAGAATCCACAAGCCTCGAGACTAATATCCTCCAGAGAAGAAGGACCATCCCACATTGCCCCATTTCTCAGTAAGAGCTCAATAATCAGCACTGTCAGAAGCTCAAAGAGAACTATTCAGGAGGAAGATGCTGGATTAGGACAATCATCAGATAATGGAAATCATACAACTTCCTCTCAGCCTCTTGTTACAGAAAATAAATCAGAGTGGGATCAAAAAAAGAAACGTTATCTGATTTATGGAAGAGATTCAGCAGAAGATGAGAAGCAACTACAACCTCAAACAAAAAGACCAAGACATGATGCACTTACAGGTGATAAGATCCTCAAACACGTCTGGATAGTTTTCTGAGTTTTAACTTTTTTCCTGATGACTTTTCCTTTTGTGTCAATGTTTGCTCCAACATCAGTCCCAGCCTGCAGCTCCCATGAGCAGCGTCTGTCTGCCAGCCTGGACGAGGCCCTCTTCTCCGCCCTGCAGGGCCGACCGTCCTTCACCTCAAACTTGTCCCAGCAAAGACGGGACACTCGTGACAGTGAAGCACTGAACACCGCGCAGCTGAGACTGGGTTCAGACGTTCCAAGCGTCTGCCCAGGTAGGATAAGTAAAGATCGACTCGGTAACTGTGATGGATTTCACGACTTTTTTTAAAATACATCTGACCAAGACAGCCAACTGCTGAAAATGTCTGGAGTTAACTTTCCTGAGTTCATGCCTAAAAATAACTTTTTGAATAATAATACTATAAAAATCTCTGCTCGTCTTTGTACTTCAAAATATCCTGCGATTCATATTTTTCCTTCAATGTGGAGGAAATAAGATCACAGGGAGCTTGTGTTATCCAAATGTTTCGACTTACACGTATTACAGCAAGAAATCCCTGCTCTAAAGCCACCTCAAAACTAGAAAGGCTTCACATCTATATGAACGAGGTAATTCCACACGATGCAGCCAGGGGGCCAGTGCAGAGGTCTCTGGGTAAAGAAATACAGAAGCATTGGGCAAAAACATCTAAACAAAGACGAGTTTAATCTGATGTGAAAACATATTTCTACTGTTTGCATATTGATCCATCACCAAGATGACTTTTCAGAGCGCTGACTTTTCTTATAGTATATCAAAATACTCACCATCTGATTAGCTTTCGCACATATTGAAATATTATTTCATAGAAATCCACAGACTGTTAATGTCCCCTCTTATTTTCTTGCCAGGTGAGAAGACGTGCTCCGCTTGTTCCTCTTCAGTCTCCGTTTACTCCACATCTGCGTCTTCCATCTACCGTCTGACCTGCGGCCATTTGCTGTGCCGCCCCTGCCTGCAGAGGCGACCACACACTCCAAACGCCGTCTCTACAGTAACATCCAATCACGTCCTGTGTCCCACCTGCCAGAGCGGTACCCCACGCGGTGACATCATACGTGTGCACCACTGAGAGCGGGGGGGAAGCTGTGCCTTAAAAAGCCTGTGAGGAAACCGGGATTGTTCTCAAGGTGAAGGAGGAATTGTTGATGGTGTGTTTTCCGACCGTGTTGAACTCGCGGTGAAGGAGAAACATCCCCATGAATACACTGTTTATTGGGTTTGACACTTCCACCGTTCCCTTCTTTGACGTACAGTATATCGCCAGGCGCCACTGTCGGTTCGATCCTGTACATCTGTCCTAACAACCTTTTAAATCACGTCTTTCATTGTTATGGATCATGTTGTGTTACATATCATCCGTCTTCATACATGAAGGAGAGCATTGAATTGTGTTGCTTAGGCCTTTCCTTGGACGAGTGGCGTCACAAAACCAGATTACACAGACCAAACAAGGTTTTAATGTCCACAGCTGAAAAAAGAACATCTCTGAAAGCAAAGACCTTTACATTGTGTAAAAAAAATAAAATAAAGAACTAACTTGACAAAGGACTTCTCCTCCACCTCCTCTCCATCGCCGCCTCAGCCGTCTCCATTGAACACTGAAGTTTTATTGCAGCCTTGGTCCTGCAGCCTGTGTTCGGGTCCCTGGATGTGTGTATGATGAGTTGAGGATTCACAAAGAAAAGGCTGAGGGACAGAAGCACAGAGAGCAAGAGGCCAGAGGAATGAATGCGGGGAAACGAGGCGACTCAAGGCTGAGTGCTCATTGTGCAGAAACAGCCGGGGTCACGCTCAGCGGATCAGCTGACCACCTGATGCCACGTTAGCCCTGTCCTCATCTCAGTCCCGTCCCCTCGTTCCTCATACGTCAGTGACAGCAAGTAGAGACACAATCCCTAATAAGGACGTCTCGGAACGGATCATCTTGTTCTTTCTTATATGCTGACATGAATTTCCACAATGGCAAAGCTGCGGTGTAAGGAAATAAATGTTTACACGTTGTTTACCTCCCTAATGACCTCCTGTGTCCTTGACCCGAGATTCCTTCTCTGTCCCTTTAGCCCTCCACCTGATTCACCTCTTCTGAGTGTATTGTCGTGTGCACAAAGGGGTTAAACACGACAAAGTCAGGGGAGGAAGAGAGAAACAAATTAAAAGTCTTCCTCTGGCTTCTACGATGACAAACACCATCATTTAAATATCGGTTTCCCTGACAACATTAAGCTTAACCAAGGTCGTGATCCTGTATCCGCTCAAGAAGAAGAAACTGGGATCGGTTGCTCTGCATGTGAAATCGTCATCAGCCGCTCACAAGTGGACGATAAAGCTCTAAACACTGACGCAGACTCACTACGGCTTCACTACTCGCCTGCTACAACAGTCGGTTTCACTTTTAAATGATTTTTCTGCTCCATACATGTGAGAAATGTAAAAACTTAAACTAATCCGCTGCTTTGGAACAATGGCAGTTAGAAACAACTTCATTTGTATTTATTCAACGGTGGGCCCTGAATGCCGTGGTGATAATTAAACGACTCCATCACACCTCAACCTGCTGCCCCCTCATGTTCCGTTTTGCCATTTATCGCTCATTTGTTAATGAGCATCACAACAGCTAATGGGGGAAACGCAACCCTGCGCATGCAACAAGACACCGAACAGAATAATAACCTGAGAATATTTGTGTTTATCAGAAATGCTAATCCTGTTATGCTCATTTGTAGTTTTTTAATTTATGCCTGAAGGATTAATTTGTGTGACCCCGAGAGGTTGTCGAGATGATGCTCGCTTCCTGTTCCCTCCGGTCGCTAATGTTCCTGCCTCACTTCAAGAAGGTTGGAATCCTAGTTGGGCTGCGCACTTTCTGTGAGGAGTTGTCCAGTTCTTCATTGGTTATCACTTACAATAAGTTACTATCCTTTCACAGACACAGGTATCAGCATTTGTATTTGCTGTTATGTCCTGATAAGAAAACGTATTCGGCTGGAGGTATTAGTACTTTTTTATTCAAAATGTTTACTACCTGAATTCAGTTCTTTATATTTGGTTGTATTTTGTTTTGATTTTATTTCTAGTTATTTATGATAACGAGTGCAGTGTCTGCTCTGAACCTGCCTGTTTGGTTGCAGCATGTCTTTCTGAAACAGTTAAAGTGACCTGCAGTCAATGAGCCGGCTGCAGGACTCGGCCCACAGAACCCTGAAGCTGCACAAACAGCTGCTGACCTGTTGATTCAAAGTTCGGGGAAGACTCAGTGCACAGAACCTACTATTGACGAATAGATCAACGCTTCTCTTCTGTTCAAACTTATATCAAAGTTTGTATCACGTGTCCAATTCACAGCAAACTCAACACTGCATTTCCTTGGACCTTTAACAATACACAGTGTAAAGATAATAAAATGAACAGTTTAATTCAAGAGATTTCTAGAATTATTGGATAGAAGTTGAGGGGTCAAAATCTGAGATATCCAGCCTACATTGCATTTTGTTGTCATGAGGGTTTGAAAATGACATCTTGGGTGGTATCATGGCTCATTTATGATTGTAGAATTGTTTTACTCCACTCAGTAAACTAAGCATCAGCATCAACCCCCCTAAAAAAATCTATATCATCCAGGCTCTAGTGAGTAAATCTGTCCTACACAGTGATGAGCAGGGACTTTAGTTTCATGGCTGAGCTGTCCCTGATCATCATGAAACCACTTGTACTCAATCAGTTCACTTGTTGCATTCAGTCATTAAAGTTATTGGTTTTCCATAAAGTCTAATTGGTGCCATGTTCCTTTCAGAGCCTCCTCACATTATTCACGAGTTATTTGTGCTCTGTGCTGTTTTCTTGTGTACATCAGGATGATGGCACACTTCTCATGCAGAGACACATCTGCCCGCGACCTCTGCGCTCGCCGGTGCCCCACGGACGCGCGTGCGTGTGGGGAGAAGAATGGCGCTTCACTGACGTCAGCCCCCGGTGTGTCAGTGGTCTTTTGTCGGGTCCGTGTCTTATAAGTGAGGAACCCACCGAGTTGTCAGTCAGTCTCACATCCACCCAGGCGGAGGATACCAGCACCGGTGCGCAGCGCTCATCCAACCAACCAGCAGCCATGCCTCACTCCATGTTCCCGCTGTGCGTCCTGGGATTCCTCGCCCTCTCCTCCGCCTGCTACATCCAGAACTGCCCCCGGGGAGGGAAGCGAGCGCTGCCGGACACTGGCATCAGACAGGTGAGAGGACCACAATCCGTTCTGCCTTCTGTCCATCCTCTGCTGGGAGTTTCTTTTTTTGTTATTTTATTATTCCTTGGAGCGGAAATCTCTCAAACTGCATTCGGGTCTGTTTCAATGATGTAAAGAGAAGTTAAAGATTTAAAATTAAGGAAAATCCAAGTTTGTAAAAGGAGGGAAATTTAATGCAGAATGGAATTAGATGAATTTTCATATAATTGGTTTGGTAGATTGTGCTCAGATGTGGAAACCCTGCTGTTTATCTACTGAAATAAACTGCTATGGACCACAATGAAGGTTAGTTAAATTAGTAATAAAATAAAAGAACAAATCTAAGTAAATAATATAATAATCACGATAATATGTATATATTTGTAAAAACGAAACATATTTGCAAATTATGTGTCTAAATGTCCAGGCTCTCCCAGTATAATTTTTTTTTTTGCTCTGTTAAATTAGAACATTATTTACCTGAAATGTATGATCAACTTCTGTATTAGAATTTATCAGAGAAATTAAAACTGTAGCCTGTAATTTGATGCATATTTTCTTTCTTATTCTCTTTATGGAGCAGAGGAAGTGATGAATAGTCCCGGAATTGAGATAAATAATGTGGGACATTATTTAAGAATTATAACAAAATGTTGATTAAATATGAGAGGTAGGACAAAGTATCCCTTATGGTCTGTAGAATAAAAAAACGTTTTGAGAAAGAGGGTTGACCAGTTGTAAAATGACAGAATTAATGTCACAATATAAATAATTGATTGGGATTTAACAACCTGACTAATACTTAGATTTCCCTATTCCCCTCCAGTGCATGCCCTGTGGCCCCGGGGACAGGGGCCGCTGCTTCGGCCCCGGTATCTGCTGCGGGGAGGGTCTTGGCTGCCTGCTGGGCTCCCCAGAGACAGCTCACTGTGTGGAGGAGAACTACCTGCTCACCCCCTGCATGGCAGGAGGGAGACCCTGTGGATCTGAGGGAGGACGCTGTGCGGCATCAGGACTCTGCTGTAACCCAGGTACAGTCTCATCTGATTGTTTGTCATGTGTAGTGGAGTCAGTAGTGTCAATAAAGTTTCCTTTCCTTTTATTTTCCCTTCTTCTGCTTTAATTCCTCCTCCTCTTCTTCCTCCTCCTCCTCCTCCTCCTCAGAGAGCTGTGCGGTAGACTCTGACTGCCTGGCGGAGATCGAGGCCTCAGATCCGGGCCACGGCGCCGGAGGGAGCTCACCTGCAGCGCTGCTGCTCCGCCTGCTGCATGTGACGGCCAGAGGACAGACCGAGTACTGATCCTGGAGCTGTGGAGGTTCCTCTGCTCCTCAGGGCCTGGAGGTGCAACAGGGACCAATCATCTCTGTTCCAATATCAACCCCGAACCAATAAAACACCAAGTCAAACTTTGTTCTCTTAACCCGTCCTACTCTGTTAATTTAGTATCAGTACAGACGCTTTATGATCACAGACGGAGAACTATCTTCAACCTGTTTACTGATTGGCTTCTTCTATTCAGATCCCTGGGAAGAGGAATCCTGTTTCCATGTTTGTCCCCAGCTTGTAAATGTACATACTGATGCACATACTGTAAACAAAGTATTATCTTTATGTTGAGCTCCAGCTGAAATGAGTAAGTTATGGCAGAAAACTGTAAATAAGTCAGACGCTGGAGATGAACATTGCTGCAGACGCCCACATGTGTAGCAGCTGAATGACGAAGCTGAGCAGTTCATTCATGTGTAGTAGAAATGTTATTGATTCTTGGAAATGGGAGAAACAATACAGACTGTATCATCAACACCTGTTGTGTGTTCTTATTGTCCGGACGTGTGTGTGTGCGTGCTTGTGTATGTGTGTATGTGTGTGACTGACTTTGGAAGGAATATATTGTCGCCCATTATAGATAACGTCTTTTGATTAATCAGCCATGATTCAACTAATCTGTTTTGATCAGTTGAAGTTTGAGTGTCACAAATTTGTAGAAAACTCGATATAAAGGTTCTTTGTTCTAATGTTTACTCTCTAAGGAGCAAACGTTAGTATTAGCAGACAGCAGGTGTCCGGGCCAAGTCTCCCGTCTGCTGCACGGCCTCTCAAGTCCACACGAGTTGAACATTTCTCCACACAAACAGTGTCACATTTCACATTTGTCTTAGGTCTAGACAACATTTTGTAACTGTACTCTTCACCTGGATGCAGAGAAATTAAAAAGCCGATAGCCGATACATTCAGGTTTGTACCGCCTCTAGTGCGCTCTACACTGACTTGCTCACACTGAAGAAACAGCAACTCATTGAAGTCATATTAAAACCTCTGGTCTTACTCAACCACGGCTGAATGTCTTTACCAAGCAGCCATCACCACCACCTCCTGCTCCCAGTAAGAAACTGTGTTCTGCAAAAAGGGAACTTGCAAACACCACCTTAAATGTTTATACTGATACTACTAAGTATAAGGGCTTGGATCTACTGCTGCTAAAAGGCAGGTTAAAAGGTGGCTGTTGTAAATCTTTGGTTGACACATCCAGTAAACGCATCAGTTGCTGCACTGTTAAATTGTAAAGCCCTTTCACTTACGTAGCATGCAGAGTCATCCGGTGTGTATCAACTTGTCTGATTCCACTCCTCATTATCTTTTGTGTGCTGGTTGAAAACCTGATGTTTTTGCCAGAACCGATGACGGCTCGTCTGAACTGTTCTTCAGATTCACCTGGAACAGGATCCAGGACCTCCCACATTTTGACAGTTGGCAGTTGCGTGTTTTGACTGATTTAATAAGCGTGTGAATTATCAAAGAACTTCACATTGAGGTTGTAAATGTTAACGATGTGTTTTCTTTCCTTTCGATTTCAGAATCCACCTTATTTTATCTCAAAAAGGTGGATTCCTAATGGTTATCTCGACCTGAGCTTAACTACTGGTTGGCCTGCCACCAAATTATATTCCCAGATCCAGTTCCCAGAGAATCTATCCTACAGATGATTGGGAGATCATCTAACTTAACCTCTGGTGCAACAGTTAATTGAAGTGCATTGCACAATTCATGTTCCCCTCAGGATGAACCGCAGTTAACTTTAGCGATACCTTAACTTCTAACACAGCACCACCCTCAAGTCCAGATTTAAATTGACCATTTCTTTGGTTTATTTCAATTCTATTCTCTTCTTCTAAAATCCATCCTACATTAAAACCTTTAAGCTGTAATTAGTTTTGATGAATCCTCCACTGCGGTCAATTCAGGTCATAGTGGTTTCCTGTTAAAGACCAAAACAAATCCAGACTTAAGTTTCATACCTGTTGCTCAGACGGGAACCCGTCCTGTGATCTGCAGGATTTACCCTCAGGCCAAACCTCACTCAGGCACTGTAACCTTTGACAGCTCTTCCTGCTACTGCACCAACTTTCCCAGCTCCAAAATAAACACCCAACACGTCAGTCATCTGTCATTTGTTCTCCCATAAAAACATTCCCCTGGTTTAAACTACTTAAATGGGGGACTTTTCAGTAATTGTCGTTAACATTGCACAACATGCAGCAGAGGTTTGAAAGCCACACGAGAGCTCCCAGTTACCACAGTGAATGAGAAACGGTTTCTTGACTGCTGGGCGACAGCAGTGTAAGGTGGATATCTTGTATTATTATCAGATGCAACACACCCACGACACATGTAGGTCGGTTTGGCCTTCGTCGATGTCAGCAATGCATTTCTCTTCAAGAATTTGAGAAGAGAGATGTCAGATTTCATTTCCCCCTTAATAATAATTAGTTTTAGGGCTCAAGGTTAAGGGTCTTCCACTAATTATGCAACTAATTGTAATTCTTTTCTGTAGCACCTGAATCCCTTTGCTCCAGTTTCCCTTTGACCCTGTTTGAGTTTCACATAATCTTTTGTGTTTCACAGTAAATGTGACTTCTGGTTAATCCTGGTTTTCACGAGTCGGGGTGTGGAATCATCTGAGCGCTCCTTCAGTTTCCAATCCATCGATCAAATCAGATATACTGTGAAAAGAGGTGTCATTAAACCTGTCGGAGCCTGTTGAGGTGGAGCAGCCCACTCATCCTGTTTCAAAGCTTTGAACAAACAGATTACTGCAGAAAGTGAAAGTAACATTTGCTCTCACAAAGACATTCACTGTTTTGTTTTTTTATCTCAACCACAGCTGTATTACTTCATCACATCATAATTAAAAACCTTGGGGTGGTTTTGGTCCCAGCTGCAGTTTGTGTTAAGGTTCGAACATTAGATGAGGTGATTGTGTGTGTGTGTGTGCATGCGTGTGTGTTGCCAGTATTTAAGCAGTTAGCCCTGATTTCCTCTGCTCATTTGTTCTGCTGTCATGGATCTGAAAGTTGCCTTAGTGGCTGTTTGCCTGTTTGCTTTGGCCATCACCTGCACTGAAGGTAAGGACCCCGCTACCTTTACCAAAGCCCATCTTAAAACCAAGGTTTACCTGTTCAGAAGTCATGTACATGCTTTTAAATTTAAATTTGTGTTTTAATTAGTTTCTATATTTAAGTATATTGAGATATTTAGATTTTCTGCTACAGAAAAGTGCAGATACATATATTTTTTCATTACGGTGCATAACAAATAAAAATGTTGCATACTGTTCTAGTTATTTATTCTATTTGCTCTATTTCAATTTATTTGCTTTTATTATTATTTATGATGATTATGATATTTTTAATATTATTATTATTCATCTCAGTATTAAAGAACCCCACTGCAATTGTTTTGGGGAATAGGGAAAAAATATTTTTGGAGGTTGAACATCACTGATAGCATCAAGAAACAAGAGAACTTTGTATTATACAATTTGTTTGTGTGTTAACATTTATACTTATATGCATATAAGATTGTGTTTCCCTTACTGTGGCTCTTAATCTCACATCGTAGCTGTCATCCCAACGTGCTGCATTAAAACATCAAGGCATATGAACAAACACTATCTGATGAAGGTGGAGAAGTGGTACGTTCAGGAGGGCAGCGGCGCCTGTGACATCTCTGCATTGATGTAAGAGCCATTCGCTTCATTGTGATCATTCATTCATATCACCATTCATACGTTACTGATCTGAGTCAAGATCTCATCATAAACGACAGAAGAACCGGATGAGCTAATAACCTGAACTGAGACTTTGAGTTAAGCGTGCCTGCTTTTATATTTTCATTATTATCTTCAACTGAATCTTCCCTGTGACTCCTCAGACTGTACGTGAAGGGCCGGGAGAAGCCCTTATGTGCTCCTCTCAAGGTGAAGACCACCCTGGAGAGACTGCAGCAGAGAAGGAAGAGACACAATCTGAAAGCAGCTCACTGAGTTTGGGAATGAAAAACCTCATCTAACTCTGGTGTTTGCAAGATCTGACGGTGGTTTATCTTTTTCATCAAATACGCAGGGGGGCCCTATACTGAACTGTTACTGAATTGAATCTGTATGTTGTGATAAGAAAGACTGACATGTAAACTGGGATGTGGAGGCTGTAAACTGGGATGTGGAGGCTGTAAACTGGGATGTGGAGGCTGCTGTTATGACACATTTGTACAAACACTACAAGTAAAACAAGAGCATGTGACATGTGATGAAATTTGTGAGGGATCTAAAACAAATACTGTAATTTAAACTGGGAAGTGAAAGTAAAATGTGCCGATCTGCCATGACTGATCCCACTGAGAGAAAAACTGCTGCAAGCAACAAACATTATAAAAAAGGGTTGGAAAGTTTCACTGAGTTCATTTATTTGATTTATTCTGTTTCTTTCCCAAGTGAGTGAATAAAGGAGAGAAGCTGCATTTACTGTGACTGAGGAGCCTTATTGTTTGCTTGGTATTTTACCTTTGTGTTTTCATCTAAGTATTTTACTCGATTGCATTCTAAATCCATTTGGACATTTTACTCCTTTATCTGTTTGTCGGTTTTTCGAGGCTCATTTAATACATTTCTGTCTTTTTACTTGTGCTTTTGTCTAAATCAAATGTTCCACTGCTTCCTTCACCGCTGGAAAACGTAGAGGCATAATCTCTGTTAAAATGACTATGAGTTACAACTTAATACAAAGCAGTGACAATAAAGTGGTGGAGGTGAAGATGAAAAACAATTCCAGATGTTTCCTTGTCCAATGTGAATACTTTGCAATTCAGCAGCGCCCTCTAGTGGAAAAAAAGCAGACCGCAGAAATACACAGAAACTAAAACTTCACTGGTGTAAACATCCAAACAGATATAGATCATTTCACATTATTGATTCAAAACAGATCCAGGAAAATATTTAGATCATCAGCAAACTCAACAGAGTGGAATGTGTCTGTATGACTGGTTTCAAGCTGAGCAGACATGTGCAGCACAGATGTTGAACACACAAGAATCTGCAGTGGCATGGGGGGGGGGGGGGACTAAAGAGAGAAGTTTGGTTTCTGCCTTTGTTACTTTATTAATATTCCTATTGTGTGACCAGTCAGCCAATAATGTGGATAATCAGCTGTTTGATGTGTGTGTGTGTGGGGGGGGGGAGGGGGGGGGGGGGGGGGCTTCTCTCGGCCCAGGGACTCAGAAGACGGCCTGCTTTTCCTACGCTGTTGCCACACACCCGAGTTAATGTACACACGACACAAGGCTGAGCACAAAGGTGAGGCAAATATATTTGTGTGGCGCTTCTCAACAGCGAGGCATCTCAGAGGGCTTCAAAGTAAAGGCACCAAGAGCAATTGCGAAAACGATATCAGACAAACGAGTAAATAAGCGTTAATGAATCAATTACAAAGACTCACACGGAGAATTTAAACACATAAAGTAATACGAGTTAAAGTTACAATGCAGTGTGAGTACAGGAGCCTTCTTTGTTGCTGTTTTGATGATTACTACACGTTTATATATAAGTACTATTACTCTATAAACTATACAACATTTGTAATATTGGCCGTTTATCTGTAATAGGGTATTGCATATAATGGAAAATATCACTCATTAATACAACATTAAAATACTTAATAATACATTTCCAATAATATCAACATATTAAAATAAAAAACCTGTATTGCACATGATGCAAAATACATTCCTAATATGTATTAATCTGATTACAAACATTTTTTTTAGAATAAGGCAATGAACGTGCTGGTGAATAGATGATATCAAACATTCAAATTCTGCAAAATACATTCTAAATAAATAACCTTTATTTGTCTTTTTACCAACTTATTGGTGCTTTATTTTTTAAAATATTGTCTATAAATCACATTTAACTTACCTCCAAGAGAAACCATGCTTTCATTAGTTACATAGTAAAGTACTTTGGTGCATGTGTTTTAGATAAGGCCTTTATCTACCACTCAGGAAACTGTAATCGGGCGGGCACCTCCCACTTGAGTACTGTTCGTTTGCGGATGTTCAGGACGTTTACAGGAAACAACTGTATCGCAGCAGATCCACGGATCCCTCCGCCGCAGGAATAAGTGCCCAGATTTGAAACTCTATTTATTCCACAGATTGTGTCTCGTTGCTCCGCCATGCCCGACACAACTCCTCCAGGCTCCGGGGAACACTCCGCGCTGCTCCGCTTCTCCTCCGCACTGTTTTACGCGATCAGCTCCTTTCTGATCACGGTGGTGAATAAAACCGTGCTGACCAGCTACAGGTAGGTGGCGCTCTAGCCTTTTCTTTAGTGAATCAGTGAGTGTGAGTGTGTGTGTGTCCTCCTGTCATCTCACCCTCTGATCTAGCGCTTGTGTGTTTGCAGGTTTCCCTCCTACATGTTTCTGGGAGTAGGTCAGGTAAGTTCTCTGGGTGTGTCCTGCTCGCTCTTTGTCTGTCACACACACAGACACACACATCTCACCCGTGTGTCACTTTCAGATGGTCACCACTGTTGTTGTCATTTACGCTGCCAAAAAGAGCAAAACAGTCCAGTTCCAGGACTTTGACAAAAGCATTTTCATCAAAGTAAGCGTTCAGAACACGACTCATCTTCATCATTCATCCTTTTTCACATGTCGTCTGTTTTCCATTTGCATTATCGTATACGCCTTTCTCTCCAGATCTTCCCTCTTCCTCTGCTCTACGTTGGGAATCAAATAACAGGACTGGCTAGCACCCAGAAACTCAGGTTTAGACAGTTGGTTTTAATTATTGGATATTCTGATCTTTAAAGTTTCTTATCCTGCAAACTCCTAATAAAGCATTGTTGTCTTTTACAGTTTGCCCATGTTCACAGTATTACGGAAATTCACCATATTGATGACAATGATCCTGGAAGTGTATATACTAAGGTAACACCTTTTTTTACATTGCAGTTAAAGCCTCGAAAGTTTGGATTTACATTCTTACAGGAGAGTAAAGTTAAATAGGAGTTCCCGATGGAGGGAAGGGAAACTGATAACCAAACATAACAGCAAATAAGAAAACACAACAATAAATTACAAACCATTACCACAGATAAAAAATTTGCCCCAAAAAATTAAATAAACAATGGGAAAACACAAAACAAATGGCCAGTGTGAAATCATCGAGGAGCCTTGGTGATAGGTACCTTCCTTATCTGCCATTGTGTTTGATTTGTTATTGTGTTTCTTTATTTGTCATGTTTT
The DNA here is from genome assembly GCF_949316205.1 of Platichthys flesus. Taxonomy (NCBI): domain Eukaryota; kingdom Metazoa; phylum Chordata; class Actinopteri; order Pleuronectiformes; family Pleuronectidae; genus Platichthys; species Platichthys flesus. The sequence continues at coordinate 8,183,405 of NC_084947.1, forward strand.
ACAATTTGCAATTCAGGACAACCATAAAGTGCTGATAATTGTCCGTCATTACTTTGCCAGGTGCCATTTTAAGAATCACTATAAGGGCCTATAGGGCTGAAGGGGCCGGGGGTCCAGGGTCAGAACTCTAACTAACAAGAGAAAAAAATCAACCACAAAAAAGAGTCAAAAAACGACAGAAAAAAACACACAAAACTACCACAAAGACGTCTCTTTATCTGTGTGCTTAAAGTGTTTTACATGTCTCTGCCAAGGGCTCGATTGTCTTGTAACCCATCCTCATGAGTCTCCACTTTCCCCCTTTTGTTTTCCAGAAAGACATTTCCCACACGTCTTGTTTTCAGTGTTGTGACCATAGTGGTCGGGGCCATGATCGCTGCGAGGTACGCATGTTTTAGTTTGACTTGTTGCTGAAGAACTGAACTAAGTGCGGACAGAAGCTCACAGCTGCACCTCTCCTTTCTCCTCTAGCTCCGACCTGGCCTTCGATGTGAGGGCCTACACCTTCATCCTGCTCAATGACGTCTTCACCGCCAGCAGCAGTGTGTACACCAAGCAGAAACTTGGCGTGGAGGTAAACCATCGGTAGAAACACAACAGTTAAATGTCAGCGTGGGTGTGGTTGATTCCTTCAATGAGAAAAGATGTGATGTCCCAACAGGTTACACTTGCTTTGTGGATTGGATGTCATTGAGTATCAAATATTATCTCAAAACAGTTATTCCCAAAGTGTGGGTCGTGGCCCCCTGGTGGGTCGTGAAGCCACTGCAGGTGGGCCGCGAGAGGTCATCAGAAAATAAATTTGTTGTATGCTGGGTCGAGCTAGATGGGGCAGAGGAATACTGCTAATGAAGAAAGAATCAAAAAGTACAGCTTAAACGCCTTAAGTATATTTGGTTACGCCTCAAGGGTGTTTTTCTTCTTCTCCCGGATATTCTTGTTGTGCTCAAACAGTAAGAATATATTTTAAACAATACCCTAAGGTTGTCCTTATCACACAGATGTATGTTCATGTGTTCATTTTAACCTTAAGTTTGATTTTAATTAGTTATTACATGCTGTAAAAACAGAGTGAAGAATCATCATTGACAGTTGAGACTGAGATAAACAATTGGTTGAGCATGTGTGTCATGAGACTTTGCTAACGTTGCTCCATCCCTCCGTTGCTACGTCGCTAAATGTGATGGCAGTGTTCATATCTGGGATATCTTGGCTTCATTTTTTAATGGTGGAAGGAAGTAGAGACGTGTCGGCCATCTTTATATGCTGTCTATGGTACCTGCATGCAGAGGTGTAGTGGCCTTCAGGGATGCTAAGATGAATCAGAGGGCTGCCACATATGTCAAAAAAATCCATAACATTTTAACATGCACAGTCTGTGTCTTTATCGGCCGTCACCCCGTCTTGCTGGCCAATCACAATCAAGTTTGTTCAAGTGCATGAATTAACCCTCAGTGATTTTGGTCACATTATAACTGATGTTTTCCTCTTTTTTTTATTATTCAGGGTCTCGGGAAGTATGGTGTCTTATTTTACAATGCTCTCCTCCTTGTTATCCCCACGGTCCTGTTCAGTGCCTTTACGGGAGATTTACAGATGGTACATTTACTAACTTACCCAACTTATTCTGTCTGGGTGTGTTTGTGCTTTTCCTGTCTAACCGACTTCTATGTTCTGATCTTCAGGCCGTCACATTTGAGGGCTGGTTCAATGGCACATTTGTTTGTTGTTTCCTCTTGTCCTGCATCATGGGGTATGTCACCTCATTTCAGTGCAAAATGTTCATATTGATATTCATACGGGATTATTCTGACTTATATTATTGCCTCAGTCGACCCAGTTTCCTAAAAGGCACCTCTCTTTTTTTCCAGGTTTGTGTTGATGTATTCCATAGTCCTGTGCAGCTATTATAACTCTGCACTTACTACCTCAGTTGTTGGAGCAATAAAGGTGAGAACACACTGATGATAAACATGATGATAAACAATCAAGAGGAAGAACAATATGTCAAAATTGCCTTTTTGTGATGTTAAGAATTAAATAAATCCTCACCTACTTCTAAATCTGCACCAATGCCTAATTACTTTTCTTCTGGCTATCGGGATTTTTTTTATTTGTTCCTACTGTACTTTTTTTCAACTTTTAAAATTATATTTCTTTTACTGGCCAAAGTTTTTTATAAATTTTTAATTTTCCCTTTATTTGTATGTTTTGAAATGTTTTGCTTTTAAACATAAAACCATAAAAAAATGTAATAAATCTTTTGTCTCTTCTTATCTGTCCAGAATGTTGCAGTAGCCTACATAGGCATATTTGTGGGTGGAGACTACCTCTTCTCTTGGACTAACTTCATAGGCCTCAGCATTTGGTAAAATATTAAATTTGTCCAGTTTCATTTTAGTTTTTTCATTGCTTTATTTATTTTATAAAATTGTGTTGAATGTCCTTGCAACATGTTGTTTCAATTCTAAACAGAGTAGTTGATGTTACCATGTGTGAATGTGATGTGAACATTACTTGCAGCCCTGACACTAAATCCAAGGCTCAGTTATATGAGTTAATGAATGTTTTATAAATGACTCTGTCAACTATGCCTGTTGTTTATGTTATAAAAGGCGTTTTTTAACTATATGTTTTCAAATGTGTCCTGGTTTTATTCCATGGCCCCACATCTAATTGCTTTTGTCTCTTGTTTGCAGTATGTCAGGTGGACTCGCCTACTCCTTTATCACCTTTACCACCAAATCGTCTCAAGTGAAAGCAGAAGTGAAAGAGTCGGGGACGGTCATCACACTAGATCCAACAGGGAGGGGAGCAACCATCTTCTAAATGAATGATGTTTTAGCATTCACCACTTGGTGGCATGGTTCTGCTTCATATTGGAGCATAATATTGTTTCCACCCTTTTATCAACCTTCGCTATGTAGATTATATTTTCATCATGTTTATTACACATTAATTACTGAGCCAGTTCGGGTGGGCTGTGGGTGTGGGAAGAAACTGTCAAATTAGGGGGAAGATCTGGTTAAAGGGTGGAATCTGTATTATAATTTAATTATTTATTTATTTTTTAAATTGTGACACAAGGCTTTCTTGTAAAGTTCTCAGGGAATGATGTACAAAACAGAATTTTGATCTTATTTATGGCTGTTTTTTTTTTTCAAATGATGCAGATTATCAGACTACTTCCTGTTCCGTTGTTTTATTTCATTTTATTCTTATTTGTAAAGCACTTTGAAGCGTGCCATATAAATAGTATATTATGATTATTTTCTAACTACCAGATGAGCGCTAGATGAACACATATAGGACAGTTTGGCCTTGGTGGAGATCATCATGTCACTCAGGGCCACTCAAGTTTTTCTATTTATTTAGGCTAAATAAATACATTTCTCTGGAAGCATGACTCCTGTTATCTACTTGATTCCACTACGTAAACACGAACAAACTGACAAGGAGAGCATCAAATTTCTGGGTCAACTTCGGTGAATGTTTATTGAAAACCAACAATTTATAGAACAATGTGGACAGTCAGAGAAATCTGTGTAAAATATCTACCAAGCGAAGCAGGATCACTCTATACATGTCACAAACATGGAAACTTGTCAGGAGGATGTTAGCGGAAACTAAGAGTTCAACGTCAAAGCTCTCTGTAAATTGTGCACACTCAATATTCTAACAAACACGTCGTGTATATATTAAAATGCCATAATCTTCTCGAACCACAAAATAGACTACGGGTTAGAAATGCCTCAAAATATACTATGACTGGGTACAATAAATCATTTGGCGTTTTGATTATCAACAATTTACAAATTTGCCTTCCAGTTTCACTGTAACTGCACGAGGGTCATTTTTTAAAATCGAAAGAAAATAAAAAACTGATTCAAACATCACAGCTGGTGACAGGATTCCTCCCAACAACCAGCTGCGGCGTAATGAGAGGCATCATACAGTGTTGAAGGTTGTAGTGTTGCATTAGAAGACAAAACGAAAAAACAGCACTACATGAATCAGTTCATGAAAAAGGGGGCGCCACTTTCCTGGACACGTACAACAGATCTAATCTTCAGTGCATTGCAAGCTTAATCCAAGACTAAGTAAGTGCTTCATCCACAAGAAATCAGTGTGATCTCTGAATGTACTTGATTGGGTTGTTTTGGTGAGGTTGGAGGATCTCCCTTCATGCATCGAATGATTATAGAGCATTTTCGAACATAAAAAGAAAATATATATATATATATACGGTCAAATAAATACCTCATAATTTAAACTTTGAAATGAGATGACATGGGTTCACCAAGCACTTCAATGATTCTGAATCATAATTGATCTGTTGCCTTTTAATATAAAAGGCGACTGACATCCATTATTGAATATCTGCTGTCTGGTTGGAGAACGAGTTTTGGCCACTGCAGGTTTTACACACACTCCTTGTATCTGTGAGGAAACGGTTGTTAAAATGGAAATTACGGCTTGTTCGTAAAAATAACACTTTTTGTAGAATAATAATCAGCTCGATCCAGAAAGTAGTAAGTAGGCAGTCGGATATAAAACGTGAACGCTTGAATTGTTGCCTGAGCAGACCTGTGGATTAGGCTTGCAATGATCACCTCTGGTTCACATTTAAAAAAGACCACGTCACATGGTCTTTATAAAGATGGACATCATGACCACTCCCCAAAAGTGAATCCAGATCTCTCTAAAAGCCCCCTGGTGGCTGACTCCGCTACGTGTCCTAAAGCCAACCTGTTCCATGTTAGCAGATAGGACATGGACCAATCTAAAAAAACAAAACAATATAGACAAAATAGTTTTGTCAAAGATTGTTTGGTATGTTAGGTAGTTTTTAATTGTACTGATGATTGTTCAAGTGCTTTTGGGAGATTCCGCGAGTGGGAAGAAGTGAAGACCTGTCGTCCATCTTTTCGGGCACGGTTACACATACGAGAATGTTAAGAGATAATATCGCGGGTCATATTTCATCAAAGTTTAAATGTGGAGCGTTGCTGCGATGTGCCTCGGCACAGGAAACTAAAGTTCGATTCACCCCTTGTTCGGACAGATTGGAAGTGAACATGTGGAAGTGGAGGTTTTCCACTGAACCATTCGCTGATGCGTGACCGGGCCCTTATAGTATATATATATATATATATATATATATATATATATATATATATATGACTTATTTTGAATCTCCTTTTCTCAGCCGTTACCCACCACACTGTTAGAGAGTCAAGGAACCAGTGAGACTAAAACGATCTGAAGTTCTACTTATGAAACCGGGGAGCACGGCGAGAAGTTGTCAGAATGCAACTTTATCACGATCCTAAGTTTGACCACACCCTGTATTCTTCTGTCCGTCTGAGCTTACTCCATATACACATCATTCATACACACTCTCTTACACTCATAATATACTTAAAATAACTCGTTACCATCAAAGTGCAAACAAAACCAATTAAAAAGATAACAGGTTCTCTTTCTTTGCCTGTAGAAGACAAGAAGAAAGAAAGACATTCTTCATATAGTCAAATCTACAATTATAGCAGCCTAAAGGAATAAAATGTAAGATGAATAAGGTGCTTTAGCTTGTGCCTTCCTGGTGCTGTTGGGGGGGGGGGGGGGGGGGGGTTGGTTTACATGATGCTGTGCATAAAACTGATCTCAGGCTAACTCTTCCTCCAAGTCTGGTTTCACCTCTTGATAGAACTAAACTAGTCTTTGATCTGCGTTTATGAACGATTTCTTTCCTTTTTTTTGCAACAGCACGCTTTGCAGGAAGACGGGTTGGGAAGGGGAGTCCAGGACCAGGAGGTGGGCGGGCGGGTGTTCAGGGAGACACGTTGTTGGCCAGCTCGATGAGTGCCAGAGCGCCGTGGAGACGCTCCCGCTGCTCCTGGCGGCGTTGCTTGGCGACTCCGCCCTGGCTCCCCTTCTCCTCCTCCATGGCCTCTTCCTCTTCCTCGTTCTCTTCGTCCGACTGGAGGAACTCCATGGGATCCTGCTGCTCCTGGTCCTCCCCCATCCCATTGCCCTGTGGCTTCACCTTGGTGGTCGTGGGGGCACGCTGCTCGCGGGTTCGCCAGTACCTAGGCAGGACAGAGAACATTAAGTTAACATATAAATGACATGCCTTCTGAAACGTGGATCAGTTCCCCCCTTCACAGTGTATGCAGTCCTGTGCAGTCACTTACTTTGCCAGCCACTCTGCCACAGCCTTGTTGTCCACAGACTGGGCCTTCCCCTGACCCTCCTTTGGCTCCTCCCTCTTCAGACGGGAGAACGGATGCTTGGGGCAGTGACGGTTGGCATGAGTGAACCGATTGGCACATCCTTTGGAGAGGGCAGCAGGTGTGAACAATAGCAATGAGCCATTAAATGACGTAAAGCATGAGCTTTCTGTGGTTTACTGCCGTCATAAATACACAGTAATATATTCAAATTGTAACAATGGATTGATGTTTTTGAAGGGAAAGTGATAACAGTGAATAAGTTGTATTATTGTTTAGTTAGTGGATTCTACTGTTGATTTGCTGCTAGCACAGTTAAACTGTGTTTCTCAGGTACTTTCCAAACTCGGTCGGTTTAAATTTTAAACGGTAAAATTCACTGAGTCATGTTTATTATCAGTGGAAAGTACCTCAAAAGTGAAAGAGCTTTAAAGTTCCACTTTGAGTAAACAATACTTTATGTAGCTTTCCTTTTTTTTTACCTTTCTCTGAGCAGACAAAGGGCTTCTCCCCAGTGTGCAGGCGCTGGTGCGTCTTCAGCTGACCACTCTGGACAAACGCCTTCCCACAGTTAGGGTAGTCACAGAGATACGGCCTCTCTCCTGGGGGGGGGGGGACAAACAGGAGCTTGTTATGTTAACAGCACTGTAATGTCAAGCAGGTCTGTACACATGCACTAAACATTTAATATGTCAGCACTAGAGCCTTAACATGTAGGATGATGATATGCCTCTTCCTGCTCAACACACTACTCACATCTGCTTTGACATTTTGACATTTGACATCCATGTCCTGTATAATAAGCCACCACACGATACCTTGTGATCTACAGCTGCCTCGTGTCTCTCTCTCTCTCACCTGTGTGTGTCCTCTTATGGGCCTGGAGAGACTTCTCTCTGGGAAACACTCGGTTGCAGATGTTGCAGCGGATGCGGCTGGACGAGGTCTCGCCCTCGTTGATCAGCTCGCGGACGGTGTCAGCGCGTGGACGACCTCTGCGGATACCATCCTGACCACAAAAATACACACAATGACTTCATTAAACCCCTTAAAACGCTTTGTTCCTATTGGCCAGGACAGCAGCAGACCCGGCACATCATTTGGAAGACTGGTGTTTTTCCATACTTATGACTTAATATAGCAAAGTAAATCTACAGCATGAAATAAGCTCTGAGGATGACATGTACTGACACTTAATACTACTTGTATAATTTATATATGTGGTTTCATTACACATTTGATATAATGTAACACACCATCGGTCACTGTTTCATTGTAAGGTGTCACGTGTTACACTGTGGCACGTTTGCTCATTCTCATTCATTCACATCCGGTACATTTTGGCGCGCTGATCGACGTCATGAGCAGCTGTTCCAGAACCCGGAAGGGACTGGGGTTTAAAATCCACCGTGTCACACCCTAATGCGCGGGCGTTTTTTTAAATGACTCACCATTTCAGCCATATTGGGCAAAAAAAACATCACTTCAGCAGCTCAATTAGCCTCAACTTAAAAAATGTATTCTGCTTTTCTATTATATCAATATAGTGATTCGGTTTAGAAGTGATGGGAGAGATCCTCACGCATGCTCCCATGCTCTCTCTCCCCCCCCCCCTCCCTCTCGCTCTCTATAGACAAAATGTAACTATTATAATGTTGTTAAAAGTTCCAACTGTTGTTAAACGTGTATTACGGTGTTGTCATGCACCTCAAACAACACGATTGTGACCGAACCCATTTAAAGCAGCTCAGTGTTGAGCACGCCGCTGTCACACCCACAGACCGGACATAGAGAAGGACACACCGCGCTTTGATCACTTCATAGGGGCTTGTTTACCTTGATCTGCTCCGGTGACGGGGCCGTGTCCCCCTCTCCGGCTGTCCCGGTGCCGGTGGGGGATGAAGCCCCGCTCAGCGACCCCGGGCTCAGAGTCACGTTGTGGGCGTTCTCCCCCCACTTCCACGGGTACACCATGAAGTCGCTGAAGCCGGGGCTGGTGGGCGTCATCGCCTCCGCTTTCCTGGGCTTGATCGGGGTGGTCTTGATGACAGACACCAGCACTCGTTTGGGCGAGTCGTTGCAGAAAACGACTTGCGGTTGCTTGTTCTCGGCCATCGTGTCCAAGTCGCCGTGTTGCAGACGCCACGAAGCGAATCAGCGAAGAGTCACCGCGAGTTAAAAAAGTAGAATAATCACAAAAAAATATATGTCTTGAATATGGCGGCTTCTCAATCCGGGGTGAAAACGTCCTTCATTTCCGAGGAGGAGTCCCGAGAGAAGCCGGTGGTGTGCAGATGCTCCTCAGCAGATACAGTGAGAATTGACCATGACTGTAAGTTTCCCTCATCTGATCTGAAATGTGCGCCCGCAGCTGCCTGATCCCGCGTTGCAAAAGCGCGCCTGAGAGCCCCTACGACCAATCCGCTGCGAGGATCCCATCCCACGTGTTTGAAGGCGCAACAACCAACCAATGACAGCGGCCGTCTTCCTCCGTGCAGAAAAGACCGTGCAACCATCCGCGTGCTTGTGATTGGTCGAGCCGTTTTGGTCCAATGAGATTTGAACATTCAACGCGGGCTCTTGCACGCTGACGTGGAGGTCGGCCAATGAGCTCACGGGGAGAGCATATTAACCCGAGGTGGAGCCAATGGGAGCGCAGGGCGGGTGATTTCACAGCGCGGACGAGCAGATGGCCCGTTCCCGCGCTGAGGAGTCTGTTTATGTTATTAGATTTTTTGCTCAATTTAAAGGGAAAGGAAACGGTGGCTCAGAGGCGCCAAAGTTACGTAATCACCACAGGGAGGAACAATGGATGGACTGTGTGACTTCAGACTAGAAACAGAAACCGTGTTTGAAAGATTATACATATATTGAATTAGTGTACAGCCTCTGATATGGTTGTTCTATTCAGTGTTATATTGATTTATGAGTCAAGATCAAAGACACGGAAATATTCAGATCAAGAAAAGTGTTAGTGTTGAGTTAATTTAAATAAATAAGTTAATTTGACAGTTTTTATAAATTGTTGATCCAAATGCAATTAACCATTTAGTTTTAAGATCCATGACTTTGTGTGATGAAACAGATTTACTGTGAAAAAAACAGATTAAAGGCCATTTTTTATTTATACCAACATTCAGTTTCACTATCACAACAGTTTTTCTCTTCTCTGACTAGAGCAGACTCAAGAAATTAAAAAGTAACGGCATTCAGGAAAGATTAAAGTGATCTGTTTATGCATGTGGGTTCCAGGGGGAGGGAATCCAGATACACTCTCAAAGGTGAAACAGTAAAATACCGTTGAAATGTTATTCATCCATGCAACAGCAAAAGGAGCAACTACAACAAAAACATAATACTGGAAGGCTTGTGCTTTGAGACCAGTGGTAAACAGAGGAAAACTTAATAACAAGATTGAGAGATGAGCACATTAGATTAGAAGAAATATAATTCTATTAGGGTAAATTATCTCTCTTCTCTGTCAAACAGATGACGTATTGGGTCAGTGCTTAAAGTACAAAGCATATTTTTTAGGAAGAGAGGCAGTATGAAGGCAGGGATTGAAAGGATCAAGTATTAACATAAACTCAGTCATGGATAGTTAGGGAGTTGTAACAGTGTAGTAGTGTTCTTGAGAGGAACTAATAAGTGCCCTTTGATGCTGGCTGCCACCATTAATAAAAGAACTTTAGAAAAAACACATTTCAACCCAATCTTTCCTGTATTGCATGTAGATCCATCTGAACAGTAAATATTGTGCTTTTACAAACATTTCTAATGAAAGAAAAGTTCTCTTTCTATACAGGCTTTTATTCAGAACTTCAGAATGTATGAGGTCATCTATTGGCGCTTTCTCGTCCAATGGGAAAAGGAGCCCATGTGAAGAAAGTGTGTAGTCATAGGGTCCTGTGAGCGGTTCCAGTTCTCCGCTGCGGTGCAACATAAGCCTTTCTGCTGGTTTTTATGTGACTGCCTCATTGCCTGTGGTCTCTCTCTCTCTCTCTCTCTCTCTCTCTCTCTCTCTCTCTCTCTCTCTCTCTCTCTCTTTCTCTCTCTCTCTCTCTCTCTCTCTTGCTCACTCACACAAACCTTAAAAAGAAACTTCAAAAGAGTGTATTGAATCTTGTTCTGGTTTAATGTGAATCGTCCAGATCAATTTGAATATACTCTTCTCATGTTTTGTAATAAAAAAATGTGTTTACCATATTTACACTTCATCATGAATATTCATATTTTGGTAAGCAATGCAAGCACAGTCCCCCAACTTTCCTTTATGTTGACACAGTAGGTTGGCATTTTCTATGCTGACCACTAGATGGGGCTAAGTTGCATTGTGAAAAATACATCCTGACTCATCCAGCTAGTGAGAGTGACACAGATCAAATCAGATCTGAGTTATGTTAATGTGATTTTACATTCAGAATACATACATCTGTGTACACAATGCAGTATATATGCATTTAAATAAAAGGTTGGATGTGTAACGTAAACACCATCTCAATTGCATATATGTGTGTATAGGTGCTTTCAATGTATTTCCCACTTTGATTCAATACTGTGACCTCGACCCTAGACAAATATGGAAAACCCATCCAAGCCAGAGAAAAAAACTTTTTTGCTAAATAATGAAAAAAAATGTATTGCTAAGTCAAGTGGTGTACATATATTATATTTAGATTTTTCCTTTTTAAATGTGCTAAATAAAGCAGTCACTGTGGAAGCATTGGAACCCAGTCCGAACCAAAAAGCTTTAATTACCTTAAAGGTTAGCCACTTAGCCACCCGATATAAGTATTCACACCATATTGCGTGAATAAGTTTTACCTTACATAAACTCTCTGTGGACGTTTTACCACGGTTTTAGTGTGTGTTAAATGCCTCATAGTGCGTCATTATGAACTGGTTTAGCTAGCCTGGCTGTAGTTGAGTGCTTTGTGAAGTCCCATCACTACTGACGAGCAGCAGACTTCGATAACTTCATATTATTTTCTTAACTTGCGTTTCTCTCAGTCACTGTACAAAGAGCTTAAATCACCTTAAACAATGCAAGCTAGCCACAAGATATAAGAACTCACGTGATATTAGCTAATGCCAAATGAGCTAAACCTCTGATGACTATATGCATTTATCAAGATTATCGTTTCATAATAGTTTTTTTTGGTTTTAATAAACTAAAAGTAACTGGACTGCAGCAGCACTTCCTGACTCAGCAGAGAGAATGACGCACCTTGATTGGTCGGTGGACTTGAGCCAAATCTCCTGCATGGACCCTGATTGGTTAACAGCCTTTTGATGAGCAGGGGGCGTGTCTTCGCTTGCCTGCACACGTGCAAACATTTTAAATAGAGGCCGCCGTGCTTGATGTTGACTGATCAGTCCGAGGCTCCGCTGGATTCTGGAGTTTTCTCACAGCTACTTGTTCACTCACCGAGAGAAGAAGAGGAGGCGACAGGAGTCTGAACTCATGTCTTCCTCTCTCCCCGGAGACACTCTGGCTAAGATGCAGCCGGACGCCTACGGGTGCGTGGTGGCGAACAGGTTCGGGGAACTCCTGGACGACGACGCGGACCCGTTCGACATGATCAGAGCAGTGGAGAAGGATACGAAGAAGAAGCAGGAGGATGAGAGGAAGGGCAAGCAGAAGAAACCCGGCCAGAAGGAGTCTCAGAAGGACAGGAGGGTCCCCAGAGCTCCGGGGCTCCAGGAACCAGCTCCAGGTGAGCTCCACACCGCACCACACCCCGAGTCCTGACGGTTCTGCCCGCTGGAGAGGCCGGTGTGCACGTGTCTGGGTGATGGTTCACAGCACATTCAAAGCTGTTCTATGCAGATTCTCAATAGGAATGGGATTCTCAGTTTTCTTTTACTTGCTATCAGACCCTCTTTTTTTCATTTTGCAGAAGAGCTTTAAAATAGTCAGCAGCAGACTGAATATTTGTCTAGCATTTAAATCTTTTAAACTTTAAGGATCCCAAACTGGAGAAATCCTTTTCCAGCAGCAAGGTACCAAGCACATAACGAACTATTCATGATGTAAAATAATCTGAACAAAACTGTACACATGTTTAGAGAATAAAAAAATATAACACTGTACAGGCTGCATGAACTGGTTTCAGCATCTCCCAGTGGAGCATGAAAAAGCCACCAGTAAATTCAACTTGTTGGGGAATTGTAGGTTGTAATGGATGAACTTTACTACCTCCATCGAAAAGAGATCCAACTAGAAATCCAGAATTTCATGTGGTTTCATTAGGGGCCCATTGGGCCTCATTGGGAGTTTGCACTCTACAAAGTTCAGGTCCAGTTGATGATTGGTTCCAGTTCCAGCAAAGGAAGTACTTTGACTTTATTTGCTTAGATTGGTGTATAGCTCATGAACCATTAGGGGGGGGAAAGTGATGAGACACCAAAGTTGAATATCACATTGACTTGACTCTCTGTCCTCAGTCCAAAAGCAGCAGCAGCAGCAGCAGCAGCCGCAGCAGCAGCAGGCTCGTCCTGGACCAGTGGCGGAGACCCGAGAGGAGGCTCAGAGGGGCATGAAGAGGGGTGTTGCTGGGGAGCGCAGGGCCAGCCAGGAGGAGAGGCCAGAGTATTCCATCGAAAAGTAAGTGTTTTCATACGAGAACAGATCTTGCATATCAGTAAGAGACGGTGCAGACGACACACAACCGGTGAAGATGTCTTGAGCAATGTTCCACCAGCTGGTTGGGACGTGTAGGAGCTGAGTTTTTGTATCTGGTTGTCCCTCAGGCCTTCCTCTTATGCAGACTCTGACCTCAGGGGCAGAGGAGGGCCCAGAGGCAGGAGAGGAGCACGAGGTGGAGGATACACAAGGAACCCAGACAACTTCAACCTGAGGGGCAAGAGAGAGTATGATCGACACAATGGAACGTAAGCATTGTTCGGGCTGTCCAGGTAAAAAGCTCACGCTCCCTCACAGTGTATTAATGACTGATCTAACCTTCATTGCAGAGGAATATCTCCTGAGGAAAAGAGAGGAGGCAGAGGACCCTGGAACTGGGGCTGTGCTGAAGAGGCCACAAGGTCGGATAACTTTTAAAACATGTAAATTACAGCTCCTACCATCAAACACAGTACAGACGTGTAACTGTTTAGCTGTGTCCCTTATTTTGTAGTGAACTGATGGAGGTGTCATCTGATGCTCCAGTCAAAGCAGAGGAGGCCCAAATGACTGTGGATGAAAATCCCAATCCGTGAGTAATGCACATCTTTTAAAATTGACACGTCGTCAGTTCAGCTGTTAAATATATTGTTTTTTACGTTTGTTAATGGAAAGTACAAGACATCTGCTGGGTTCATTTGTTGTATTTCAGATAGATTTGCTGCTAATAACAATGTTTTCAAAATGAATTTGACCCTCATTTTGCAATTTAACCAAATTATTAAAGAGCAACGGAAGAGGAGGATGGAGAGATGGTGGTCCATGTTGCCATGGAGATGACCCTGGACGAGTGGAAGGCCATGCAGGAGATCAGTCGTCCCAAGGTGGAGTTTAATATCCGCAAGACGGAGAACCAGATTCCCTCCAAAGCCAAAGTCATCCACCAGTCAAAGCACCTGGAGGTGAGAACACTTCATAGAACCCACTCACAAGAAAGACGAGCCGTGACTTAAAGCTCACCTTCCTGTGATGTAGCTTCCAAACCATCCTTCAGAAACGATTTTGAATCCCACTGTACATATTGAGTTTAGCTCCACAAGTCAGGTTCAACCAGGTTTACGACTATGTTGGTGTTTTCCTCCAATCCTCAGAACCTCAAGTCCCCCCCTGTGGAGGAGATAGAGGATGAAGGCAACTTCCTCCGTCGGTCTGTGAATGACATCACCTCTCTCCTGGACATCAACTTCGGGAGTCTTGGCCGGCCCTGCCGGGGGGGGCGAGGAAGAGGAGCTCGAGGTGGCATGACCAATCGCCCAGAGAGACCGAAACCGATACTGGAGAAGGTATGCTCTCAACTAATGTGTTGAGATGGATAAAACGTCTTTATAGATGTTAAACGTGTTTGATATGTACTTTTCCTATTTTATATATCAGCAGACTGATTGCTGGTAGTTTTAACAGTAACACCCAGTGTACTTGTCTCACACTGTTAGATAATAAACCAGACTAATTTGAACTGTGTGATGATCTTGAGTTTGTTCTCCTGTCAGGAGGACGATCTGGCTCCTAACCCAGACGACCCAGAAGACTTCCCTGCTCTTCCAACAGGAAGATAACTGAACACACTCGTCTTCATTCAACTCCTGTGGGGAGAATTCATTGCACTTCTCACTTGCTTGACAACAGTTTTCAAGTCCCTGCTGTTAAGTTTTGGGGTTCTATTGCACTATTGAAGAGTTTGACTCCTTGAGAATAAATAATATGGCAAGTTTATCTAGGACCTGTTTTTTTTTTATCCACTACACTGAAACTACTTGAGTGGGGAATGTTAAGAACTTAAAGTCTGAGGGCTGTCTTCAGTATTCATAAACAATCACTGTCCTCTGCTGGACAAAAAAAGAACAGCCAGATTCTTGGTGGGTACAATTTATTTATAATGTCCAATTCTGTGCTGTTGGCAAACTTCTATTGTGGATTATGAGCATGAGTTAGATATAGGCCCCTTTTAGGACCGTTGACTTTTCATAGCATGATCTAAACATAGTACAAAAATATTTACAAAATACAAACTGAGCATATCAAATGATCACACATTTACAGTATTGAAAAGCTTTGAATACATGATGGGGTTAAAAGACGAGCCAGATACTGAACAATGGTACGAATGTGCACAGTACTGTATTGTGTGAGGCATCCATCTTTAAAAAGCAGAATATCTGCTGTACAGTGCGTATTCTGGAGGAGATCTCTTGAATTCACACATTCACATGCCGGTCTTCCAGATATATTTCAATCTGATGTTTGCTACTGCATGCTTTAAAAGTATAGGAATAACCAGGCAATGATTTAACTCAGGCAGTCTCATGATGCTGTTAAAAACCAAAGTGCCTACAGGCGAAAATAACTTGGAATTAAAAAAACAAATCTATAAATCGCTGACATGTCGGGTAAAGTTTGTTCCAATCTGTTCCTCAAAATTAAGAATCAACAAACTAGTTCTGCTGTATACAAAGGATTTCATGTTAAGTTCATCAGGTTTTGCAGATCCACAGGTTCACCGGAGTAGAGGAGCTCTAGCTTTGGGTATGGAGTGACTAAAGGAAACAAACCAAATTCAGCATTAGAGAGTGGTGAGGAGTTCATTGATTTACAATCTACTATTGCAGTTAAATCTCACATTTTTACCTCTGCCAAGGTTATGTTTCATTCTGTTTGTTAGCAGGATAAACATTTTTTTTTATGATAAGTAATAATATAACTGAATTTGTGAGGAGGGACGTGACCAATTACATTGGAGTTGATACACATACACAGGCAGAATCCTGGAGTTTAACATTGCAAAATAAGGGGTTAAAACTTGGTGGAGGGTTGCACTGTGCTCTTCTACTTCCATTCATGCAATCACCATTTTTGCACATGGACCAAACACATTTGATCCGTGCTTCACAATACACATTTCTAAATAAATCTTTTACAATACAGAATGTAGCAGAAAGTGAAGTGGAGATAGATACCATAGCCTGGAAAATCGAATTGATTGCAAAGACCTGCAAGTTTTACGTCCTTGGGAGGCAGTGCGTCTGTTGCATGTAAGAAATAGAAAAGAGAAGGAAAGAGGAAGAGAAACACTGCAGATTAGTACCAGTGAAGGACGTGGTGACAACAGGCACAGAGGCAGAAGACACAGTGAGCAGCAGAGTCCAGAGAAGCTCTAGCCAGTCATCCTCGGAAATACATTAAAGAACGTGCAAAGAAAGCTACTGGAAGGAAGAACAGCAAGACTGAGGCAGGTGGAGTTTATCGAAGTGGGTGAAGTTAGTACAACATTGAGTACTATAGCTGGGTTGCACCATCATCTTTAAATAAAAGCAAACCTCTAAAGTGTATTTGAAATAAACTGTCGGATGATTTAGATTTTAAATTAGTGACAATCAACCTGATTAATATTAAAGTATAAAGCTGGAGAATGGTACGAAAATTTGAAAAATTTTGACTTCTGTTAAATCTGAGTAAAATACTGTTATATTTAATTTCTATTTCACTTTTTTCTCTTAGGATTTTCTGACAAACTTACTAAAACAATAAAATCCAATGAAATTAAATATGTTTAAGTTATTGAGACAAGTTAAATCAGATTTTTATCTTTCTAGGAACTTCATTAAAAACAAATTAAGTTTGTTTATCCTAACTAGATAAAACATCTGATTAAAGAGAGTTCGTAACTTCACCACAATTTGATTTTGTCTAGACATTTAGTCATTGCTGATGCATCCAAGCCTAAGTACATTAAGTGATTATGACAATCTCTTTCATAACCATTAAGGGGAGAAAGAGTGAGTGCTGAGCCTCGAGTTGAATTTACACAGCATCAATTATCAGTTATTTTCTTTTTTAACTCTGATCATCCCAAAGCTGCTAAAACCAGATAGTAAACATTCATTTTTCCTGTTTCATGAAAAAACATGTTTAAAAATGTGTTTCTGTTTGTGTGCAAATGCCAAAGTGTCCAAATGGCTCAGAGTGGGGTCTGCGGGAGCTTGCCTGCAGGTGGACCTGTGCCATGTTTAAGTTGATGAAAGTGCCTGTGTTGGCTGTGGCACTGGCCGCGTCTCTATGGCTGCCGCATGGCTCACAACACATTGGGTCCCTGTCGCCAGCCACTACATGCAAGTTGCCTAGGGACCTGACCAGTCTGGTGTGGCACAGGGAGCTGGCAGAGAGAGGGGAAGCTGTTAATTTTCTCCACAACGCTCCACAAGTGGCTCATAGCCTCTGGGTTGCTTTTCAACTGTGTCAACTCCACATACACCTACTTCCAATAGTTATATGAAAAAGGAATAACAAAACGTAATGTATTTGTTTTTTGTGTCTACACAACATTGTTCTTTATAATGAATAAATTGATAACATGCATTGTTTAAGTACAACTCATGTCTAACACAGGGTTTAATCATTTCCCCCAATATAAACATGTATAAAACAACTGTTTAAAACTCTGTTAATGTAAATATTGAAAAATTCTCAAACTACACGTGTCACCTCATAATGAGTTACCAACTGCAGTGATAAAAAGTAATTTGGATTTTTTGAGGCTGATGCCGAAATTAAGGAGTACAAATTCTGCCAAAATATTAATCAAAAAAATAGGCAATGATTCTTAAAATGTCTTAATTAAACTCTTATGACAAAAATGTAATTGAGGTTTGATATTTTACAGTTTAACCACAAACTATTATGAATAACGTTGAAGTAAAACCATAAATACAACCAAATCTAATAGAACTTGAAATAAGAAAATCATTAAATCATCCAAACCACATTTTTAATTATAAATTTAAAACATATAAGCAAATATTGTCTATTTTTTATTCTTGCAAAATTAAATTATTCAGCTAAAATTAACAACTACATATATTTCTATATGAAAGGCTCAAATTGGCCAAATCTTCCAGCGGATTGCTATAAAGATTTATATATCTTATAGGCTAGGTAACTCTGTCCATGTATAGTTTTTGTGCTGTTCTCATTATTCTATCAGGGCTGTCACTCTAGTAAATGAATGCTCTGTGTGAAATCCAGCGACTTACCTTCCTCCTACACTGTTGGCTGGCAGGGAGGTTCTGGTTCTCTTCCTGCTGTCTGATTGGTCGGACAGAGCCATGGGGTTGGTCTTACAGCCCTGAACACTGGCCTGTAAAATGGACATGCTGCGGACGAGAGAGAGGAGTGTCAGGATTAATCTCAGCCATGTTTTTCCTCTCGTCCGTGTGATCACTGACTGCAAACCTTACCTCAGGGACTGCGATGACGACCGGGTGTGAATCTTATTCTCCTCCTGTCTGTTAAAAAAAAGAGAAGTAACACCACGGTAAAAATGCAATTAAAAAGGAGAGAGAGAGAGATGAGAAGACAAAGTGGAGGGGGAGGAGGGACATTCTGTATGGAGATGAGCGCGAAGGCTTTTAAAATGTAAAGATTTAGACTTAGGCACAGATCATTACTACAGCATTAGCAGCCAAGTAGGATTAGTAAAGCCAGGTGAGTACCAGAAAATGCCAGCAGGTGGCACTAAACAATTTAGAGGGCCCAGATTTGCCTTTTCTTAAATACAGTAATTTACATCGGCTTAACTGTTTGAGGGCTTCTAGATTTTGACTGTGCATTCAACAAAAACAGCAAAGCATGATGTTTAATGAGGGACTCTGGTGTAAAATAATAATGTGCCATAATCAATGGCATCAAGGACAAGACAGGAGCCTCTTTCTGATTTTTTTAAACAGGCTCAATATGTACTGTGCTCTCAAGGATAAAGTAAAGAGGATGATTTTACAAAACAACTTTCTGATTTGGGGGTTGGGGATTGAGGAGAGACAGAGGGGCTCACTTACAGCATTTTCAGTTAGAGCTCCAGAACGTGGGGGGCAGGACAGGTTTTTGAGGGGGCAGACGGGCAGTGGAACTCATTGAAATCCTAACCCGTCTATACAGAAATGCAGGATGGAAGAAGGGAAGCCATACACAATCCACCACAGGGCAAGGCTACACAGGGAGGAGAGCAGCATGGCTACCAGCCATCTGAAAGGAGGACAAATCCGATAACAAGAGCAAAATGGAAAAAGGGAGGAAAAAAAAAAGGAAAAGAGAGACAAGAGACGTCCGGGTAGGACACAAAGCCTGTGATGTTCTGCTTTTCCACTGGGACTGGATCAGATTAAATACCATTCACAGAGCCTTGAATCCAGCAGTGCCAGTCAGCAAGTTTTTGTTCTTCACTTTCTCTGATGGGTTTGCAGTTTGCCTCATACTAATCTGACCAATGTGGAGATTGTGAAGTAGAACGATTTAAATAAAGCTTCTAAATCTTACAGGCTGACATTCAATTTTATACAAGAACCAATAAAAACAGTGTGCAAGGTGGTTTTACAGATCAGCTGACAATAAACTTTACTGGCTGTGGGATAGATGACACTGAGAGTAGATTTAGAATCATATACAATCTATAGTAAAACATTTTTTTTTAAATCTATAAAAAAATTTACAGACACAAAAGTAAGACTTGATCAAAGAAAACAAATTCACTAAATGTTCTGCCCTCCTTTACATGAATAGATCTTTAATAACTATAATAATATCTCT
Source organism: Platichthys flesus (assembly GCF_949316205.1). NCBI lineage: Eukaryota > Metazoa > Chordata > Actinopteri > Pleuronectiformes > Pleuronectidae > Platichthys > Platichthys flesus. Next base: position 8,202,899 of record NC_084947.1, read on the forward strand.
AATCACTGGAATTTAAAAAGTTGCTGGCAGAGATCCTGAAGCAGTAAACAAGGCTCCGGTGGGTTGCTGATCCAGTCACATAAAGCAGTGGAGAAACAACAGGCCTTTGACAATGAACCCGGTCCGACATTAATTATGTTAGACACAAACACAGATCGAACACAGAAGCATGTCCATGCGTGCATTTCACAGGGTTTCATGCCTACTGCCATGCACGAAAAAGGCCGACAGGGTGAAGAGAAGTTGTCGTGTTTCTCACTGGAATACAACATGCAGCTCAGTGTTACAGAGTAAAACAAACAGTGGAGCCAGATGGTGAAGTTCAGCTTCAGGTTGGATGTTTGTCTAACAGCCCAGACACTGATAACGCGTACGGCCTGAAAAGGAAGCAAATCTCCCTTCTGCCTCATCTCCCTTGTGAGGACGGATAAGAACCCACTTTCATCTGATCACCTCCTCAGAAGCAAATGTGTTTGTTTTTTCATAATCCTGTACAGCAGGATGAGGATCAGGATTCATTAACCTTCCCAGCAATGTAATTTAAAGCAGTCAATTTTTCTCATAAAAACACCTCAGGAAAATATGACACAAAATTACTATTCACCATTCTCAAAAACATCTACAACTTAGGCTACATCCATACGACTTCTTTTGGTTTTAAAACTAAACTAATCGCCGTCTTCATGAGTGTTTTAGATCCGTTTCAGTAATACCAACACGTCATAAAATGCACATCACGTGACCATTGACATAGCAGTGTGGATGTAGCCTCCTATGATTCAGCAACTTAGCTACTTTACTAAACATTAAACTAATACTCTACCTTCAAATCCTAACAAAGACCTTAACTAGTTTTTGCCCTAGAGAATTGTCAAGTCAGTAGTGCAAGCCATGCACTAGAAACCTTGAATTCAACTAATCCAGATCTCATGTAAATCTGTGATTAGCTGAATCACTGGTACTGTTATTTTTAACAAGTACAGCCGGCTCTACATGAGACCTTTAGTGTGACTGAGAGGAAAAGCCTCTCTATCAAAGCAGATCAGCTCAGTGTGTCCATGAGGCAATGACGGGCGATGTAATGCATCCACTAAATGCATATCCACTTCACACCGTCGTCATCGGAAAGGAAAAAAATTACAAAAAACAGAACAACTTCAAATCAGCCATAATGTAATAACCATACCATTCACTGCCATAGCCACCGTCTCTACAGGAAGAGGATGTCAGCTAGAAAGGAAGTGATGTGCACTTACCTCCGTTATACAAAACCTCCCAGCCTCTCTCTGTTTTTCCTCTCCCCCACTTTCTCTCTGCCTCTCTCTCTATCTTTTGAACGGCAGGCAACACATCGGCCACCCCGTGCCCATGAGGCTGCAGCAGAATACTACCTGCCTGACATGGGACAACACAAGCCAAAGCCATTGGGATATATTGGCAGAGGCCAGTCAACCATCCTCTGCCGGGCTCACAAACAACCTTCCACGGCTTCATTTACATTAGCACAAATGATGTGGAATCTATTTTAGACAGGAAGCCAACATAAATCTATTAGATTTCTTCCTGTTTCTATCTCTGTGGGACATTAGGTCTTTACTGCTATAACACAGCGTTTCTAAAGATCTGGCTTGTCACATGTTACAGTTGTACAGCCACCCTCATATGCTTGTTACACATAAATGTGTGAGATACAAAATCTAAATGATGAACTTGACAAAGGCTTAATGAAGTGTTTTTTAATATGTCACAGTGGTCTGCTGGTTTACACAAAGGGAATTTAAGGGTTAACTGTTCAATTTAAAACCCATGTCAAGTATGACAGATATAAAAGAAGATCAGAGTCCAAGATTTATTTACGCTACCCTATAATTGACATTATACACTGTACATATGGATTCTGCCGAAAAAATTATCTTGAAAACATAACCAATTTAATGAAGGAAGTTGCTTTGAATGAATGTTAACAAAATCAAGACCTAATCTAATGTATTTAGGACCTACTATGTCATATTTTAAAATCCTGCCTGAATTGTTTTGTCTCTGTCTGGGAGCTTTGTTATGTGGCTCTTGAGTCACTCTAGTCCACAACAGTTGTAATACACCTGCACTATTTTTGGTCAAAGTAAGGCAATCAAAATTTGAAAATGTAAAAAGTATTTAGTAAAGCTTACACGAGTGGCCCATTTACCTTAACGCCAATGTGACATAATAAACCCATGACTAACAAGCTCTACATTGATTTTACCCTCCTCTCCTCAGAGATATAGTTTTAACCTTTGGACTAAAGAAGAACATGTACTCATGAACAGTTGTTGAGTGAAACTAATTCCTGGGTTGTATCTGTTACGTTCCACATCTTTTGTGCCTTTATAAATCCAGCCCTCTACAACATTTTTGGAAGATTGTGTATCTGATAACTCTGATCCAATCGGCCAAACAACTGTGTCACTTACTCCTCGTCTTCATATGTGAACTATTCCTCCTCGACTTCTCGTTCATCCTCATCACTCACTGATTTTAGATGAAAACTGAATAATTAACATTAGACTTGATCTGCATGTGATGGCATGTACCCCAGAGGACACAAAAAACAGAGTTATTGAAATATCACAAGGATACTGCCTTGTTCTCCAACTCCTAGATAATTGATATTTGGATGAAACTGCCATGGTGTGAGAAAGGATCAGCATTAACAGATGACTAAAACCCGTCCTAAAACTACAACAGCCTACCCTGACTAAGCACGGTCACCACTTGGTCATTATCAAATCCTAATTCTCCCAAATCATAAGTCATAAAGGATTTGAACAACACTGTATATATGTAATGATCTGAGGGACTGAGGCCACTCGCAGGCTGCCAGGGTACTTACGTGAGTGAGCCTGATGACGATCTGGCCTGCCTCTTGCTCTTCAGTGCTCGCAGTTTATCACCCTGTGTGAGGCCATTCCTCTCCTCCTCATCATTATACTGTAAAACAAAGTGATAAATAGACATAACGAGTGCCCTTGTGGTTCATATGTTTTTTTTTCATTTATGAAAATATTCCTGGAGCATCATTCTAGAACTCACCAGATCCATTTCTTCTTTCTTGGTTGCCCTGTTTTTGTTGCTGCCGTTGATGGTTATGTCGTCCACTCCGGAAAGGATCCTTGTGACAGCCACCTTGCCGTTCTCTCGTTCATTGAGCATCTTCTCTCGGAAAACGTCTCCCTCTGCCCATAAGTTGTTCTGCTTCCTGAGGCACAACAGTGCAAGAAACCACAAAATTAACCTGCAGTACTGTAACACCACCGCTTTTAATTTTTTCAAATCTACACTTACATTCACACCCTGTTTTACAATGGCACCTTGCCCCAACCAGTTTAACAACATTTTAATTATTTGTGGCAACAGGTGTGCTAATGTTTATTCTGCCATCCCCATCATCGAACCACACCCACTGTTCTGATAGAGGAAGTTATATTCTGAATGTTTACTAAGGTTGTAAGACCCTGGATAAGTTGATAGTGTATGGCAGGGCTGTGATTCAAAGACAGATAACATGGAAGACGGACAACCCACAGAGACCCCATACAGACACAGGGAGAACATGCAAATATCACACAGAAAGAGCATGAGCCAACCGAGGTTCAAACCAGGAACCTTCTCGCTTTGAGGAGACAGGGTCAACCACTGCACTTCCTTCCCCTATTCTAAAATCTGTGACATTTTCTAAATCCTGCTTAAGTGGACACCTACTCTTCCACAAAGTTCTGCTGAGGCCCGATAACGGACCCTGGCCGGCAGATCCGTATCCAGGCAATGGCCTCTGCTGCAGTCAGGCCGTAATGTTTCATCATATAGCAGCCAATCAGGGTACCAGTCCTCCCCAGACCCGCTGTCAGTAAAAATAATGGATAAGGCATTATAACATAATTAATTCAGATTCATAAGTGTAGTACAAGAAGTGTGAATGCAGGTCTGAAATGTTTACCTTTGCAGTGGACCGCTATCGCTCCTTCTGCGTTCTCACAGATGTTGAGGAACTTCCGGACGATGCTGTCGGTCGGTGTACTCCCGTCCACGAAGAACAGGTCGTGGTGTTCAAAGCCTGAATCCGTAAAACGCCTGCTATCGTACATCTTCTTGTTGAGACGGATGATGGCGGTGATGTTGTGTTTTCTGAAGTAAGGCATGTAGGCCTCGGGAGCATGCAGAGGATACCCTGAGGTAAGAAAGGAAAACATTCTAGTGAGTTTAAGAGGCGTTAAAACAAAGCCAGAAACAAATCTGTGCTGGACTTTTTTTGATTACCATTTTCTATTTTGCTTTTTGGATGAGGTCCGCTGAATGCAAGGAACTTCCCTGGAATGATCCAGTTCAAGTCTCCATTTTCCGCCCTCTCATAGTGCTCATATTCCTCCACATCGAAGTTGGAGAAGTCCAGCCAGCCGTACTGAAGAGCCTGACAGGCGGTTAGGAGGGAGTTAATTTCATTATGTGCATGACACAGCAAGAAAGAAATAATAAATAGAGTAAATCTAACGCTGACGTACCTTCTGAACGGCACGGAGGCAATCCAGGATGTTCAGGTTGTACATGCAGCTTCCAAATGAAGCGTCTCTGTGAAACAAATTACACAGACAGTCTTACTCAGCGGGAATAATCTATTTTCCCCTTTGAATATGAATGCAGGCCGCTGTCTCTCAACTGCTTTCCATCTCCATCACGAGTCTTGCTCTATTGCTTTTCATATTTTTCTTTTTGCAATTTAAAAATATTTGGCTATTTTGCATATTTGACACAACCCTTGCTCGTCTTTGAAACAGCCTTTACAAAACTAAAAGTGTGACAATGTAAACAAAGACCTTAGTCGCAGTTGTGGCTTATTCCTAGATGCCTCGAATCAGTTGTTACCTGAATGGGAGGTACGTTGAATTCCTCGCAACCAGCAGACTGTAGGCGTCCTCTGGCATCATGTTTAGATGCATTACCTTCAAACACAAAATTCTAATCAGCAAGTGCGGCTTGTATTAAATGTTGACATAATGTAATTTCACAGATATGAAACCTGGGTACGGACATTACTTACAGCATATGAGCCTATTAGATAAGCAGCATTGGCCTGTTTTTTCTGGTCTCCACATGTATAAAATATGATCTTCTTCCTTGACAGCGTAACAGACTGTGAAACGACATTAATTACAAGCAACATGAGCAAACATGTGATTATTTATTTATGTGACAAAAGAGTAAACAAACTTATAAGTAGATATTACATGAACGTGTCGACCTGTATTTTCCAACCTCTGCTATGTAACATAAAATATTGTATTTTGGGGCTGAACAGCTGCAGTGGGAAGACAATCCAAACCACTGAATGAAAATGTGACTTATGAATAGACATTTTTTCCCATTTACAGCACTACATGGTGCGGAGAATGTCAGTCAACTGTATTTATAAGCAAAGAAAAAGCTAGCTGGGCGATCCCCACGGGAGACAATTAAGTTTTAGTGCTGCAGAGAGGCTGAATACTCAGAATCCAAACCTCAGCTGCTTAAATCTGTGCCCAACAGCCTCCAGGACCACATCTTGTGCCAAATCCACACAAACTGCCACAACACAGAGGAACAATAGCATAACGGACCACAAGGATTATTCGGGGCATGAACTGAACTGTGAAAAGTTGACATGTCCTGCTAATTGGCACGTAAAACGACTATAACCCTGCATAATTCTGTTTGTTTGAACAGCTTTAGATCGACCTTGATTATGCGTCCCATTCCAGGAAGTGCAATTAGGAGCAGCGATTTACTTTACCTTGAGCTTCTTTGTCAGCTTGCAGCAGAAGCGATAAAACATGGCCAGGTTAAGGGGACCAAAGTCCGCATAGAAGCTGAGGGAGAGAGTGACAAAGGAGAAAAGAAGGAGTGTGTCAGGGGAAGCTATTTATGCAACCAGCGACAATCTCTAGAGAAGTTTCATTAGACAGAATCAACTACATCAGACTGACACAATAAAAAAACACTTACAGATTAAAGACTATATTTGGAAGCATTTCGATGCAGAAGTGGCTCAATGAGAACACAGCACAAAGGCTGTGAAGACAAGGAGTCTATTTTTCTACCACTGGCAGAAAAAAAAGGGCTCGGAAAGGTCAGTCATGTCCTCCCCGAACAACAGCCCATTGAAGCAGATTGACCCCCCCCCCCCCCCCCCCCCCTGCAAGCTTGGAAACTGCCACTGTAGCAATGTGCTTTTATTTTGATAAAAAAATATATAGTAAAAAGGACAGTGCACCTGAAATAGCCGACATTCTGAAAATAAATGCTACGTCCAGCTGATTAAAGCAAGGTGCACATTTATGTCATAAAAACTTCTAAACATGAAATTCAGATATGGATTTTTGTTTTTTTGGGCCAACCCAAGATAGTCAGTGGCCTTCCCAATTTAAAAATTTAAACCACATAAGTTTGAAGTAGTCATGTGCAAGTTGAAGCAGTGGTGGTGTCTTTTAAACAGCTGCAGTGATACCAGGAGGAATTGGCATCGCCTTTTATTCCATTCAAAGAAGTGCATAGTTTGTTAAAATGCTGACAGAACCGGGGCACTTCAGGGGCCAATCAGATTTGAGCTGGAGCCAGTGCCCTGCCTGGCCCCACCCCCTGGATCCTCTCATGTATTTACATAGTGTAAAACTCACAATTACACAAAATCCATATGTTAAAGTCAGTTATGGACAAATTAGTTTGAAGGAGTCGTGTGCAAGTGGCAGCAGTGGTGGTGCAGATCAGCTTCTCTCAGAGAGCTGCAGTGATAACAGGAGTTGTTTTGGCATGGCCTTTCATTGCAGTGCATCGGTGGGGGTGGGTGGGGGGGCATGAGAAAACCACTCAACCTCGCAAGTTGGGAATCAAACCCTGCAACTCACTTCTCATACGCCAACTCCTCGTCTATGCAGAAGCAGTGTCTCTCTGCCGTGCTCTTGATCTTCTGATGGAGTATGGCGAAGTACAGTTGATCTGGAGGAGGAAGGGGGGGGGGGGGGGGGGGGGGGTCAGATAAAGAGCAACTTACTTCCTTTGGTCATTCACACACACTTCTGTTAGTACTCCCCCCCAACCACACGCACACACAAATACTACTCCCTCCGTATGTACAAGTACTTCTGCTGAGTATTTGCCGCTTACCACTGACGAACTCGACGCATCTCGGCAAAACCTCGTCCGCGGTCATCCTTCCCGCAGATTTAAACATGACGTTCGGAAGAGAAACGCTGGTTTTACTCACCGAGACTTGAGCATAGTACGGAAAACTCACGCGGGTAACGTGCGGGAAGATCTAGGGAAGTTATTTGAAAAGTTGAACGTAAGAACGGCCGTGGTTCGGGAGGCGTCGCCGTGAAAGAGGGGAAAGTTAGAGGAAGGAGGAGAAGAAGTGCGCACACTGCTAAAAAATGACCTCCGCTCGACTCCGCCCCGTCGGCTGGTCCGCGGGACGCTATTGGCTGCGGGAGATGTGGAGCGCGGCGCGATTGGAGGAGCGTACTGTCGGTCGCGCCCCGTTCTTGTTTAAAGTTCTGCACGCGAGACACGCGATAGGCCGCGGGAACGTTGCCCAAACGGTTGCTAAGACGATCCCTCGGCCAATCAGAGGCGTGATTACCACCCTGGCCCCTCCCTCAGACCTGAGCTGCCTCCAGAAGAAGCAGGAAGACCCCGCAGGAGGGGACATAATTAACTTTAAACGACAATAATACCGACAATAACAATTGTGTTTATGTAATGAATGCACCGATCGACTTATTTGCACATGCATAACTCGAGCACGATTATAAAACATCATGTCTGGTGTAATCCCCTCCTCTAAAATGAAACTATTGCAGAGCACAGATTTAAAAAGCTAAATCGACGCACACACAAACACACACGCACACACAAACACACACACACATACACACACACACGTTGGATGGGGACACAAGATGTCGCCATATTATGACAAAGCCTGCAAGAAATCAGACTTTCAAGCACCCTCGCTTGTTTACAACGCAATATTGCGCGTGCACCGGCCGCTACGTGCACCCGTGCACATCTGACAAGTTCGTGGACGGCCGTTTACCTGTAATCTCCATGTACAAGTCGGAGTTCGGCCCCGCCTCTGAGCCGCGGTGAGCGGCGCAGCGCTTCTTCCTCGACTCGCCTCGTCTCCTCTCGCTCTTGCGCTTCATGTTTTCTCCTCCTCAGAGCCTCCCTTCACATTGTGGTGCAGCCGCAGCCCAGTCCCTCCTCCTCCCCTCGCAATGCGGACACTGGTATTGTCCCAGTTTCTTGTCGCTGGGTTATCGTGGCATGGTCCTGCCCGTGCAGCTGACGATCTTTGTTTGTGTGTCTGTGGTGTCAACCACAGATCAGAGGCGGTGGTGTCAACCACAGACACAGCAGCCTGCTCCAACCTTTCGGTGGTGACGTCTGCGAGCCGGGGCAGGTTTCTGCTTTCTGCAGCCCCTGCATGTGACGTATGAGGAATAGATGTCCAGTGCCCACCCTTCGCTGTTCGATAGCAGCAGCTGTATGTGGATTGTAGTCCTGTGCTGCTCAGTAGAAGGGACTTTGCCATCATTTTGCACATTCATGGGAAAAAACACACATGTAGGTTGGGTGTGGCAGTTCAACTTTATTAACAGTGTAATAAATACCGAGCAAATGAAGACAGTGGCTGTAAAAATGAAGGGGTGCGACAAGGCCTAATATCTAGGTCACCAATGTGCCAACAGTATTACAAAACAAGAGACATAGCATTAGGTGTATTCCTACATGACAACAGTCGTGCACGTGTATCTCACTTATAAACTCACCCGTGTTATTTAAGCAAGAAAGACCGAAAAAACAAATCACCCCAAGGATAATTTACAAGCTTTTTAATCCCATCCAGGCACGCCAGGTCAACTTATATATTTATTTTTGTTAACAAACTAACTTAAATTATCAATTTGAATAAATAATGAATAACAGGCAAAAACAGACAAAACAAGGTAATATTGAATAACCAAATAATATGTTGATGTTAGGGTTAGTGATGTGATGGGCTCCTCTGGACCAGGTAGGGTTACTGATTCTCCCTCATCTGTTTTACAAGTTGATGGCCTGAGCTGCTTGCTGCAGTTCCCTGTCCTTCTGCTTTTGGAGTCTCTCTTCTCTTGGCATTATGCTGCAAATTTTGTAAATGAGATAAATCAATGTTGTGCATAATTATCAAGAGTGACTGGCATAATCTCTATAAAGCTGACAACACAGTACACACACATTTTTTTTACTGTTTTCTGACAGAGTTGAAGCATAAGCAGCATTACATAAGTAATATACCACAATATACCTCACCAAACTGTCATGTAGCTCAACTTAAGACTTACCTTTCATTTCAATAATTACGATTTTATATCAAACAAAACTAGTGAACTGCCTTTAAATTATCTGTCTGTCTGTCTGCCTGCCTGCCTGCCAGCCTGCCTGCCTGCCTGCCTGTCTGTCTGTCTGTCTGTCTGTCTGTCTGTCTGTATCCCTCTCCCTCTCTCTCTTCATTAAACATGACAAACGTCAGTAAACAGCTGGACAGTGAGAATGAAAGATTTAACTTGTTAAAGAAACCCTTATCCATCACTACCCCTTGCCTTTACTGTCGGAATCTTTATCAGACAGTGTGTAAAAATCCCTCTCTGCATTCTCTTGCCATCTGTATATGAGACAGAGAGCTGTTGTGTTGCAGGTAGGGCCTGCCCCTTTAAGGAAAGTTTGTAGTGTGCGACTTAGTGCACCAGGGTATTGTGGTGAAAAAACGCTAAAAGTGTGTGTATAACGAGAACTGATGGACCACCTAGAGGGGATGCGAGTGTTGCTCCTGCTGTATATCCGAGAAATAAAGTTGCCGCATTCCAAGTAAAGAAACATCTCCTCCTCCTTGTTCACGGAGCGGTCCGGATGTCTGGTTATCGGTCAGACAGCGAGCCAAGATAACCAGTGACAGGGGCGCACATCCTGCGCAGAAGCCCATTGCGCACATCCTGCGCAGAAGCGAACTGCGCAGGAATTGCCCTAACCCTAACCTTTTTTTTCTACATTTTTTCCAGTGATGTCCTGAGGCTGCCCCCTGCTGGCTGCTGGGTTCCTCTGCTGCTTTAGCTTGGTTTGTGCAGATTGTGGTTAACAAAAGTTGTCCATAAAAGAAAATTGTTAATATCCTTCAAGAGCAATTTGATGTACAACTAGCAATCATCAATTGATGACAGAGAGATTGATTTCTATTCTTAAATATTGATGAATGAAGAAACAATTGGGCTCCAGCAGAAGGGCACTTTTTTCATCCAGGGCAAAAGGGCCAGTGCTTGAGGGGTCTATCTGTGCACATGCCTGATCCCATCCCATAGTTTTCAGTAGCAAAATGAGTTTCCTCAGGTCACTTTGTAACATTCTCAGTTCATCAGCCCAAAAGATGTAAATTCTGCAAAAAGCCAGTTAGGAGACCTTGAGTTATTTTTATTTGGTCTACCAAAACCACTATTAAAGTTAAGACTTGTTTTTACTCCTGCGTGATGGTTGTGGTTTGAAACTTTTATCTTTATGAGCTGTGCTTCCACAATGCCTAAGCAATATAATATATGTATATTGGACTTTGGTTATTTCGCTATTGATGAAACTTATATTGCTATTTTTATAAATATTATTTTATTGCCCTTTCCTTTAACACAACATAAACTGTCATGTCTTTCAGGTCTTCTTCTGTTGTGTTATAATGTGGGTTTGTGTGGTGTGTGTTTTTATGTTACTCAGTTAAATTTCCACTTTTCCAAGTCTCTCTTGTAAATAAAAAAGATAATGTAGCTCAATTACCTGGTTAAAGAAATACATTAAATAAACAGATCTATTCAGGATTGTGACCTCATGACCTCGCAGAGGAATGATAAACACTTTACTCAGAATCACTGGGACACAAATACCTGTTACTGAGAATGATACTGCTCAAGCTCTTCTAGTTCAATATGCCAGTGTGCAAAGATGATGTAACTAAACAAGCAGCGTGTGTCCCCCTGTGTGATAATAACAGTGATGTGGTGGCACAGCACCCACTCGGGCGGCCACCTGACTATACATGGAGGATCTTTGGCTTATCGCTGAAGTCCAGAGTCTGTTGAACTCCGGCCAGCTGCAGCAGCCAGGTGATGGGCATGTGGTCCAGGTGGTTCATGTCAAAATGGGAAAAATGGACTTGAGAGCCTGTGGAGAGGAGATGAGGGGAAAGTGAGCGCTCTGGTGGCCAGACGGTTACAGCACAGGCCACCAGAGCAGTGTGCAAAAATCTTTGTTGCAAGTCATGCCCCTTCCCCCTCCAGGTTCTCTTCCTGTCTGCCTCTTCTCAAAAAGATAACTGCCTAAAATATTAGCTAAAAGAAAAAGATTGACCACAGACAGGTTTGGTTGTGGCCTGTCTCCAGAGCGAGAACATGTTAAATGATCCTTATTAGATCAAAAGCAAAAGCTCGCACTGTGGTATAATGTAAAAAAGGTATAGATTTCTGTTTTCTTTGACAATCACAAGATAGACCTTGTGGGTTTTCGACAACCCTAATCAATAATTTGTGTCTAAACCAACCAATAAATGAATGACAAGTGAATATAATAATGAGTTAAGAGGTCATATGTGTCCAACCACAGTTTCCTGAGAAGAATCAGACCCTTTAACACTTCCAAAAAGGTACTTTGTTATTTTTATAGTAAACAAACGTATATGTACCTGGTCCTGCAATGATGGCTCCACCTTGCTGATGTAGGTCACCCTGAAAGTCGAATAGAGGGCTGGTCATGGCTCTCCATATACTCTTCATCTGGCCCAGAAAAACACCAGACTTCACATGGGGACTAGGAGTTGCTGAGGACATAGAAATATACACACACACGCTATTATTCATGAATCACCACACTGGTGTAAGTTTACACACATACTGCCTCCAAATATTGTTATATCTCTACCTGTGTTGGTAAATATCTGCTCTCTCTTCATCCCAAGCTTTTGATAAATGCACCTCTGTGGGTCCACATATATTTCATAAGGATAGCCTGTCAACGAGCAGAACGGCTATGAGAGAAAGAGAGACATGTAAAACATTTAGGTAGAGTCAGAGTTCACCATATATTTTACAGATTTCCATGAAACTTTGTGGAGAGGAGGGATTTGATCCAAGGAAGACATGTTGGTGCGGATCCAGATCGGGGGGGATGTCTTCAGGAATTTTTCCACTTTCTTTGACATTGTGAGATATTCCATAATTTGGTTAATTTCTTTCATTGAATAATTCATGGATCCTGATTTAATAAGATATGGCATGTTCAAGTGACTGATATGTATGCATGTGTGCAATTTGTTGCAATAAATCATCTGATCTCGAAAAGTGTGAAATGTGCAGTTACTCTTAAATATTATAGAACAAGTGAAAACTGACAAACAAGAAATCTGTGGGACATTGTGATATTGTGTCTTTTGATCCTAAATGAATTACCTCTATATGGTGATGAGCAGACTGACCAATCACAATCAGCCTAATACCAGCATCCTGCAACAACACACATCAAAGTTTGGATTGTTCAGCATCGATCACTTAAACTGATATTTATCTGAACCATCACTAAGTAAGTCAAGGCAGTTTTATTTATAAAGCACATTTCATACAGATACATTCAAGTTGCTGCACAGAGACATTTAGACTTTAACAGAGCAGTTTTGTTCTCTGTCACCTCTTTGACTCCTGAAATTAGCCTATAATTTATTTTTATTTAAATTTTCAATTGTGTATCAATTGAAAATGAAAAGAACAGTTTAAGCAAAATAAAATAAATTAAAAAGAGCAAACTAGAAGAGTAAAATAGATTAAACGAAATAAAAAGGATAAATCTGTATAGAATTAAAAAAATATATTAAAGGAGTAAAAATAACATGGATAAAAGAGATAAAATACATAAAATAAATAATAATGAATACAATTTAACTATATATTGGTATGACTTGTGAATAAATAAGTTTTCAGTCTGGATTTAATAGTTGGTTACCACTGGCTGAGCGCTCACAGATCTCTGAGGTCTCACAGATGGCCCCTTCATGTCTGTTATGTATTCATTGCCAGCTCTATTAAGAGTTGGCAGTAACATCTCTATTTACACTTCAGGTTGGACAACATAGGTTGCATTGTATTCATTCTCCAGTTCTTACCTCAAGTGCTTCTCTTGGTATTTTGCTCAAATCGTCCACGTATTCTTTACAGCTGTAGCACAGGAAATTCTACAGGGACATACACAACACACATTGTGTTAACAGTTTGCAGTTATATAAAATATAACATCACATTTTAGAGCTTTTATCTTGCACCTATATGCAATGTTTAGTTTTTCTGTCTTCACCTATAGACATGATCTCTCAATTCTTCTACGTCCATCCTAGCATTGGTAGTAGTAGTTGGGGGCATCTGTCCAGCAACTGTGGTCACTTTCCAAATGTATGCGCGTCTATTCATGGTCTTACGGTCCTCGGAGTGGAAAAAAAGTCCAGAGAGCGTTTAATGACATTATTATGAAAGTTTGATTTTATTATCACACAAGACAATAACAAGTAAGAAATGGAATATTATATCTATGTATGTTTTTTTTAATGAAATTAAAGGCAAATTCGGCTTGTGTCACCTCTCAAGGATTTTTATTTTATATAAATGTATGCATTTATAATAATATTTAACATGAGCATGTTATGAGTGGGGGGGGGGGGGGGGGGTATCATGAGCAAGAGTGACATGAACTATCTGATCAAGTTATGAGTTCCATGAGTTCAACAACATTCCATTTCATTATACTTGTTATTGTCTTGAGTGGAAATCAAATCAAACTTCCATAATAGGTTTCACAAAACTTCTCCAGGCTTTTTTCTGCTCAGGGACCTTTACCGTAAGGTTAATAATACAAGAGCATCTATTTTCAAAGTGCGGCTGTTGTTAACGGGTTTTGACAAACTACGGATCTCACACAGCTTCCATTGATTCTCAGTCTCAGTTTAATCCACCTCTCATGGGACATCGTAGTAGTTTAGGAACCTGCAACTCATCAGTAAAGTTAAACCTAACAAAAGAAAGGTTCCCCCTACCCGCAGGAATATTATGACCGCCCTCCTGTCCTGGTATAACTTCTTGAAAGGAGCAGAGACTCCGTGTCGGTCGTAAACTAAACAATCCTCCACTTCTTCCAGACGGACATCGACACACTGGCTCCATGTTTCCACGTTTCCTTTAGTTACTTGTCGAGTTACTGGTGACACTTCTTCAGCCATGTTTCTGCTCTCAGGCTTCCTGGATTCTTTGGTCTACACTATTTCTGGGAGCTGCCGAGCTTCCCGCAGGAGCTACTACCGTGGCGGAAACACACGCCCATGTGCTGACTGTGTGTGTGTGTTTGTGTGTGTGTGTGCGTAGGACCTTCTCCAGTATAAACAGTTGATTTCATAATGAATGGAATTCACCCAATGCAAAGTCCTGATAAGGACAGCTGAGTAAACCCACGTGTGTGTGTATGTGAGAGGGAGGGAAAGAGAGAGAGAGAGAGGTAGAGAGAGTTATATATATATATATATATAGAGAGAGATAGAGAGATAGAGAGAGAGAGAGAGTATTTACAAATCGTGACTTGTAACGAAGGATGATAGATAGCTAGATGGATGTTTAGTGAGTTTTGAACAGAACGTGCTGAGTAACAGTAATTGTCTGACACTTGACTGCTCACGTAGATTGTACTGGGCTTCAGTAATCAATTTGACAAAGGAGTCAAGTGATCAATTATAAAGATACTTCAGCAAATTAGTGTTGAACTTTCATACAGTTTAGGAGCTCACAGATTAAAAAGCTACGTATTCATCAAACCCTTCAGTCGCCTCAACACCTCTCAGAAGCAATTCCAATATAATACTACTACTACTACCAGTACTACTACTAGTACTGCTACTACTACCACTACTACAACTTTTAATAATAAAAGTAGACTGAATTTGTTATGCGTACATGTTCCTTATAAACTTTCACCTGAGTGTATTTTAATGTTGACTCTTTTGTACTTGCAGGAGTTTTTGGGTGAAACATCGGTTTGTGCAGACATCAGACATTACAAGTGCATGTACAATGACTGTGTAATATTTAGACATTCAACCTGTCACCATATTTGTTTTGCTTTGTAACGAGCGGTATTGCTGTATTACCGCATATAACACACACTATATTATAACACTGTGGTCATTGATCCTCCATTATTAATTAACTGCTTTATTTATTGAAGGAACCTCCCACAATTTGTTTTCCTACTTGACTGTACTGATATAACCGGTGTGTTGATAAATACCCCGAATTAACACGTTGAATCTCGAATTACGAATCGCCCTCGTCGGCTTCCCTCGCGCAGCTCCCTGGGTGCGGAAGTGTTTTCCTCCGGAGCAGCAGCAGCTGCAGAGCCACCGCTTCGCTGGTTCAGTCGCAGGCTTCCCCCCACCTCCCCCGCCGCGTCCGCGCCTCTCCTGCCGGGACCCGTCCGCGCTCACCTCGGCCGTGCAGCGGAGCAGTAGCATGCGAGCCCCGTGCGGAGCGTGGGAGCACCGTGTGAAGTGGTGAGACGTGTTTTCATGTCGGAGCTACCAGCTAACGTAGCGCCCAGTGATGGAGCAAGCTAGCCTGACAGCCAGGGAGAGAGAGAGCTGACCCGGGTTAGCAGCCGGACCGTGGCTCTGTGTTCCGGCACTAGCTGAGGTGTACGTGTGATGTCCGAACAAATGTGGAGACGTGAACCAAAACACAACGTTCAGGCTGCTGTGTGTGTGTGTGCGTGCTACTTGACCACCTGTTCACTGTTTACATCTTTGTGTTTGCATTCGTTAACCAGACGATGCACCGTCGCTGTTGCCTCGATGCTGTACAGCAACACAATAACAGTAGCTGGAACCTTGTGCTGTAACCTAGTTGATCAGATGAGGGTCATAGTGATGTATGGGTATGATCGTGTAATTCTGATGTGGTTGTTTCCAACACGTCTGTAATAGGTTTGTTGATTAGCGTCTTGAGAAAGTGATACTGACTCACACAGTAGAGCAAGACAACAAACTGAGATATGATCCACACACATAACAACACTGCAACATGCTCCACACCGACAAGGCTGGTGAACTGCTCGACTGTCTACATGTCCCCAAACCCTGAGGGGCCACAAGTCAGATTCATCTAGCTCCTCTGGTCTGGATAATGTTGTACATTTTAACACAATATATCAGGGTACTTGGCAGATAGGTTGTTCCAAGCGTCATAGTTCTTTTGTGGATTTAGTCTTCTGTCTGATTGTGTAACTCCAGACTGATGGCATGATATTGAGATCAGGACTCTTTGTGGTCCTCCTTGTTCGTCTTGTCACTGAAGATGATTCTTTATGATGCTGGCTGTGTGTTTGGAGTTGTTGTCATGCTATAGAATGAATTCGGGACCAGTCAGATTTACTAGCCTACAAACTAATCTACACGGGGGAAACAAAGATGAACTTGCTTGGCTTCAAGAATAGCAAATGAAAAAGATATGATTTTTTTGTGTGCATCTGTTAATTTCTATTTCAGAGCATTTCTTTGCCAGACAAACTTTACCATATTCCTTACCTCAAAAAAGTTAAATTATTGTGCGAACATATAATTTACTAAATATATGTTAGCAAAAATAAAAGACTTTATGAGTCCTTGTTTACGTGTTTTAGCTATAACTTTGCCAGTAAAAGTTTTGCCAAGTCATGGATGCTTGTGTTACGAGCAAGAAGAAGTAAGGTATTGAAAATACTATTTTTTTTTATCAGTATAAAATTCCAGGTATTGTATGAACACTAACATTAATAGCCAGTCCTGCTTTTTTTTTATTTATTCAAACAGATGAATTTGCTCATGAATTCATCAATCTTTTTGTTGCAGAGTTTTCTTGAATCATCTATATGGGCCATCTTCTCTCGAAAAATGGTTTACCATTGAAGAAGAGGGCGCGCAAGTTGCATCACAGAAAAAAGAAGAAGAGGAACTGCTTCCTGCAGGGGCCTTGCATGCTGTGCTTCATCGTCCACAGCAACAGCAGCAGTCTCGACGACGACAGCAACCAGTTGGAGGTCGGTGTCAACGGCAGCGGCTTCCATCTCAACAGTGTCACTGGAGTCAGCCTCCCTGGTGTGGGTGGAGTTGGCATCGGAGCAGTAGCTGCCTCGAAGCTTGCCGAGCGATACGCAACACTCGCATCTCCCGAGGACTGCTCCAAGTTCCTGTTGTCGCCGAGGGAGCTGTCTATCTGGGAGGGCCAAGGCAGGAGCCTCCTATCAGCCGTCCCTGCAAAACTGATTCCACCTCCGGCGCTGTTTCGAACTGCTGGGGTGTCTGTGACCGTACCCATACCTGTGCCTGGCTGCACCAGCGACTACACTGAGATGGTAGGGAGCTGGGGAGGTAGTTGTTTCAAAGTCCCTGTTCGATCATGGTGTTAACAACCGTCCGATCACAAGAGGTCAGCTCTAAGTTCAGGGCTGCACCATGAACAAGTCCTGAGGTTTAATCACTCAAACCACATTCAGAGGTGGACTGGGATGCATTTTGCCACGTTTCTTTCTGTCTCTCGCTTGTGGCAACACACAGACTCAATCACAAACACAGGGATACTGCAACACATACTATGTGAAAACAACATCAATTGTTGTGTGTGAACAGACAAACTTTATGCTGTCCACTTGTGATCAGATTTTAATACCAGGTCCGAACAGTCTAATTTCTAATATTTTCTTCAACTAAGCAACCAACTGCACAGTAGACAATCTGCTTCCTGTTAACATTGGCATTCACATGACTAGTCTACGTGAAAGGTTGTGTGATATGCATTTGCTTGTGTGTTGGTTTGGCGAGAGATTATCTCTGATATGGAGCTAAATCTCTTTTCCTGATGGAGATAGTTTTCACTTTTACATTTGAGTGAGATGTAGCCTTGATTTTCAAGTTGAAATTACAGAATTGCAGAAGTTACAAGTGACTTGTTGCACTTTTTGTTTTCACTGTTCCATTATATGGCGGATGTGAGATTTCTTCAGACTGTAATTAAAGTTTTTTTCATTTAACCTGACTTGACCTGACTGAAGAAAATCTGGGTCCTCCTGACTTGTGTGTGTTTGTGTGTGTGTGTGTCTGGGTGCAGGTGTGTAAGAGGAAGTGCTCAGAGGTGCAGAGGTGCACCCCCTGTAAGCAGCCGCGCTGTGCCTTCGCTGCCCCTGACGGAGGGCTGGAGAATGGAGGAGTGGGGGGAGGCGGAGGAGAGACCTCCTCAAACTCTGAACCTGGCCACTGCCACCTTCCCCTCTGTCCACTTCCCTCCTCCTCCTCCTCCTCCGCCTCTTCCTCTGCCTCTGCCTCCTCCTCTTCCTCCTCACCTGCTGATGGCTGCTGTGGGTTAGGACTTCGTGCTGATTTGCCGCACAGTTCGGACACGTCCCCCGGCTCCCTGCATCATTATGACGACTGCCAGGGGAGAAGTTCTGAAGCTGGAGACCATTTAAGTATCAACCACCTGCCTTCCTCCATCCTTCTAAAGGTAAGAGTTCATAAAGAGTTATGTTGCCTTTTTGTTTAAAGATTTCTCTTCCAAAAAATTTGCTTTTGAGTGTGCATTCCTGTTTATCTTCCTTTGCATCCTCCCAGGTGCTCTCCCACTTGACGGTGAAGGAGCGCTGCCTGTGTGCCTCCCTGGTTTGTAAGTACTGGAGGGACCTCTGCTTGGATTTCCAGTTCTGGAAGCAAATCGACCTCAGTGGCCTACAACAAGTAAGCACACAGGGCAGTGCGGGTTTTATCTGGGTCTCTATTGACTTTAGGAAGTTTTCTAAGTTCATTAGAGTCGTTCACTTTTTACATTTGAGAAATGTAGTTGATATTTTTAGCTCTGGCTTAAACTGGGTGAGCAGGAGAGGCTACAGTGTCTTACCTACAGAAAGAACAACTTCTGAGTTAAAAGCTGAATACTTCTGTACCTTTTCCTTTACCTTCATAGCAAGGAAAAGTTTATTTTAGTTTCCTCTGTCCTTCATCTCCCCTTGTGTTATCATGTTCCCCAGGTGAACGATGATCTGCTGGTGAAAATAGCTTCTCGGAGGCAGAATGTGACAGAGATTAACATCTCAGATTGCAGAGGGGTCCATGACCATGGGGTGTCCTCCCTGGCCTCTCACTGTCCCGGCCTGCAGAAGTACACAGCATATCGCTGCAAGCAGCTGGGTGACATGTCCCTGTCAGCCCTGGCCACACACTGCCCTCTGCTGGCGAAGGTGCATGTGGGCAACCAGGACAAATTAACCGATGATGCACTAAAAAAGGTGAGCATTACAAACCTGGATGGAGACTTTGCTTGTCTGTGATACAAATGTGTCATATAGTATTTTCTTTGCCAATTGAAAACTGAAGTAAAAATTGAATAAAAATGCTTCAGGTGAAGTTTTCCTGTATTTGAATTCCACATACACTCACTGATATTCTCCTGTCTGCCTCCAGCTGGGAGAGCACTGCAGCGAGCTGAAGGACATCCACTTGGGTCAGTGCTACAGTATCACAGATGAGGGCATGGTGGCCTTGGCTCGAGGATGTCAGAAACTGCAGAGACTCTATTTACAAGAGAACAAACAGGTCGGTCCAACACCTCTGGTCATGTATTCAGCGTTGTGCTTTTTCTCCCTGCTTTGCCTCAGGGTCTCTGCTCACCCAAAAGTGTCTGTGCGTCTCTGTGTGGCAAAATTGAAAAATCTTCAAGGGTGCATTCATCTCGTATAGGCTCTCCATAGGAGCTATTTTCAGCTTGACACTACCATCACCCAGGGGTTATAAGAATATGGCAGAGTGGTGTGGCCCTGTCTCTTGCCTTTTTTAATAGGCTAAGAATTCATGTACGATTTCAGCTCAATACCTCCTCCAGCTGTAAGCTTGAAATATGTTGTTTTAGAAAACTTGTAAATCTACTCCTCTTCGCTCACTCTTGCTTTGCCAGACATATGTATACAGCTGCCATAAGTCAATCAAACTGCATCATAGTTCATGGTACACGTGCTATGTTGTAAACAGCATGTACAAATTGCAATCCTTGAGGAGTAAAAAGAGAGCTTCTTCACTCAATTAAAAACTCAGGGTAATTTTTTTCCCTTTGTGCATAAAACCTTCAGAGAATATTCATTGAAACAACTGTAACTCGTTAATGTCTGCATGGAAATATGTGGCTCATATTAACATCATGTTTATACACATGTTTGCAGACTAATTCCCTCAATGAGTTTAATGGCTTATCTCATTATCACAGCCTGTTTTTATTTGATACGTCCTCACGGTCATGACCTCAGAAAGCTCAGCTGCCCTTTACACTTTTTTTCCCTCCCACCAAACTTCTGGCAGGTACAAACGAAAATGACTCAAAACCACAACTAGATGTCACTGTTTTCCACTTTCTGAAAACCGTCTCCCAGCTGCTTTCTTTTTGCAAACCACAGCTTGTTGATGCTAATGCTGAGTTGTGCATTTTTCCACCAAATCCCGAACCCCACATCCCCCTCAACTGTCTTGGTCACTTAGTGGTGGATCCTGATACAGAGCGAGAGCACAAGTTTGGCTCATCTGTCTGTGACCCTGTTATTTAGATCTTCCTTTTCTCACTAACACTTTTGTTTCTTTTCCGCTCCTCACATTTCTTTGCAGTCTGTGAGTAATCAAGACCTTGATACATTAGTCCACTTAAGGTCATAACGATAGCCAAGTTTGTTAAAACTCTATTTATCAACTAAATAGTGTATGAAATTAGCATTTTGTCACAAGGTGAGAAATTAATATTGCCGCTGATAACATTTTAGCGCAGCAGTATCAATTTAAGTAATTTTTCCGAGGTGAGATCACAGCAGTTATTATAGCTCGCTGTCATTGGTGTGGAGAGAAACTGCCTGAGCTTATATGGGAGTTGTTATGTCTAGGAGCTGTGGTTGCTTGGCCTAAAATTGTCATTAAGTTTGCCAGAAAGTGAGTCATGCCAGAAACACTTAAATGCTGCTTCTCAGAGCGCATTTTCTCCTCTCTCTCTCTCTCTCTCTTTATCTCTCTCTCTCATGGCTTGAAAAACTCTTTCCTCAGCTTCTCAGAAAAAAAGACTTAATTTAGTTGCTTTGAACTAAAGTGGTTATATTTACAATTTGCAAATCACCTTGGCAGAACGTGATGGCACTGAGGGTTCAAAAATGTGACTTAACACATAATGTTGTTTTTCACCTCCGCTGAAGAGGTCATGATTTCACCCCTGTTCTTTTCTCTGTTGGTTGGTTTGTATGTTTATTTGTTTGTAAACAAGATTCCACAAAAACTACTGGATGGATTATCCTCATTCCTCCCATGAGTGGATCCGGTTCAGGGAGTGGGTTTTTTCAGAGTGGTTTTTCATAATTGTTCATTCCCTGGAAGTGATTCATATATCTGGTTGAAAAAGACATACTAAGTGAACTGATATCTTTGAGTATGTGCATTTGTTTAATCTTGGTTGAATTTAAGAGCACTGTTGGGCCTTGGTGGAGGTACATGTCCTTTCAGTTTCTATTTAGATGTTCTAATCATTTAGACCATCAAATGATACAGGGTTGTTGGCTTTCATGGAGTAATTATAAATATTATATCACATGCTGTATATATAATAGGTGATTACACCTCTTGAACTGTGAGGATCTATCTCCACTGTTACATTACATTAATGTGAAATGCATCCTCTCCTCTCCTCTCCTCGGTAAAGGGATCCTGTCTTTGTCTTGCCTAATCAATCACAGATGAGGATGAGCCTTTCACTCACTCTGATCTGCCCCTCTCTTTCTTCTCCTCCTCTGAAATTGAATAATTGAATCGCCGCAGGATGTTTCTGTGTGGTCTTTCACTTTTTCTTTGCCATGTGCACACCCACATACATACATGTTTTCTGTTTTTCCTAGCCTCCTTCTTGTCGTGGTTGTGGTTTCAGTTCCATGCTGGAGGGACATTTTTCTCTTTGTTAAGTTCATATCCTGCTCTGTAGATGGTTAAACAGCTTTTTTGGAGGGAAGGGAGATCACTTCCTCTAAATAAGCTTGTTTTGCCTTGAGGAAATGTTTAAACACTACTAGCACTAATAATATTAGTCGTAAGCCTTCTAATGTTGCTCGAACAGTATCCCATAAGCCACACAATCATGGTTGTTAGTTCACAGAGGAAAAGTCTGGGAAGGTTTTGGAGCCTTAAAGAGCTCTGGAGATTTGTATGGTGTTCTGCAATGATACAAAATGGTGAAATTCATATTACATTCATTTTCCTTCAATTGTAGAAGAATGCATTTCAGGACGACAAATAAATTATCATCAAAATTATAATCCAGAACCTACGTGAGCCTAGGTTCGCTATGAGTTAGGTGGCGATCAAGATGCTTTTGTTATATTCAGTCTATGATCCATATAAACCAGTTTGCGTTTATGCGTTCCCGAAAATGTTCCCAACTCTGACTAGCATCGTGACATTTTGTTTACAGGTGACAAATTGAAGTTTTCCCTTTCATCGCCTGTTAGCCTGGAGCTAAATCAGCCCAGGGCTATAGTTAACCCTGGGCCAAGAGTGGGTTGCTGGGAGAGGCCGGTGACTGTTGTCTCTGGATCCCACTGCTTTTGACATCTACCCTGCATTCTTTATTGCGGTTCATTCACTATTGATGCCACCGTTGTTTATATTACACCAGTTGCCTTTCAAGTCTTGTTTTCATCTCCTGAAGTGTTTTTTTTCCTCATTCTCCCCCTTCATTCATATTCTGTTCTGTTGCACCACCTCGAAGAGTGAAGGCTCTGAGAATAGCAAATTCCCCTTTTCCTCACCTCACTCCTATTTGCCGTAGGGTGAGGGAGACTCACTCCTGAAAGTATAACTCGATGTTCTGTCAGTTTCACAGACCAACTGCTGGAAGAATTATAAGCTCTTGTCACCCATCTTTCCCTCTTAGTAACTTTCTTTTCAGTTAAACGCACATCGTGGTCTGCAAACATTTTTGCGAGTGAAGCACTTTTCCTCTCTCTTATAAAAAAAAACTTTATCTGCTCTCCTGTCTTGTTAAAATCAAAGAGTGTGCACTTAATTTTCCTACAGGGTGATGGAAAGATCCTTCCTCTGGCTCATCTCGAGGACATTATGTCTGCCGGCAGACTCTCTCTCTCTCACACACACACACACATTCACAAACTCACTCACACACACGCAGAGGCTCTGATTATTTACAGTTTTAATTAGTCCAAAATGTGGAAATGTAAGTGGAACTGGAGAGATGACCTAACATAGATTAGCATGTGCCCTCAATTTAGGTGTAATTACCACTCTGCATGTACAATCAGAGCTCCTCTCCCAAGCTTTCACCAAGTTCTCCAGCTCTCTCTCACCGAGGCGTCTGGAACGGAGGGGACGTGACTGTTGCACGAAATCCTGAGAAAGACGAACTGTCAAGGAGAATGGTGTCTTTTGGCAGCTGGTCAGTGAGGGACGTCTCATCTTCCA
The DNA here is from genome assembly GCF_949316205.1 of Platichthys flesus. Lineage (NCBI taxonomy): Eukaryota > Metazoa > Chordata > Actinopteri > Pleuronectiformes > Pleuronectidae > Platichthys > Platichthys flesus. The sequence goes on from NC_084947.1 coordinate 8,226,525, forward strand.
ATCGGATTGGTCTGTCTAGCTCATGCCCGGTCCAATCAGATGTAATCGCAGATTGAATTGTATATTGACATGAGCAGATTTAATTTGCCGGATTAGAGGGAGAGCAAAGGCAAAGGAAGTGATAATGATAGATGTCAAGTTATTATGGGATAGACCTTTTGACATGACTGATACACACACACACACACACCTAGTTAAAACGCAGACACTGTAGCGACACACACACACACACACATGGGAGCAACTGAGCTGAATAGCTGCCAGCTGCACTGGAATCTCCACTGGAAATTTTGTTCACATACTTGACTGCAATTAGAGATAAACAGAACCACACTGACCAGCCACACAACATACAACTACACACACACACACACACACACACACACACACACACACACACACACACACACACACACACACACACACACACACACACACACACACACACACACACGCACACACGCACACACACGCACACACACACAGACTACAACAGTGCATTGTCCATCGTCTTTTCACAATCTCCCCCAATTCCCCCTGGTCTTTAGAAAGATTTTTCACGATGTTGAATGTCAGTTGTTGCACAGTTTATTCAGTATAGCTTCTAATGGCAGTGGATTATGTTTGTCAGAGTGAGGGGAAAATCTCTGCTCCACAATTTCAATAATTTCCACATCACTTTCATATTATCAGGTAATTTCTTCAGTTGTTTTTTTCTCTCTCTCTTTTTTGTCTTTCGCTCTCTGTGTTCATGTTTTAAATAATTATATATCCTTCATAATATTTAACTCCCTTCTTTCCCCCCTTGTCCCAGCTCTTTGTGTTGCACTGTATTTCCCTGGTTTTGTTGTAATTTTCCTCATCTTTAATTTTTTAGTTAAAAATAACATCTGACACGACGGTCAAGACCTTGTTAAGAGCTTAGATATATATTTTATTAATCATTTACTCACTCGACCACTAGTAGTGCTACAGAGCTAAGTTTTCATGATTGGGTGCTTGATTTGTTACACAGTGGGGTGGGAATTCAATCCACCAATAAAGTCAGTGAAAACTAGTAAGTTATTAAACATGGCTGTAAGCAATGCAGAATTTGGCATATTTAAAAAAACTGGCTGTGTTATGAGGAAGGAAATAAACCCAATGCCGGCAGTAGATGCTGCATTTTGTCTAAAGTAAAAATATAATAAGATCTTATCTTTGTTCAAAGGATAATTCCACCAGAAATGTGTTGAGCAAAACGCCAAAAATTATTCACTCCACCTTCTTATTTGCATGTTATTTATTTTTCTAAGATTAGAAGATATGTATATTTGTGGAGCTTAACCGTCTGTTCTTGAATTTGATAACAACAGTCAATAAATCAACTGTTGATGTGACCCACATTCTTGTTTTGGAGCTTTTGAAATAATTCAACTGAGCAACACTTCAACCTCTGATGAAGAACAGGTGATATGGATGAAAGCTCCAGAGCGAGCTTAGGTTGTTCAGTCAACCTAATACCTTTGGTATGTGGAGCACTGTCCAGACAAAACAAGGTCTTTGAAAGTTATCCTAGACTTTGAGAAATGTATATCAGCACTTTAACAGTTTAATGGAATTTTATAATCATTTGTTTGATTTTCATCAAACAAGGATTGGCAGATTATTAAAAACAATCCTCAGTTGTGTTTCTTTCTCATTCGAATCGGGACATGAGTGTATTTTGTGGAGTGATAAACTTAGTTTTTGCATCAACTCTTTCAAACTTTCGCTCTCACCTTTACCTCTGGTTACATTCGCAGTGTGTAGTCAAAGCCAGCAGCACATTCTTCTCTCCGATATCCTCCTCTTCAGTGCTCTTTTGAAGAGTCTCCGCATCGATCCCTGCCCCCGAAATGCTCCTTCGTGTGTGTGTCAGGGCTCGTTGCTGATCGGCCTTTGCCTGAAGAGTAATCAGATGCATTAATGAGCACTGACTTTTGCTTGGACAGCCGGCTGCACTCAGACACAGAAATCGTCAATAAGTTCCCTCCGCCGTCTGCCCCAGAACAAAGCCAGTTTTAAAGGGGAAGAGAAGGAAAGCCACATTTCACCTTGCTACGAGCTTTTCCATTCAACGTCAGTTTACCCTGAGAGAAATAGATTCAGCATGAGGCATTTCTTCCTCTGACTCCATCAATAACACAAGTGAAACTGCTTTTTGAAAAAGAAGTCAAAGGCCGTGCCGTCTTCGATTCCTTGAGTGGCTCATGGAGATGCTGAGAGGGGATTAAACTTGAGAAATGGGACAGCCAGCACCACTGGACTCCATGTTGCTTAACAGTGACACAATGCCAAAAACGACAAGGGTTATGCCGAAGTCAAATATCTTGCTTTGCCTGGACAAAAGTGGAGTGTGGTAGAAGTAGTGTTGGTGATTCTGTTGGAAATACCTCCATTTCTCCTGGCTGAGTTGAATTTAGAAGTACTGGTGGTAGTGGTGTTTTTTTTAATGCTCCAGAAGAAAGATTCAAAACTTTATTGCCATGAACAAAGAGAAAAGGTTGAGCTGCAGACTCAAAAATATGAGTTTGTAACGTTAAACATAATGTGAATGATTTAATGATATTTGGACTTTGGAAAGTTATTAGCAGGAATTTGTTCATCAATAGTAGCTGCAGTTGATGCAGTAGTATTATGCGCTGCTGACCAGTCCAGGGTGTATGGGATTGGCTCCCACTTCCACACGACCCTTAAAGCATAAGCTGTACAGATAATGGATATTCATGTGCCTTGTTGTTATTATTGCCCCTCTAGTATTCAATGCATGGGTTTTATGGTTTTCAGTATGTCTCTACATCTATTGCAGAATTTTGAGAGGAGGATTTGTCCTCCTCTGTCTTGATGACTCTTGTTTTAAAATGAAAAGAACCACATGCAGTGACTTCCAATTTCCTCTCTAACATTACTGACTAACACAGTTGTTACTGTCCAAGTCCTAAAAAGTCACATTATCAGTTATTCCAAACACATCCCTGATGATTACTTTTAGGGAGTGAAATCAAGATTGTTTAAATTGTGTGGAAGTAAAACAAACCGAGGGAAATGTTATTTATTTCCTTTTTTTGTCCCTCAAGGTTTTTTCAATCACATCAAAAATGTTTTTACAGGTATAAATACACAAATAATACATTAAAATACAAAAAATTGTTTTTATCGATCTGACTTATTTGTTTTTGGGTTGGTACTAATTGCCTCTTGAGGGTTTAATATTGTACCATGTATTGAAATAGAATGGACAGTACAGTTCCAGTGCTCTTACTTGCTGTTCATGGTTTTCACCTGCAGAGGGTGTCGTAGGATTGACTAAAAGTAAAACAAGCAGCCAAATGCAGCTGAGCGTGTCTCTACTTAGACATTAAAGATCCCATAGCGTTTGTAAAAACCTATGTATAATAATATATATTTGAGTGAAACAGTTTTGAGTTTCCTCTGTCGTGGTTTATGTTCCTGCGACAGGTTGAACGGAGGCACATTCACAGGAAGTAATTTGGACCAGAATTATCTCTTCTAACCAGTTGACATTAAGGCTTTAATATTTCCTTGCACAAATATAGTTGTGGAAAATTGCTGCCTGCTGTTTGTACCTCAGGTCCTTTCAATGACGTGTGGTTTATGTTAGAATTTGAATACTTTTGAAACGAAAATCAGCATCTCTCTGCTGTAGCCAGAAACTGTGAATGGCCTTCCCCAGCGTTGATACTACAAAAGCCATACTCTCTCAGCAGCTGTACATGCAGCAGCACATGACGTTATCAAGCATTCGCCCACAGCTACCAGACGACCAGGAAAAGCACTGAAGAATGTTAATGTTAATGTGACTTCCTTTTCTTTTTCTGTCTCTGTTCTTGGCTTTTACTGCCCGAGCACACGGAGGGACGACAGCCTGACATGGGGATAAAGCCGAGATGAAACCCCTCGTTTTTCTTTTCTTGCTTGAAACCTTTTCTTCCTCCCGGGTGGAGGGTGTGAAGGTTTTGCAAAATGTATCCCGCCTTCCGGCTCTTAACACACTGCTTTTAGACTATTTTTTTTCTAAAGCTGAAAGTTTGTGGTAAAATGTAATAAATAAAAACTTAATACTTTTAAAGTTGAAATGAAAAAAGCAAATATAATGCAACAAATCGGAATGATAAGTCAATTATCCATTAGTCGATTAACCGTCTATTATTACAATCGGTTATTCATTTCAAGCAAACAATGTCAATCTTTCCCTTGTCCGGCTTCTCAATACTATATTTGGGGTATTTTTTGGTGAATATTTGACAAATACAGAACTAGAGTTGCAACAAAATAACTGATTGGTTGCTTCAATAACCAATCGATGATCAATAATTTGCATATTAATCGACATTGACGATAAAGACTTTAGCTGCAGCAGCAGACGCACTGAATAATAAACCAACTATTAAAATGATCAATGATTTAATCGAATATGAAAGTGATGTGTCCGTTCCTCTGTTTTCCTTCAGTTGAGCCATTCATGACCAAACGTGAATTATTAAACCCCTTAAAATTCAATTACAGCTTCTCTGAATTTTACATTTTTGCTCTTTCATCGCCTCTGTTTGCCAGCAGCGACCTGAAAAAGGTTTTGGCAACAAAATACAGCCAGAAACTTTTCCACCGTTTGCTTTTGCCAAAAAAGAAGAAGAAAGAATTGGCGCAGATTTCAATTCTCCGAGGGCCAGTGGCGGGCTCTGACCTGGCCTGTGTTTAAATTGCTTAAGAGGCCTTGTGTTTATCCACCTCCAGGCAGCAGTGGCTCCTGACACCCAGCCAGGGACGTCACTATGATTCATGGCCCTTTCCGACACCTCGCTCACGCCTATACTCTTCTTAATCTCTTTGCGCTCTCCTCCTCTCTCTCTCCCTCTTCCTCTCTCTGATGAGTTTTCCTTTTGTTTGAGAAGGGCAGGGATGATGTCATCATTTAAAGCGGGAGCCAGGTCGGAGGCTTCGTCTCTCGCCCAGCGGACCGCTCTGTGCGTATCATGATGAATGGCCCTCCTCGGGGATTCACTTCTCTCCCGCTCGGTGGAGAGAAGACGCAAGTGTAAAACAGAGGAGGATTGAGAGAGAGAGAGTCTACCTGTCTTCTGCCTGTCATCTTTTCACACCCATGGTCCCATTACTCATCCCATCGCTCCCCTCCTCTCTCAAACAAGCCATATCCTCCCTCTCTTTTCCTGTCCCCTCCCTCTGTCACCCTCACCTCCCGCTGCTCCTGTCTCTAATTTGACTTCATTAGTGATGACTGAGGTGTGCGTCTGCGTGAATGTCTATGTGTTGTGCGTCTGTTTGTGTGCGTGACCCATCCCCTCCTCAACAGTGTCACCCCTCCACCAGACACCACCCTTCTGCCTCCCATCCTGTAATGCATCGGGGGCCCGTGATGGCAGCAGCGGCTCAATACTCGGGGTAATGAATGTGTTTAATAAGCACAGTGGGTCGATGGGCTTAATGAAGGTGTGACAGAGGATGGGCCTGCAGAATGCTGCTGGAACAAGACTCTAACGAGCCTCTGGGGTCAACGAGGTCACGCCGTAATCGGGATTCCCTCACCTGCACGGCTCCTGTCTGTCTCTCGCTCGTTTTCTTAGGCGCTGCTCCACCTCTCACGTGCAGCCTCTTGTTTTTCTTCTACCTTTTTTGTCGGTTTTCTGCCTGCATTGGACAGGAAGGTGGAGGAGTGACATTCAGTTAAGGGTCTGCTTTGCTGGGAACTGGGCGCTCGCTGCTCATGTGCTACTTTCCCTGACCATTCAGCCATCAGGTCGGCCCGGCCGCTGCCTTTTCTCTGTTCTTGCTCAGCACTGAACATATTTGTCCCTCTGCTGATTTGTCTTTGAGATGTTTTTATTCCTCTGCATCTCTTGCTCTCGCCGTCTCTACATTGTTTCCCTCTGTCTTCTCATTGAATTTTTAATTATATCTTTCCATTTTTGTTTGGTCGCCTGTTGGCCTCTCTGCAGCGGGTCCATCTTTTCAAGGAAGACCTGGCTTAGGAATGCGGACAGAAAAATGCACTGAAGTAGTGCAAGCCGTTTTTTCCCCCCTTCCTGGAAGTGGGTTTCTAAGAGGCTAGCTGGGTTATTTCTGGAGGCTGGCAGCCTTCATTGTAGCAGTTCCTGACGTCAGAAAACCTTTCTGTTCCGAAGAATGACAGCTCCACTTCACGCCGCTCCATTTTGAGAGAGGGAGAGAGAAAAATGGACTGATGTTTAAGAGTAATGCGTAATTTGGTGCAGATGCATATAAAAATCCAGATCTAGTGAATGTAAAAGTGAATTCATATGGAGACTGCAGAACCTGATTGCAGATCTACTTCTGAAACTGTTGTCTACACTGCAGCATTTGAAATGTGGCTTTGGGTCTTCAAAGATTCAGGTTTCTACATCTTCATCAGACTCGAAATCCAACGTTCGTAGTTGTGAAGCTACAAACAGCCAATGTTTGGTCTTTTCACTTCATAACTGACCAAAGCAATTTATCAAGTTTTATCAAAGCTGCTGCACCTTTAAAAAGCAAAATTGATTTTGTATTTTGTTATTTTTGAATCCCCACAATGTATGTCTGGAACGTTTTATGTATCATCAACAAAAACAAAACAAAGACGATGTATAAAAGTATTGAAATAGAAGCCGAAAGGTTTGAATCACACTCTCCTCTGTTTCATCTTTTGAATGTGTCCAAATAAACGCGCAAACCCTATAATAACTTGAATTTAAAATTAAGAATTAGATTGTTAAATCACACACTTGTCTACACAGCATCACCTGCTTGGATTGACATACACCCTTAATCCAAACAGAGTAGTATTGTCGGCAGCCTGTTGAAGCAGTATCTGATCCATACATTCTATTCGACAGTTCTTTTATTTCTACACCTTCTTTCTATAATCTGATGAAAATGCCTGAACAAAAAGTGTTGTTTCTTCATCACTTTTTCATGTCCACCAAAAGGGGATTTCTTTTTCCTAACATATTCCACTTTCTGCTCACTTTCACCTTCGCTTATATTTTCTTTTACCTCATGTTTTCCCCCACTTGTCTCTTCAGGTTTGACATGTTCTCACAGGGAAAGCTTATGTGATGTGTTTCAGAACATTTCAAGCAATCGTATCTGTATGGTGAGAATTTCTGATGCACACAGTTCCACCCCGCAGCTGTAACAACATTCTCCCACTTATCGAGAGTGTTATTATAATTGAAGTCAATACTTTTAAATTCTACTCCAGGTTCCCCCCCACTCTCAGTTGCCATCAGTCCAACACCCACTCCTGTCTTTGAAAAGCAGCCATTAGTCTCCCGCTTCCTCTCAATCCAGCACCAGTATGTCACCAGTGGAAAAGTGTGACTTCCTGAACCTCACATTTCTTCGCCTTGCGTTGCCAGAGTGCAACACCGTTATGAGATATAGCTTCGAGACAAGCAATCGATTAATGGTGCACTTAGCCGGGCTAATTAACAGCTATGTAGAAGCGGAGAAAGCATCAGGCAGCATCAAGGAGGTTGTTTCCCCATCGCCAAGACCCCAGATAACCTTCGAGGCATAGATCACTTTACAGCATGGTTTACATCACCGGGTCGGCGGGCCCAGCAGCTTCATAGACACCTTGCACATTGCTCCTGGTCAACTTTATCACTACGAAGGATAGCGTAGGTCGTAAAGGTGAACACGAGTTCGATTGACATGGCTGCTGCTGCAATGAAAACACATTTAGTCTTTTCAGGACAAGTTTTAAGCCGTTTTCAGACATGAACTCTGGAGGATTGTACGCACCGTGAATATAAGAACGTGTGGGGCTCCTCTCTTTGGATTCTTCTTGTTTCAGTTGTGTGTCAGTTGTGTGTTAGAAACATCATCAACATGCCAACTCGCTCACAGTGAATCCTCCGGAGGTTCTCCTGCTGTTTTCTCACTCAGACATTTTTACTAGGGGGCCGGCAGGAGGAAATTTGGAGAAGATCCGGAACCTCTGACTTACATCTTTGCGTTCTCACATACAGCGCCTCTGGAGAATGTCCGGATATTATCTGGAGTTTATTAAATGTGTGAAAGCAGTTTTAGGAGCTGGCTTTGAGTAACTTGACGACACCTTTTTATGAAGATTGTCAGTTTAGTTTACAAATGAGTTGGTACTTTCCCTTTGTTTTTGTCTCCTCTCCTCCTGTCATTCAACCTCTTTCTCTCCTTTGAGGGCGAAAACAACACGAGCAGCAGCCTTCATTGTCACCCGTCACTCCAAGGCTCATTCTCCCCCTAAATCTTCCTCTCCCCTCGCTCCACTCCTCATTTCCTGTCTGATCCACCTCTGCTGTAAAATTGGGCTCAGCTAAATTAGCTCTCAATTAAAAGCGAATTTGGTGAAAATGAGCGTTCACCAGAGGGTACAGATAAAAGAGAAGGCAGAGCTGAAAGGGCCGCCGGGCTGCCTGACTCACTGTCTGTCTGTCTGTCTGTCTGTCTGGTGGCTGCGTTGTGTATTTTGGGGCATGCAAAGTAAATTATGTGTGTGTGTGTGTGTGTGTTGGAGAGTGAAGACAGCTGATTTGCATTTAGATAAATCCCCGTGGATGTGTGGTTGTCATTGAGATGCAGGGGTCTGAATCCAGTGGCCCCCTGCTAGTGCACCTACTCCCTGCAGGGCTGGATGTGTGTGTTTAATGTGTGCGTGAGAGAGAGATGTTAGCATGCAGCATTACCTGGAGCATTTGCCCCGCTTTCCTAGCAAGCGGTGAAGGGAAGAGAAATACGAGCCATTACTGGTAACATGGTGTTCACATGCATTGTTTCTGTAATACATTTATAACTGACCTTTCAATACCTGCACCGAACTAAAATTATGACTAATGAGAAGTGACTGCACACAACTGGCACCAACGCACCCCTATTAAATGTGTGTTAGAAAGTAAAGAACTTCTGAGGGTGTCGTTGTTCAGTTTTCACATCTGTCCTTCATCACGTACAATTAAAAAAGACACTCATGTTCTGAAAAACTGGGCAATGGGTGGTAGGCAGTGTCCAGAGGCCGACAGCTTTCATTAGTTCATCCTGATCATATAAGCGTTTTTCCTGCTGCTATAGCCCGGCTTCAAATTGTCACCAGTAATTTATTTAGTGTATTCTCTGGTGGGAGTTCATGTTTAATGTATTTCCAGCCCCTTAAACTTGTGTGGTGACGCCTGATGCCTGATTCTACACGTGGAGGCTTCTGGTTTTCACTCATCACGGTGAACAACTAACCTAAATTAAGGATGAATCAAACCCTGAGTCAAACCTTTTGGGGAAGGGCTCAGATGATTGAGTTGGATTTACGTTTGCAGGAGAACATTGTGCACAGAGCCCGATATGCTGGATATATCGGCCGGTATATTTAACCCTTCACAGACTAAACTATTATTTTGGAGTAAACCTGATATTTAGAAAAGATGATGCAGAAAGAAAATATATTTAAGTATATTTATATTTCCTATTTAAATGTATGGTTAAACTGTAAAATATCAAGCCTCAGTAACATTTCCTTGTCAATAGGGTTTGATAATGACATCTTAAAAATCTACATAAATGTATATTTGTGGTTCAATATATCACCATCAGAAATTCATTACCTAACATTGGTATTTGCATTTTTTCCCCAAAACTTCATATCATACTAATTGTATCGGATAAATCTGTGCAGACCACTGATTGGTGTTTTAGTAGACGCCGTTTTGGCAAAACGTCATGCCATCAAGCACGGGAACACTTGCCGATGCCGTGCTTGTGCCAGGTGGTGCGGTTTGGTGCTTCAGGCCTGTCGGTGGATTGGCAGAGGAGGGTGGGCGAGACAGGCGGCTTGCTGTTGACTGACAGTCGGGATGAGTGTGGGCAGATGGCCTGTGGTGGCAGTAAATATGAAGCCTGTGTGACAGGTGAAGGTCAGTGTGGGAGGTAGAGGAGCAGCTGAGCCCGGTACAAGTGTGATGTGCTCTCTGTGTGTTTGTGTGCTTGTAAAGCAGCGAGCACATGACCGTGAGTCTTGGTTTTGGGGGGGGGGGGGGGGGGGGGGTTGTGTGTGTGAGTGTGTGAGTGAGTGAGTGCGTGCGTGTGTGAGAGAGACCATTTTCCTTTCACATTATTAAAGCTGGTGGCTTCAGCACACATTTTATCTAAAGCCAATACATCATACCTTTGCTCCAGCCTGGCTCTGGTACACCTGAAACAATTTAGAGCCTCAGTCTGGGATTGGTCTGCAACCCTAGTTGTGCCCAAGCCTTCACAGTGTACAAATAACAGCAGTGATACGTGGCAATATTATTTCTATAAATTCTCTAAACACATTCTCATAAGATATGTCGCAGTGCTGCAACTGTCAGTCAATGATTGGATTAGTCAGTCAATATACAATTAATTGGCAACCATTTTGATGAGTGTCCCATCCTCAGACATGGAGGAGACAGAGTTAATAACCTGTACTAATTATGACATGATTATCAACTTTTTCCTGTTTTATGATTTGCAGAAAACACTGAACAATGCTCCCTCATATTACAGACACTTTTATCCCAGCAACTATACAGGTTTTTCAAAGTCGCAGAGCTCCTGTTGTTTTTATACTCTTGGCCTATCTGAACTGTATTGATAGAAATGTTAATTTTGAGATGATAATCTCCCTCTCTGACTGCGTCTGTGCACAGAGGCAAATGGTATTTAGGAAATACTTTGCTCTGCCTCCTCTTCTACTGTACCTCCCTCCATTGATCTCGCTCTCTTCCTCTGTAAAACCCCCTCTCTTTCTTGTGTAATCCATTGTGATGTTCCCATGTCTGCTGGAGTAGTGCCAGAGAAGCATTGGATTACTGCAGGCGACACACACACACACACAGAGACACACACACACAACACACACACACACACACACACACACACACACACACACACACACACACACACTCACAGCATATATATACACTTTCAAATTTCTCCGTCCTGTGTGTGGGGCGCCACAGGAATGTGCAGAGGGGCGTCCTTGTTGACTGTAAAGGGGCGATCTGGACTCAAGGGAACCTTCTGCGTGGCACTGGGTCAGGGAAACCGTCCTTCCTCTCTCTGCAGAGTTAAGGGAAGATTGTTTGAGAATCATGGCCTTCTTAGTGACTTTCTCACACTCCTGTTTCGAAGTCTGACTGTGCAGAAGAAACAAATTGTTGAATGATGTGAACCAGTTTGGATAGATAGAAAAGGAAAGAGATGGGAGAGTATTAAAAGCAGAGGAGTGGATATCAATCATCTGATTTTCACAGGATCTGCGTCTGCAATTATTCAGTGCCATTGACCAGAAGGTTGGTGGTTCGATCCCTGGCTCTTCCATTCTGCCAGCAGTGTGGAATTGGTGTGTGACAGAAAAATCAGATCTAGGGGCTGTATGAATGTGTGTGAATGCGACTTGTAAGTTGTACTGTAGAGTGCTCTGAGTGGTCGATAAGACTAAGAAAGTGCTGCATTAATACAGTCCATTTACCATGGGCTGAATTCGTGGAACACATTTTTCAACGCCTAATCAATCATCACCCAGTTTCCACCTCACAGAGCAGACACATGATCTCTCCCCATTTTCAAAAAGCAGGTGTGGCGTGGTCGAGTCCATTGTGACTTGGTTCGTTTTCTGCTCTACTAGCCTGGTTTGGCAGCAGGAGGCAGCCACATGCCTCCTCTGATCCACGTGTAGTTTGGATTCCTTTCCCCTGTCAGATAGGAGCTCTTCAGGGTCTCTTTAAGTGAAGAGGTTCAGGTTATCCTCTCTCCATGGTGCTGGGGCCCATCAGATCCTTAATGCTTCTTTCTGAATGGTATAGAAACTGAAAACGTTTTAATGGATGACTCAAGCTGTATATGATTATAGAGTTGACGTTGTGAGGGTGAAACATTTGCCGCATCCAGTTTTGTTTTGTTTTTCAGGCCCTTCCGACTTACTAATCACAGAGTTGAAAATATTGAGCTTTTAGTTATTTCTGTACACACAATTATGAATAACAATGTTAATGCAAATGCCGTTTACTGGCTGGAAAATTAGAATATTTCTGACTCAGTAATCAGTCAGTTTTAGCATGAAAATGGCATCGGGCTACACTTTTTCATTACACTTTAATTGGTGTGCAAACTAAGTAAAAAACCTGCAGGACTGGTGACTACTGGATGCAGTGAACTAAATAAAGGTTTATTTTAAAGAGCTACTGACAGAAGTAGTTAGGAACAAGTACAGAAGTTTAAAAGTGGAAAATTGTTTACTTTAGAAATACGAGACAAACTACAAAAAGTTTCTCTCTTTTCCTCGGTAGTGTTATTGTCCAGATCACAAGCGACTGCCATCTTGCACTGCTCACAAACTTTAGATCTGATCACACTTGAAGGAAGTCATTATTCTATCTAGAGTAACTCACCTTGCTTAATACGGCGCCTCTTCACTGTGTGATTAAAATTCAGTGGGCTAACATTAGTCTATGAATGTAAATGAAAGGTGCCCAGTGGAGATTACAGCGTAAACAAACCTGATGTATTCTGTTCTCGGTACACTGGTCGTGCTCTTGATTGGAGACCGGTGAAGAAACCGATCCGTGGCTTCACACTGTGATTTATGTTGGTATGTACACTAATCATGGTTTGTATATTATTATGCTATAGTATTAAATAGCGTGTGGAGGCTCCGTTTCTACTTTGTCAGCTGACAGTATACGAGGGGACAGGGGTGAGGGTGGTTTGCTGACCGGGAGAATTAGAGAGTTCTTCATTGCTGTATGGGATTCAGCAAGCTCAGGTAGTGCCAGACATGGTGAGTGTGTGTGTGTGTGTGTGTGTACAGTATCATCCTGCCTCTCTATTTTACTTCCCCCCTCCCCTCTTCTCTCCTCTCTATCTTTCTCCCAGTAATAAAGCAGAGTATTTATTTCCCTCTCTCCGGCTCTCAGGTCTCTTAAAGGGAGCCGGGGACTGGGCTGATATTAGACAGTATGTGTGTGTTTGTGCGTCCGACTCGACTCGTGTGTACGCGAGCGGTGTCGTTCTCTCGCTCTCGCGCTGCGCTGTCTGCTTGTCTCATCACCCATCCCAAATGTACAGTTGCGTCTTCTTGCGTACTAACACACCGAGATTGAAAGTTGCTGATTCCGAGCCGCGGGGACTCGTAGAGGAGAGGCCTCTGGCGGGGGCTGATTGAGCTGTGCTGAGCTGAGGTAGAAAAGTTACGGTAGCATGCTATTACCTGCCCGCGCTGATTGAGTTTATTAGCATAGCAGACACGCTGTGGCAAAACCCGGTGTAGCCAAGCAAATAATTTTATGACCGCAGTCCACGGGGGAGTTCAAGGCTAAAGGGTTTGTCTCATTCATGTCAACTAGACTTCAATTTGGGCTCTGGTTGGGTGCTTGTGTGCCAGTTTAAAAAGACATCAAAACATTGTGTGTGTTCTTTCACGTGTTTGTTTGTACAATGCAAGTCCCCTTTAAAGACGTATACTTTGGATTCAATCATTCTAACTTACGGTAGCCAAATCATTAACCCCGGCACTCAGCTGACGGTGCTGTTGGACGGCTGCACAGACGTTACATGTATCCTCTGTGTTCCTTGTGTATGAGCAACGAGCTGCGGTCTGCAGTTATTTTTTTCCATGCGCAGGCAGCAGAGCAGGGATGGGCTCCGAGCGTCGTGCCGGTGAATTAGCTCTTCACGGCTATGGGACTGAACCTGACAGTTGGCACAGTGAAGATGATTTATGACTGGCCAGGAGAGTCAGAGATGGATGAGGAGAAATAACTTTGATCAAAGTTTTCCTCTAACAACAGAAGAAAGCTCCCTCTCGATATCTGGCTGGGGCCTCACTTTATTTTCCAGAGGGAAGCAGCACAGTCTGTCGGCTCATAATGTTGCTCTTGTACTTTTACACAGAGTGCAAACAGTCGACATGCAGACACAGAAGTGCACATCACTGTGTACATGTGATTTAGTTCTTTTTTTATCACAGTTCTCTTTATGGGAATATGTTTAATACACACTCATCATGTTTTCATTTGACAGCAACATGCTGACTGGATTATATACAAAATATAACAGGATTGCATCATCTCCCTCTGTTTTTTGTTAAAGAGGCACAAGTGCATTGTAGAACAATGCAACATTAATTTAGTTCTCTAATATTATTCATTTGAGCCTTTACATATATAGATATAGTGTCCCCATCATATATTTGTTTTGCTTTGTATAACTGGTTATGAATTATGATGTGCAATTAACTGCGTTAAAAGTTTGAATAAAAAATGTATTGACATTAGCCATGCTCTCCTGGATGGCTTTTCTTGTGTAAGTCATGTTCAATCTTTTACTGGTGACAATATGGATGGATAAGCACTCATCATCAAAAATGGCAACTAAAATCTGCAATAAAGGGGCATCATTAAACTATAAGGTGCTGACTGTGAACTACATTCTCCTAGATTTAAGTCAGTCTGAGAATATTAGTTCCATGTCCTTTGCTCATTTTGTCCGTCCTCTAATTTCCAGTTGTCTCTTTACACTTAGCTCTGTAATAAAGGCATAAAATAGCCCAAAATAGCTGGAATAAAACAGGTGGCTTACAAGGCAACTCCCTTACAAACAGGAGAAAAGCAGCTTAGTAATTGGACGCATGCACAGACACACAGATATGTTGGCTTGTGCTGTGGTCTCGTTCAAGGCTTAGATGTTCTGTGGCCAGGACTCCCATGGCTTTCCAGCTCAGTGTGTGTCCATCCCTGCTCATCTGCTGCCTTTCTGCAGGTCACACCCTAATCCTGTGAAGGGGTTTGGGGCCAGTTGCCCCCAGGATGTGGTTTACCGCTCTTGTCTCATAGGGACCAATCAAGACTGACTATCTGCTGCAGGGCTCATGTGTCGCGACTGTTCAAAAAATGAAAAGAAGAAAAAAATCCAACATGATTGCTGGGAAAAACATATAAAATGTACTCAAACAGTTTTTGGAACGGGTCATTGTTTCCAATCCTATTTTGGCAAGTACTATTATATTATATTATATCAAAAAAATGTTTGTCTGATGAGCTGTTTGTTTGCCGGTCTCTGTCTGTGTCGTGTCGTTCACCCGGCGTTTGTTCACCTTATTTTCTATAAATGGGTGAATTATTTTTGTTTAATTGATCTGACTCATTTATTTCACCCAAAATGCAACTCTCTCTTCCCAAGGGTGATGTTTAATAGCTCAATAAGAACTGAGTGAAATGCAGCCATAGTTTATACAGATGTTGTTTATACTCTGATCAGATATTTCCTTACTTAAATCACAGTTTATCCAATTGTTATGCTTAGTTATGGCAGGCTGTTTTTTGTCTAAATAACACTAAACATGTGTTCTGATCTGGTTTTAGACGGAATTTCAATAACCTCTTTTAAATAAGCCAAAATTTTCTTCTTCTTCTTCTGCTTCAAAATCAGTTTGGAAATAAACAAAATATGGAAAACAAAAAAGAAACTCTGAACTTAAGGTGACAAATTGTCTTGCTGTTCTCCCTCCCAGGACACTTGTTTGTATCTCTCTCTCTCTCTC
Organism: Platichthys flesus; assembly: GCF_949316205.1. Classification (NCBI taxonomy): domain Eukaryota; kingdom Metazoa; phylum Chordata; class Actinopteri; order Pleuronectiformes; family Pleuronectidae; genus Platichthys; species Platichthys flesus. Next base: position 8,242,120 of record NC_084947.1, read on the forward strand.
TCTCTCTCTCTCTCTCTCTCTCTCTCTCTCTCTCTCTCTCTCTCTCTCTCTCTCTCTCTCTCTCTTTCTTTCTCTCTTTCTGCCACCTCTTGTCTTTCTTCAGGGCTCGCTCGCTCTTCTTCCAGCTCAGACACACCACTAAGCCTGTGAGTGTGTGTGAGTTATGTGTTTGACTCTCTGCCCTCTGTATTTCCCGAGCTCAGCCAGCTCCCCACCCCTAAAAACACCCCAACGTCCACTGGGTCCCTCTCTCATCTCCCATCTTCCCACTGCCATAAGACCCTGGCTGACCTAGCACGTAGACAAATACTCGCCCGACTCCCACCCCCATCTCCCCCAAATCCCCTCTATTTCCCCCTCCCCTCGGAGTCTCCTCTCTCAGCAAGGACTTGAATCCTCCGTCCTGCCACCTCTGTTGTCTGGACCTGAAGCACAAGCATGTTCCTTTGTTCTGACTGATAAAAGGAAGAAAGCAGGGTGACGGAGGAGGATTAATTTAAGAGCAGGCCAGACGACACGTCGGCTGGTTGTGTTCGTGTCTTCCCCTTCCCTCCTGTGGTTTCCCTTGCTTTCGTCCTATTATCTTTGGTGAGAGCAGAGGATATTGGGTCGAGATGCATGGTGAACTCTCAGGGCCGTGACACTCCTTTAATCCGCTCTCTGTTCTGTCTTTTGCCCTTTCTGTCTTCCCGCTGTCTCCATCCCTCTCTTCCTCCCTGTCTCCCCCCTTCCTGTCTTTCCTCCTTCTGGCCTTACCTCCTCTTCCTTGCAGAGATGCCTCCTCCCTTTCACTTTTATGGCGAAGGAACTTCCAACGAGGGGCAAGGAAGTAGTGTTACTCATATTTATGACGCAGATTTTATTGCTCATGTGGCCAGTAAATGTCTCTGCACTTGCATTAATATGGATCCCAGGCAGGTAGACACAATCCATGATGTGATCCTCTGCTTCCTGTCTTTTGTCTTCCCTTCTTCCATCTTTCTCTTCCTACTGATGGGCTCTAGACTCAAACATGGTCATTTTTTTCGATTCCACCTTGGCTTCTACGACATTTGCGTCCCTCGCCCTCCCTCTGACCAGTTCATTGTCTCCAGGCCTGGGTCATGGTTACTGGTCCATGTCAGCTTTCTTAGTGGGCGTGTTTGATGGCCTTTCTGCTCTTGTGACAGCTCTCTGGGTCCGCGGAGACAAAGGCGAGGAATGGGGAAGGGATTAGTCCTTTATTTATGCTTTTTCGCACGCTTGTGAGGAAATTTGCAAACATATAGTTATGATTTAATATGCATGAAGACATATTCTTTGTTTATTCTCCCTGCTGCTCTTGTGAACCTGGTGAACCTACGTGTGTTACTTGTGTATTCATGTATGTATGTTGGGTCAGTATGGGCATGCAACAGGAGCGACCTTTGACCCGGACAGTGAACTTTGCCACCTTGGGCAATAAGAACAGATCTAAAATGTCTCTGATCAGACAGGACAGGAACTTTGGCCAGCGGGTGCATCTCCCTGCCTCCTTGGCCTCCTGCCCCCATCCATTGTCACACGGCAGACCCCTGCTCCTCTTTTCATCCCAACTCACACTCAGCACCCCACGCCTGCTGGACCAATAGGGAATAACTGTAGGAACGAGAGCTGGTGCAAGTTGGAAGAGGAGGCGGGGGCCTGTCTTGTCTGCTCTGTCACTTCATGCTGACACGGTGTGAGCTGGAGTGACGCTGAGCTCAACCATAGTGTCTGGGAGCGGTCTGGCCCATGAAGTCTGACCTCTGCGACCCGTCACCACACCACTGGGATAGACAAGGGGCGTCTTTTGTTTGTGTTGTGTAAATGTGTGTGAGAGAAAGCAGCAAAGGAAGGTTAAAAAAAAAATGTGGCTGGGGTCTCTGAGGCTTGATCTCTTGAAAAGGTGCACATCAGCAAAGCTCTGCTGTTTAAACAATGAAAGAAAGCATTTTGATGAAATTGCATGAAAATTGCTGGCTCAGGTTGTGGTGAATGGGTGTAGAGTTCATAGTTTTGCCTGTTGCTGCTATTGGGATCAAGGGCTAGGAGCAAACTATAGCCACTGGTGAAAATGTAAGAGAATCCTGACAAACAGGAGGTGCAGTATTAGATCATCATAGATTTGATTGTTTCCAAACATTATCTTTACAGTCAGATCTGTCGTTACTTGTTGACACTGTGAAGCAAATTCTGTATTCGCAGATGTCTACAGTGTCAATGATAACTAACTGTGCTTTCTGCAAACCAAACTGAGACAAGGATGTGTTTGCAAGTTGCAGCATTCCAACAAATGCATATTCTGTAGTCTCTGCTGTGTATATTTATTTTAGAAATGTACAGAAACTTGTGGAGAAAGTGGGTATTGACAAATCTTTTTTTTGTGATTTCTGAAATCCCAAACTTTGTTCCCACAATGTCTACAAGTTGGCTGCTGGTGATAAAAAAATGCAAACTAAAAATACACTCCAACAGGTGGATTTGTATGACTAAAACAAGCTTAGAAGTGTTTACGCACCTTTGCAATCACTTATAGTCTGAGTCAACACTCGGCAAGCGTAAATCAGGAAGTCGTAGCAGCTCTGATTGAAAAGCTCATAATAAATAATTAATAAATTGTAGGTAGTACTAATGGCAAATACAAGGAAAGCCAGGCTTTCAGCGGGTGCCAAGGGTGGACAACAATTCATGTGCTTCTACACTCGTATTTGCGTGCTTCAGTTATGCCGAAACCCCGCTGCGTTGGCCTCATTAGCCGTTTGCTTTGGCAGAAACGAATATTCGGTTTGAAAGTTTGGATACGGATTAAAATCGTTCGCACCGAGACCCATCTGGAGAGGTTAACGTTGGTGCACAATTTGTATCACGAACACTGAGGGAACTTGGACGGGGCCTATTCATAAGTATAGAGCAAGTGTACGCTTTCAACCGGAGCTATTTTTTGACTTGCGGTCGTCATTTGATGTTTGTTGTCCAATGTCTGATGTCTGTTTCTGATTTGAACAATACCTTTACCGAGGCTTGGGTGCACCTGCCTCCATCTGAAAGCAAAGCGTCATGGGACAAAATCGTTTTATATACAATACCCTTAGGATTGTCATTCAAATAGCATATAAACCGCAGCTTATAGAAAACGATTGTTGATTGTGTTGCCTTACATTTCCGTGATTACTGTATCCAACATCTTGTATATAGCATTTCTTAGCCCTGAAATGTTTGAATATGCTGACATACTCATAAAGGAATGACATCACCTCGTCCTTGGACAACACTTGGATTATGAAACCGGCTGGACACTGGACACCTCCTACTGCGTCCCTCCGAGGGACATTTACTGGCCTGTGACAACCTTCAGACACTCTCAAGTCTGCAGACCAGCAATAACAATGCAATTATACATGCAGCATGTACATTCTCGTTGGTGGTATTGTCCTGTCCCTAACCTTACCCAGACGCCATTGTAGCCCTCACACCTTTGTCAGAATTTCATTGTCAAACTGTGCTTTTTTTTTGTGCAAGCTTGAAATTTGGGGACACAATAACACTGACACTCAATTGGCTTTCCCCAACTGTAGCTATTTTCCCTCCACTGAATTTGGAGTTAAAAGGCTGCTTCGATGTGTGACAAAATGTAAATGGTTTGTAGGGAAGAATCACAAATCCTGAGTCCCACAAGGAACATTCTTGTTCAGCATCAAAAAGACCTGGCACATTTTAAAGTTAAGTAGTGGAGGAACAGGGAGACTAACTCAGTTTTCAGTCCTCCTTTCTTCCCTCTGCCTCCCAACACGCACAATAGCCGCAGTTTCTGTCTGGAGAAAGCATGGACATGCTACTGCTCCATCCATTTCCGCAAAATACAAGCCCAGTTACACCACTGCACTTGCTGTTGTGTGTATAATGATGTGTCCTGCATCGGCACAAGGTAAGATAAATGGAATATCTCCTCTGAACTTGTTTATGTAAGTCCCTCAGATGAAGTAGTGACATTGGGAGTTCCAATTACCTGTGCAATATCAATGTGGTGCTTAGAACAGAGACTTGACTCCACTTACAGCTGATAGCCGTGTCTCTAAGGATCTTTACCCTAGCTCCTAATATGTAGTGCCATATAATAGATGAGTTGAGATTCTTGGAAACTTGGTTCACATGCTGCTGGAGCTGGCAACAGCGCAGTGTGGCAGTTTAGTGATGACGGTTGCTCTTGCGTTAGCTGTCCATGATATGCTCTGTTACTGAATAGCATTGGTGTAATACTCATTATTGGCTCCAACAAGGAGGCTATGTTTTCGCCCCTGTCCATTGGTTTCTTTCTTTGTCGTTTTTTTTAGTTATGCAAAAACTACTGAATTGATTTCCACGGAACTTGGTGAAAGGGTGGGACATTGGTCAAGATAAAGACCCATCAAACTTTGGCATGAAGTTCTTTCCATAACATTGCAGCATACGGCTATATTTGACGTGTTCCCCAATTTCCCAGGGTTATAAACCATACAAAAAAAATGACTGTGTGCATGGGTGCGGCTTGATTAACTTAAAGTGGATTGGTGGAGGTATGAGCTGTAGTTGAACTGTAAATTGGGACTGTAAGCTACCAATACAAGCAAATATATATCTGCAGTAGGGATAAGCTAAACAGAACCACATTTAATAACCAACATTATAATAGCATGTGGAGTGACATTGTTAGTTTGGGTCGGGTTTGGACACAAATATCAGAATGCTTGTTGGGGTTTGGTTTGGCCAAAGAGGGACTCATTTACTGCCATTCAGTTTTGTACATTATGAAAACAATTTACACAGATTTAAATGGCTTGTACCAGGTAATCCATTGCACTAAATACGAATCCTTAATTTGTTTTGGTTTTCTAAGTTGTTGCCCAGGACGGGTGTTTTCTTGTCAGTGTGGGTGGGTTTTATATAATTTCATCCTGGATGTCAATCACTTCACACCCACTAGAAGAAATTGAAGTATGTGCCAGGACGTAATCGCTGGTTAACATGTATTTAAAGCCTATTTGGGACATCTTTTGTAGCAGTCTGCTGTTTATTTCCAGCTCTGATTGACACATTAAAGGTTGTTATTCAATTGCAATTCAAACAAATGTTTTAAAGGATCTAATTACTCAGGCCTGTCACTGCTAACAAATAAGAACTAATGTGAATTTCACTCATCAATTTTAAAAGCAGCCCACGTAGCCTAATCGCAAAACATGGAATTGATGTTGCCTTCATTCGTGGAGCCTCCGTTGCCTCGTTCAGTTGACATCCGATCTCTTATGCTAATCAGTTAATATTACTTCTGGCTGTTGCACTTTTCAAAACAAACTCAACTTTCACCGGTGATTTACTCCTCACATTGTTTGGTATCATGATTATCTCTTCACGACAGGCTGGGAGTCGCTTAGGCAAGGGGACATGCAATGGATCGGTTTGACAGCAGATTTTACAACCTCCCGATCGCAGATTACAGGGCTCAGCCTGTTGCACTTAAACATCCTGCATATGAAATTCGCCAACTTACAAAGTTTCACTTTCTTTAACAATGCAAGAATGATTAATATTTTTTGGACATTTTCACCAATTTCCTAGGGAATCAAACATCGCCTAACAGTCCCCCAAACATGCCCAATTTTTTCCCACTACATTTCACAAATTACGTTACGTTTTGTGTAATCCCTCTTAACACAGACAAGAACAAAACCTCCTTGGCTGAGGTAAAAATCTGTCATATTTAGCTGACTGATCTGAGTGGGTGCAATTTGGTGCAGCCTGATTGAATTGAAGGGGACTTTTTTTGCAAAGCAGTGACAGGCCTTAACAATATGCATCACAACATGATTTGGGGCAATTTAGACCAGGCAAAGATGTTAATACATTGACTGTAAGTTGAAACAGCCATTCAATCGTATGTATCTGGTTCTGTAGCTTACATATGTTTCTGTAACTCTTTTTAACTGCTGCATCATATGGGGCTCACAGCATGTTTTTTTATACAGATGCTAGATGAGGTTAATTGCAGCATTGATTATTTTAAGTTATGCTCATTTGCACAATAATACACGCTGTTGCAGGTTTGTGCAAGTTAGACCTGCAGTTGTCTAATAATTGTGATTGTAGGTTGGGGAATGCGTACTTGTTTACTGTGTTGTGTACTCGAGCAGTGGTGTAGCACAATCTTCAGCGTCTGAGTACTCAGTCAGAATGGACAACTGGCCCTGTGCATCCGCCAGACCAATTAGGCAGCAAAGCAAGACTAATGACTATGGTTAACTTGGCCTCTGAAGAATGGAGCTGTCCCCGTTGGACTTCCTCGTTACGTGATTGAGTAGGGTGTGTGTGTGTTTGTTTGTGCCGCCGTGTGTTTGTTAATGTGAAACGGGGTCTAAATGATGACAAGCAGATGTGTGCGATGGGCGCTTTCACCCATAACTTGGCCTTGCCTCGTCCTGGGCTTACAACACAACACAAAACAACACAACACAACACAAAACAACACATCACAACACCTCTGTGCCGCCCTGCAGGGCCACACCTGGCTACACCGTGGGGGCTGCTAGAGAGATGGAAAATTCATTTCAGTGATTCCCTCCCTTTTTAACAAGCTAATTAAGTGGTGTGTGTTGCATCCTGAGGCCATATTGAAATGACTTGTTCACTAATGCCTCTAATAGACAGCGGAAGAGAGGGAGCTCAGGAGGGAGGGAACCGGAGAGACATGTGAGGGACGAGGGAGCGGCGAATGGACAAATTAGACAGAGCTGTAACAGTTGTGTGTAACAAGCTCCCCACTTTATGCTTGAAAGATAGACAGCCCTGAGAGGGCACTTAAGCAGACATTCTGGAAAGGGGGGAAACTTGAGGCACCACCAGGGGGCGACATGTGCAGGAAATCCAGGAAATGTCTTTACTCTCCTCTCCTCATGCTGTTCTCTCTCTCTTATTCTTTTTAGTTTAGTTTGGCATATGCCACTTACACGTGTAAATGTTCTCTCTCTTTTGTAAACAGGTGAAATCCGTAACAGTTGTATCACCATTTGTCAAAGCTATTTAAGGTTCATGAAAACCAGACTCTGCTTCGGAGTCGACCACAGAGGGAAAAATATGTCTGACTTCAGTTTTAGCGACTGAAACAGAACATTGTGCTGTTGTTCATTTCTTCAGAGCTAAAGAAATGCTCTGCTGTGGGATGGGAACACTCTGAGCCAGAATCATTCAGGATTTATTTTTCTCTTAGGTTTGTACATTTGTGTACACTTTATTTGTCGTGTGAAATTGGTCTAGACTTACACAAACAGGGTATCTGTCTTTAAAAGTCTTTAAAAGGCAGGAAAATATCACACCTCAAATGTCTCAGAATTTGTTATGGAGGAACTTTAAACTGTAGATAAATGCAATATTATCATATACCATGTTAACTATATAATATACTAATCTATTTACATCAATAAGAGTGACACTATGTATAACAGCAGGGTAAACAAAATATTATAAAAGAATAGTTGAAATATAATACAAATAGTTGCGTCCTTGTTTGGAGTTTTCTGAAGGGTTTACGTTTTTTAATGACTGCTATTTTTCCTGTATCTAATGTTGCAGGCCAGTATCCACTATTACTGTGTTATTAATGCGGAATTTAAATTTAACCATTTCAAAAGCACAAAATTATTTGTAGGCTGGGAAGGCTTCTAAAAGTATAATTAGGGGATCAAGGTGTAATTTTATTTTTATTATTTAATAATATTTATTCTGGTCTTTGTCATGGCATTTCTACTTTTAATGAATATACAAATATTTGAATGTGGACTTTTTACGTGTATAATGTCTCACTTGATGTTGCAAAAGAAAAAAAGGATTCATGGAAAAAAAAACATGGTAACATAATTTGATAAAACCAGTATAAAAGAGAAATGCTCTCTTTCTTATGACCTTCATGCTTTTGTGAACTAGACGAACCAGAGCCTTTGTGTTGTGTTTTTTCTTCATGTCATCTGACTCTGATGTCCCACAGGGTTTCTCTTTTCTCACTTGAGGTACAGCAGGGGTTCCGCGGCCACTTTATCTGTCACAAAAATGTTGAAAGGATATGCTCAAAATAAAGCATTATTGACAAATGTAATGCACAGTAAATCAGTCAAATATGGATGTGATTATCTGATTATTATATTTTCTGCGAAAAACAAAAGATATTTTTTGTGGTTAGAAAAAGACCAAATGCATTGTTCTTCGTTTAAGATTCTCAAAACCGTTTTTCCCCTAAAAATGAAAATTAGTTCTGTTATTTTGGAATGAGAATTGTTTTGCGTTCTAATTTTGTTTTTACTTTTTCCAGCTGGCTCATTGCATCCGTGTGTTGCCTAAGACATGTTGGCTTGGCATGATTGACAGGTTTTGTTACTGACCTCAAAAAAACAGACTCATTTTCTTTCTGCTGGAGAAAATATATTACTGCACCAAAGAGCATATCATTTAAGTATCAGTAATGAGATACCTTCATGTTCAGATCCAAATATGAGCACTTGGGAGCTGGACCATCACTGATCCTGATGGAGCTTGTTTTTGACATGTGCTTGTTGGATCCTTGTTTGTTTTAATGAGACACTCGCAGGCTGACGGGCGGCTCATTCACCAATATCTTCATGTGTTTTTTCTTAAATGTACTCTTGAGAAGATCGTAAGTCTACATTAGATTCATGACGTGTTCTCAAACCGCAAAGTTGTTTTCACCTATTAACAACTTTTACTTAATCCCTGCTTTGGGAACGTACTAATCTAAAAAGAAAACTTTACAGTTCTGTCTTGTTTTTCCAAGAAGTAGAAATTGATTTGGTTCATTGTAAAACTGTGGCGGGAAAAATGTTATAACGAAGTAATAAATGAGAAACACTGTGCACACACAGAAATAGAGAGAGGTTGTAGCTTGGAGCATCAGACTCAAAATGAAGAAAGTAAGTTTGTAGCTCTGAAGTGGAAGAACAGCTGCAGGAAGTAAACAGCCACAGACACACAAGAGACACTGACCACTAGAGCGGTAAAGGCTTGCCTATGGTCATCGGAGCTGGACCAGTGCATTGGGGCATTTTTACTTGACATTTCAGAATCCGAGCTCAAGCTGTTTTTTCAGAATCAGCGGAATCGGGTATGACACCCTTCATGACGACGTTGTATAAAGACAAGACAAAAGATTGTAAACTCAAACAAATGTCGATATAAATTGTCAGAAGTAATCAGTTCTGTGTGATCTGTTTACCCACACCTTCTCCGGTGTGTCCACACATATCCAGTGTCTTTTTAAGATGCCAGTTCTGTGCTCAATGGTAGAATGAGTGCTTTGCTGATTCAAGGACACCTTTAGGTTGGTGAGTGGTGTCATTAACCAGTGGAGGCCCAGGCATATCCTCGACCTCCTTATAAAACAAATCATTATAGGAACAGAGGTCCGCTGTTGATGGAATTTATAATTGAGATGCATTTCAATGAGCCATGCATCCACAGCAGTTCCTTGTTCAGGGGCTTCACGCACAGAACTGTTTGATAAAACAATGTGTGAAGTGTGTGTACCTCTAGTTGTCCACATTCAGAAGGTTCTGATAGGCCTAAATGAGTCGCACATTAATGGAGTGGTATTGCTTGCGGTTGGAATTTAGGACCACATCCTGAAAGGGTACCTTAATGGTCCCGATGGTGTTGACCAACAATAGAATCCTATCTGTTTTACTGCTGCATAGGGGAATTTAGTTTATTGTGTGCCCAGTTGATTTATTCCATCCATAACCATCCAAGCGCAGGTGATGGATGCCTGTGATATGCCCACCCTAACTGCTGGCTCCCTCTGAAATGTCCCAGTGGCTGAGAAGCCCCAGGTGGAGTGTGCCTGCCTGTGTAGTGGTAAATAGTTTGACCATCTAGTGTGGCTCAACATATATCATATTGCAATACTGTATGAGGACGGCTCTTGGTCGCCTAAAAGCCCCCAAGAGACATTCTTTGCAGATAGATCTATGGTGCTAGAAGATGCGTTCCGTCCTTAGGGTACGATCTGCAACTTCTCGAACCAGCAGTAATTATGCCCTCGGGCTATTGGGCTCAATAATAGGCCAAATCTCTGGTGTAAAAATGTTATTATTATTGGACACTAGTTACTTAAATGTTATAACTTATAAAAAAGATTGTAATTTATATCTTATAATATTACAAAACTGTTGAATTGAAGAAAAGGCAACCAGCGCTTATTTTGGCCCGTGTGTCCTTCAGTGTCTAGATTCTGTTCTTACCTATAAACAAATCCCACATGAGAATTAATGGTAAATGTCCGAATCTTCATGAAGCCTGTGTGTGTGGGTTTTAAGAAGAAATGTATTGTGAGTGCATCGTCGCGTTTTGTGTGTGTTTGGTTGTAAACCCCAGCTCTGGCAGGATCTTGATTGCTTGCCGCTGCCTGGTTGAATGAAAGGTGCCGCCGACAGAGGCAGACGTGGCGCGCTAACGTGGTGAGTGAACCTGTCAGGTACCTGCTGTTTACATTTAGGCAAATCAGGCAGAGCTCTAATTTCTCCAGGGAGTCCCAAATTGGATTGGCCAACTTGTTGCCCTGACCCCTCGCTGATATTTCCTCTCAGTTTTAAAGGAAGAGAGAGGAAAATATGCACAGGACGGATGGGGCTGGGGGAAACTTCAAAAGAATTTAAATTTGTTCTATTAATTTATGTAAATGGCGCAGAGCAGCTGTTTGAATTGGAGTGGTAAATTGCATACTCAAGCATCCCCATGTAGGCTGTATGTAAATGCAGGTGTGTACTAATTGAAATTCAATATCCTTGTCGTCAGCATGGGTTGCCGTCCATTTTTTACCCTTCTTTTGTTTTTTTTCAGCCTCCTCTTTTTCCTCCTCCTCCTCCTCCTCCTCTTCTTTTCCTCTCCTACCACACTTGTTTGCCCTCCAACCTTACCTAAGTGGGTCTTTAATTTAAACGTAAGCGCATTCACTTTTTTCAAACCCAGGTGAGATAAAGTACCTCACACCAACAAATGAATAAACGGCGAAATAAATAATGCTCTTTCTCGCTCGCTCACTCCCTCACACACAGAGATACCAACACACACGGGGAGATCGATAAACAGTGGTATTGAGGCATCTCTTGAGGTCTCTGTCTGCCTCAGTGTGATGGTTGATTTATTTTCTTTGCAAGAGGCGGTAAATCAGTGCTTACCTCCAGGCCAGCTTGGTTCTACACAGCTAGGCAACGTACTTAGTGTCACTCCTTAACCTTGTTGGTTCGGGCTTCTAACCAGTCATTTTATGGTAGTGCATTATTTTGTATTTCCTACAAAATGTCGCTTTGAAAAATGTATTTGCACTTCAAGGTAAAGGCCATTCCAGGTATTGTATGTGAGCGAATGCTTCAAGGTGCATTTGGTGCGTGGGCTGCAGCGACAATGTTTTCTGTTAATATTCAGAAAAAGGTAAGGTGAAGAGTCGGGCTCCTGTCTAATTGCTGCTCAGAGATGTAGAAAAGTGGCCGAGGAAGAGGAAGACGGAGCGGAGAGAGGGACTGAGAGGAGGGCTAACCTTCCCTCAGGGCTCTCTCAGGGGCTGGAGCTGTGTGTCACTCTCCTTGGCTCCTCTGCTCCCCTTTGCTTTGCCCTTTTTTCTGCTGCTTTTGCCGTAAGACAGGAAGCAGCTCCCACCGTTGAGACAGAAGCCACCACAACAAAAACCTCTTTGAATTCTTTGAGCTTTCCTTTTCTTCATCTTGCCTCCCTTGTTAATCCTCAATGAGATAAATGACTGGGGGCCACACATTAATGGACAGACGTGTTTGTTTTGCTTTTCCGTAGTTTCAAATTGATATATTCTTTCATTGTTGCAAACTTTTAATATATATTTACCTTGTCCTGAATTGTTATGACTGATTGTTTACAAAGAAAGGTGATCCACAACTGGAAGTTTACGCACTTTAACTTTGTTTTGCTCTTAATAAGTTTTATGCTAACACACTGTTAGCCTAGTTGTGTTTGGCTCGAGCATCGTTTGGCTTGAATTTCATGCCTACTGTGAGCACACAGAGTGGCAGCTGGTGTCCACATTGCTCAGCGGGGGTGCCATACAGCAAAGAAGCATCAACAAGCTTGACTTGCTCTCGGTCAAATTGCTCCAATTCAAAACACATTGCCGTTTTAATAGCGTCTGTGTAAGCCTTTTGCACAATAATATTGTTTTGACCAAGCTTTTTAACCGTGGCCACCATTAGTCTTTGCTCTACGTCAGAGCAAACACGAGACCGTCCTCAAGAAAAACAACAGCATCGGTGGTTTTAGCAAATGCGCAAAAAGGAATTGTGTTTATCCTTAAGTGACTAAATCCTCCAGTTGATGTGGGAATTATGATTCCTGTCTGTTAAGGGAGGAGGTGGGGGGGAATAGAAGGGTCAGCAAAACATTGGACTAAGAAAACCTCTCTGGCAATCTATGAGTTGGCAGTAATGTGTCTAAATCATGAACACGATGATACCGCAATAAAAAAAGTTATTTGTGCCAACACAAAACTACCATTGTCTTTATTTATAATATGGTAATTGGTCATACTTTGGAAAGCACTGACAAGTGACGCAGTCCTGTTGTTAAGGGACTCAGTGTGTCAGTGTGAGTAAATAACTCGTCCAGTAACTATGCCGTCCTGTAGGGTAGTTATAAACAGCAAAGTTATATTTTTGTGGACATGTTGGCGTAAGCATTTATCAGACTGGGAATCAACTTTCAGCACTTTCAAACATTTCAGCCAGGATGAGTTGGAACGTTTCTCATCTGAGGGGCTGGAGCGAGGCCAGACCCAAGTTTCTGTTACATTGTAAACAATCAATCCCGTTAGTTTTGGTTTCATATTCCAAGTTACTTGTGGACCAAAGAATTGTGTATACGTCCTGTCACATATGTCTTCCTCTACTTCATATTGATTGATTTGTTGATGGGCATGCATTAGCATGTTGTCAATTCTGCGGGTAGTCGTCTTTCCCATTTGAATGGAGAAAATCAATGAACTGGTTCATTTAGTTTAATTTAGTTTCCGCTGTAAATTTCATTATTACATTATATCGTCAGAGGTAAAGAGTGAAACCAATCCTGTGAGTAAAAAAGTGTTTTCAGATAAACTGAACCATGGTTCAGCTTGATCCGGATGGAGACCTTGTCTTTTGTTCGGACTAACTTTTGTTCTTTTGGTCTTGTTATTTTGGTTTGGACCAAACTGAAAAGGCTTGGACCAAACAATGTAGGTGTGAGAGCGTCCTTACATACATCTTATTTAATTTAGTTATGAATCAAGTTGTCATTGTGGCTTTAAAGCCCAATGGAGTTGATTGTTTGCACTCTTCAGGAAAAAAAAAGATTGACCATTTTTTTCCGAAAAGCCCCTTCTGTAATGTGGAGTTTATTTTATAGGCGAGGATTTGACTTTTTAAGTGTCTTCTAAATTAGAGGCCTGGTTTTTTGTGCCGATTTAATATTCTGTTTAGATGCTCAATTAGATTTGTAATTACTCCTCAGGCATGATTGCGTTTATATTGGCTAAGTTCATTAATACTGTGGGACCCGGGTCTGTGGCCAGCAACGCAGTAAAAATGAAATTAAACCCTCAACATGGGGCTCAGGCTGGGTTGGAACGCTATCAGCACAGCACAAGGATGTGTGACTCCAATGACAGATTCAAGGCTGTAGCTCCATTCAGCAGGTAACAATTAGATACAGACTGAAACAGTTTTACTATCGTATCATAACTGCTTACTGTGTGATGCTTGCATATGGCTCAGCTTATTTTGGATTGATGGGTCGGAGCCTGTAGGGTTTCGTGAAAAATAGTTTACTATGAGTTTCAAAGGTAATAGAAAGTCTGCAATGACAAGTAGAAGACAGACGGATGTATAAAAAGGTAATACGGCGCTCTGCCTTAAGAGCTTTAAGTTGTTCTTTTCCTTTCCATTCATTTCCTTTTTGCTTTTCATCCATCTGTCACTTACTTTATTTGTGTCTTTCACTGTTGCTTCTTGCTACACAGTATGCCATTATAGAGATGACAGCTATCTCTTGGGGATTATACTCACCAGTCCAGAGAGTCCAGTCAGAGAGTGCAAGAGGAGACCCAGATGTCTGTATCATTTTGTCATGCAGTCCTTAAGGGTGTTAGAAAAACACCTGCATCTGGTGCTCTCTCACTTTCTTCTCCCTCAGAACCTCTTCCCTCTTCTGGCTGAATGTCCTCCCTCAGCGTATGGAAGCCCAGGTGGTTCAGTCTCACCGCCGCTGTGTTAATGCACTTCAGCTCTCAGAAGGCCTGGTGAGAGCACAAAGGTTTTGTTCGCTTCCACTGCCTGGCGGATCCAAACAGAAATAAGATTAATTGGGCGAGCCAGCCGGGCTCAGTCTCACCACCGGAGTGGAATAATGGAGACGTTCGGTTTGAAAATCTCAAACCATTAAACACAGGCTGGTGATTAGTCTCAGGTTTGTTTGGACCCCAATAACCTTAATAGAGAACCTTTTCATCAATTATATTTGGTATTCAGCCAAACATTCATCAGTTCAGCATTGTATTGCTCCTGTCAACATTTTGTTTTCCTGAAATGGCATTTTACCAGACAATGACCTGCTAAATTGTATTGAAGGTTTTAATGCAGAGTGAATGTGAGAGCTCTTTATCATGCCAAACCTTTGATGGCTGCGGGAAAATCTCTTTAATAACATGGGCTTCTCTTGCCCCGCCAGATGATTACAGAGGAAGCATAAACAAATAAATTGTTGCATTGAATAATTCTTTGAAATTTTTCAGAGAGCTCTCTTCATCTGTTTGGCTGCCAACTGTCGTGCGATGCCAGATAGCTTTGGCTCTCGCCTCTTTTCCAGAAGGGACAAACCGTATTGATGGAGCCTCAGCCTACTTTAATGTGTGTTCCATGCACTGTGTGTGTGTACGTGGAGAGGCAAGTGGCCTCTTGAACTCTAGTCTTCTAAGCTCTTTAAGCTATCGCATCAAAAACACATTTATTTCACGCTAGCATTGCTAGGGGCACTGTGTGCAGAAAGTGAAAATGTCATTTCAAAGATCAGCCTGATTGTTCTAATATTGTTGATTAGGTTTGCATCCTGCCAAGCTCGGAGAAATGATGGTGGAATTATGTTTTGTACATCTGTGGTGGATGAGGTCATTTAAACCAAATGTTCTGCTATTGATGTTATTACTTGCGGCTGAGGCTTCTATAATAGGCCTTGTTTTGTCGTTATGTCTTTAACAACATATAAAGCCCATGCGTCTGCTGCAGCCTGCAGAAGGTGTTTGCTAATGCTGTTTGCAGCAGTGCCTACTGTGATGAGTTTCTCCTTGGTGTGCATCAGCCTTCAGCCCTTATTACTCTTCAACAGTGTCTTCATGAAGTTAAGTAGCTGCAATGGGAGCAGCATTGTTCACACTCTTGCCTGTGAACCTCCTCTCTACCTGAAGGATTAAAATATTTTACCACCAGGGGACAAATCTGAGTTCTATCATTCCTGGCACACATCAGAATATTCTGCTCGAGAAGTGTCAATATAATTTAGCATTAGCATTTGCATCACCCGAGGAGATTGCTCTCCATGCTACAGATATTACCATCAAGCAGACAAAGTGGCAGCCGTGAGAGGCGTCGTAAAGAGAATGAAGGTTTTAATAACTTGACACAATCAAGTCGATTGGTCTTCCTGATAAAGAGGTGACAAAAAGCTGCAAAGTTTATTGTTTAAATATTTACCCCACAGTCCTTAAGCTGAAATTGATATGATGATGGCCATTGTTACTCTTGTTGTCAGTGACATGCTTCTCTGATATTGTCTCTTCCAATCCACGATTAAAACGACCAATTGTGTTATTAATATGATCAGTAGGGGCCAGATCTCAATTATTGAATTCTATTTAAATTGAGGGAAATAAAAACATATACAATTATTGAATTTTCATCTTTCGATGGATCAAATTGCTTATAAAGATCCAATAAGTGAGTCTAAAGGTTTCAGATTTGATAACAATGTTTTGACCTTTGTGATAGGAAGTTTGGTCTCAGTAGCTGCTTGGCACTTGGACTGGCTCTTCATCTTAATCCCATTGAAGCCTTCAGTGTCGCTGTTGTTTGTTCCATGAACTCCTGCAAGAGCAAAGCAAACACTGTAAATTACAGTTGGCCTTTTCAAAGACACCCAATACTCTATGTACTGCAGGTATGGCTTAGTATGAGAGAGCAGTGGGAAGTCGAGCAGACACACTTGGCTTTGAATAAATCAAGTGGCCCTGTTATAATTATGGGAAAATCCTGACTTGAAACCTGCAAAATGCCAAACAGAACAGAGCTGGGAGGAATGTCTGGCTTAATGTCTTTCAGTGCCAGCTTGTTTTCATAAAATACTTGGTCTCCAACGTAGCCCCTGAAGTACTGGCAGCATGTAAAATAGCTTGTTTCGGAATAGTGTATGGTTTCTGCCAGAATTGTTGGCTATGAATTATTATATTATAACTGCGTAGGCTTACAGTTTAAATAGTATTGTAAACACGGCCCCTAAGCCCAGAAAATACCTTATCGAGCCCATTCATTGAAGTATTTCCCAAAGAACGAGACAAAAGCATCTCGGCAAAGCCTTTCCCTCCTAATGCGTCGCCTCATTGTCTCTCTATTTCTGACTGTGCTCGGGGAAACGTTGTTTTCCAACTCTCAACGTGCAGTCGACTAACACATTGCTGCTCTTGTTGAATTTCACGTGCAGCTTTCTAACACCAGCAATTATTGTATGAACCTTTTTTTCCTCCCCACATGGCTTTGATTGATTGAGGCCTGTTTGACTCCCAGGGATCTTTACATGGAGGGCTGTTTGAAATAAATAGCCTTTTGGACACGTTAATTGGCAGAAGCAGAGAACCCTGCTTTCATTTAGCTTTTGTTAAGGAGCTTTTTATTTTCAGGAGAGGGGGGATATTATATTTCCTGCAGGAGACCTTGACACAGAGCTAAATGAACTTTCCTCTTCTGTGAGTGTGACCCAGCTCTGGGTCTGTCTCATTAACTCCTCTCTCTCTTTTCAATGATTGAGCTCTCATAATAGCTACAATGCACGTGCACACATGCATGCTTTCAGGCACCTATTTCTTCCATTCATTTTAGATTAGATATTGACTTTTGTTCTCAGTAATTTACTATTCTTTGTCAAACTACTTCATCGTCTTTGTTAGCCGCGAGCTATTTCCATTTTCCTTGATCTTTACGTGTCAAAAGGTTAGTGAACATTTTTAGATTTTTATTGTGTTTTTGTTGATTAAATGAAGTTACATTAAAACATACATGTCAAGGTCTTTCGCAGATAGTTCTGCTATGGCAAGAATGTCTCAGACTACAGTATCCAGTCTACTAAGGATTTTATTGAGTTGAAGGATGATTTATATGTTTCAATACAGTTTACACACCTGAAAGTCAGGAGCATGACTCGGTTAGTTTCGGTTTCATATTGTGATTCAGTTGGACTGAAGGTTTTTTGGAGGGTTGTGTCTCCCTATACTTGACATTAATTGATGCTGTTGGCGTTGGCATCAGAAGATGAAGCTTGAAGGAGGTGGTGACAAACAATCTAAAAGTTCATGTTAAAAAAAGGCTGAAGGTTGAAAAGGAAAACATCTCAATTACACCAGATTGTATTAGTTAAAGTAGATTTCATTTTATTAAGGTAAATAAACAATTCCACATTTCAGCCTTGTGTGTTTCTCTCAGGCGCATGTGAGCTACAGCATATGTGGGGGTGACCTGTGAAGTTTTGCCGCTTCCTCTATGTTTTAGGTGGCCTCCACTCATTTTATGAAACAAGCTGTGTTGTATTACCCACACTTGTGGTCTTTTTGCACTTTCTTGAATGTCCACACCCCACTGAGTGTCCCAATTCAAAAAAAAATCCTATTTTCAGTATATTTAACCCAGACGTTACGCACCCTTAAGGCTCAATTATACCTCACATGGTCTCGGCGGCATCCACTGTATTTTTCGCTGTGTGTGCTACGACTTTGGGGTTTGTGTATTTATAGTTATACATCATTTCCGGGATCATCTCCTCGACCTTTTGTGAATACGTGTTATCGTGGGACTTGTGTGGTCTCTGCGGTTTCTTCTGCAAATATTCCATTCGGGGCCGTTGCACAGAAGTCGACCACGATTTTTCATGGAGACTCTGTGAAGCTTTGATTTCTTAATAAGACTTTCAGGCCTTTTATCATCATAATATTAGCTTTACCTTATTCCCACTTCAGAGCACTGTGCACAATCAGTAAGGCACCTCTTACCTGGTTTGACAATAAAACTAAATATGAGTCACTCTGTTCATGAAACTTAAATCCATTTTGATCTTTGGAGCTCGAATGAAATGTGAGAGCATCATCAACCAGAGGTTAATTCATACCTACTCACTGTTGGAATCACATGGACACAAAACAAATGGAATGATGGATCAACACTTGTTATTAAATCCAAGAGGCAGTTTGGATTCGTCAACACTAATGCACATGAAGTTACAGGACAATATGTAGATAAACAGTGAGAATAACCACTTTGTCTTAAAATATAAAACACCTCTGTTAAATAAAATGAAATAAATATGTTTTAGGAGATATTTTGTGCTGATGCTTCTTATCTTGATTTTCTTCATATAAAGACATATAGACCATAGCGTTAACCATATTTTGTGGTTTCCAGTGTTTCAATAAGAAGATTTTAACTGTTTAAATTGTAAAAACACCAGTGGCCTCCTAACTCGGCAATACTGTACCTGCTGTATTGAGTTCACCATTTGTCTATTATTCTTGTTTTTATTTTGATTAGTCCTAAATGTGTTGATGGAACTTTCCATCGCATCACAATTATTCTCGAAAACAAAAGGAAACACAGACCTTGGCTTTTACAAAGGAGGTAATGTGTGTCTTTGTTGTTTAGGTTTTAAGGTTATAACGTAATAACAATCATTTCTGTCTTTGTTAAAATACAATGGTTTTTTTATTTTAAGTCTTGGACTTTGGTCGGACAGAAAAAAGGTGTTGTACACACACAGGGTGAAACAGCGAAAATTCAGCTGCTCGTCTAATGTGATTCTTAGAGCTGCGGCCATTTTCAGTCCTCTCCTCCTCCACTTTCATAGTTGTTCCTGCTCTTCTCCAATCGCCGGAGAGTAATTGATTTGGGGATGGAGTTTTGCATGGGGGAATAAAGGGAGTTACACGTCGTCTGGTCTCACATTTTTAATCTCGGCTCCATTTCTCGTCCTTTTCATGTCTATAATTTGGTTGATGTTGGGGGAAAAAAACAACATCCAAATCCATCGAGGCATCTTTCTTTGCTCTTCGAGGGACTGAAGTCTTGACCATCTCTCCGAATATTTGTCTTTGTGCCTCCTTATTTTCAGAGTAAAAGTACAGCGGAGGCTCATAGTTTCAGGCAGGTTGCACAGGGATACGTATCTCCGATCACCTTTTCTGTCTTTTTAAATGATTTTGACACATAACGCCTGCTACTCTTCCATTCTCCCTCTTTCTTAAAATAATTGGAAAAAATCGAAATGTGAGTGTAGTATCATGAGCACCATTTTCTGCCGTCTGCATCACCTCGCTCTTCCTCCTCCTTCAAACTTTCATCATCCCTTCCTCCTCCACCGGAATCTGTTCACCTGCACCCACATTAAAGTTCTTAACGTTATGAAGAAAGTTTTACGAGTGAGAGAAAGGGCTGTGCTCAGTTGCCACGTAAAATTTTAATGTCACCTGTGGACATGTATACACCAAGTTGTCTCAATATTTAATACAGCAATCAAAAGGTTTATGTAGGGCTTCTTAGAACATTTGCAGCAAAGGAATAGTCATTGTTTCTTGTATATTTAGTTTTATGCCCATATCTTGCCTTCTATTAGTTTGTCCTTTTTTCTTTCTGGTATTTTTAGTCATAATGCTCGATCGTTTCTGGTACTTCAACTGGATTTAACACTTGCAATAGCCTCTTTTTCATACATGTGTTCTATGAAGTGGTTTTTTAGCTATCCGCATTCCCACAGAAGCACACACTCAACCACTCTCCCGTCTTTATGCTAAAATTGTCTGGACACTAGACTGCAGCCCACCACCCACCATACACACACATACACACACACACCTTCAAAAATACCTTTCTATTTGCCCACTCCCCTCAAAATGGGCGGAAAATGGAGGAGCCGGTGCCAAATAGGCCGTTTGCCAAATCACCGAAAACCCCCCAAATGGTCTCCATTAAAGTTTCCCGGGGTCTTGGTGGAGTGAGGCCACGGTGTGTGGAGGTCATTTTTAAAAGCCCTATGGAAATGCCCCCCTCCCAGCCATTTCAGGCCATCACTGTGTGTGTTTGTTCTTGTGTGTGTAAGTGACTGAGTTCAGGCTTTATTAGGCTTCAGTGGTGTTTGGACAGCCGGAAGAGCAGTACTAATAGGACAGAATGATGCAGAAATGGACAGAAAGCCCCCTTGGAGTTCTTGAAGCTCATTTTCTCTCTCCCTCACTTTTGCCCTCTCACTCTGTTTCAATCACTCAGTCGTCCCCCTCTCCTCTCCTCCCCTCCCTTTCCCCCTCTTTCCGCTCTTCTCCTCATCAGCTTCGCTCTGCTTTCTCAGCCTCGGCTGTCACACGGTCCCAGTGTTGCTCCACTAATTTCTCACATCCCTTTTATTCCTGCTATTCGGCCTTCTCCCAAAACCACTTTGAGTCAGCGGGGGGAAGCTTTTAGCCACTGATTACTCCTACACGGTAATTTCTCCTTGTTTTGCTCCTCTTTCTGTTTCTTTTGCAAGTCTTTCTCTTTATCTTTCAGCTTCTTCTTTTTTCTGGCTGTCTTACTTCTCTCTCTCTCGCTCTCACAACTTTTCCACCTCTGATCTTTCATTCTTTCTTTCCCAAACTTTTCTTGCTCACGTTTTCTATTTTTTTGAGTCTCCCAAGTTTAAAAGTGACAAAGAAATGCTCCTCGTTTGCCAAGCAGTAGACAATTTCACATACCTAATAATACACTGTAGGACAGAAATGTCCTCTGTTCAGTTTAATGCGTAGTATTCATTTTAACGTGGTGGATGACACGTGGCTCCAGCGCCGTGGGATGTAGGATAATTTAAACTAGGTGGAAGTTAAGTCCATTTCCCAGAGTGACCAAACTCCCTCATGGAATCCCTATATATTTTTATTTTATTTTTTGGGTAACCTGTAGCTAGAGGGACGTCACTGTTGTCCTACATTTCACCTATATTTTCAAGGTAAAACGTGTCACTAAACAGGAAAAAATAGGTTGTTATTATTGTCATGATTAGATTCAAATGATGATGTGCCAGATGCCGCCAGTCACCCATGATATTCTCTGTAAATACAGAAATATGCCGGTGTCCTACTTTCCTGCGCAGACTGGTGCGATCCGTGCTCCCAAAAAAAGCTGGATGTGACTCGTCCCCTGGATTCGCTCTCTCCGGCTGCTGTTGGGTGACTTCCTCTCTTGTCAGGTCGTAGAACACGTCCCTCTGTGGATTTGAAAAGGAGGAAACTTTTCATTGTGGTATAAAAGTAGTGGACCTGTGTGACCCTGTAAGATGATATTTCCTGCAGATCCAGAGAGAGATTAACTAAAACACACCAAAGACAAATGAATCCAGGGCAGCACTTAAAAATGGTGTTACACTCACTATGCCGTGTGGCCCTTTTGACGATCTCTCCAACGTGTGCTCACCTCGTCAAATGAGGCTCTGCAGCAGTTTTGCACTTTGGACTTTGTAAAAGCTTTCACGGTGAATTCCTGCATACGAAAATGTGAGTCACATAGGATTGTTTATAATTGATAAGTGGTGTAAAATAACTAACATTCAAAAACACATAACACAGTTGTGAATAGATTTATATTTTGAAGATTTCAGAATGTGTGTATCCATTATCTACCTGTTGTCCTGTAATGGTGATGGGGGGGAGGAGCTGCAGCAAATGCCAGCTGACATTAGGTTAGAGTCTACATCCTGGTCCGGTCACTCTGGACTGTGAGAGGAAGCCAGAGTACCCCCGAGGAAAACTCACGCAGACATGGGGAGAACATGGATGAACTGGGATTCAAACTGAGAACCTTCTTGGTGCGTGGTCACACTTTGTCGTCCTTTTGGAATCCAGCATCGGTCAAATCATATGCAGTCACAGTTTGAAAGTAATTAAGTCATGTTTCATATTAGCGTGAGCTCCGTAGACGTCTAGAAGCTGAGTAAACACGACATGTCACTACTACTTTGACACAGAATTGCATTTAGCTGAGATTTTGTTAATATTTCCCACCACATTTTAAAATGTCCTCCCTATTCATTTAATGCGTTGTTTTCAGTCGAATGAAAGCAACTGTGGTGATTCAAATTAGATTTTATGTTTTTGTGCTTGTTGATGTTCATTAAATGTTCTGAATGATCTTGGACGTCCTCCTCTCACCTCCTGCTCTGAACTGGGATCTTTATCTCCAGGTTACTTTTGTACTTTTTATCCAGGGGTTGATCTTCAGATGGTCACATATTTCCCAGGTCTTGGTCCAGTGACTTTTCTTTATTCTCTTTGTCTTTGTCTTAGTCTTTGTCTTTTTTTTTTATTTCTCTCTCTCTCTCCCCTCCTCCTCACTCTTTGTCTTTTAGCCTGTTTCTCTCTGTTTTGTCATTGTCTCTTCTTTCTCTCCCTCTCATCCGTCTCTCTTTATCTTCTCTCACCCGACTGTTTCTCTCTCTGTTCTCAATAACAATATAGTGCACTTCAATTTGCTCTACTGGCAATAAAGACGGATGGAAACATGAGTGAGGGATTGGCTTGGTTGGTGCGTCCTCTGCCGCACAACTCTCACCCCTCCCCTGACACATATTCCCCCCCACCCCCCCCTTGCACACTGTTACCTGACAGTCTGCTCAGCAGAGATGTGATTGTTGGAGCAACCCGAGCAGAAGTAACACTAAAAGGCTTTTAATCTGTATAAAATCCTCCCTTTCTCATTGGAGCTTCTTTTTGTAAAAGAAAATTGAACATCCATTATCAGGGAATGGTATGTTGAGAGATTTTAGGTGAGGATGCTGTGCGTAGTGTGTGTGTTTTTACATGTGTGTGTCTCTCTGTGTGTGTGTGTGTGTGTCACAGAGGCATTTTGAGTTATGCTTTGCTCACAGCGATGTCTGTAATTAGCAGTAAAAACCCCAGTGATATGGCCGGGGCTGCTTTTCAAGGTTATTCATTCGGTCGGCTAAACTCAAGGAGTCTTTCTGCCCCAATAATTCTCATGTTCGGGAGTCTGTTCTCTGTATGATGATTGAAAGTGTCTGTTCATTATTAATTGAATATTCATTGCATATAAAATGTAATAATCTATTCTTCTAATGGGTTTTCCTTATGCATTTTGATGCTGTATCCTTGTTGCTGACCTGTGACCTTCCTCCATATTCCCGCTCTCAAATCACCTCAACCAGCGAGCTCTGTTTCATTCATCAAATATTAATCCGATTGAGGATTTTAATAATTGATTATTACAATTCAGAATCAGACATCCGACAATCACCATGAAATAATAATTTTTTCCATTTGCTCACGGCACATTGATAATTCATATTTTTTTCCATACTTCACTCCCTCCTCTCATTTTCCTCCTTGTCCTCTTATTTTTTTATTTTTTCTCTCTGATCAGCTCAACACCTGGTGAGGGACCAAGGCCTTGTCACTGTCTCTCCTTCTACCATGGTGGTTAGGAGGTTAGGAGCCCCACAAGGGCCCTTAATAAGGAGGACACTGGGTGTGAAAGTAAGGTTGTAGGACAAATAAAGCATCTTTTTTTTTTAAAGCAAGAGTAGAGATGGAGATTTAATGTAAATGAAAGGAAAAATACGTACGGTAGTAGCCTTCAGGTCAATTCAATTTGGGTTTGAATGTTTTGGTTTTTTTTTATAACTTACTGTACGTACACGTTTTTCTTTCAACAAAGTTAATTTACATTTTATTCAATTTCTCCCAGCCGTATCCCCAAAGCACCTACCGACAATGGACCACTGATACGCTTTGACGACTCCTCATCATTTCTCATTAGTGATCGGAAGGAATTAGCGTCGGCAGTGTTTCGTGTTTTGGGTCAAAGATTTTAATCCCTGTGGAGGTTTATTGCAACAACACTCGTCAGGACACTGGCGTATGCGTCTCACTGGACACATTACTGGCAGCCTGAACGTAAACACCAATATCGTTGTCTTGCTGGATTCTGCTCTCCATGTTCCCCTCGAGGTGAACAACTTCCACAGAACCATTTTTTTTCTCTAATTGAACGTTTTAAATGCTAATTCTAAAGTCTGTTTTCTCATCTGTGCAGTCGCTCTCTGCTCTATTGTTGGCAAATACACAATGTTCCTTCATTTAATATAGTCTTTATTGTTTCTGACATAATTAGTTTAAGCTTAATTCACATCTTATTATGTAAATTTAACTGGATAATGCAGAAATGCCAATTCAATTTAGGCCAATATTTATACATATATGTTTTAACACCTTTTAAAGGATTTTGACATGAATATTTCTATCATCAGGATAGAGAACAACAATCACTGAATTTAACAGGGGTTCTGCTTTTCATGGAACTAATGTTAACAATGTAATTTACTTTAAAACACATAATTAATAAGACTTGATAACTCACTCCTTGGCATTATGATGAAGATGGAAATATAATACATTTTAACAGAATTTGTATCAACTTTAACTGAAATTCCTTTATTTTGACTTTACTGTAGAGGTTCTAGACACACGTAAAAACATAATATTTGACCAAAATTCAATAAATATATAGATTTGTACTAATAATGGCATCATAAACAGGGAAAATGAGCTGATAAACATAGTTCCAGATTAAATTGGCAAGTTAGTAAAATGTCCTGCTCAAACAACTTTACATCATTATCATAAAATATAATGGATTCTTAACAAAAATAACTATTTTAACAGTGTCCTGAATTTATCTGCTTATATGCATTGGGGCAATTGTTTTTTTAAACTTCATATCAATGTTGGAAGGTTCCCAGTTTGAATCTCGGTTTGGCTGGGGAGTCTGTTTGAATGTTCACCCTGTGTCTGCGTGGGGGTTCCTCTGGTTCAAGGACATGCACACTCAGGTCGGGTTTATTAGGGGAGGTGTAAGTGTGAATGGGAGCGTATATATCTGTTTGTATCTGCAGCGCCTGCGATATTTTCAGCGTGTCTTAGCAGTTGATGGATAGTTTGACAAAAACAAATCGATAAGAGCTATTTGTTAACATAGAGGAAAACGCTTATCTGAAGTTTAACCTGCCAGCGAGTGCAGCTGCTGTCGGAGTTACCCATGTACAGCCCGCCCTGCCTCTGGATGTTGCTCGTCACTGACGGCCTTAATGGTGTTGGACAGGTATGGGATTGTGAATCAGTGGCCACTGGAGGAGGAAGCTGACCCCGGCTGTCTCACAGCTCATCACTGGGTGCTCCGATTCATTTTCTCAATTCCTAGATGTCTGTCTTTCCCTGAGGGCACTACCCAGCATGCCCCTGCTCTTTGGCTCACAAAAAGGATTGCCTCTGTAAAACAGTCGATGTGGGAGACGGGGGAGAAGAAGTCCACATGTGGGAGACTGTTTGATGTCTTCACAACTCGGTTTCAGGCTGTGTGGGACTAAGCCTTCGACTCAAGCAAACAACCAGCCTGGGCTTTGTCTTTGTGTGGGTGGCACTGTGGTGCAGTGGTGCAGTGGTTCGTGCTGCGGCCTTGGTTCTGGGTTTTGAATTTTCTAGTCGATCGTGGTCTTTCTGTGTGAGGTTTGAATGTTCTCCTCTCACCTGCGTGGGTTTGCACCGTGTACCGCAGCCTCCTCACAGAGTCTGAAGACATGCAGCATAAGTTAATTGGTGACTCGGATTTGTGCGTAGGTGTGAATTTGAGCTTGTGTGGTCGTGCTGTCTCTGTGATGGACTGTCCACCTGTCCAGGGTGCGCCTCTGTCAGCCAGCTGGGATCGGCTCTAGCCCCCCCGCGGCCCTCAAAGACTAAGTGGTGTAGATAATGGATTGATGGATGTTTTCTGTGTGATTCTGCTGCTGTGGTTTGCGGATCTTCACAGCAAAACAGGCCAGAGAATGTTGGGTGGTATCAAAGTCTTAACCTCACTGCATTAATCATAACCTGCTTATATTCCAAGCCTGCTGGGCCCCAAATGACATCTCTTTGGTTTGTGTGTGTGTGTGTGTGTGTGTGTGTGCGTGTGTGTGCATGCACGCATATGATGATACCACGAACAGCAGGGAATGCTTGTTAATAATACATTCACAGCTTTCTATCTGTGTCCTCTTACTCTTCTTGTCTTCCTTTATGGCCTTGAACGCTTCCCTGTCTTTTTGAACCGCCCCAATCTGCTCTCCTCTGTTTTGCCTGGAAGTGGCTGCATCAGTCGATGGTCAGAGAACCGAGTCGCACAGCTTGACTCCTCACAGGTCTGTCTTTTGATTCAGCATGATTATTTTTACCACTGATCTCTCAACATTTTCTTCTGTCATCATTTAGTCTACAACATGTCAGAAAACATGAAAAGGGAGCCTTAGAGCAAGGTCGAAGTCATAAAGTGAGCAAGGGGGGGGGGGGTCCCATGACTCATAAACACAAGAGATAGATTTTTATGTATTTTGTTTATGTTTAATAATTGGTTGTAAGTCTAATGTGTACTTGTAAAATCAACATGTTTGTGTATTTTATATAGCTTTATATGTTTATTTTTTATATTTTTAAAACTACCATCACATAAGGATATTAAACTTTATAAAATATACATGAATATCTTTACATTAGCATCCATACATTATACTTAAGACAGCAAACACACTAGGGCCCGCACTGTTTAATATTTTAGTGTATTATCTTTTCTATTGCTATAGATCTATGAAGACAAGTACGGTTATTTTAGCTAAGGGTTTTACAAAGATATTACACAGTTGCTCTTAAAATCAAAATATTGCAGATCGTATGATCTAGTGCTGATGGCCACAGGCGCCCCTTTGTGTGCGTGTGCGTGTTTGTTTATGTGATACTGTATTTATGTGTGCGTCTGATACTGTGCGTCTCTGAGTACCCTGCTAATGCACCAAGGACTCGCCGCATCGCAGAGATTGCCTAAGACAGCACATCTCCGTGTCAACCCCCGCTGAGCTGACTCTGCAGCAGGCCGTCCCATAATATCAGATTTTTATGCATCCCTATAATGTTGCCTGTAAATGTGCCACTCTTTTATACTCCCCTCTGCTTTCTTTTGTCATTAGCGGGACCTTGCAGGGGCAACCTGGGAGGCAGGTTGGTGTAGGGGTGTAGCTCTTTATTTCTGCCCTCCTGCTCATCTCCCACATGTGCTCTCACACCGAGAGACGCGTGCGGTGCGTATAACTGCTGATGTGAGCGATGCTGCTGTTCTCTCAACATGATACCGCGGATACGCTGCTTCTGACTGTGTAGAAGAAGTAGCTAAAAAAAATATTGAACTATTATTTCTCAGTCAAAGTTAAAGATGAGTAAGTTAAGTGGATAACAACAGTCGCTTATATTCATAGCTTCAGGATGACGTCAGACACCAGTCATCAGTCTTTCCTGTAATTCTTCAGCCCCGGTCCTCCAGACTCGGACCATATGAAAAGATGATAAAGCTGTTTCAGCCCATGCTTTGTCCATATGCACATTTTTAAGAGGAGATCGTGACCATGCTGCTCAGAGGACTTGTCTGCGTGGGATGGTTTCGATCACACAGAGGACAGATCTTTGCCTCTCTGAAATATCAAATGTGGTCGGTATTAGCAGTGCCACATCTGTACGGACGCCTAGCAACAGTGAATGGATCACAAACAAAAACTGGTGCAAAAGAGCAATTTTCTGCATCGGTCTCGTTGAATACTTAGTTCAATTTAAGTGACTTTTGCCTTCAGACTTGCACTGAAATCCAGATCTTTTCCTGACATTTTTCCCTGATGGAAATTTACGAAGATGCCAGCTTGGTTATAACGAGATTCGAATATGGGCCGGTGTTGATGTGCCGTAAACAAAAACACATGCCGCTCTACCCAGGCGCCAACTCTGGCCTGAATGTTCCAGATACTTTCCTGATGTTTTGAAAGCATCTGACCAGGACCATCTCCTGCTGCGTTCTTCAAATGTGAGACTGAAACAAAGTCCATGTCTGAAAATGGCTTCATATTCTTTAAATGGCCTTAACAGTGGACGCTTGTGTCAACACTGTTTGCTGCTTCTTCTCACATTCTCATTTTCGTTTGTCGGTTCATTCCTTCAGTTCTATGTGTGTGTCTGTGTGTGTGTCTGTGTGTGTGTGTGTGTGTTCTGAAACAGAGCGCTGTCCCTGCTGGAGATGTCTTACTTTTCATTTCTTAAATTCACAACAAAGCCCCGGGGAGCCACACTGGTATTTCCGCACTGGGCTCCTAACAACATGTGAGAGCACTGTTGTGTTTCAGCCGTTGGTTTCTCTCAGCTCACTCACTCACTTACTCACATGCCAATACATTTGGTGAAGTGACTCACTTTGGGTTGGAGTGGGTGTGGGTGGGTGTGTGTGTGTGGGTGATGGTGCATGCATGTGGGTGAGATGGATTTATAATCTGTACTCGATATGTTTTGTCTCTGGGAAATCTGCACACGCGAGCCAGCGGATTCTCTCATACGTGGGGTTAAGCTCTCTTTACGCAGTGAAGGATCTGAAGAGCTTGTCCCTGTTGAGGTGCAGCGAAGGGCCTCTTTCTTATGTCATGTGCTACTGTCTAGACGACTCCCCCCTCCTGCACTGTCCCTCTCATTGCTTTTCTTTCTCCATTTTCTTTATTTTTGCTGTAGCATCAGCGTTGACGTGGGGAATCTGAAAGTGAATAAAGGTTTAACAGTGACCCCTTAGCCATCTGTGATGCTGCCTAGCTAATGAGCTTACCACTGACTCTCTCTGTCTCTGTGTCGGTCAGTGTCAGTCAGTCTCACACATACATGCACAAACACACAGTAGTATAGCTATTAGCCATGTTAATGGGTCAGGTCCTTGTTAAACTCCTGGACATTAATTGTCCAGTTGAGCCGTAATGGGAAAGATAATGGTCGACCTGTCTGCAGCTTATTATGTTGGAGAAAATAAAGCACTTGGCTTTGGAGCTTTCAGCAGGTCCACATACATCGGAGCAGGGTCGTAGCTGGGTCGTCCACTAACCAAAGGGTCGGAGGTTCGATGTCCGGCTCTTCCGGTCTGCGAACTGAAGTGTCCTTGAGCAAAATGCTGAACCCCAATTTCCCCCCCTGACTTCTGTGCTGGCAATGTCTGAATGATGCCGACCGGAGCCTGCAGGGCTTGGTTCAGACAAGAATTTAGAAATCGGGTCACGTCGGCTCGGCTATCTACTTGCCTTTAATCTGGGAAAAGAGTCTTGGATAAAACGTCAGGTTTGGACATAAAAAAAACGGAATGCCTGTTGGGTATGGGTCAGGCTTGGTTAATTTTCTTTGGGGCTTATGTGGGTTTGTGAATGTGACTTTTGATTTAATGTGCTTTAAGTGATAAATAAGACTAGAAAAGTATCCATACAGTCTACTTACCATGTCCCTACCTTTTTGTTTTGTATTGAAATGTGTTGTTTCTATTCCCCTTGCTTTTTCCTTCCCCCCGCTTGTGTTCTGAATCTGTTGCTCTGTAACTCTTCCAAGCCAACTCACCAGAAATCCATTTCCATCTAGTCGATAATTTCAGGGTTTCCTGCAGTGTTTTATAGCAGGGCCAGGAGGGAGAAAGCAGAGAGAGCTGCACCTTGGCAGGAACGAGTCTTTACAAGTTGTGAAAAGTGGAGACAAACAGTGCAAAAAAACATACAAAAGCTGTCTCGCAGTGCAGCAGTCTCAGGAGTCAATGTTTGCAAACGTTTTTGTGGCTGCATGTCACTGTGTGTAAGAGTAGTTGATTTTTTGGTGAGTTAGTCTTTAAACAGATGTAAAGGGAATCCAGTTTGTAGACAGGATTTCTTTACATTGTGCCTCTTTGGAGGACAGATAGTTAGAAGCTGCCTCGCTTATAAAATGTATGGAAAAAAGCCTCTCTGTCCTCCCTGGCTCTTTATATTTGAATCATACCTCCTTCTCTCTGACAGCAGATATCTGTCCCTGTCACTGCTCATACCATCACTGGGAGTAATGCCTTGTGAACGAGCTCTGCACAGGCCGATAACATGTAACAGCTTTCTAATTCCCCTGCCCGGGGCCCTGTCACCTACCTGGCCATTATCTGCATAACAGAACTGCCAGGATGCTCTTGTGTGTGCGGATGTGGGGTGCACCTGCCGAGTATTTAGGATGTCAACTGTCTCCACACTGCTTCCCGAGCTCTAATCATTAAGCCCGAGCAGGCTGAGGCGGCATGCCCGGTGGCCATGAGGGCAGAGCAGGCCACTACCCTCAGGCCAGCCCTGGGTCTTTCTTCCCTACCATGACATTGACAAGGTGGAGGGAATGAAGTAGGGACTCTCACTGTGGTTGTAGTGCTGCAGACGGTTCAAATCAGGTCACGGTGCCTACAAGACTGACATATTGTGTCCGTCCCCTCCGACAGAAGACCAAAACAATATCAGCCGTAATGACCTTCTTCATTACAAATCGTTAGCAGATGGGTTTGACTAAGAAAGATTACAGGTTTAACGTTGGCTTTATTAAAATTAACTTATAATTAAATGTCTGGAAAATGAATGAAGGAAGCTCATGACCTGAACTAATGATTCAAAGCTAAAGTTGGTGTTTAGGAATGTTTAGGACTCACTGGTTTGATGTGTGTTAGTCGGAGAAGACGTTTTTTTTCTCTTTTTTTTCTCTTTTTTTTCTTTTGGTCTCTTTCAATTTTCCTCCTGCCGCTGCTGCAGCTGTCCGGCTGTGCCTGACCTCTCTCTTTAATCATCCTGTTAATCTGGAGGCTGTCCATTGTGACCGAGAGGCTCCACAGAGCCGGTTGCACCTGTGTCCAACATTCATGATCATTCAAGGGGGGCACGGCTCTCGGATTGTGTGACAATAAGCCAGTTTAGTCCAGATCCTCACGCAGCCGGAGCTGTGGTTTCCTTTTCAAAGCAAACTGGGATGTGAACACTGCAGATGAGGATGAGTTTTGTTCATGGTAAAAATTAAGAGAGAGATGATGAGCCGATAGCTCACTGGAAAAACATAAAACAACAAGAAGATCAGAGAAGTGATCTGAACAGTGTGTTGGACTGTGTTCGGACAAAAGCAGCCGTTTGAATCCATTTCTATTAGAGTGAGAGAGAGAGACTGATGTCTGGAATCAATATGTCCCCTCCTACACATATTTTCAATTAAATGTTTTCTGGCCTCTTCTCACGGCACAAATGACCAACATATTAAATAAGCACGTTATGCTCTGCTTTATGCTGTAGCCAGTATTACGTCAATGGGACATTTATATAGCCTTTCTCAATCTGATTATGTGATTCAAGGAAACCCCTTTAAACGGCAAACTTCTGCTTGAGAAACCCTACTTCTTTTAATTGGATAGAGTGAGTAAAGTTTCAAACTTTAAAATTCCGAAGTTGGAGCAGCACTGTTTATAGGCAAAGTGATGTGGTAGCTCGATACCGAGAAAAAACGGTATCGAAATAAATTAAGGTAAATAAGTGCCAGTTAAGAAAGCAGTTTCTTAGTCGGAATGATTATTTTTATATGTAAGATTTGCAGTTCACAGATATATATCTCAGTAGCGCATGATAAAAAACTGTGGTGATAATTGATAAGAAAAAAATGGCTTGTGGTCATTTACGAGATACTTTTTTACGATTGGGCGCCAGTGTGAGAAACCCTTCAGCACCCAGAGTTACTTTGGCTAATTATGTCATGATGAGACAGACGTGGGACGCAGCAAGGCCGTGCTGAGATTAAAGATTTAGATGAGATTAAAAATGCAACGTGGGAGGGCTCAGGTCTTTTTTCCCTATTATCTGCATAGTTGCATTTTTCACATCACAAACTCTCTCACATTCACACACTTAGGGCTTCACGGTATTTGCTGAATAGCGTATTTAGCAAGGATTAACATCAAAGATCCACCAACAAGATCAATGTCATCTCCAGCAAACTCCAAAGGTTCTGAAAACCGCTGTTTTTCCCTGAGAGGAGAAAGAGAGGGTTGAAGTTGTTTGTTGCCGGGCCTGTGATTCTCTCAGCCGCTGCCAGCTCCCGTTCCATATCTCATACTGTCGATAAGAGGAAGAGGCGGCAGCTCCCTCCATAGACTGCTGAACAGCACAATCCAATATGAGCCACAGCTGTAACGGCAGGCATCGATGGTCGCGTCACAGCAGCGGCCTGTCATTCTGATCCAGGTCTGTGGTCAAATTGGCCTCTTTAAGCCCCATTTTTCATCATTAGCATGAGACATAAAACTAAGTAAAGCTCAGAGTGGTCCTGAAAAGTGACCTGAAAAGTCAATTTCAAGTCCACCCTGATAGATTGTCCCGCTCAGTTACCAGGGGAACTGAAAAGGGTTAAAAGGTTCAGAGCTGTGGAGATCAAGTCTCTCACGGGGTCTTCCACTTCTTTTTAAAGAGGCAGACCACCAGTGAGACACTAAACCAGGTCCTATATGGGTCCTGTTGCTGTGGAAAAACACACGTTTCCATCTCTAAACAAATTACAGCATGTGGTATAAGCTGGGAGGATGTTCTTTTTCATGATAAAGCATTGACATGCACTATTAACAACATGAATACAAATTATAAAATTGTTTTATTGTCATTCCTTCTTCTGATGAAAGCCAAGGCGAGAGACTTTATGTTTTCAGCCTGTCCATCCTCTCCATTATCTTGAATGGAATTTCTCAGGAACACCTTAAGGGAATTTTTTCCAATTTTGACACAAGTTGGACTCAAGGATGAACAGGTATTGCTGCTCAAAGGTTCTTACAAATCAGTTTTTTCAAAATTCAACAATGAATATGTCAATTCTGATAAAATACCCCAAATGGCTTTTATCAAATTCCATCAAAAATCCTCACGACATATATTATACAAGTCTGTACAGGCAAGGATGCAAACGGAATCTTCACTGGTTGGCAGGGAATTGGCTGCTGTGGCTCAGGAGGAAGAGCGGGTCGTCCACTTATTGAAAGGACGGGGTTCGATATTTTAGTGTCCTTGGACAAGACGCTGAGCCCCAGGATGCCTCCAGTGGCTGACGTTCTTGACATTTTCTCTGTAATGTT
The DNA here is from genome assembly GCF_949316205.1 of Platichthys flesus. NCBI lineage: Eukaryota > Metazoa > Chordata > Actinopteri > Pleuronectiformes > Pleuronectidae > Platichthys > Platichthys flesus. The sequence goes on from NC_084947.1 coordinate 8,275,461, forward strand.
AAAAAAACAACAAATCCTGCATCTTCAAAAGTCAGGCCAGCTCTTTATAGTTTTTGTGTAAGCAAGTGTTTCTATGTGAGTCTGTACAACACAAGCTGAAGGGCGAGTTAGAAAATTGATGGCTTTGCTCGGCAGAGTGAATGGGTTTAGAAGTAGAATTTCCAATAATGCATTTTCTCTGCCTCCCCTGAAAGAGGTTGAAGAGAATAGCTAGATGTATGTTTTTGTTATGAAATGGTTTATTGAGTCCAACCTGTGTGTGCTTCTTTGAAAGGCTGAAGTTTCACTCTACTGTACAAAGCTAACTTTCTGTTTCATTGTAACATGGACCAACACAGCAGCGACAGTGGAGCGCGTTGTCATCACTGAGACCTTCACCGAATACACGCTTGGGAAAAGAACACACAGAGATTTGAAAGCTCCAGAGAGAGAGAGGTGTTCGAGAGCTTTGACAATGCGCTGTAATGACAGACACCACTTTGCATTTAAAGAAGTAAAATGATGTGTCTCTCAGCTTTCTCAACAGTAGCTTCTGATTTCTGCCCTGACACGCGGCAAAGAGCTATTGATATATCGCTTTGGAAAAGAACACGGGATTTGAAGCCTCAGCAGAATGGGTAGAGGGTTTTGACAATGTGGTGTAATGACTGTGCATTTATAGGAGGAAAGTATGTTTTTAAGCTTCCGCCTGAAGGGCTTTTGATTTCCATCTGAAACGCAACAAAGCACTATTGATCCTTGGGGGGGGGGGGGCTACGGACAAATCTTCTTCTTCATCTTTTGGAAACTGTCATGAAGGTCTCTCCAGAAGGCAACGCTCACCGCTCCCACCCGCACATACACACACATGTGCAATTACCCATGCACACGACCACTTCATGAGCAAAGGCAGTGTGTGAAACTCTTAAGCCTCTGAATGAATGACAGGTAATTTCCAGTGCAGCGTGCAGCGTGCAGAAGGGTGAGCTGATCAATCACTTTGGCGATGACCCATGCAGATTCCAGTTCTCCCTGGCATCACCAAGGCTGCTGACATCGATAGAGCAAGACAAGATGGCTTGACAAGTGCATGTGAGGGAAGAGAGAGAGGTGTGCGCTGTGCATATTACAGATAGCACATTAATCGATTTCCGATAACATTGCATAAAACGCTTTCTTTGTTCAAGCTACGGAATTATTGCTGCCAAATAGCTACCATTTACTTTTTTTTGTGAGTTATGTGAAAAGCATGGGGCGAGTTTTTATGGATTTCTTTTTTCCAAGTGGTTCTGAGATGGCCACAGCTGGAGAAAAGTGGACGTATTGATCCTGGGAGTTTCATTTTTCAAACATTGTCATCTTTCAGGGCCAGCTTCGATTTTTGAAAAATATACAGTGTGCTTTTCAGACCATTTTATGGCACTTTTTGTCTCAGTGTACAGTGGAGAGATCTGAAAAGCTGCTGGCGAGGTAGTAGTTGGTGAAGGTGGATGACCAAACTCCTATCAGGAAGACTAGAAGTCATTATTTTGGCCTAGTTCACATTTAGACAAGAGCAGCAAGTAACAACTATGTATTTTTGTAACCTGTGTCCCCAGATGGAGATTTTAATCAGACGAGAAGTAAAGCAATAACATTTTCATATTTACAGTTCACATGTCGGTCATCTATTCAATCAAATTAGAATCAGGGCTCTGATTAGTGTTTTTTTTATTTTCAATAACAATTAATCACCATGTCAGAAATAGCAAAAACATGAAGTTCTGTCGGTTTATCTAAATCCTGATACCATAAAAGTTTTGTCGGATCAATTTCAGAAATTGCTAATTTTAGGTGTCTATGCTTTAAAGCGTTCAAGGACTTTCTGTTGAGGAAAGTACTTGCTTGTAAACAATTTCTCTTTGTACAAAACCACCACTTTTTCTATAATTTTTTTCTTTCTAAATCCCACTTATTTGATTCGCCACCTCCTGCCCCAAGTATATGTTCAGTAATAGTGTGAGAGAGTGGCTTTCCACTTCCTTTGTTTGACACGCTTGCCTTCTGACCAGGCTACCCTTTCACCAGCTCAAAATATTGAATAGGTCAAATGTTATGAAAGGCAAGAAAGATGGTCAGAGAATGGCAAATGCCAAGTGCCCGCAGCCTTGCATTGTGGGTAGTAGCACAAGCCGATACCACTGCCCATCCTTCAGTTGTGAGGGCGTGAGAGAGCATCCAAGAGCAGCCTGTCCTGTCTTCACCTCGACCAGAAACAAAAATGGCTTCTGAATTAAACCATCACTTACTGAAGGTTGTTATCATGTCCCCCATTTGCACATATAAGATTGTACTCTTTAGTCATAAAGATATATACAAATAGATATAGTGGATTTTATAAAATCTCAGCACTTTTCAGAACTTCATTGAATAAGAATGACTTCTTGAGAACAGTATTTAATTTTCTCTGACGACTTGATGGAGACACAAGAACCTCTATTAAGCTTCAGTGGATTTCCTGCGATCGGCTGTGAAGTGACTTCTTATGCAAAGCCGCTGGATGGCATGAAGATGGATCGTTAATAGAATGTGTTGCAGTGTACTCAGTAATCATTATTAATCTGTGTGTCGGCGGATTCTTTCTCGGGCTCGGCCCAGTGTTCATAAAGCTTGGTTAATTAGCCTGATTGATTAGTCGGTGGTGATTCAGAGCTCTCATCGCGGCCCCTCATCCCGTCAGGCCCCCTAATAAGATCAGATTGCCCTCATATTCATGAACACACTACACACACACACACACACTACACACACACACACACACACACACACACACACACAAACACACACACACACACACACACACACACACACACACACACACACACACACACACTCGTAAGCACACGGCTTGTTTGGCCTGTCACAACGCCTCTCCATCTTTCTCTCTGCCTGTCTGTCACATCCATATTTAGACAGGATTTAGAGGCATGAAAGAAGCAGTCAAGCTTGCCAAAGCAATACTCTGAAGACTGGAGGCAACATTATGTTAACATAAAAAGATTGCAAATCTCCCATTCCCCTTCATCCTCTTCTTTTTCTCGTCTTCTCCCCCCCCCCCCTTGTCTCTCACTGTGATCCATCCCGTGTTACTGTCTCATCACATCTCATAAATATGACGAGTCCCTCTGTTTAGCCAAGGAAAACATCACGGGAGACCAGGACCTTTACATCTGTCTAGACTCAGCTGTGTATTTGGTCTGGCTGTGTGCTACCATGCGTCTGTCTGGGTGTCTTGTGTGAATGTTTTCATGTCAGAATGAAAAAAGCATGTTAATATCTTTGCTTCTCTGCAGGCCTGAATGTGCCCCAGCTTTGCTGAAGCCTCAGTTGCAGATCAATACACATGCACTGCTCCAAGCGAGCCGCCCTGCACTTATCGCACAGTGCCTGCTCATCAGCACAGAGACAGCACAGTAAAGAGACTCTCCCTTGCTGTAGTAAAACTTTACGACTTTCCGTGTTGCTTTTGTCTCCAGGCATTGGATATTACAGAGGATAATAAGTATTCATTTAGATTTTTGCCAGATCACCAGTCCTCCGCATCAATACAGCCCATCTGAGCTCTTTAAAAGTAGACAATGTTCGGTCTGTGTGTGTGTGTGTGTGTGTGTGTGTGCATGAGTTTATGAGTGTGCATGCTTTTATGTGTTTGCAACTAAGTTTGTGTGATTGTGAGTTTACTCTGAGGCTGTGATGAACCCACCGCAGTATCGCCCTTAAGAGAGTGTTCATGGAGAAAATGATTACCTCGGAAAGTACAAAACTTTGATGAAAATTGTCCCACCTCAATTTCCACCTCGCAGGCTAGCAGTTGGCGTCCTTGTTAATGGGTAATATTGGAAATCTCTAAAATTAAAATACAGCGGATTCAGTAACAGAGAGCTTTCATCATGATATCCGATGGCCTTTTATTGAGTCTTTCTGCTGAGTAAAGGGGTCTTTGTAACTGTGAAGTAGAAGTGTATAGACTTTTGCTTTATTCTGGTATAAAACAGACTTTTTAAAGTTTTGGACCCTTGTTTACTCCAATACCCAGATATTCAGCAGCTTCATCAGGCCTTATATCTGCTTTGAGGGGCCCTGCTGGTTTGATTGGCTCGGAAGGCTGTGGCTGATAAAGTGCGAGCAGTTTCATCGACCTCTGCCTACTTTCCAGAAATGGAGCCAAAATATCCCAAAAAACGGTCGCTGCCTTCTTCGTGGATCATTATAAGCGCTCAATACATGGGCTCAACCAATCGTGGGTCAGTCTCAGATGTTGATCATGATGATTGACCCTGTTTATATAGCATCAAAAAACATATTCAAAAGAAACCTGAAAATGTTCAACTTGACTTTTCAGATGGGGTTCATGGGCCTGGGGGCAACCGAGATGCTTTGGCTTCACTTGTGTGGGGCTTTCCCTTTTGTTTAGTATATGACTATGTCTGTTATAGTCTGTGGTTTAAACCATATCAATATTTTTGCAAGCTAATAATACATACGAGACATGCTCAGTTGGGTGCATGCATACGAAATGTACCCTCAGGTTGATAGAATGCTATGCTAATGGTTAGCATGTAGCTTTATCTCATTGCTCAATTCTCCAATATCTGTATAAGCACAACTTCAAAATGCTGTTGAGACGATTTTACAGCAATTTCCCGATGATGTTGCCAAGTCTTGTTTGAGTGACAATTGTGCGGTAACAGCATAACTGTGGATCTATGTCCCTGCTCTGATTCTGAAGTTTCTGGCTGATGGTCTTCCAGGCGCAGCTGGAGCAGAGGTCGGGCTCCAGCTGGTGATGAGAAGTTTAAACTTCTGCCACCTTTTGCTTTTTCTTCAGGCAGCTGAGTGTATTTTTTTTGTGCGGCTGTGTGATTGTTGATCATTATCAGAATTTCAAACTTGCCCTCCACACACTCCTTAACCTGGCTTTTGCGTGTGTGTGTTTGAGAAATATGCACCAATGGAAATTGTGACATATTTTGGAGCATTCTGACCGTGATGTATTTCTCTGTGAGAATCTGCCAATTTTTAAATGATGGAGGAATGTAGATCCTGGATGTGAGGGAGTAAGAAAGCTACAGAGTGCAAGGTGAAAGTAAATCCCCTCTGGTCTTTCTCTGTTTCCATCTCTTTTGCCTGCGTGTTTGATGGGAGTCAAACAAGTCGTATGATAGACGATATTGACTAGCTTAAATGCCCTTATTGGATGAGAAGTGGCCCCTGGGTGCTGCCCCAGCGTTTTGTAAGAACAGACCGCCAGACAAAAACCACACACTCACATATAGAGCTTCCTCTTTTCGCTTCGACAGCACTCTCAACAATTACCTCCAACTCTTTTAAACACACACACACACACACACACACACACACACACACACACACACACACATGCGCGTGCACACTGACACACACATAGACAAACACTATCTTTACGACTGCAGCATTTTCGCCATTCCAGCCCACGTTTTTTTGTTTTCTTCTGCTTTCCTTACCTCCTTCACCCACAGGCCATTAAACCAGATCCCTTCTAAAAGGCTTCTCTTGGCCGGCCACTTCTTCTCCAAAGCTCTGCCATGGCTCTTTTCATGTTTTTAAATCAAAGTCCATGAAAGGTTGAGGGGGAAGAGGGGGGGAAGAATTTTGGGACTGGTTTTTGTGTTTGCGGGTTGGAGACAAATCTTTGCTACAGACCCATATGGTCTTACTCTCACACAGACACGTACACAGGCTTAATCTGATATGGTACATGCCCTCCTGGACTGTTCTGCTCTGCTGGGATTTTACTTTGTTCTCCTCTCTCTCCCTTGTCACCTGCCGAGAGTTACTGTAGATGTGTAAGCTGCTCTCTCTGTTTTTGTCTCATGTGCTTTCACACACGTGTGCCCACACACACGCAGCTGCACCCACACACTCTGTGCTGCACAAACACCGGTATATGAAAGACGGTCTGGAGGTGGCCTCTGCTGTGATTCGCTCGCCTTTCTCGCAGATGATTGTGATTTAAAGATCCCGGCAGTGTGTAGTGCTTTTGATATTGCTGGTAGTCAACCTGAAAATGTTTTCCTTGATGGTTTCTTGGCAGAGGCCATGTTGGAGGGAGCTCTGGTCAGTTCATTTCACCTGACAGCTGCTCAGGATGGACTGACTGCTCATTCTGGATCCTGTTTTTTTTCCCTCTTCTCCAATTTTTTTTTACTCGGAAAGACCACTCTGCTCTCCCCTCCACCCTATCTCCACCTGGCCGAGCAGATCAGCCTCCATATGCATCAGTGTCTCAGAGAGGGAGCGCTGACTCACCTTCAGTTAATCTTTTCTGACTGCAGCGAGGGGTGATGGGTTGTGTGGTGGGTCCACACCTGAGGCTTAGAATTTGAAGGTGCATGTTATTGATCGCTCTGCAAAACTATGTTTTTCACCCCGGGTGGGGGACATTTTTCCTCTCAAGGGCTATTTAAATTTTCATAACATCCTTCCTAGGGCACACTAAATTATTGAACACATATATTACATTTTTCACTTGTTTACCTTTTGTCTCTGTCCTCGTTTGATGTATGATCGCTGAAACCTTTGGGGAATTCAAAGAATTGACTGAAAAGTTGATTCATCGGACAAAGCATGGAGTCATCCTGGAGGGACTGAATCCATGTCTTTAGGTCCATACAAATCTACTATTGTTCACCAAATCAACTGAGATTCATCCACTGGGGACAATGGATACAAATGGAAAAATTCTATGCAATCCATCCAATAGTTGTTGAAATATTCAGGTTGGACCAAAGTTGAAGGAGTCTTTTTTACCCAGATAAGCATTGGTGCATGTGACTTGATGAAAGATAAATGGATGCCTTCCTCCTTCTTTTTTTGACCTCACTTTTCCTTCGCTGTCTCTGGGTCGTCCATCTTCCTCTGCCTCAACTGAGTAACCTTAAAGGTAGACCTGAAAACAGACGAGGGAGAGGCAACCTCAGAGTGACAGAGGTGTGATTAAGACTACGGGTGTGTATGAAGGAAGACATTAGGAGAATGAAAGGTTTCTGGACAAGCATAGTGATCGGTAAATAGCAAGACTTGCAAGTAGTCGTTTAATCGGTGTTAGGAGGTAGGGCTCTACACGGATCCATGGACACACACCAGGCTGTGAATGAATAGAAGTGAGGTGGGGAGTGTGGCTCTGTGTCCCTGACTGTGTGGTCACAGGGTGACATCGACTAACAGTGAGAATCCACTTCTTTGCAACAAAAACACATACTTATATTTCAAACCCAATTCTGTAGCTCAAAACAGTCCAAGCCAAAATAGCTCTGATGACCTCTGGATTATTATATCAGTCATAAAGCTAGTCCTGAAAATACAGTGTTGTTCCTGTAATAATCAGCCCTTGTTATTGAGGGGGTTCAAAGCACACCTGGCTGTCCTGTATAAAAGCCATGCTGATTTATGGTTAGTAGGTAAAAACTGTGTCCATATCTGTGTTGATGTTTGCAGAATGGGTGTATTTTATAGTTTGCATATGTCATAATGAGGGGCTCTCTTAGTGGCAATAAAGCAGGATCACTGATTTAAAGGGGCTTTAGTTTCATTAATTTGTTTGAGTTTAGAAACAAGTTGTATATTTTAGTCGGTTCTTGCAGGATATATTTTTAAAGTCTGTAAACTTTTCTTCAAGTTTGTGCATTCAGTTCCTGGTTGCAAGCCTCCACCTTCATCCCATCTGTCCTTGGGTTTAGACAGATTCAAACATTCAATCTTGTGTTCTTTAATAAATGATGGGGGTAGATTTACCTGGTTTCGTAAAGCCAGTAGTGAACTATGATTAATGAGGTAGCAGCTGGCCTGCTGTCTACTATATACAAAAAATGTTTTAAGTCTGCCACTGCTCAAAGCATTTTACAGATTCTAACTCAAATGCAGAAGTTTGAAAAGTAAATAGAACAAGATTAAACAGGCATTATAGTTTTAAGGATGTAACTTGCTGCTATCACCACGTATCTTTGTGCAACGTTTCTGTTGCACAAACTCAATACTGCAGCTCAATTGGCAAGTCACCACTCTCTGCAGTTTAACTGGCCAATTAATTATCTTGTCAATCCTGGAGTAAGGACACTGCCTGAGGAGGGGCTGTGATTGATGTACTATTTCGAAACCTCTTTGGATTATGACTAAGAATTAGCAGACTGTCCAGAATCACCATTTTGGGTTTGCAATAAGGAAATTGCTAAGCTTTTACCTGCCTTCTTTCTCTTTTGGCTAACTCTTTATTAACCTCAGGAACAGTCAATGACATCTCCTGACAGCTGTGGTAAAACCACCGACAGAACTAATACATATTTAATATGAAATTCAATATACTGAGTTTGAATAAGTTTTAATGCTCATCTACAGAAATTGTACTAACTTCAAATGTCTTTGGTAGAAAAAATGTGTCTGAGAAAGCTCCTACCTTCTCAAGCTCCAGTCAAGTGTTTCTTCTATAATTTGCTCGACTCAGAATTTCACTTTAAATTCAGACATAATTGGCATTTACCTTTCAAAACATGTCAGATTCAGAGTGCACTTTGACATACTTAAAAAAAAAAACATGTTAAGGCTGACAATGAAGCGTTTGTGTGTGTATCCATCACAAGCTTGACATGCAATGGGCCTTTTGGGAGTTTCCCAAAGAACATTTGAAAATCGGATTTTTTGGTTCTTTCATGTTCTTTGAAGTTTGTTTTTTGTTTCCTCAGTTAGTCACTGTGTAGATTTCCGTCTCTCTGTCTCCTCTTCTTGTCTTATTTGGCCTTTTTTGATTGATGAAAAGTTTGAGGAAGCACTGAGCAAACCCACAGAGAGGACAAACAATCTCCCACATATTGTTGCAGTGCAGAGTGTGGTGATGGAGGCGGGGAAGCTATCAATACCCCTATTGATGACTACAGTGGCAGCTGGTGGAAATGCTTTCCTATTGATCGCTGATCCATTATGAGCTGTTACTCGACGGCTGGGTGAATGATGGGGAGCGGCCCATCCATCATAAGTCGCCCACGCAGCTTGGACCAAACACACTTCTGGCTGTTTTGTCCGTTATCCTCCTCCACCTCCTCCTCTCCTTCTGTGATCCTCCTTTTCTCTGCTGTTCTTCTCACACAAAACGCAACGACCCTCTGCACAGATGGACCAAACATTTTGGCTTGAATCTGACAGCACCTGTCAGCACACTCTACCTTTGAAAAATGCACTCACTGTAATTATTTACTAAAATGACTGGCAGGTTCAGTTTGTCCATGATGCAAACTAAAGGAAAAAAATGTCCTTCAGATGTCTTTACTCCAAGAATGCCAAACCTTGATCCTGCAAATGTGCATGAATGAAACATATTCACCATTTTTGGACGAAATGAATGAAAAAAGATTAGTTCTTTAGGGGAAAACATGAAATAAAATTATTTTTACCCTCAAGGATTTCTCACCCGGGAGACTAATTTGAACTCTCTCTCTTTTCTTCTGCCTGCAGGTCACTGATCGGTCCGTGGAGGCTGTTGCAGAGCATTGTCCTGAGCTGCAGTTTGTTGGCTTCATGGGCTGCCCTGTGACCTCCCAGGGGGTCATCCACCTCACAGCGGTAAGCACCACGCAGATCTTTGATTATCATCTTTTAAGACATTTTTTTCATTCAAACTGTGAGATGGGACTTTTATCTATCTTTTCGTTGATTTCTCAGGGAATAAATTATGGATCTTGATGAAAAACTGTTTGTGCTGTTTTGTGCAGTTTGCATTTCCAAATTTAAATCTGGATCTAGTGCAGATAAATGTGGTTTCATAAGGTGACTGTGTAAACTCTGAATACCCTTTTTATTTATTAATGACGTAGTTCCTCAGTCGTGACCTGTTGTAGGAGCTCAAGTCCTATGTTTACCCTCTGAGAAGCTGAAGATACCGTACTTCCTGCAGAAGTTTAATTTCAAGTAACAGCTTAACTCTAATTAGTTGCATCATTAAGTGTCAAAAGAAGTTTCGGTCTGACTAAATTGGTGTAATCCTGTTACTGCAGGACAGCTCTCTCCGTGTCGCTGCAGGCCATGCAGTGTTTCCAGGGGGTAAATTCAAAATTTGGAGTGTAAACTCTGGGTGCTGGTTGTGTGTTTTATCTCAGACTTAGCTCTGAAGTTATTTTGCGTTAACTTTTAAATCTCATGAAAGCCTAATGAGATGAATCCTAATAATACGCTGCTGTTCCGACTACACCCTGCTGTTTGGATATTACCATGCTAATGAACAGGGCTCTGTGGTTAAAGATGTTCCATGCCATATAAACATGGACACACTTGCACTCACATGGTGATTGCTTGAATTTAATTCACCAGTAGGTAGTGCACCCTATTTTTGCTTCTCATTTATTTCATTTTACCAACCTAACCTCAATTTAGAGCATGTCAGTGTGTGTGCACCTTTGTCTGCACCCAAGTGTGCTCTTGCAATAATACCCTTTGATTCGTATTTGATGTATTTTGACTTACATGCAAGTGTGAACGTACCCCTGCGGACCTGCGTGCGCCCATTCCTCCTCAAATGCAATTACAGTTGTGTTAATAGGACTCAGACACCCGATGCTTTGCAGCGTTATTAGATTAAACAGCAGATTAATTTGTGCTCCTGGTTTTGCCCCTCTATCATCTCTGCAGCCTCCACTGACCTTGGCCATGGTGTTGTAGACAGACAGTAATGAAGCCAGCCAGTCATAACAGCATTAGCATACCTGGAAGTGGACACACATGCACACACACACAAACACATACATGCACACACACACGCCCGCACACCCCTCATTATTATTTATTATCCTATTAACCAAGGTGAAGTTTTAGGAGTTCGAATGAGCAAGTTCAAAATTCTGAGAATATTTATGGTTATTTTTTTTTCTAAAGGTCCATTTTTGTTTCAGCAGAACTTTTTTTTATTGCGGTTATGAGGCACAACCAAAAACATGTATGACCACTTGCTTTTGATTGCATCACACGATCAATCTTTCTCACTTAGACTGAGTTAGCTCAGTTGTCATGAAACTGTAAATATTCAAAATTCCCCATTATTCTAAGCACTTTTACAACTTGACGACGCCTTCAAAACTTATTGAATATTGAATCATCGACCTTGGAAACAGAAGCTGGCAACTTTAGTTTCATTCCCACACCTCACAGAAGAAGAATGCATTTGTATCAAGGACGTCCAATCGACACCGGGTCTCATATCTTGAGATGTCACTTGATAGTCTGGTGCCAAATTTCAGTCAGATTCTCCAGGGTAATATTTGTAATAGCTACTTGTAGAATCAGTCTAGTAAATCTGCTGAGATGATAGCCTGCCTGATTAGTTTGTAATATCAAAGTAATGATACAACTGCATCACAGAAACAGGTTATTTAGAGGTAATTGAGTGGTCACTCAATTTAATCTGAGCGACCACTTAAAATATTATTATACTGTTCTGAATATAGTTTCTGGCCCGGGTGTGATTTGTGAATCTTGCGGAGATGGAAATGTTTCAGTGATACGGTCTTAACCGCAGATTCACAGATATACAGTTAAAGCATCTCTCTCTGTGTTCTGCCCCATCACGTGTCTCATTCATTTGTTTCTTTCTCTTACCTCTCTCTCTCTCTCTCTCTCTCTCTCTCTCTCTCTCTCTCTCTCTCTCTCTCTCTCTCTCTCTCTCTCTCTCTCTCTCTCTCTCTAATATCTGACTGTAATTATCTCATTTAGCAGTCGATTCCTCCTCTCATTCATTCCCACTTGGTCCCGTCCAGTGTCGATTGAAAATCATATTCATGTTTAGAATCGTTGCATTTCTGATGACTCCGTGGACCTGCCTGCGATTCCAGGACTGCGGCGCTCCTCTCTCGTTCGATTATAGCACTCTCCCTCCCACTTCTTTTCTTCCTCGATTTCCCTCTCTCCCTCTCTCTCTCTGATAATCTTGCACCCCCAACTCACTTGCAACTCAGCTATCATCAGAAAAAGGAAAATCCATTACTTTTATTAACTTCTCTCATATGACACACTCATTCAAATTGATGGTCTTTTTTTATCCCGACTTCTCTGGAATTAGGGTGTGAGGAAATCAATTGAAATCGTATTTTCTTAATCAAGTGAGCTGATGGTTGAAATAGGCCACCCATGGTGATGAGTTCAATGCAGATGGGTCTGTAGAGTAACTGTAAAGCTGTGGCATTGATGCTCCTCTAATGGCTTTGCAGTGTCTCAGTCCAACGGGAGCTGTGCGGTTCCTCTGTGATCGGCGACACAACTCAATATTTGTGGCAAGGCGCCGTTTGATAAATCATCATCTTGTTAGTGGCTGAAAGGAAAAATCAAGATTTCTGCTGGCTGAGGGTGTAAAAGACTTCTAATCCAAAACAAGCTCTCTAACACGTTCCTCGCTGCTCGGGAATCACATATCACATATAGCTTCAAACGCCAGAACAAAAAGACGGGCTGGTTTTAAAAGTAAATGCATGTCTGATGTGGTCTGTTGTGTTGCCCTGCCAGGGGTGTAATGTAATTTTTTATTTATGGTTGGTTTCTGGAGTGAAGCCGACTCTAAGCTCTTGACATTAATAATGTTTTTATTGATGAGGCTTGTCACATTGCAAGGCTGCGTAATGGATACAGAACGCCTCGGGATGGAGACTTTGTGTGTGTCCCACAGCTTTCAGTGATGGGACGTCCCTCAGCAGCTAATTTGAGAACTTCGATACATTTGTGTTGGGCGGTCTGCACGACTGTATGTGTTTGTGTGTTGGTCTAATTTGGTTTCAGCGGGTTCACTCTTTAGTCATCCCAGTGACAAGCCCAGAGGTGGAAGGACAATAGAAGTGTGTGTGTGTGTGTGTGTGTGTGTGTGTGTGTGTGTGTGGGGCTACATTCACAGTACTATATTCTTGAAATGTGGTATGTTTATACCTGCTGTCCACACTACTAAAATGGAAACGTTCCAGGCTCGGACACAGTCACCTGCGTTTGCTTCCTGATTGGTTCTTATAAGCGTAGGTAAAGAGTTTGCAAACTCTTGAGTTCAGGAGCAATTCCACCTCTTAAGAAATTCCTTACTTTCCACTTTCATTGTTTTTCCTCATTTCTATAGAATTTTCTATAACTGAGCAACCAACTGCACAATCTGCAGCATGCAAATGCATAATCAACATATCGATAGAGATGGAATTTTGGTGATTGGATAAGCCTATTGCTTTATTGTCCAGCCAAATGATTTGCATTTTCAGGTGTGTCAGTATGGATGGGTATTATAACAGATTTTGAGCTTAGATAGTTTTTTGTTTAAATCGCCATTTTAGTAAATAAAAATAAATTAGTTTTTTCCCTCTTTAATTCTTGTGGTTTTTGTTTTTCTCTCTCTCTCTTTCTCTTTATCTCTCTCTCTCTTTCTCTCTCTCTCCCCCCCCCCCACACACACACACACGCTCCCTCTGTCTCTCCATCTTCCTGTCAAGTGGTGCTCTTTTTCTTCTGGTAGTGATTAAGTCCAAGGTCGGCTCTATCAGAGAGCCAGTGTTTGAGAGCGAGCGGCTCTGGGTGCCAGAGAGCCTTCATTCCCGCAGCCTTAGATGTCCCACTGATGGCTTCCCTTTGCTTGTCATGCATACCCACAATGCCCCTCCTCATGCATCAGCCTATCACTGCCCTAAGACACAGTGGGCCTCAAAATGCCTTTTTTGTGTGTGTGAAAGTTCCCACCCTTAGGAGAAAGAGAGCAGGCCGGAGACATAACAAATGGAGAGACTGTTGAAAAATGTGTCAGAGATGAGAGGAGGTATGCGTTGGGAGACTGTAATAGCTCTGTGTTGTCTCTCTGATGTGCGGAGCGCGGATGTCTCTGGTCTTAATTTGGGGCCTTGTAGATTAATTTGTCCGTGCCGCTCCAGCGGTTTTGTTGTTCTTCTCCAAAAAAGGTTTGAACCTCTTGATAAATGCTTTCAAAGTTTGACAGAATTGGACTGTGGGCAGTACCTCATTCTTTCTGTGTGTTTATGAGCAAATAAAACAGTCTGGTTTACGACAGGGAAGCTATTTAATTTCATAACCAGAATCACATGTTCCATCGGTTCTGGTGGCTCAGTGGAGCAGCGTGTGCTCGCAACATCCCGAGTTCAAATATGGCTCGCGACCTCTGAGAGGAGGAAAACATAAAGTCGTTTTATTTATTGCTTTCCACTCTTGTACACTAATTGTCTCGAGCACAGGTTGGAAAGCAGGTTTTAAAGTGGTGATGCACAAAAGGTAGATATACAGGTCTTCAGCCACTGTCACCTTCGCACCCACCACTCCACCACTGCCGCCCCATGTAGGATGAGTGGTGTTTGGCTTTGCTGTAGTCTACTGGCCCCTTATCTCTTCCCCCTGACTGGAGCACAGGAAATACATAATCACAGTGCCCTGTGTCAAACTGATAACCCCAAACACAAACCAGAGAACTGTGAACATGTGTGCGTTCACGCTATGTGTACCTTTTCCCTATGTATAAATGTGTGCGTGTGTGTGACTGTGTACTTGTACATTTGGATTGTGTCTCAGGGGTGGCGGAGAGGATAACGGGGGGGGGGGGGGGGGGGACGAAGGAGCAGAGGGGATTTGGAGGAAGAAAGGTAATGGGGTTGTGGGGGTCGCAGAATGAGTGGAAATTGTAATAATTTTCTTCACTGCTGTATGGAGGAGATTGGGGGATTTATGAATATAATGAGCGGAGGAGAGCCGGCGGATGATGTGTGTCTTTTGCAAGAGTAATTGAAGAATAATTCATTTGGCTCTGAGACTTTTAACCCCGCGACAGACAGAGATAGAGAGGTTTTTGACTTCTGGAGGGAGGGATATCATGTCTCATTATTGGCCCAACTAGTGTCACAGCGCTGCGCCTGTCACCCGGCGCTGTCGCATCGGTTTGTGCATGTGTGTGCGTATGTGTGTGCGTGCGTATGTGCGTGCCTATGTGGTCATTTGGCTTAGTGCGCCGAAGAGGAACCGGCGCTCTCTATCTCCTCGAGCCTTTCCTCGCCACTGAGTTTGTTATCAACACCAACACACACACAGGATTAGCGACTGAAAGGGAAACAGAGGGGGAGAGGAAAAAAGGGGGTAGCAGAGGGAAAGTATGTGATAGACAGTAGATGGGCACGAGACAGATAAAGAAAGAACTTAACCACACATGCAGGGACGCACACTCACTCACTCACTCATCAGCTCACTGGGCCATGACTGATGCAGACAATGTATCTGTGATATCAAACCCGTGGCCTTTGCAGTATTTGCCTCAGTCCTTTTTCAAATATTCATATCCTTCTGTCTGCTCAGGCCTATGTGTGTGTGTGTGTGTCTGTGTGTGTGTATATATATGTGTGTATGTGTCTGTGTCTGCAGAGGGATTGTCTGGACACAGCTTTCTCCTGTCTGACTGAACTGTCTGGGATTCTCCAATATGAAAAAACAGAGCGTATGCATGAGCGTGCACTTGTTTTCACCTGGCGACACCGCCGCCGCTCGCCTCATCCCGGCTCACACCGCCACTAACACATGCGGACAGCTGAGCAAAATGTGTCAGGGCTACAATGCCACCTCGAGAACACCCCTGCGACTTTGACTTCTTGCTCAGTCACTTTGAATAAAACTTCAAAGTGACTGTCGAAACTTCCCCCTGCATTGTTTAAAAGATTTAAACTGGTTTCCACCAATCCTTTCCCCTCTGACAGCCGAGCTTCTACTGTTCCAGTTCAACTAAAAGAAAAAGCTACTTTTTTTTTTTCCAAGCTCCTCCATGCATGTGTTATTTTCTCTGTGGATCTATATGCTGTTCCCTTAGTAGGATTTGTATTTCATTGACTTAACTCGCGTACTAAATCTTGAAGTGGTTGTAAATTAAACCGAAGCAAAAGAAATGTATTTTCCGATTCCTGCATTTTGGCTTCTTGTGACTCAAACAATACTTGCTCTGTCCGTGCTATTTGAAATGTCATGTGGCCTCTTGTCAGCTGGGACACTGAGGCTGACGGAGAGCAACAGCCATGAACCCTCACAGCTTTGTGCCATGTGTTCGAACCATGACATCACGCTCTCCGCGGCAGCTCCACTTCCTGCCTGGCATCGTGACGTTGTGTAAATACATGCAGTAATAGCACAGGTAGTTATAGCGGGGCAGTCTGGCAGAGCCTAGGCAGGTTCACTCACACTCACTCACACACGCTCCCTGTGCTCCAGACTGTGACATACACTAATGTAATAAAGTGTCAAATCAGCCTCTCCAAATATTGAGCTCCAGCCGTTGCTTGGCTGAGGGATAATGTACCTTTGGAGCAGCCAGTTGTTTTTCTTTGGTTTGCTGGTGTTTTGGGTTTGACCTCTGACTCGGCCTCTCGTCTTTCCTGTTTGAGAGAGGTTTCTAATTGATGCAGGTGAGAGCCAAACTGCTCGGAGCACACAGATCTCTGCTCATGTGGAAAGAATTAAAACAATCCCTGTTTATTTAGGAATGAGATGCTTCTGCCAATTCTCAGACAACAACTATGTTCTCATCCATCTCTGTACAGAAGAGATCTTATCTCTAATGCAGGTGGTATGTTGATGGTCTATGACCCATGATTTGGCTCATTCATAGAGTTGCGCTTCTGTTATTTTATAATAATTATAATAACAATTATTATTATAATTATGATTATTAATTATGACAATAATGATAATAATGATAATAGTAATGCTATTCTATTACCATTATACACATTCTTGGTAATAATAATACTATTCATAATAATAATCATCATCATTATACTAATACTGATTATGATAAGACATGTATTATTGTAATTTTTATTATCAATAATCATTTAATAATAAATATAATAATTATTGTTATATGTACATATTTTATAGCAAGTATTAATGTAATTAAAATAGACAGAAATCATATCGAAAAATGTATTTTAATATAAAGAAAATATTGTGGGTTCTGCAACATAATATAGCAGATTTATAAAAAAATCTACTTAACTACTATAGCTAGAATCATCATTTATATTGTGAATGTTTTATCCTGAAGAAGGATTCAGATTAATGTACAATTAGCCATATTAAAAAATAGTTAGATAGTGTTAAAATATTGTGGGATCATTATTTTGATGCATTAGTAAAAAAGCAATTTAATATTCAAGTTGTAAAGGTGCAGGTATTTTTTTCTGCATTAAATACTTTTACTGGTAATCATATAAAATATCATAATATAACATTTGTTAATAGAAACCTGACGTGAAGTAGCAGTATCATAAAATAGTTCTGTACAATTTTGGTCAAATGCAGGACTTTTTGTCAGTCGACACTTTCCACCACTTTTCTTTTGTGCACGTAAACGCGTGTGCACGTAGTCTGTGAAATATTTCTATAATCAGCATGTGCTATTCAAGTGAGCTGCCACGACGTGTCGGCCTCAGAGCAGCTGGATTTTTGCAGGTTTCACAGTTTTTACGAACAGCATGAATAATGATCCAGGTGTAGCTGCCAACTCAGAGAAGACGAGACAAACTCTGCCTGGTTACAGACCTCAGCCAACGAGCACAGAAAACCTGCACAACCCTTCACCAAATCCCCTGCTCACTATTCTCTGGCTCCATTTCTCTCTCACTTTCTTTATTCACTTGTTTGACTTTTTTTCTTCTCCTCTCTCTCTTTCCGTCTGTCTTTTTCTCTATGTGAACCACCGGCTTTGTCTGAAGCTTTCGTGCTCCCTTCCCTCCGTTCGTCTGCATTTATTTTTCTTGCTCTCCTTCCCCGCTTATTATTGGATCACAAGGAAAAAAAACCTGAGCAGAAAATAAGCTTCATTATGAGTGGAAATGATTAAATAAGACTGGAAGAATTCAAACTTTTTACCTGAGTTAAATTATGATAACCTGTCAACGGTGAGAAAACAAACAGTGCGGCCTGTCACATTCTGGAGGTGTGACTAATTACTGAGAAGTTATTATTTTTTCAGGACCTTGTTTTTCGGGGGGGGGGGGGGTTGGAGGATATTTTTCTTTCGGGAGGTCGACTAAACAGTGGAATTTGTTTTCTCACAGGTGGATGAACAAAGATTCAGTCTGAGGCCTGACTCTGTCTTTTTTCCTTTCATGCAGACATCTGCTTAATTTCCAGACGTTGTTCGACCTAGCTACACTCTTGGCCAATCAAAACTCACACTGGTTGGCCTGGTTTCTCATTGGCTGTCCACATCAATGGAACGGTTTCTATTGGTTGTAGTAGAGAATTCTGTTTAACAGGCATAAGCAGTTTTGAAGATTTGGAGAACAAATACTACTTTTGATGTTGGGGCTTTTGAAATTTACTTCGGGCTTAATAACCATAAATATTGAATGCTAGAACCCGACTGTGTGAGTGTGAGGATGTGCATGTGTGCTGTTCCCTTTTCTTATTTATAGTGTGAGTGCACGCCTGTGTCTATAAATACTAGAGGCAATGGTCACTTTGTCTATCTCCAAGTACGATTTTTTTTTATTGCCTTTGTTATGCAAACAATACCACCAGGTGCACACACAAGCACACACACACATACACACACACACAAACACACACACACGTGCGTGCACATAGACCAGACATGCACACACACAAATCAGCCCCATTCTGCATGAATAATTTAGCACTTCGATCCAACACTGGCCGCAGTGGCATATGACAGTTTGTGTGTGCTTTTGCGGGTTTTTGTGTGTTTTCATGTGCGTGTTTGCCTTAATGCACAGAGTCCAGGGTTTTTCCCTTTCATTAAATACTGTTGTTTATCATGTCAGTTTAGCTAACCCCTCTCTGCACACACAAGCTGTTTAATGTTTCTTTCAGTAGTATACCGCGTCTCCTCACACTAGAAGGGAGGATATGCCACAAACAAAACCGGCTCCATGTTTATTTCATGCCTCGGCACACCCTTTATCACGAGAGGTGTGGAGCCAACTTTCTCTCGAGGAGAAACAAAACGAAGCCACAGGCCACACAAGAACAGAGACAAATGGAGCTTTATGTTGGAGGTAAAGGTCTTGAAAGCTTTTTTATTATTACTTTCAGGGCAATGCCGCACATCACACATTCTTTTTTATTTATTTTTAGCAGCCTGGGTGTGCATCTCTGATTCCCTGGATGTGGGGAAAGAGGAGAGTGTTTACATGTGTGCTTACTTCACTCAGCATGCCGTGTTCCTTATCCACCCCCCCATATGTCTTCCTGCTGGTTGGTATATGTCATGCCTATGGAGCTGACAATAGTGCTCAGTGATCTTAACACCAACTGTAAGCCTGTTTTCTCTTTAGCCTCGGCCATGACATTTACCTCCCTGCCTCCCTGGCGGCTGGCTGGAATATCATACCTCTATCATCTTGCATTCCTGGCGTGTGTAGGAGTGTGTGTACGAGTGTACGTGTGCATTAAATAGTTTTGAGCAGGTATCAGGAGAAATTCACCCGGGCTGCTACGTGAAAAACCGATTCATAAATATAGCGTCACAAAGTAGAGATTTGGGTTGTAGGATTAATCTAAAGCTCCTCTTATAAGGTATTCAGATCAGAGACAGGGATTATTAAAAGTCGGAGAGATGAAAAGGGAGGAGGAGAGTGAATTCACGGAGTGGAAGGTAACCCCTCACACCAGGCGTGCAGAAGCATAATGGTAAACAGTGACAGCAAGCAATTTTGCCGCATTTGTCCGCCTTGTTGGGTTTCATTTTGCATTCATGTTTTTCCCAGTAAATGTGGCAGAAGACAAGTTTACTCCGAGTACACACACATATTCACATTCCTCAGAGATGCTTCATTGCTGTAATTCAGTGGGCTTGTATATCGCAAATTCTTTACGAGAAAATGTCTCTTTTCCATCTCTTATCTTTTTTTGCACTATTCACAGTAAAGAATCAACCGATGGTCGCTCTCTGAACCGACAGGAAATGTGGTGCTTGCTTTCCAATCACTGCATTTTAAGATGATTGAAGCGTCTTCACTTCCTCCCACTGCACAAAAACGAAGCCAAAGCATCCCGCATTTGAACGCTGCCATTTTGCTTTGATGGGGTCATTCTGAGTTAGAATCTGGGCTTTTGTGATCCTGGAGCGGAGCACTGGTGTCAAGGTGCTGCTGAAGCTCGACCAATCATCTGGCATTCAGCCGTCAGCCATGATGTTTACATAGCATCAAATAACAAGTTAGAAATAAACTTAAACATACATCAGTGTGATAAGAGAAAAATACACTTGAGGGTTTTTTTAATGGTCGACCATCAATTAATATCTACCTATCTGATCCCACATTATATATTGTACCTGGAGCAGGAACAGTCCACATATACAGTCACAAACATTTTCGATGGTTGACATGGGTGGATGCAGAAACAATGATTTTGCCCTCAGTTAAGTCCCATTTATTAACATGGAGGAGTTGAGGTTTATGATCGATACTGAGTGTTGTTACTTGGTTGTCTGTTCTGCACAGCTCACCCTCTCTGTGTGAATAAAACATGATAAAATCATTCATGTGCTTGCGTGTGTTTCTCCTTGCAGCTGCGGAACCTGAGTGTCCTGGACCTGCGGCACATCTCGGAGCTCAACAACGAGACGGTGATGGAGGTGGTGAGGAAATGTCGCAACCTCAGCTCCCTCAACCTCTGCCTCAACTGGAGCATCAACGACAGGTTTGTCGAGGAGATTCTGTTCATAAAGACGAGGATAACGTGGAGTGTACAGTGTCGATGTGTTTTCTGGGCCACAACGTGACTGACTGACTGACTCGGTCGGAGCAAAGGTCATTAAAGCCGAACAGGAAATATATCAAGAAAATATAAAAAAGGAGGAAATGTAAGGGCAAGATGAAAGAAGAGAAAAACTGTCAACTTAGGTTCAAATGGAGGTTTATAATCCACCAGTGGTATTACAGTAGGTTCTTTACTATGTGTGCCAATACTCCTATAATGAGTCCAAGAAAAGGAGATCAATGGTTCTGGGTGCTGCCCCCGACTCCGTAAATTATTTGACTAATGGCTCATTATGGTGTTAGTTGACAAAGAATCATTGATTAGTAATTTTTTTTATGGGGGAGCTAGCTGTTAGTCATTTATGGAAAGTAATAATCACGTCTCAGGCATCGTGGTAATATTCACAATTATGCCTTCGTCTTTGACAAGCACCAGATCTGGAGGTCATCTGCTTGACTGCGCTCGTCTGCGGCGGAGGAGCGAAACAATTTGAATGATTTTTTTCAGTTGAATCGCCTCATTGATTGGTTGATGAAATCCAGTGACTATTAGTCGATTAAGGATTTTAATAGCGTCACACACGCAGACCGCACTCACGCTCGTTTGGAGCTGAAACAAGTTTGACATAATTACCCGTGAACTTCACAAATGGAAAAGATGAGAAACGATTTTGACGCGTGTGACTCTTGAGTCAAGGCCGCACAGATGTTTCAGCGCTGACGTTGACAGTATGACATACAGCGTGATGGTGTATACTGCTCACATTCAGATACTTCAGATGAAAAGCAAAAACAAACATGCAAAAGAAAAACACATAAGCTCTTTATGCAAACACTGACATGGAGAGAGACGGACATGAGAACGGAAGAAATTTAAAAGCATAAAAAGAGCCAAGTCATTCTTTGTTTTCTTTCTGTCTGTCTCTGGTCGTCCCTGTAGCTGCTCCCACTCCTTTTCTTCTTTCTGTCCCGAAGTTCACAAATGGGAGAGAGGCTGTCCAGTATATGATGGGAAGAGTAAACCATCCCGTCTTTTATTTATTATCTTTTGTTTTATTCATATGTTTCTATTTAATCTATTGATTCACAGCTAAGACTGTGGCTCCTCTGCCGACTGTACTCCCACTCTGGCATGAATTCAATATTGAATTTACCACAGTGCAGAGAAACAATGGGTGCGTGTGTGTGTGTCTGTGTGTGTGCAGGCATGTGTGACATTTTTTTTCATTATTGAGTTTACAGCATACATGTGGTGGGAAGGTTATGGTAATATCTTACCCACCACCTTTCAATAAAAAAACATGGAGTTTGGTGAAATCCTCACAGGAGCACATGGTGTTATCAACTTCATCTCTTTATCACACACACACTCTCACAGACACACACATGGGCACAGCCTCCATTGATTCAAGACTGCATTGATTCCATAATATTGACTTCATTGGTTCAGGGGCTGAAGGTGAGTGTGTGTGTGTGTGTGTGTGTGTGTGTGTGTGTGTGTCTGACTGGATTTGTTGGGATCACCTGTGGGAATATGGGAATTTAAAATTGTGCGTGTGTGTTAGATGAAGCTAGGATATTGTGTGTGTGTGTGTAAGCATGAGGCAGAGGGAGCAGGGGGGTGAGAGGCTGAGGTGGACAGTCGTAGCTGAGGAGTCTGACATGCTTGCTGCTCTGATGCTGCACTGCTCCACCCCCTCCACCAGAGGAGGACTTTAAAAAACCAGCAGAGGTACCACAGGCCGTTGGCTGCTCCGCTCTGCCTCCCGGCTCTGTGAGCGTGTGTATTGTGTGTATTGTGTACATGCTGACTGCTGCTCAAGGACTCGGAGCACATAAAAGCCTCCAGTCATAGTTGCTTTATTGTTACACTTTTCAGTCACACACTCAGAGTGGAGGAGATTTATTTAAAGGGAGACACTGTGTGGGTGGTCGTCACGGTTCAAAGAATTTGGAGGTGTGTGTGTGTGTGTGTGTGTGTGTGTGTGTGTGTGTGTGTGTGTGTGTGTGTGTGTGTGTGTGTGTGTGTGTGTGTGTGTGTGTGTGTGTGTGTGTGTGTGTGTGTGTGTGTGTGTGTGTGTGTGTGTGTGTGTGTGTGTGTGTGTGTTTGTGAGCGAGGGAGACAGAGAGTAGTGTGAGTCTGGTTTGAGGAGGTAATATTTACAGACAGATTCAGGTGACAGAGGAAGGCGATGGTGAAAGTGTGAGGAACCATGGTGTGTATCATTTTTCATGCAGTTTTTGCAGAACCCAAATTCTTTATCTTATTTATGTCTGTGACCTATTTTTCACTGAAATGGAAAATCAACAATAGTGATATTGCACCTACTCCTCGCCTGTTGTTCCATTCGGTGTTTGAGAGGTGAAACGGTTAAAGTAGCATCCACATTTTTTTTAGATGAAATGAATCCAAACACAATTTCTTTCATATCCAGGCAAAATTGGTATTGTCTAATGAAATATCCTTAACTGAAACTTATTGAATCAAAATCGAAATCAAATCGAATTGGGAAATCAGTGGCGATACCCAACCCCCTAGAAAATGATCATATACATATAACTGTCAAGAAAATGTTTAATAGTTGTATAATAGCCGTACCAAAAAGGCAGAGTGAAAATTGTGTGTGTTGGTGCACCTAATTGAAAAGGTCAGTCTGGAGCCCTGTGCTGGTGCAGTTAGTTTCCTGAAATCACATTTGATTTGATGATTTATCTGTATGCAGATAATTCCACATCATTTATTAAGAAATTGTTTATCTAGCTACGAGTTCAACGAGTCAAAGTTCTTCAGGGTCACTGCTGCCATCAGGGAAACACACACACATACATACACACATACACGCACGCACACGCACACACACACTCACACACACACACAGGTTGGTTGCTTGTTGTCAAGCAAGTGAAGACTAGAATGACTCAACCCCTCACATTAGCTCTGTGAGGGCACAGCTGGGTCAGCGTGTGCATGTGCGTGCGTGCGTGTGTGTGTGTGTGTGTGTGTGTGTGTGTGTGTGTGTGTGTGTGTGTGTGTGTGTGTGTGTGTGTGTGTGTGTGTGTGTGTGTGTGTGTGTGTGTGTGTGTGTGTGTGTGTGTGTGTGTGTGTGTGTGTGTGTGTGTGTGTGTGTGTGTGTGTGTGTGTGTGTCCAACGGGTGACAGTGTGCTGTGAGCGGGTAAACAGGCAGAGGAAATGACCCCTTATTTCCAGGATCAATTTGTCCCCCGACAAGGGGCCATTGGAGAGATAGAGCTCCGTGGGAGGTAAAGCATTTTGCTCATTTCTCCTTCACTTCTTCTCCTTTTTCTCTCCCTCCTTTTCTCTCATCATGAAGAAAAAGAGAAAAATAAACACTGTGTCCCCCTGCTCCCTCCATCTTCCTCAGCAAATCGCCAAAAGCAGCATCCCAGTGTCACAAAGCGAGAAATGACGACCAAATATGGACTTCCCATCGTCAACCGTCCAACGGGCAGATTGTGCCAGTGTGAAGCCTATTTTGTGGTCCCTGTCATTTCTCGGGGAGAGGCGATGTGATGTGCTGCAGGTGGGCATTGTTGGCCCTGCTATTTCTCTGTATCCTCTCCCAGCGATGATGGGGGACCAAACGGATTGTGTCTTTCAAATGTCACAGCGTTTGAAATGGGGAGCGAGTCATGATCAAAATGAAACGGCTGAGCAAATGGCTGCTCCCGCATCATTTTAGAAACAAGTTGAGAACACAATGTCAAAGTTAAACGGTTTTCTGTCGTGTTTTTGTTACTCGCTGTCCGTCTTTTTGTCTCCTTGCAGAAACTCAGTGGAGCCTTTGTGTTGCGTGTGCACGGCGTATTCTTGATTTCTGTTGAACAACAAACTTCTGTTGATTTATCGTATTATTTTGCTTTTTCTTAAATTAGTCTTCCACCATATTGTGCTTTTCTTAAACATGAACTTTAAATACATGTCATGCATTTGGACACACAGCCTTATGTGTGTGTGTGTGTGTGTGTGTGTGTGTGTGCCAAGAGGCGTCCTCTGTGGTTTTGGCGAAAACAAAGATGCAGCCACTCTTCAGCTAACATTAACCCTGCTGCTGGACACAAGGCCTGTGTTGACATGCAGCTTGATGTGTGTCCTCCGCCGTGACCCTATGCTTGTGTGTGCGTGTGCGTTTGTGAGTTAGCTGCGGTTAACTGACCTCCAGTCAGATGCATGGAGTTAGTAAGTCATTTCTTTTATGGGGTCTATATTGTTGGAATTTGGGCAGTTCCATAACTCCCTGCAGTTCTTTCCCTCTCTTTCTCTTTCTCTCTTCTACTCTCAGTCTTTCCAACAGCTTCATTTAAACAGAGCCATCCCTTTTCCCCCCTTATTAGCTTTTTTTTTCTCAAGGCCAACATTCTCCGCATATCTCACTTATGAGCGTCACAAATCACAGCCCAAATTGGCTGCTCTACCTTTTAGCCCCCTTTAAACACAAAAAGAAAAATCGGACCTCACGAGGGATGACCAGGGGCCCCTTCCAACTTTCAGGAGCTCATAAGGCAGAAACTTATTGGTAAAGCATTTCAAAGAAAGAAACCTTCACTCTACAGAAGTGTGAGGCGTGTGGATTTGGAGGCTCATTCCAAATAGCCTCGGTTGCAGCCAGCTAGCAGCTCTCTCAGCTAAACCCCAGAACTGAACGAGGATATGATGCATCAGTGTGATCAATGATATGTCAAATGACAGTAGGGTTCTCTACCGTGGTTGGTCACAGTGAAGTAGACCAAGGCCCGTGTTTTTCAAAATGTACTTCAGGATATTTTTGATGAAATGAATTACTCTTGGACATCAGACATCAGAGTCGAAGATTTACCCTTCATCATCATAGTGCAATTACATGTTCAGAAAGGAATAAGCAATCACAAATTTAATATAGCCCTATTCATCCTTAGAAGAAAATCTTATTTTCCAACCCTTTCTCCGAAAAATGATGTTGAATGAAGCGCAACCTTCATGAGGGAATGAGGTGGATAGTGGGTTTACAGAGCACAGGGCTGCGAACCCAGAGACCGGTGCTTGTATCCAGACTTCTGTTTGAATCTGAGAGAAATCTTTTGTTGAATTTTAATCAACATTTTTTGAATTGGAGGATCAGGTTATATTAAATCATCTTAACCTTTTTTTCAACTTGATAAATGCATGAATTAAGCCCTATTTCGGTAATAGAAGAATATTTAGGAAAAAAACATATTTGAAAATTACTCATATACAGGCATATTTCCTAAAGGTCCCTGTGATTAAAATTTCAAGTTTGTTCTATTTGTTCAGAATTTGGGAAAAACCCAACTTGTGTCGTTATTAACACATGATTGAACAAAAAGTGTCTTCAACCATTTAAATAGGGATGAAATAATATTGAAGTGGCCCAACCATAAACAAAGAGAAACTAGCAGAGAGGTAGGTCTGATGCTGGTGGAGGAGATACTTCAGAGAAACATACAATAACAATATTTGTTTTTAACATATTGATAAGTGCACACTCAAGAAATTCATGTAAAAGATTTCAAAGAATTGTTAGCTTCTAGGACATGTGTTTTAGCTTAAGATTGGAAACAGGAAAAACATCTCGCACACCATCCTGCAGTAAGGATTAAAAGTTTGATTGTTTTGTTTCCACTCCACACAGTCTAATGCTGCTCGGCTGCTGCCGCTCGGAGGCTCTCATTCTTAACTGTGTGTGATGGAATAGAGACTGAAGATTGTTAATTCTACATGTCACTGTCACAGTTCAGATAAACATAGGGCCCAGGGAACGCAGCCTGTGGTAATGAGAGGGAACCTGGGTTTGTTTCCTTCTTTTAACCTGCACACTCTCGATATAAGTAGGGGCCACCGTCAGCTGAGTGTCACTGCTATAAAAGTCAAATGACAAACTTGCGGTTGCTCTGTGGTACGAATTCTCAGACTGACCTCTCCGGCTGCTGAGTTCAGCCGCTGCGTTCCACCTCAGTGGAAGATCGCAGCAGGCTGTTGGAAAGGGAGCAGGTCCCTAAGATAAGGGCTCATTTTGAAGTGTCTACATCTATTGTACAACCTCAACTTCCAACCGCACACAGGTTTTCTTCCAGCCAACTATTTTTAGCACCCCCCCCTCCCCTTTTCTTTTTCCTTCTGGTTTTGTTGGATGTTTTCTAAATGCCATGGAAAATGTCAGTGGAGCCTGAGCCAGCGAGCGACACACATTTGTCCTTGTCTTGTTTCTGCACCACCTGTCTCTCCAGATTTGAGAAGAGGCGCTGAGGGGCCATCCCCTGTCCTTGTCGCTTCTTTCTCTGCTCTTGTACACACACACACACACACACACACACACACACACACACACACACACACACACACACAGCACAAGGATCTTAAATTTGACCAGCCTGACCACTGTGAAGAATTTCATGCCTCTGCTCCCTCCTGCGACCGGGGGAAGTCACAGCAGGACCCTACGCTGCACTCGCACGATTTGTAAATTAAAAACCCAAGCCCCCTTTTTTATTTACTCAGGCCTGCTTTGTCGGAGCAGATTGGCTGTCAGCGGAGATTAGAGTCCTGCTTAGCAGAGTGAATACACAAGGAGAGCAAGTGTTGCCCTGTTGTCAGACATGATGGGAGGAAGGAGTGTGGAGGAAAATCGACGAGGTGTAATGGAGGCAGAGTGATTAGGTACGGCACATGCACATGTGTGCACGAGGCATATTTCCCCCTCAGTTCTCTCCCTCAGTTGTGTCTCTCCTCTCCGTCTCTCAGTCTCTTTGTTCTGTCTCGTTTTCACACTCCATCTCTCCTCCAGTTGTGTGTCTGTTTCCTCCTCTGTGTCTCTCCCTCGCTTCCTGTCTTTTTGTCACGCACGCAAACACCGAGGTGATTATTTCTGGCAGGTTGGGTGTGAAAGTGTGCAATGATAAACATGCTGCTGTGGTTATTAATTTTGAGTAATGGCGGTGTCAAACTCCAGTGCCTTGATAAGTATCGGAGATGGAGGAACATTTGTGGAGCGGCGCAGAGACACAATGAAGGCGAGCAGCTGGAGCTCATAGGCTGCACCAGCGCGAGAGCTGCTGTAGTATTCAGGCACAGATCCAAGGCCAGCAGCATCCAGCAGCTCCCCGCACACGCTCGGAGGAGTCAAACCCTTGGCCGACTGAAACAGGTCATATAGAATAATTAGAACATTTCACTTACGTTCCCTATTTGCTCTTGTCCTACTGTACAGAAGGGCTTCAGCTTGACCTCTGAAGATGATGCCAAGTCCTCCTGTGTCCCCCGGGGTCTTTAGTGAGATTGGAGTGCTCTCGTGTCTGGAAGTCGTAAGATGTGATTTGTGAAGCACTGTCAGTGACAGCTGAGTGGCCGCTGAGCTAAAGGTGCTATTAGGAATGTTTGTCTCACCCAAACAATAGTGGGTAATGTGTCAAAGAATCGGATTTTCACGTTAGAGACGTGTAAAGGAGCTCATCGCCTGTATTTTTTATTTCATTTTTGTTCTGTTGCCTTATTACATTTGTATTCTCTTGTCTGCCTCATTCTGACCCGTCTGCTGCTGAAACAAGTGAATTTCCCCTGTGTGTGGATCAATAAACTCTTGTCTTGTCTTATCTTATCTACCCTTAACTTAACCAAACTTAAATTGAAATGGTCTCTGGAAAAATTCCATCAAAAAATCTCCCAATATGCTGCAGTTGTAGTTGCTGCACACTAAAACATTTCTCTGCAAATTCAAGGATACTTAGATTTTTCGGCCAAAGTGAATATTTATGTTCTATTCATATTTGCGACTACTTGCAGATACAGGACACCTGCTCCTAGAAGCACCGTGTGTGTCTTTCACTCACGGTGTTTCCCCCCCGCATGTGTTCATTCAGCAGCTGCATGCGCGGCTCATGTGCAAAAGTGATTTGAGTTGCTCTGAATGTGTCGGCTGAGCAGGTAGTTACTGTAATCACACAGAAATGTTCTCATGAAGTGCTCCGCTGGCCAGGAACCGAAGCAGCGGACACCTCCTCCTGTGGAAATGCTCGACCATCAGCGCTCCGTGTTCCCTCTCTGGAGGGAGCTAACGTCTTTGACCTCAACCCACCAAGACTTCAGATTACTTTCAGAGCCGTGGATTCTTTCCCTTCATGAAACGGCATACCTTCCTCAATGTTGGTTTTTACAACAGATATCGGCTGTCCTCCCAGAATGGGCTCTGTGATATCGGGCCAGAGAATGCTGTAGATGAAAGGCAGTGTTGCCGAAGTGAGTCGTGGAAAGATCGTACATTTAACGAGTAGCACTCTCTTTGAGTGGGGTTTGTGCTGGTGGACACTTTGCGGTTGTGTGCGCACAAGTGGAAGTTTTTGTTTGTGAATACGTTTGGATTACAGGTGGTACGCTGCAGGAGCCGCGGCTTATGATGGCTATCCATACTGTGGGGTCAGAAAGTTGCCAGTATAATCTAAATGGTAAAGAGGCCGCGGGGCTGGGCTGCCCTTGTTTCACCGTGCTGGAGACTTGGCTTCTGGCCTCTCTTTGGGGACCAAAGCTGTAATTTTCTCCCTCTTCCTCTGTTCTCTGTGGCTTTTGGAAGACTGGGTCAGATGAATAAAACAAAAGCCTTATACAAAATTATTCTTTTATATGCTCATCCTTTTATGCTTTATTTTTTTTATCATCAAATGAGCACATGTCCTCATGCCCTTGTTCCATCCCACCAGCACTTTCTGTAATTTTGCTCCGTTCTTTTTTTTCTCCTCGTTATTGATACCATCCCTTCCCCTCTTTCCTTCCTTCCCTCATCTCGGTCTTGCTTCCCTTCTTCTCTCTGCTGGGCTCTGTATATCTCCCTCCATCTCTCCCGCACGTCCTTGTTTCCCTCCCTGCAGCGTCTCCCCCATTCCCCCTGCGTTGCATTCATTTCTGTGATCGCCTTCTTCTTACCCACAGCACATCCGCTGCCCCACAAATGAGAGCAGGGAGAGCGGCAGAGCAAAGGGGAGCGCATGATGCAGGACCCGTGGAGCAGGGTTTAATGAAGCCAGCCTAAATGAATTTACTGCTTTCCATTGAGCCGCTCTGTCCCATGTGGCAGAATCGCACCTCAGCCATTGTGTTAGAGGCCCCCCCCCTCCGCTCTGCTACCTGTTTGTCTGACACCTCTGTAATTAGCCACCACTATTGAGGGGAGTAATTGCGTATTAGACCCATGCTAAGGGAGCCTCGAATGGGAAAATGTTTATGTAAATGTTCAGAATCAGACCCAGATTAAGAAAATTACCCAGGGTTTTGAGCAGAGGGGAAATAGATGAAGGCCGTTTTCCACCAAAGAAGAAGAAAAGGAAATTGCTGGTATCACAGCCTGCTAAATGGATGGAGGGGACTGTGTGTCTGCTCAGATTTGTTTGGTGGGATATTTGTGTGTGTATTAGTCCCCAGAGATTTGCGTTTTTTTTGCTGCATGGCTGATTTACTGTTTCAAATTGGTATTTTAAACAGTGCTCTGTGATGGGACCTGAATAATAAAGTAAATTGGAGTTATTAACTGCTATTGTTGCTCACCTGGTTTGTATTGGGAGCTCCTGGGGACAAATGCTGTGCTGATTGTTATTCCACTTCTTTGTTTTGTTATGAGAGTGTGTGTGTGTGTGTGTGTGTACTCTGAAAAACCTGCATACGCCAGCTGCTTGTGCGCAACTTCTCTAGTTAAGAACACAACTGCAGACTGAGGCACCTGGATAGTTTTGCACCAGCTATTCTTAGATCTGTGACATTATAAAGTTCTAATGGTCTTAGTAACTACTACATAGTTTCCAACCAGTCATTTACTGGATTTGGTGGCACCATTAAAACTGAGGTCTTAAATAATGCCAGGTTATGAGGGAGCACCAGTAGTTGTGCAGAGTCGCTGTAGCATCTTAAGTTGTATTTGTACACACATGTAGAGAGAAACTGGAGTTAGTAGTGTTCTACAGTTTGAAGTGAGTGGTACCAACTACGCCAAGTTAACTGTTGGGATTTAGTCATTTAGTTGAACATTATAAGCATAATGTTGGGTCATTGGAGTCAGGTTGTGTTTATGCTAATAATACCCCAACATTATTAGCATAATGTTGGGTCATTGGAGGCAAGTTAACATTTTTAATTTCACATCAAATCACTCAAATATGTAAGAGCTGGATGAAGTGGAACATTATCTCTGTGTGAATCTGACCATGTACATTTTGTTTGCGGAGCAGAACTGAAAATTCACAGTTTTGTTAATCGGGTAGTGAAGTAGTGCCTTTTGATATTTGGGGGTGACTCTTGATTTATTTGAGAGATTATTAAATACCTATCAGCTCCGCTAAGGAGGTTATGATGATCAGGATTAAGAAAAATCTGCTGAATGGATTTTTCCACGACACCTGGTGGAAGGACAGGACCCAGGTAGAGTCCGGACAAAAGGAAGGATCACTTTCTTTTGGTAGAATAAAGTGTATAATTCATGGATCTAGATGAAAAACTCTGCCATATTTTGGGGAATGATATAAATAAATGTAAGGGCCTTGTTGGGCCTTGGTAGTGGTGTGCGCTCTACTGATTGTCTGGGTTTGAATTTATGAACAACTTGAGTGCTGGCTCCTGGGCCATAATGTGATCTGATAGATTTGTATGTGTGCATTTTTATATCTATGTAGATTTTATGCAAATGTGCAGTTATTGTTAATACCCAATACATCACCTCACCAGCCCAAGGACTCGCACACATTGACTCTCCACGCACCCAGACAAACTCCTCTCCCTCCTTTCTCAGTCAACACCAACCTGCCTGAGATGTGACATAAGGCCTGTCTGTTTCCATCACGCCTTCTCACTTCTGAACCTCAACTTTGATGTTTTAAAACACTCTCCCGATTCTGCCCAGAAACTCTGGAAACTTCCTCCTCCGAACTTCAGAACATGAGCGAAACCAAAAGTGAAGTCTGTCCACAGTGTACGGTATGTGGTGTGTGTGATGTGTGCGCCCGCATGAGCTCCTCTGACAATGTGCGTTTACGTATGCATTTGTTTTCTTCTCTTCTTGAGTTCCTCACTCATATCTGAGGTTTTCCTTCCAACCAGTTTCTCTGCTGTCTCATCAGCGTGTGGTTAAACGTTTAGCGTGTGCACTTTGGTTTGGGATGAAACATTCGGGCTCCTTGTTTGGGGGCTGACCCACTGACTTCGGGATACATTTGTCTTTTCAATGGAGCCTCCTCATGGTGAGGTCAAAGCACAAGGTCAGCGACACGACAGCATCCCAGCAGCTGGGGGAGATTTAGTGTGTTGTCTCAGGACTCCTCTGCGGGGCATACAGTTGTTATTCAGAGGAGCTTGCAGCCAGGCCTTTAGGCAGAATGAAGCTTTTAAAGGCTCACAAATCAGTATGCTGACCTGCTCTTAAATTCATATTCAAATTAATTAATAATCCGTAGCTCTGGCTGTAGTTTCAGGTGTTCCAGTTAAAGGGGAAGTTCCCCTCAGACAAATCCTGAGCGATAAACATCTTTGATGTTTAAACGTTTACTTTGTTGGACCAGTAGAGGGTTTGGCTTATCTGATGCTCTGCTCTTATGATGTGCTAAAGCTGCTGTGTTGTTTTTTTTTTTTTCCGGTCTGAGGTCTGCTTCCATTACCGACTGAGCCTTTGTCAGATTGCAGGACTGTGAAGCAGTCCCTTATCGCCACCGGTAACAGTGGTTTCCAAGTCCCAGTCTATTCAGCTCACGCCGCCACCCTTCAGAGACCAGTAATACATATTTGCTTAGGCTTATGCATTCTCACCTCCATTCATCTTCCTCCATTTACCGGATCCATATTTTCTTTCCTCCCTCCTCCTCCTCCTCTCCTTCTCTGGCGTCACCTTTTCTTTCATCAAGGCAATCACTATTTAAACTCTCCTCTGCTCCAAGGTCCTGTCAGTTCCTCTAGAAGCCAAACACTATTAAAAGGGGTCTCTAGAGCTTAGCGAGTGTGTGCATGTGGCTCTGTGCACACGTACAGTATAGTAAGTGTGAATTTTGCGGGCGTACTCCTGGTAATATGTGTATGTATTCACATTAGTGTAGAGGGCTTCTCCCTTTTTGATCCTCAGTCTTCAATACGATAGAGAACTCTCTGGGGAAATGTATTGGCTGCAGATTCTGAAGATTACGGATATTCATCCCAGCGGGAGGCAGTAAAAAGGTGGTTGTTGTGGGTGGTGAGAGGGCTTGGAAGAGCTCGCCATAACCCAGAGCGAGAAGAAATATGAATAGTGTGGCGTCGATGACCTTGTGGTATGAGGGTTATTTTTTTTTGTCCCTGGCTCTCTCTGTTTAGCCTTGTGGGAAATGGGGAAAACAATTTTCTGAAACGCACATGAATGCAGTCTTTTCTTTGACTCATTGCTGGGAAGCTGTACTGTTTTTTTCCCTACAGTCTAAACAAAGAATTGGAAGTAGTAGAGCAGCCTAATAGGAATACATACTGTCACTAAACCAAATGTATGTGGAACACTGCTTATACCTGTGGCAGCTCATCCAGAGTTTTTCTAATGAATGAACCTCTTTGCATTTGTCTGGTTATTTGGGATGGGGACTACTTTTTTACCCTTTATGTTTTCATCTACATTCTGTCGTAGGGCTGCTCGATTAATCGGAATTTAATCGTGATTTCGATTATTGGCTCAAACGATCTCCAAACTACTATAATTGAGTTGAAACAATTATTTGGCATTTTTTTCGAAAGAGACACGCATGAGCAATTCATGCCTTCCCCCAAAGCATTCAACGCAGCCTAGCTGACTGGCTCTCACTCTCAAGCAGCTGTAAAGTGAAGGAGGCGAGTTGTGTGTGTGGGGCCCGGCGGTATTTAAAAAAAAGCGCAAGTGGAAAATGGCAGAGGGAGGGTAGCCCCGTTCGATCAAAAAAAAGGGTAGAAAAATGTATCTTGTATGGGAACACTTTGGATTCGAAGTGTTCAAACATATTAATAATCATTTGAATAAACCTGATTTCAATATTGTCCTGAATAATCGTAATTGGATTTTTTTCCATAATTGAGCAGCCCTATTCTGTAGTTAGCAGGATAAAGTGGACCCAAAGCAGAATCCATAGTTGTATTCTGGATTTTATTGTAAAAAAAAATGTCAGGACCAGAAGATGCACAGTGTCTTAGTCTAGTACGTGAGCATCCTTTTATTGTGGGACAGGTGGTGGTCATTCCAGAAACCTGACGTAGCAGCAGCGATCAGCCTCGTTGCGCCCCCCCCCCCCCCCCCCCCCCGAGTTGACTTCTAAGACTGAACACCTTATTTGAGCCATTATGTCAGTGCAGCTGTGTCTTTCCTGTTAAGATCATCAATATGATTTATCCCTGATGAGTTCAAATTCAATTTCTCATGCACATAGATATTTTGTTATATTTTGTGTCATCCTGACCTGAGTGGACCTGGTGTCTGGTTCGGACTGAAAGTGAAACTGAGAGAGACCTGTTTCATTAGCAGATTGAGGGAGCTGTAATGTGATGGCTGCTCGAGATGGCTACTTAAATGTGATAGGCCATTAACTATTCATCCCCGCTGCACGATTAATGCAAGGTATGGAAAATGCAATCATGCAAATAACTCTTCGATCAGGGTCTTTCATAGAGGAATAAACGCTGACGGCGTGGAGGGGAGGCGGCGTTCCGAATGAGGTGGGCAGGGGAGAAGTTCCACAAAGACACAGAAGGAGTGTGAGGTTCACTACTTTCTACTTTTCCTCCTCTTTTCACCCACCTCTGTCGTTCTCACTTTTCGATCAGCATGAGGTCGCTTTAATTTGAAGATGTTATGGGTGACATGTGGTGGCATTGTGAGAGAGACATCACAGTGGAGCTTGTTAAGTGGCCTCTCTATCTCTTTCTCTCTTCCTCTCTTCTTCTCATTTCAAGTCTTCATCTACATTAGCATTAATTACATTTGTATCATAGTGAGTGATCAGTGCATATTGTAAATTAAAAATGATTAATGAATTCAAATTAGATGGCAGCGTCAGAGTAATGTTAAATTACGTAGGGAAGTGATGGACTAGGTAGCAGCAATTATGGTTTGTTGTGTTTTGGTAATTTCTGCAGCTCTGGTCTGAAAAATCTAATCCTACATATGGATGCTCATGACATTAAATTGCTG
This sequence comes from Platichthys flesus, assembly GCF_949316205.1. Taxonomy (NCBI): domain Eukaryota; kingdom Metazoa; phylum Chordata; class Actinopteri; order Pleuronectiformes; family Pleuronectidae; genus Platichthys; species Platichthys flesus. The sequence goes on from NC_084947.1 coordinate 8,310,389, forward strand.
TTCATATAGTAAAACACACTCGCCTCTTAAAGCCAGATGGATATATCTTACCAGTACTGCAAATACAGGGAATCAATAAATTAGCTCCTTTAATCAGTCAATCTGGTGGAAGATCCGACCTGCCTCCTGGCCGATATTTGAGCCTTTCACAGTTATACCAGTATCATGCATTTATGTTTGCTGATATGAAAAGTTTTATTTTACAGAATGAAGAAAGCAGAAACGATCGGTAAATCTTTACTCCCTTATGTTGATATCCATATCGACCTCAGGCAATAATCCAACCTTATTGGAGAGTTCACTGGAAAACAAAATGGACACAAGGACAAACTAAATTATGTTTTCACGCAGGTTTATTAGTTGCGGTTATAGGGCTGGGCAATAAAGCAATGTCAATAGTTATTGCACAGTAATTTTTGTCTAAAGCAATAAAACAAAACTTCAACATTCATCAATATATTGTTTTAAAATTGTGTTAGTAAATAATAATAATAATATAATAAACTTTATTAATCATGAACTTTTTAAAGTGAGGAGATATAACCCTCAAATTTACCCAAGATTTTTCAAATGTTTTGTTGTTATCAAGTGTCATTTCTCCTTATAAAATAATAATGCATAACTTCTGAGAACATAAAGCACAACTTCTTCCTAATATCAAAATGTAAAAACAGGAATTTATTAGATTTTTATGGTCTTTATTTGATTAAACAAAACCTTTCTTCACTAACTCAATTGTTGCAGCTACATTGCCTTCGAACCGGCCCCTTAAATCTTGCTCAGATTTAGCATCATTCCACTTCCTGTTTAATATACTGGGTGATTTGATATGCTTCTCCTTGGATCGTCACATTGAGCTATTGAACCTGACAGCGAATTTCCCAAAAATACTTTTACAGCCTCTCGTAAAAAAATACTTCATTAAGTCTCAAAATTGTTGATTAGCATATTCACCCAGGATGGGCCGACGCAGTACACTTTAAATTAATAAGCCACTAACTGAACAACATTTCACGAGAGAGAGAGAGGGAGATGGCGGGGCACGGAGATGGATGCCTTTTTCGCCACCTTGTGAAATATGTAATACATCTTCATTTTAACAGGTGTTGTAAATGTCAGGGCACAGATCTCCTCTTAATGAAAAGATCACCCCGTGTCCAAACTTTGACAAATGTATCTGGTTTGAGCTGAAAAAAGTGTAGAGTCGCGTCCCAGTTCCAAGGCCTTGGATGAGTGCTAACAAACTCAAGCTGTTGCCTCCTCCTGCGCAGATCAGTTTCAGATTAAATCCTGCCGCATCATCTGGTGTCATCGTTGACTCAGTTTGGTCCCTTGGGAATTGTTGGGTGGTGAATTATCAAGTCTGTAGCTTCACAGAACATGGCCACAGAACGTGTTCAGTGAATCCACAATTAATCCAACTCTAAGTCATTTTTAAGAAGAAGACCGAGGCGCGAGAGATACAGCTGAGCCCTGATCATGAATTCAAGTCTGAGCTCAGTGTTGCTCTGTGTTGATTCACTGTACTTTGAGAAATACTGTGTGGTTGCTCTGCAGCAGAACAGGTTCCCATGACTCTACTAAACCTCCCATCTGCACCAGAACCTGAAATTTTGACAGATGTTGCCTCACAGTGTGATGTTGCACCCCATTGTGCTGTAAGTGCTTTGGCTAACCCTGATGCTATGCAACTATGCGCTTGTACAGTCAGTCAAGGTGCTTCATTAATTTTTTTGGCCGCCTGGCTTTTTTCTTTTATTGTTTTTCATCGCGTATGATAAAAAACACAGACACAGCACTAATCCAATCTCTTTTTATCCACGCAGAGTTGCAGTTCATTTGCAAGAGTGTGTGTGTTCAATTTATCGACAGTAACATAGAGATTAAAGGAGGCAGGTTATGCTTTTTGAGTTTTCATGTTTTTTCTGTATCTAAAAGGTCAGCAAAGTTAAATACTTCAGAGGGAGCTCAAAGAAAACTCTGCTCATGAACTTCGTAGTCTGGCCTATACTTCCTGGAAATTGTGATGCCATATGACATCATGATGCCCCACATTTGCATAATGAGTCGGGCACGCCTCCTAACAGAGCCACGTCAAGTTAGAGCGGAGGCAGACTTTTCCTTTAAGCGCTGGAATTGGTTGATCAGACACAGTACAGTGTGTCTGCTGGCCAATCAGAGCAGACTGGCATTCATCAAGAGGGGCCTTAAAGAGACAGTGGCTTAAACCAAATGTTTCAGACAGAGGCTGAAAAGACGAGTAGCAGCAATGGTCAGTATGAGGAAAGGGAAGTCTTCTGTGAAACTGTGAGAAGTTAAATATGTAAATCTTTAAAGTAGTTACCCAAGAAAAAATTCTGACCCTGAGTATGAGCAGAATAAGTATCCATGGACATATTTTCATAGTTTTACATAAATGTTCAATGATTTCTTTCCCTCGTTGCTTTTTAAAAACTTTCTCTACCGAGGTATGAGCTCATGAAGTGGTGCGTTCACAGCCTGGAGCTGCCAGTGTGGGCTGCTTCAAAGCTCTATCCAGCATGCTGGACTGTGATTGCAGAAAGGTTAGCATGGGTTTGAGGATCTGAAAAGTGTTAGATAGCGCAGGCTGCTGTCAATTTGCTTTCAAACCCGGCAGCAAAAACTTTTCCTTCTGCTCCTCTTCCCACGGCTTTATGCAAACTTACAGCAATGTCACTGACATCAATTTACCCCTAAAAGCTGTACCACATGGAGCCATTACAGAGCGTATGCTATCACACCACATCCTCGGGGAAGGAGAGAATAGGGAGAGAATGAAGAATCAGCATATACAGTAGATATAGCTTTGTTTTTCTCCTCTTTTACAACACACAGGTGCAGTTCTGTTGTTATTATGTGCAGCAGGAGCAATTTAGAATATATTATTATATGTTTTTATGCATTAAAGGATATGAGCTCTTCTTTACATAGGGTTTCTATCGTTTCTTATACAGTGCTGTTAATTCCCTCCATAGCTGGGGAAATGAACAGGATTTGAATAATAAATGAGGACTAAATTGATCAGGTCTCTGCCAGGGACAGATTGTATAGCTGGGCCCTCTTGATATTAATACTTTGAGTCAACAGAATCAATACATTTCAGTGTGAGACACAAACAGAAAGAGAAACTGTGTTTTCACTGTATCGATCCAGCTGTTTAATCTTGTGATTTTAGGAAAATTCAAACTGTTAGTGCAACAGCCTTTTTTCGCAACACAAGTTAAGTATCAATTTTATGGTGGTGGGGCTGAATGCATTCTTTAGTTATTATCAAAGGGAGAAAAAAATAACAACTTTGTTTTCAATTCTATTATTTTGGTCTCTGCTTTTTATTGGATAGCAATGGGTGAGAAAAGAATGTCCTTGGCCAGAATCCTACTCAGGACCATGGGGTTATATGGAATGCGCCTTAATGCAAAGGCCCCACACTTTTAAATCCTTGAAATAAATATCTCCAATGTCCATAACTGCCTGAGTGACCGAGTTACACCATTGATTGGCCGGCTGACTTTTGGACTTTTCCCATTGGCTGTTGCTCGTTCAAACTGAACTCGCCACAAACAGCTACTCTGGTGTCATCGTGGAGTGTGATTTGTTGTTGGCCGCCCAGATTCCTTTAAGCTCCGGTGTGAGAGGTTCGCTGAGTTCAGCCTTCCTGTTGTGGAGCTGCATACCAGTCACGGGAACGTGCACAGCCAAAGCAGAAACTACCGCTGTTGAGCTGCGTTAACACCGAAGCTGTCAGCACCCGACACAGAGACTCTCCCCTGTGTGGTGTTATTGCATTCTGATCAAAACTTAAATATGTCCTTACAAGTTCCACTTCATCTACTAGGTTGTCTTTTTTTTCTGGTTTTCATTTATGCATTAAAAGTGATGTTTGTGATCAGAAAAAATGATCATAAATATTGTGAGTTACTGTTTTGTGTTATGGTTTGAAACGGGGATGATCCTGTTGATTCATTTTTATTGTGACATTTTATTTCCAAGTAGTCCTGCCAATCACATGGCCACATTGGAAACAGGAAATTCAAAATAGGGACGATTGATTATGTTCACATCCAGAGCTCAAGGGCACAGAAGGACACAAGCAGTGATGTGCTGCTGTTGTTGTTTTTTATAACCCGGGGTCCACTTTGTTGTGGCAGGCCTGTGTTTTTCCATTTTGGCGTGCTTTACTGTTTTTTTTGTTTTTTTTAATTTTTATTCTTTTTGTGCCTAAAAGCTATTCTGCATTACACCTTCTTCCAAGCAAGTTCATCCATCATAGAAAAAGAGGGAGACGGAGTGAAGCGAAGGGGAAGAAAACGCAAGAGAGGAGGAGAAGACTGAGAGAATGAACAATTGCATTGACTGCTAATAGCTTTATTGGAATGATACCAGTTATTAATTATTCTGACGCCTTCTAAAGGGGCAGAATGGAAAACAAAAAAACAACAACAGTTGAGTTAAGGGAGGAGAGAAGCCACAATTTGTAACATGCTGTCTGGGCTAATGGCTGGAAGTCAGTTGTAACTGATCACAGGATGGCTCGCTCCTAATTGATGGGACATGTGTGTGTTTGTGTGTGTTGCTCATGAATTCACTGGGTGTTTGCCTTCCAGTGATCATGTGTTCATCAGATACCCGTGTGTGGGTTGTGTGCGTGTGGGCGTGTGCGGTGTAAATTTAATCACTGTCGGTTTGAGGTAATGTGAGTGGAAAGTTAATATCGTCCATGTCACCTGTCTTTCCGCGGGCATGCCAGGAGACAACTTGTCCTTGTCCTCATCCCCTTTTCACTCTATCCTTCTACAGACCCAACATCTTTTCTTCTTCAGCTAAACAAGTTTTGACAGACAATCAGAAATCATAGCCTCACAGCATTGGTCCTTCTTTTAACAGAAATATCATCTGCAAGGCTCCGCCGTGTCCCTGCGAAGGCGCTCGCATTGTTGGAACGTGGGAGTTCACCAGCATCTGTTCCTCTCGGCCTCACACCGTAGCTTGAAGTCCACACAAACACCTTCCACCACATACAATGAAAGTGCAGATGTAATCTTTACTAAATGATTTTTTCATCTGAAAACGAACACTAGCGACAAAAGCCTCCCATTGTAATTCAGAGCAGCTATTTCTCTCCGTATGTGGAATTTGCTTTATGACCCATATGCAGCAGCAAACCGCTGTGGAGAGCTGAACAGCATATTCTGCATGTGACCACAGTTTTCCCCCAGTTGCTTTGGAAGCACTGAAGACCTTTGCAGGGCATCAACGGTGAGGGGACAGTAAGTGGACGGTGAGACTATCCAGAGGGAATGGAATGATTATCTAGTCCCTGGATGTAGCTACTTTCACTCTGATTAACCTCTGGAGGTTTGTGGCGTGCGTGTGCCTGCATGTGTGTCTGTCTGTGTGGTGCGTGTGTGTTGTGATTGGACCCGAAGTGTAGATCTAATGGAGCCAAAGGGATGATTACACTGAAAAGGTCAGATTTGTCTCCAGTTCCTGCAATTAACGCAGAAGAGTAGGAGAGACAGTGACAGTGGCTAAGTAATGGAGACACAGGAAAGAGGAAGGCGGAGAGGAAAAGAAAGTGAGAGAATGAGTATGAGTAGTTTTGTGATGATAGAACGACAAAAAAAATTGAAAACAGCAGAGAGAGAGGTCAACGTTTCTCCAGCCCCATAAACCTAAATATATTTTTTTCAACAAGATTTATTATTTCTTTGTTTTATTTGATTTTACACGGTAGTTTGGCACCATACATTTTTTACAGTAACCCATTGTAAGTAATTAGATTAATTCTACATCCTGCTCTTGTGAAATGATCCTAAATAAAATACACTTCAACGAGAATGATTAGAGGATTAAGATTCATGAATCAAGATTTGTAAAGGATCATGACATGGAAAATAAAATATATTTAATACAAAATTGAACAACATGTGTCAAAAGTCAAATATAAAAATATAGAAAAACATTTTTATCATTGACTTAGAAAAAGAAAGTGGTGTTGAAAGGTTCTCTTCGAGGTTCTTCTGTAGAATCTGAGTCTAGGCGTTCCAGTTAGGAAACGGCTGTTATTAGCTAATACAATATATAAATAAACCAGTAATTTCACAACACGGAGTCCAAGAAGCAGGGGAAGGGACCACGGTATTTACAATGATGTGACGTAGTGGAAGCACATAAACTGAGAAAGAGGGAGGGAGCTGACATTGAACCTTGGCGGCTCGCACAGGGAAACCAAAACTGGGGCCGAGGATGAGCTGGAAGTTGATACGACAGCTGGCAGCTTTGTATTATTCCGTATCATGTTCGAGCATAAGTCAAGATACTTTATTTTTGGGAAATATTTGTTGAGTCACTTAATATTGTTCCGCGACTCCTCAGAGGACTGTTGAACCACAGAAAGATGCTGATCTGCAGCCAGTGGGATCGGAGCCACTGGTCTGGATCAACTGAATAAATCACTTCTCAGGCACAGACGTGGTTTGTTTCTCTGCGAGTGCAGTTTTGACCTTGTATGTATAACTACTCCAGCCTTTATGTCATGTTTTATATTTATAGATGTGCAGCGTATCCTCATAAACATTAAGATGGTGCTCTATATTTTCCCGAGCCAGTATTAGGCCCCATTTATGGTGCTTTTACGTACAAAAAGGGATAAGTCTGTTTAAAATGATATTCCATGCTCCATACGTCCTTTACGGGATGGTTGCTAAACAATTCTTCCAGTAGAGGGCAGCGCAGACTTTAAAGTTAGTTGCAAACTTAACGACAGTGGAAAACCAGTTGTGTTGAAATTAGTGGTCAACTCTTTAAAATTCTCTCTTTGGCAAGGCTCCGCAATTGTTGGAACTTCTTGCTCGTGTCCAATGGCCGTCTCTCAGGAAATATTGGCTTTTCTGCCCCCCCCCACGATTTCCTGTGCTAGCTACTAGTCTGTTTCGTGTGTTTCATCCATGTAAGCCCTCAGAACATGTGCACAAATATGGACAAAATGAAAGCAGAGTTCAAACAGAAGGCTCCGTCCGGTTCCGTTTACGTATTTAGCATTGAGTATAAAATAATCTTTAGAGCCCGGTGACTGGATATCAGAAGTGCATGTGAGAAGGTGACGTGTACACACATGTTTTGAGAGCTTTTCAAAGTGTTTTTGAAGTCATTATTAATTCAGATGGCATGCGTTTGTCTCCCGGATCCCAGCCTGTATGAATTTTAGACGGGCGGTGCTTCTAACGGCGGCCTCTGGCTTGTGCTTTTAATCATGTATGAGAAGAGAGACAAAGTTATTTTGCAGTTTCGCACCTCTTCAGTGGATTGTGGCAGATTGTGTTAGGAGCGACACCACTCCACTGAAGATTGCAACAGCTCTGACAGGTGCTGTGTTCAGAGTCGAGATACTGATAAATCAGAGACCAAAACCAGAATAAATTGAACTCGATGGGAGAGAGCTCTGTACTTCAAACCACCGGTTGCGAATATAAAAGCTCCCTCTTCAAACCCTCTGCTCTAAACTCATCATTGTGTTTTAATCAGTGCATGAGAAGTATCTGAAATGGTCTCTTTTTGTCAAGGATTGTTCTTGACCGGAAAGTTACCGTGTTGTATAGATATGAATTTGACAGGTCTTTTGCGTTTGGCCTGTCTGCCTGTAGTACAACATATGAACGGTAAAAACATTCAGGCCAACAACAAACAGAAAGAGGATTTTCCCTTCTTTAGGTATTCTTTCTGTATTATTAGTTATTTAGGTTCCTTTTAGTATTGTATTACTCTAGTCAAGGCCGATTCCCGGATTTGCCCGTTAATACGGATAAAGTTCAAAATTTAATGGGTTCTTCCCAGGGTTCTTCCCCTCTGCAAAACTTCATGGAAATTGGTTCAATAGTTTTTGAGTAATCCTGCAGACAGACTGACAGGGAGATAGACAAGAAGGGCACTCAGAAGAGCACTTACCTCTGCCAAGGTCCAACAATCAGGCCCCGAAATATATATATTTTTTTTTTCAGCACAATCCCAAAGAAAATTCCTTGTAAATTGAGGGAAATACTAAAATATCTGTTTTAAGAAAGTGAGAAATATTCAACAACAAAGTTCAACAGGTTCTGTCTTGGCCCATGTTAAGATTAAGATTAAGATTAAGATTAAGATGCATTTATTAGTCCCAAACACATGCACAGACATGCAAAGGCACACTCATGCAGGTAGGGAAATGTAACATCTGCTTTTGACCCATCTGGTGCAGGACACACAGAGCAGTGAGCGACCATGTACAGCGCTCGGGGAGCAGATGTTGGGGGAGTAAGGTGCCTTGCTCAGGGGCACTAGACAGGATAGGGAGACTCTTGGATTTTTAGACAGATCAATCCAGGTTCGTCTTTTGTTGTCTCTCTGTGGAGTCGAACCAGAGACGAACCAGAGACCTTCTCTGCCCATAGTCAAAGTTTCTCCCACTAGACCACCGCCTCTGTGCCATGGTTCCACCTGGTTTAGTGGAAATCAATAACCTGCTCTTTCGTAAGACATCTTAATCTCTGAACTCCGAGGCTAACCATTTCTTATCACAGATCTAATGAGGCTCCCCTGGTGATTTAAGGTGCTCATCATGCACCGCAATCATGAAGTCGGCCCTTCAAATCTGACTGAAATCTTTTGTTGCCTGATCATTCCCAATTTCTCGCTCCCATATACTGTTGGATCTTCACTCTGCAGTAAAGACCTTATACCCAGAACTAGTGTGTAATATGATAATTGAAACGATACTGTGAATCACCACACAAGTTTCAGATGTTGTGATTGCTTCTACGGGCTGGAGTGAAGTCATGTAAAATTAAAAAGTCACCGGATGCATCACCTGCTGTATCACTACACAACTGGGTGAAGTAAACTGTGTTATTACTCTGCACAGTTTCTCTCTTCTCACTGTTTTATCGCAGAGGTTGGCCGGCTCGCCAGAAACAAAGACCACCCCCGCAAACATCGTAAACATTATTACACTAACAATAAATAAACTGAAATAAAACCTCAACCGTCAGTGGGAAAAGTGCAAAGGTGCTATTTTACACAGCAGGTTCTGATATATTTAATGAGAGTGAGTATGAGCTGAATAGATCATGATGCTTGGGGGTCCGATTTATGTCCTCGGCTAAACAGCATCCTGTGGAACACTCTGCTTTACATTCTTTGTTTGTTTTCTTGGCTCCACAGGTGCCAAAGTCCTAAAATCAAATCCAGTTGTTGCGCTGTGGAAATCCATAGTAACAGCATCAATCCATGCATCTCGGTGTTTCACATTATTTGCAGGTGTCTTTTCGTCGTCGTCGCTCCACGTCGACTTGTCTGGAGGTAATATCTTCGTTGTGTTGGTGTGTGGCTGATTGTGGGTCCGGAGAGGTGGTGCCGTGCTGCACAGCCGAGGGATTTGTGTTGTCTCCCTCCTTCACCCTGACAGCGACTAGCTCATTATTTCACATCAGCTCTTCTGGGAGTGCGTTACACTTTCCCTCTCTCGCACATGCAGCCTGAGACAACTTGACCTTGGTTGCTATGATAGCAGCAGTAAAGGCTGGGCTGAGGTGTCTCGTCTCTTTGACGAGTCCCTCAGGCACACCAGCCCTGGTCCACCCGTATTCTACGTTCCTATGTGTGTGTGTGTGTGTGTGTAATGATGATTAATACCTTTGTTTTGAAAGCCAACGGAGATTTGATGTGTGTTTGCATCTGCGCGTGTGTTTGCCTGTTTGTGTCAGTAAGCATGTGTGGCGATGCAAGTTGCCCGCATCAGTAGTTTCCTTGCTTCGCACCCTCGGAGCTGTCGACAGGGTGATTGTTGTTTATAGTTTTGACATCTTGCACCTCATCCCTTTTGTTCATCAACCTCCTCCTGTGCTTGTGCAAAGTTTTTGATTTGGTCTGGTCTCAACCGCGGCTCTGCCTCGTCTATTTTCCATCTATTTTATTGCTCTGAGTCAGGCGGCGCGGGTCACACCAGTCGTTACCATCTTTCAGGGGTTTGAGATGTTTTTTTAAAGAGTTAGGGATTTGGTGACTTTGCCTTTACAAAACAACAATTAGGTTGAACCTCCTCTAATTAGTTGTTAATCTCCCGAGCTGAAGCTGCAGTATCTCATTAATGTGTTCTCATGAAATTAGTCATGATGCCACATTCAAATGACTCTGCAGAGAAAAGATCCTTCTACACATTCAGTGGACTCAGAAATCTCATGCATATGTTTATTTATTTTGGGTTGATCTGCTGTTAAAATGATTGTGTCATGCTGTGTTAATTAATTGTTATTGACTTTCAATCAGCTTTGTTATTATTTCCCTCAACTTTAAGTCTTGTGTGCTGCAGTGAACCTATTTCGTTCCTGGGCTTGATCAATAAGAGAAAAAGTAAAATGTCAAATGCAGTTTTAGGAGGTAGCAGCTTCTGTTGTGACAGTTTATATGATGTGTTTTGACATTGTATTACAATTACCTTCAACACCATTTGGATGGAAACAGACTGGATCGGGTCTTTGTTTTTGTCTCATTAGTTTACATGTTTTTGTATTGTATGCCTCTTTGACAGCAAGTGGTCAGACGATTGTGTTTTTACAGGTCTGTCCGTCCCATTACTGTGAAAAGGATATCTCAAAGAATGCCTTTAAGGAATTTATTCAAATTAAGTGCAAACATTCAGTTACACTGATGGAATAACTGATTCAAATTTGGTGGTCGAAGGTCAAAGGTGAAGGTCATGGGTATATATCACAAACACCCATCGTGAAATTCATGACATATAGCTCAAACGTTCTTGAGAAAGAGTTATCCTAAGAACGCCTTGACAGAAACAATTGAAATTTGGAACAAGTGTTCACTTAGCCTCACAAGTTAACTGGTTAGATTATGGTATTCAAAGGTCAAGATCATTTTGGCCTTACAAATCAAATCATGAAAAAACAGGAAGTTCCTTTTACTTTGACCAGTTGTCAATTGGACTCAAAGATGAGTTGATTACATTTCACTGGTCAAAGGTCATAGGGACCTCATATGAGTCCGGAAACTGCACTGGTTGGTGAAGGCATACATCTGCAGGGTGGTAATTCTAGTTCAATTTGCTTCAAAACAAATACATGGATTCTGCTCAGCTCATTGTGAAACACTGGTTTTGTTTGGGCTTCAAATCAGATGGATTTATATAATTGTGTTTACACCCCACAGCGTGGTGAAAAGATTCCCAGTGGACGGTCGGTCAGTCAGTCAGCGGCTCTGGAAACACACATTGACATAGCATGTGCCTTTGAATATTTATGTATTTTCCTGTTTGTATGAATATCTAATCAACCTCTCTTGCTCTTCTTCTCTCTTTTCCATGTTGCTGCATCAAATCCAGGTAAGAAAACCGTTAATTTCTCTCCCTTGTTTTCCTCGAACCTGTTTTTGTTTCTGCTTCGATCGTGCAGGTGTTTTTTGATTTAAATGTATCTACAATCACAAAGCAGGCATGACGATGGGAAGAGTTGTGTTGGGAGATATGTGAGAAATATTTTTGCGTTGCCATGGAAAGAAGAACTCTCTCTTTCTCTTTTCATCCTCTCCCTTCCTTCCCTCCCTTTTCACTCGCTTCCTTCTCTCTGGCCCTTGTCTGATTGGCTTCATATTTAATACCTCACTTATGTTTGTTGGCTCCACATGAAGAACAGTTTTAATAGCTTTTGGACGCCACCCACTCTCCTCCCCGAGCTTTGGCTTAATATCTCCTCCTCTATTTCGCTCCCTCTGCCTCTTTTCTCTTCTTCTGGCACTTGCATCCTCTTGTCTTTTTTTTTAATGGCTGTTGTGCGCACAAACAGCAAGACAGACCGAGACATTTCTTTTCCCAGCCCTGGACTCTTTTGGCTCAGTGAGAGATAGTGAGGTCATACTCTGCTGTAGTCAGATGTGATGCTGCTGCTGTTGCCAGTTATTAGTCCGAACCAACTGTGGATGGTTTGTTCCATCTTAGTCTCAGTCAGAGCAAGTTGGCTTCCTTTTCCGTGTTTTTCGGTGTGTTTGCCAGTATTTGTTTGCATGTGACTCACAGGGAGCCGAGTGTATGTGCATGTATGTGCTGCTGGCAGTCCGCACTGTTCCGTGGTGGAGTAGTGCGCTGGCATTGATGAGGTCCAGTTACCCAGAGTGCACTACACCTTAGGAGGTAATGCGATTAGTGGGGCAGGGACAGGGGATTTGTTCAAAGAGCATAGAGAAGAACATCAAACACAAAAAAATGGGATTAAACCCGAAAGCTGAAAGGGGGAGAAAAAAAAAAAAAAGATCCAATATCCCTGTCTGTCTTTTAGCCAGCTCCTCTGGGAGCAGAGGGGAGGAGGGATGATGTGCACAGAGTAGACGTAAAAGTTGTCTTTCTTTCTTCCGCTTACTGAGTTGAGTTCCTTTGTGGCGGGATCCAGGGAATCCCCATCCGAAGTGGATGCAACCGTGCGTCATGACGTGTCATTGCAGTCTATAAATTATTCAGGAAATGGTCATATGAAAGTCAAGCTCAAATATCGACCACCACACAGGAAACCCCTCCTTTTCTGCTCTTCCTTTGCAACATTTTTGTACCGGCGGAGTCATCATTTAAACAAAAGGATGTTTCAACAAAGTAACTGAGACGTGATCAAAATGTTTTGGGTTGTTTGCAGCTGCAGGAATCATGACGTACCAGCTCCGGCTCCATCTGTTTTGATTCTTGCTGTTGCTGTTGGGCAGGAAGTGGTGTGCAGCCTCGCAGGCACGTCAGGTCACCTCAGTTCAACGTTCCGTCCCAACCTCACACACAGTGACTCTAAAGGGGCTTGAACGGCATCAGGGAATGATTTGATTGCAGAACCGAGTGCTAATGGTTGTACAGTGTTAAGTGGTCAGATAGAAGATTGTTCATCTCAACTGCTTTCTTAAAGGTCTTCTTCTTTTTGTCTGCGTCTTTCTCACTTCTTTGCCGTGTCTGTGGCGTGTC